>NC_143451.1:12172857-12808571 GCF_987193195.1 Phasianus colchicus
TCCTCCCCCCACATGCACATCAGTGAGCAGTCTGTGTGGGCGCTGGGTAACATCGCAGGTGAGTGGGCTCCCCATGCAGGACTGGGTTAGGACATGGACATGGTCACTGCCCCACCTGCTGCTAGGGTGATAAACAGTGGTGGTCCTTGAGATGGGCCCATCTCCCTGCAGCTCTGTCTCCATTCTGTGATTCTCACAGCCTGGCAGCCTTTCCAACCCTGGGTTGGTCCTGCAGGAGGATTTTGACCAAAGCCAAATGTGAGAGTGTGTCTTGCTGGGCTGGTCTAAACCACCAGTGTCATTAGCAGGGGGGCTCTGGCTGCTGTTGGATGTTGCCTGTCTTGTGATGTATCATAAATAACCCTCTTTATCTGTGCAGGTGATGGTCCTCTGTACAGAGATGCTCTTATCAATTGCAATGTGATTCCTCCTCTGCTGGCTCTGGTGTCACCTGTAACTCCAGTAAATAACTTTCTTGTTCTTGACTCGACACTTCTGATCACTTGGTAATGGGTGAATGGTGATGTGACTCAAAACAGCTGGATGGGACCCTTGTCTAAACTGCTCTTAATGAACCTAACCCTGAATAAGATGCCAGGCAGATGCATTTCAAGACAATGCAAAGACTTAGTCAAAGCTTTCCCATCCAGCTTTGACCATCTCAAACTAGGACTGAGTTGCAATTGGCACACAGGGGACTTGTATATGCATGCAGAGGGCAGAACTTGTCCTTCTGCTTTCTCCTGCTGTGCCGTGCTGCAGCAGGGCCTGCCCCACAGCTTTCAGGGGAAGAAGAACCTTTTTAGAGTGGTGTGAGGTGGGCTGCAGCTCTGAGAGCTCTAGCAGTGGGATCGATGCACCCAGGTGTCCCACCCTGTGTATGGTGAGTGCTGTGTGCTCTCTGTAGGCAGAAATTCAGCCTTTCAGGGTAGGGCTGAAAAAACACCCTCTGGGCCTTCTGTGAGTTTATATTGCAAAATCTGTAGAAGAATTCTCTGGCCACTCTTGACTCAGCTTTGCCTTGGGGAACACTGTGAAATGTCACAAAATATGACAGTCCCATCCCCTACACACCTTGGTGGCTGTGATGCTCTGCATGGAGCTCTGCTGCTCTCCTCCCTGGAATGAGAAAACTCAAACCCTTCTCTATGACAATGGGCTGCTAATATTGAAGTAACACACCCTTGATCTTGTCCAAAGAATGCTCTGTAATTTGTCCTAGGGACCCAGCAGTGAGCTGTTCAGTGCCTTTGTTAGTCATAGTGGCTTGTCATGCCACCAGATCTGAGGTTATTGGAACTTAATATTGGAGAAGGAGGAGGGGAGATCTGCTCTTTCATCTCCCTGCTTCAAACAAGCCTCAGCCCTTATTAAAGAGGCTGCTCCTGGCTGATAACATCTGCTGCTGTAGAGCAGTGCTGGTTGCACCGGAGGGCTCTGCAAGGAGGATCTCACAGCTCCCTTGTCTTCCAGGTTGGGTTCCTGAGGAACATCACATGGACTCTGTCAAACCTCTGCAGGAATAAGAACCCATACCCACCCCTGGAGGCGGTGAGGCAGCTGCTGCCCACCATCATCTGCCTGCTGGAGCACGAGGACAAGGATATCGTCTCTGACTCCTGCTGGGCTGTGTCCTACCTGACTGATGGCTCCAATGATCGCATCCAGATTGTGGTGGAAACAGGGATTCTGCCACGGCTGGTGGAGCTCATGGGCAGCTCTGAGATGATCGTCATGGTAGGGAACAACTGATCATCTCTGGTCTCTGGCCCTTTGTAGGGGCACCTGGGGAGGGGGAATGAGCAGCTCCTTGCTGCCTGTGGTCTGCTGCCGCCTCACTCTGCAGTTTTGCTTGTTGCTGATCAAGCCAACGCTCTGTTCCTTCTTGCTGTATCTGGGAAGAGCCTGTAAAGCTGTTTAGATCAGAACAGGAGGCTGGCAGGTAGGCCTTTAACCACAGCAGTAATCATCCATGGGACTTCATTTGAAGGATCAGGCACTTAGTGAGGGCTCTTGCTGGTCTTTCTGGTGTGCATCCCTTGAGATAAGATTTCTCATCTCCATCTGCTCTAATCTCTGTCTAGACTCCAGCTCTGCGTGCCATTGGGAATGTGGTTACAGGGACTGATGAGCAGACCCAGGCAGCTATTGATGCTGGTGTCCTGGCTGTCCTGCCCCTTCTCCTGCGACACACGAAGCCAGCTATACAGAAGGAGGCAGCGTGGGCACTCAGCAACATTGCAGCTGGGCCCTGCCAGCAGATCCAGCAGCTCATCACCTGCGGACTGTTGCCACCTCTGGTGGAGCTGCTTGATAAGGTAAGGGGATGGGGACAGCTCTGTGCACATAGGGGCAGTGGTCAGCTTCAGTCTTTGCTGCTTTGTTGTGAGGTGCTGTGCTCAAGAGCCACCTGATCAGTGTTCTGTGAAGCTGCTGGTTCTGAGGAACAGCATGAGCACTGTACTTTAGTACATCTGCATGGGAAAAAAAAAAACAGCTTGGAGCTGGTCTTGGCGGCTCTGCCATGTGTCCATCCAGTGTGAGGAAAGCAGGCCAGTCCAAATTGTGTGCAAAGATTGGCTCTCCTCACCTGGCATCTCAGCCTGCTCTGAGGGATGCTGAAGTCTGGGAACATCTTCTGTGCTGCTTTTCCAGGGGGATTTCAAGGCCCAGAAGGAGGCGGTGTGGGCAGTGGCCAACCTGACAACTGGCGGCACTGTGGAGCAGGTGGTGGAGCTTGTCCAGTCTGGGGTCCTCAAGCCTCTGCTCAACCTGCTTTTGGCCAAAGATAGCAAAACTATCCTGGTCATCCTAGATTCCATTTCAAATCTCTTCCTGGTAAGATCTTGTGCTGTGTCCCTTCACTAAAGGAGCAGTGAGGTGTGAGAGGGATGCTTGCATGGTGCAGCTGGAAGAGATCCTCCCCAGCAGTTAATCTTGCAGGATTGAGACTTCATGCCTGACTTGTTCTTGGGTCCTTCTGGGTTGCCCAAAGGGCTTGGCATGATGAAGTTCCTGAGCGTTTCTCCTTCTGGAAAGGAGAGGATGCACTATGCTAATCACCAAGCCATATAGAAATGAAGGTCTTGGAGAAGCTAGATGGCCCTGGAGTTCTGCAAGGGTCCAGGAGCTGTTTCAGTTGGCAGCAAAACCACAACACAGTGATCCAAGAGGAGCAGCTCAATATATACTGCAGTCATATTCCAGACATCTCTCCTGAACACAGTGCAGACCCTTGTGTTCCTGCCTGCAGTCACTTGATGCTTAAGTTCAGGGCTCTACAGCATGGACCACCTTGGCCCCATTACTGATGTGGATTATACTTGCCTCCTTTGTTTGTAGGCAGCTGAGAAGCTGGGAGAGACAGAGAGGCTGTGTCTGTTGGTGGAAGAACTTGATGGTCTGGAGAAAATTGAAGCCTTGCAAACCCACGAGAACAACATGGTCTACCGAGCTGCTCTGAATATCATAGAGAAGTACTTTTCTGGTGAGGTATGTGAGCTCTTGTTGCTGTTTCATTGAAAATGAGCTGTTGTGTGCTGAAGTTGAAGCACATCCTCTACAGATGCTGAGATAAGTCCTTAGGTCTCTGCTTGAATGGGGCAGTTCTTATAGCTTACTCCCTTTACTTTCTGTAGAACCCTGATCTGTGAGCTGACTGTTGTGCAATAGAGATGCTTTGATAGCATCTTGCTGCTTGAATTTCCAGTGGCATCAGCTAGCATCACTGCAGTTGCTGATATGCATTCCAAATGTGGGGAGGCTTCCTCTTTCCTGGCTGGCTTGTTGCTAGGAAGGGCAGCCTCCTACTCACTGATAACTGTGCTCATGTTCCTTCTGGATTACTTGACTCTTATGTTAAGCTTGTGGAAAAAGTATAGGACCTCAACTAAGAGTCACAAGGGAATTCCATAATTGTCACAGATCCATATTTGGATCCAGCCTTGTTCTCACAAATTGGGGAACACCAGAGTAGAGGCTTACGGTGGTCTGGCAGACCTCAGAGCTGAGGTCTGAGCTTTGTCTGCAGTGTTTTAAACAAGCAAAGATGCAGACTCGTTAACTGATGGCTGCCAACTTCCTTCTAGGAGACTCCTGATCTGCAGCCTGGGACCGATGAGGATGGGCTGTATAACTTCTCAGTGGAGAAGCAAGACTTCAACTTCTGAAGATGAAGCGTTGCACAGCTCCAACTTGGTGGGTGGAGGCTGGGTGTCCTGACCAAGAGGAGCAGAAGTGTATAGTCCTTTTACATTTGAAACTTATCAATAAATTGCACTTGTGGATTTGTACTTCTTGCCTCTATTCCTTTTCTCTCATACAAACATGTGGAAAAATACGGATTGGAGTTCTTGGATGTGTTTTCTGTGTGAGACATTGCCTTCCTGCTGGAGAACAAGGTGTGTAACTTGTTAACTGTTTGAGTCAAAAATGCTAAGAAGAATGTATTACCAAACCCTGCTTGGCCTTTGTGTTTGTGCTGTGGCTCCTGGGCCTCCCTGCAGGATAGAGGGCATTTCTCCTCCAGGCTGTCTAGAAAGGAGGTGGCAGAGCTTGTGCTCTGTATAAGGTGCACAGCCCTGAGTTTGCAGGACATAGCTGACTGAAGTGCTGGAGTTGCTGAACTGTGGAGTGATGCCAGGATTTATTTCCTGGATCTGACATTATGAAGTGAAAACCAGCATAGCACAAAACCTGAATGTGCTCTGGGGATGAGTGCTTGTGTAGATCCTTCCTTTGTGCTGTGGGCTAGCACAAAGGGCTCTGCTGCCAGCACCACCTTACATTGTGCTGCTGATGCAGCATCTGGAAATGATTGGATTTCAGTGGGTAAGAGGAGCCTGAGGTACATGCTTCCTCAGTGTAAATGGAGATGTGGACCGGAGCTGGGTTCCTGCTGCTGTCCTGCTCTTCCTGTTCTTGGGCACAGGGCTGTTGTGTGCTGATGCTCTGCTGACTTACAGCAAGCTAAAAAGGGAAAGGTCAGAGCCTTGGGGCTCCTTCCCTGCTCACCTGTGTGAGGCTGCTGTAGATAAGTTGTGTGCTTTCACCTTTGCAATGCTAGGTTGAAAGAGATGTGTCCATGGATGTGACCCTGGGTTGATGACGCTCCACTTTCCAAATCCAGAGCATCTTCCCCTTCACTGATATGAACTTTAAAAAAAAAAAAAGTACTGCTGACTGAAGTGTCCTCTTTCCAAACCGAAGAGGAGCTCAGTGATAACTGCTGTACTGGAGATGTGGGAAAGATGCTGCTGGGGCCCATGGAGGCCTGTGTGTACTGCATTAGGATCTGATTAGGGAGAAAGAGTTTGTAGAGGGAAAGCAGGTTCTCTTCTAAAGCCTTACTGTTCATTTCACAGTGCCACAGGAGCACCCAGGGACTTCTCCAGCATTGCACAGCTGTGTTCTGCAGGTCTGGCTTTACAGGGGAAGTCAAAGGGGGTTTTGGTGGCGGGGAGCTGTGTGGCCCTCTGCTTTCAGGACTATTGGGTGAGCACTGGCTGCCTGGCAGCATTTGCTGCCTGGTCTGGCTGTGTGTGCCCTGCAGGGCCGTGGCATGGGATGGGGTTGGCTCACAGCTTTGCCTCGAGTTAAGTTCAGAGGCTGCTCTGTGTTTGATGGGGTGCAGATTTTATGGGGTCTGGCCTTTGGTGGTTTCATTTCTGGTAGCAAACCAGGAAGGATGGCTTGTGGGATGCATTTTTGTGGCTCGTAAACGAATCGGTGGGCTGGTTCACATCTTATTGTGCCCCATTCACCTCCATTGACTCCCGTGCTGCTGTGAGCACGTGTTCACCGCACCGCATCCATGTCCTCCTGTACCCAACAAGGCTCTTCTTTACTTCCTTAGCCAACAAACTTTCTCAGGAAAGAATATGGGAAACAAAATAATTCCGGAGCCATCCATATCAGTGAACATCACTTAAAGCAGCTGTTTGTTAATTTGGCGTATTTCTGAATTGGTAGGTGGGAAAAGCGTCCAGGAAAGCTACATTCGTATATTTTGTCCGAAGTAAGCCGGATTTCAGTGAGGTTAAGGTTAAAACAGCGATGTTTTCTGTGTGAGGTTAACGCACTACGGGGGCACCGGGGTCGGAAGGCGGGGGGCTGTGAGGTCGCGGTCCTCCCGCACGCGAGGGGGCGCCGCACTCCTCCCTCAGAGCGCGGCCCCGCATCCCCGACCTCCTCAAGATGGCGGCGCCTCTCCTCCCGCGCGCTGACGTCACGCCCCGAGACGCGGGGCGGGGCCGAGGCGGAGCGGAGGCGCTGTCCGGGCCGGGTCGGGCTGGCGGCGGCTGAGGCGGGCGGGCGGCGGCGGCGGGTCCGACCGCGGGCGGAACGCGGAGAGAGCGGCCGAAGATCGAACGGGCCCGCATGGGGTTGCGCGGGGCCGCGGGTTGATCTCGCCGCGAGGCGCGATGTCGAACCCCGGGACGCGTCGGAACGGCTCCAGCATCAAGATCCGCCTCACAGGTAAGAACGGGGCGGAGGGGCCGCCGCGCCACGGCGCGCTGCTCGGCGCGGAGGGGCCGGGGGGGGAGGGGCCGGCGGGCCGCCGTGTGCCGCCGTGTGCCGCCGTGTGCCGGGCCGCCGTGTGCCGCTGTGTGCCGGGCCGTGGCGCCGCGCGGGGAGGCCGGGCCGTGGCGGCGGGCCCAGCCGTTACCGCTGCTCCTGTCCCAGCCCTGGCGCTGCTGTGTTTCCGAGTTATTTGTGTTTATTTCCCTTTTTTTTGTTATTATCGTTATTTCCCCTCGCGGCGCTCGCTGCCCACCCGCCCTCTGCGGTGCAGCCGCCGTGCCCTCGGCTGCCGGCGGACTGAACGAGCCCTGAGCTCCGGCAGCTTTGTTGAGTTCAGCCCCGCCGTGCCCTGTGTGCGTCGCGTTGCTTGCAGTGCTTTCGCTCTGGGTCGGTTGTTTTGTCTCTGTGTTTTTGCTTTGTTTCCCTTTTTGCTCTCCTCCTCGCTTGCTTCCTCCCCCAAACGCGACTTCTGCAGTCTTTGCCCCGAGCCAAACGAGCTCCGTGTCTCCTCACGAGGGCTGCGTGCACGCATGGATAAACCAATTCCTGTTGCACCCTCCGAGGTCTGCGTTAGATCTTCTGAAAGCTGCTCCGGCTGATGCTGAGCTGCTCTTCTAACGGGAAGAGGTGCAGGTTCTGCTTCTCAGAGCTGCGGGGTGAATTATTAATAAATAAGGCCCCATCCGACCTTTCAAAGGCAACAGGTGGATGCTTGGAGATCTCGGTGCTGTGGTTCATTCAGACCCAGGCGCTGGCATTGATCTCTACAGAGCTGTGGCTGTGAGATATTGCCAAACAATGAGACAAATGGCACGAGGTAAACTTCAGTTCCAGGTTAACTTGCTTCTGGTGTGCGCTGCGATCGCTCAGAAGCCACTCTTCAAAAAAACCCGGTTTGCTTTTAATCCTTTCTTGGTCCTGTGCTGCTCGTGCTTTAGAAGGCTGCAGTCGGCAAGGAAAATGTCGATCTGAAAATCTTTTTGGACACGAGAAGGCTGGAAATATTTTTAGGGCGTATAGATGATGTTTGATCTGAAATTAGTTTTGTGGTGCCGTGTGCTAAATGTCAGATCAGTCACTGATGTGCCTTATTTTTATGCCAGTCAGTCAATAAAAATGCTGGGAGTTGAGTAACTCGTGCTGTGGTTGTGGTTGTAGCCCTTCGAGCGGGCGGGTATCATTTAAATAACAGATAGAAGCTGTTGGTTTTAGTTGTAAGAGTGAACGCAGCATCAAAGTGTTCTTTGCCTTTTAGCATGCACTGTTCCCTCCTAGCTGAGAGCATTTTGTGCAAGAGGCTGAAGTTTCAGTTTATTGAGCAACTTGGTGGATTTTCTCACTCATCTTTTTTTTTTTTTTTTTTTTTTTTTTAATTAATTATATTGGAGAACTCTGCTTGCTCAAACACATTTTTGGTTTTTACAAGCACGCAACCTGGGTGGTATGACAAAAATTGCTGCATTTAATCAAAAATAAATTGCTCTGGGAGAGGTTGTTTCCCTTTGGAGTTGTTAGGAAATGCTGCATCCTAAGCGTGGCTGGAGATTGCTGGCCTGCCTTACCTGCTCCAAAGCACTGCAGGTAGCGTGGCTGCTGTTTCCTCATCTGTTCTGCTCTTGGGAGGTTTGAGTGGTGTTAATTCAAGGCACAGAACGTCTTCTGTTACGATTTACTACCTGCATTGTGTTTCCTGTGATTAGAGACCATTTCTGTTTTGCACTACTGGAACAGGTTGCCCAAGGAGGTTGTGATGCCCCATCCCTGCAGGCATTCAAGGCCAGGCTGGATGTGGCTCTGGGCAGCCTGGTCTGCTGGTTGGTGACCCTGCACATAGCAGGGGGTTGGAACCAGATGATCTTTGTGGTCTTTTTCAACTCAGGCCATTCTTTGATTCTATGAAATACTACTTAGTCTGAAGACGACTGTGAACATTAGGAAGCAAATGATGGTTGAATCTTTCTGCTTTTTTTTAAAGGCATCTTTTTTCTTTTTTCCTTGTTTATTGGCATGGTGTTTGTATAAGCAATGCATTGAAAGTATTATAGTTAGGTGAATATATTAGAAACTGTCATCCAGCTCGTACAAAGTGCTGTCAGTCCTAGCCCGATTTTGCAAATTGCAATGAAGTAACACATTCTGTTTAGGAATGAAAAAATAAACCAACACCTGTAACTGCACATAACTTGGATGATGGATTAAAATGACTGCAGCCTCAAACACACTCATCTCTCCTTATACCTCAGTTTCTCCAAAAGTATGTGCTGAATTCCCTTTGTTTCCACTGGAGCTTTCCCCACTGCTGGTGATACAGCAGCCAAGGATGTTTATGGCCTCGTCTCACTGCTGGGAGCAGTTCTAGGCAAAGTAAGGTAGAACTTGTCATTAAGTCTGTGGTCTCTTTGTATCGGTGCTGTCAGCAGGGCAGCACAACCATGACAGATGTCTCAAAAAAGAGATGGGAATAATGAAGTGAGCACTGTGGGTATTGTGAGTGCTTGAGGAGTCTGCTCGCCATCTTCTGGGTCAGGGAGAAATGCGGTCCAAAGTCAAAGGGGCCTTTGTGGAGCACGTCCCTTTTTTAGCTGATGTCCTCCTCTAAAACCTTTGTTTGCTGCTGCAGTCGCTGCTCCCTGGGGGAAGTTCCAAAGGGTTTATCAACTCCAAAGCGTACACGCTTCTTATTCATACTGTTATATCACCCAGAAGTACTCGTGAAAACTGCAGTCTCACTGTGCTGGATCTCACAGATACTCTTGTTCCAGGTAACTTGCATGTGGAATTGGAAAGGTTGTGGAGAAGTGGACTAAGAGTGCAGTTTTTCTACCAGAATACCTCAACGTTGTGTTCTGATTTCATCGGTATGGCTTTTTCATCAGTGTCGCAGCAGAGGTGTTAACAGCAGTCTGGCTTCTGCTGCTGGAGAGGAACTGAGAAAAGATGGGAAAGGAAAAAGCATTCGTTCAAATGTTACAGATCGCTTTGGAGTTGGAGCAGGAAGGGGAGAGGACCTCGTGTAGAAGTTCAGCCCATGGAAATGTGTAGATGACAAAAGCAGCTCCTTTAGCAGAAAAGCAGCAGTTGGTATCACAGGAGAGTGCAGTCATCCCTCAGATAGAAAAGGCATTCCTCCTTGGCAGCCCCAGTGTAGGAGGTTGTTGGGCCACTGTTTGTTATTGTATCTGTAGAGGTCTTGAACAGAGGGCGAGAGGAAGGAGAGCTTGATGTCAGAAATGTCGAGGAGGAATGAGGAAGGTGATGAGGAAGTGCTCGGTTTGCGTGAGGTGAGCACATTCACAGGCAGTGTTTGATTTCTGTAGGAAAAGTTGTGCTTAGCAGAGGCAAAGAAAGGCACAGAGGTGGTGAAGTATCTGAAACCCCACTTTCATTTCCCTGTACTTAGAGCAGCTTAGGGAAGTCCCATCTGCAAAGTGCTTGTAAATGGCTGGCTTGGGCTCATTTTGCAGACATTCACTGGTAATTTAAGGAAAGCATTAAAGAATACAATGGCTTCAAGTACAAAGTAAAATACTATGTTTCTTTAAAAGCTATACGCTTCAGCTTGTTATGAAGGCATACGTTAAGAAGTGTCACAAACGTTTCCCTTTCATGACTAATGTAGTATTGATCGAGTCAGCAGAGTTAACCGACTGATCAATAGCAGCACTAATATTGGCCACCCAGACAGTTTTATGTCCTGTGCTCAGAAACAATGGCTATCTGTGCAGGTCTCTATATCAAAAGTAGTGAATACCTCGTGGGCTGTTTGTGGTTTTATGTTTTTATGTTAGAAAGAGACCTGGCTGCAGTCTGATGGTGAGAGGAGGCTAGGCTGGCCAGCCGGCCATTTTAGTCTGTCCTCACATTTGTGACTGCTCAGGGGCCTGCTGATAGGAATGGCATGGAGCAAGGGGAACTTCAAATAAAAATTAAAAAAAAAAATCTTGCTTTCATGGGGAGAGCAACCTTTGCAATGGGCAGCTGGCATCCTTGAGCTGCTGGAGAGGGAACAGGAGCAGACGGGTGGGCTGTGAGTCGCTGCCTTTGTCTCTCCCAGTGCGTCCAAGCTGTGCCAGCACCATTGTCCTGGTGGAAGTAAATTGTCTCCAAAACGTTCCCTCAGGCAGCGAAAGTAGAAACAATAACTACTTTATTCCTAACTTGAAACTTTATTTTTTCAAACTGGGTGCCTTCTTATAAAGGAATGTAATTTGGAATGCTGTTGTGGAGCTGCTTAATGATTTCTTATTTAATTCCTTACAGCGTTCTCATCCTCTTCCTTAAAAGGCTTTATCGTGTTATAAAATTCTGTAGCATTACACCTTCTGTGCTGTAAAATGGAGTGATCTCCCAGTGAGCTTCATACTGGGATGTTGTCTGCTGGTCCCGACCTACTGACAGCCCCAAAGCAGCAGCCACCAGTGCCCTGCAGGTAGATAGGAGCAGTTGCTCTGCGGCTGGTTCCTGCTGCTGGCCTTAGCACTGTGTGTGCTGGAGGTTTGTCTGGATTGCCGCCCGACTTTAAGCAAGTCCAGTTGACATGTTTAAAGTTGGATTAGTCTGGTTAGATTACTTGCTGCTATTTATGGTTCCAGACTTAAATACTCACCCGGCTGCCTTGTTCGTTTGGTTGAAAGAGCGTGATAGGGCAGATTGGTGTGAAAAGATAAGGTTAAATCCGAATGTTTGTGAAGCTGAGGTGTGTACGCTTCAGAGAAACCCATTTAAGGTTTGAGTGCAGAGAATATTAAAAAAGATTTTAAAAAAAGAGACTGTTCTATGTGCCAGTGTGTTCTGTGAGTGAGCAGTGAGACCTTTTCTTGATGGTTTTTTCCATCTCCCAAACCGATAGAAATGTTACTGTGAAAAGGGCCGGATTCCGCAATATTGCTGGAAGCTTTTATCTGTATTAGTGCCTTGATAATTTGCATTTTGGGAACCAAACACTGATGCTGATTTATGCTCTCAAAGTGAAACAAAGTTGTATTGCCACGATATGAAAATGGTTTGTTTTTTCCTGTACCATGAGTTGGTTTGGGTGGGCGAACGTGTCAGTGAGATGTGAAGTCTCAGGATATTTGCTGACAGCCACTGTGTCATTTCTCCTGCTGTGACCTGTTTAGGCATTAGGGTACGTGCTGAGGTCTCGAGTGCAGCCCTCACTGCTCCGGCCAACAGCAGGACATCAATGGTGAGAGCAGCACTACAGCTGGTTGACTGCCAGCAGTTTTCCCTCAGTTCCATCTCCCCTTCTTTAGCATGCACATTAGAAAGCCTGCAGTTGGCCATGCAGCTGGTTAATGCAAGCACTCGTGTTACTGCTGGTTGTGGGGAAGTTGTGCTGCTTTCAGATAATGGTGTTTCAGGTGCTTACAGATGAGTTCCTGCAGGCACTGCTGCAATAACTTAAGATGTTATCTCCTTGCTTGTCTGCTGACCCCCCTTTGCCAGGAATTTGTCACTCACTGCAGGGAACTGGTGGAGGAAAACCTGGAGATGAATTATGAGCACATCTGTGCAACTTCAGCTGCTGAAATTGAGTCTTTATCAAGAATTTAAACTGAGAGGCTGGACTTTGAGAAGCTAGGGTATGAGTGTGTTTGTCTTCTGTTGGGAGGGGTTCAGTTTGGAAGAGAAAAGCAGAAAAAAGAGAGCAGTGATTTCCTGAGCCCTGCAGCAAGCTTTGCTGGAGGTGCTTGTTGGTATATATCAATTTGTAAAAGATTTATCTAAATATTTGTGATAGCAGGAGGAACCTGCCTGTCGGTTGGCTAAAGATGAGCCAGTGGGTGACAGGTTAAGATGTTACACTGCTTATAAACTTTGTTTCACGTCTCTTGGAAAGGCAATCTTGCAGTTTTTGAAGGGGATCCCGGGTATGTTTCTCTCCCGTTTCCATCTGTCATCCTTGTGGAAGTTGTAAAATGCAAGGAGAGGACGGTGGGAAGGAAAGTGTTGGAAGTTTTTCCTTCAATTAGTCTCATGAACTGGCAACTACACTGGGAATACTTGGGGATCCTGGAGCTGGGTGATAAATGTGACGATGCTCTAGTTGAATTGGCAGAATAAGCTCGCGTGCTGTTTGAGAAAGAATCTCTCCACGGGGCTGTAATAGCTTGATGCCTTCCTCTTCACTAAGTCATTTTTGTCAAGTTAAAGGCCAAAATTCAAACTGGCTTGTTGTCAAGGACACTAAGCACAGCAGGCAGAAATCCCCAAGGCTACCCAGTTCACAGCGCAGAGAGACGGAGCTGGCAGAGCACCATTTGCTCACTCTCCCCTCCCCCATGAAAAATCCTTTTTTTTTTTTTCCCCTTTTTTTTGCAGGATATGGACACCATTATGCATACTAATAGAATGTAACAGCGACTATTTAAATGGGGAGTTTGTTCATCTCTCTGGGGGTGAAACAATGTTGGATTGTTGGGGAGCTGCAATGTGGTGACCGCGCCGCTCGCCCCGCCAGCTGTGCGCACCTCCTGCAGCTGCACCTTGTCTCTGTGCACCTCGCTCCAGGAGGCTCCTAATCCCAAACCGTGCCATTAAGGCTGTAAGAAATGCTGGGAAACCCTGGGGAATCAAGTGTGCCTTCCAGCTTTCTGTTTTCTGCTTTGTTTCCTTATTGTCACTGAAGTATGCACTGCTACGCGTCGAAGAAGGAAGGGCGACGTTAAAACACATGATTCACTTCTGGTTTTGGTGACCACTGGGATGCTTCAGGAATGAGTATTCAGGTTCAGGTTTAGCCATGATTGTTATTTCCTTCCAAATAGTAGACATTTCTTTCCCAGGAGGTTAAGAAGAAGCCCCACATGAAGCTGATTAGATGTCTCTGTTGCAGAGATACCCCGATGTTTTCTGATCTTGCAGTCATCTTCACTTCTGCATTAACTCCTAGTGGATAATGATATTTTGGAAGAAGTTGCAATTTTTTTCCTTCAAGTTGATGAGGTCTGCCTCGGTACATTTTAGTATTTGGAATAAAATAGTATTTTTTAATGGGTGAATTAGAAGGAATAGCATTTTCTTTGTCATTTCCATATGTTTGTGTTTCAGTCTTCCATAAAAATCTGTTTATTTCCTCTAATCATTGGACTACAATAAAATGCGTGTCTTCTTATCAATTCAAAGTTTATTTTGCAAAATTAAATTTGAGTGTGTTAAAGAAAACCTGTTCTTCTAATTAATCTCCCTCATTTCCAAGGTATTCTTTCAAAAGCTCTCCATTGTGATTTTTCTCTTTAAAAGTCAGAACTCCTTGAAGATAGTTGCCTTTCCCTTTATTTTGAATTGAAGACAACTGCTGGCATCACTCTGATCTCCTTTCCTCCAGCCCTGACTGCAGTCAATGTCACATCTCCAGCGTGGGATGGACCTCAGTGTCTCGGTCTGTGTGCTCAGCGGATGCATCTTTTGAAATATGCATGCTCCATTTTACTGCAGAGCATGAACAATGAGAAAAATCCAGACTGAAAAGTAACTGAGTGTATGGATTGTGCTGTTGCTTGTTTATTTTTTTGCTTCACAAGTGCAGTATTAAGAAAAGTGGAGTTTCAATCTGATTCAGATTTGCAGTGGTTGATATGCTTACAGTGGACACTTTGTTCTTTATTCTTGCAGCTGATGTGTTGGGGGTTTTCCCATGTATTTTTGTAAGAATGCGGGAACTTGCATTGAAATTGAGAAGTAAAAGGCATAGATGTTGTACTGAACAAGTGTGAGCCTGGTTAATGGATACGTTGTTGTGGAACAAGGCTTGGAACTTTTAGCATGAACGGCAAAGAACCCATCAGAATTGGGAATCTCTGAGTTGAGCAGCTCAGTGTAAGCTGGAGGTGTGCTGTCAGCCTTTGAAAGAATAACTTGGCCAATATCTTGAGATGATATTTACCTCCATATTATTATAGCAGTAGAAATTACAAGCAGTTTCTTTTACAACTTCCTTAAAAGTGACTGCAGAGAGGAATGTGTCAAGCTAAGCACTATGATGAGCACCTTACAGTCTTGTATGTGTGTGAATACCCTGTGAAGCAGCAGATCAGAGGGAACTGAAATGGCTTGGTGGCCAAAACAAAGCAAAAAGCCTGGAGTGTTGGGGATCTGACTTTCAGAAAACTGATTTTTCATCTCAGAATTTTTTTATATGAAGAGCTTTTATGCTGTAGGGGCTGGCGATGCATTTAACCAATTCCTGAAATATTTTGAGCAAAGAGGAAAATATTCCATTTGGGTTCCCCCCGTCTTACAGATGAGCACTGAAGCACGCCGTGGGCCAGCAGCAGGAGGATCCGTGGAGCTGGCAGGGAGCAGAGGGGTCTGAGGCACAAAAGAGTGAGACTGCAAACCATCATGGCTTTGCTCAGCTTGGTGGTTGTGTGATGCAACCAAGGTAAATTTGGTTTTAAAAGGGTGCTCACAATTCGACACATACCGTAACTTTCATCTTTCCAGTGCTTTTAGGGGACAGAACGTTAACAGACTTTTTTTCCCAATGCATATAAATGAGATGCAGCTGTTACAGGTCAGTAACAGCGCAGATACGCAGCCGGCCCTGACTGCTGCACAGTGAGCACAGAGCATCACAGCAGTGCTGCTGCCACCAGCTGCCTTAGCAGCGCTTTTCCCTGGGCCGGGACAAGACTCAGACAGACAAAAGGAACGTGTCCATGGGTGTTCTGCATGTGTTACGTTCTTCAGTCTAAAATTAAATACCTTCTCGGAATTAGACAAGTCTGCTAACAGAATAAATAATTCTTCTGTGTAATCCAACAGCTTGGGCTTCAGCTCGGGCACAAGTGATCTTTTTGTTGTTGTTTAATCACAGAGGTAATTTGACTTGTCTACAAATAATGTTTTGATAAACTTCAATAGGAATTAGCGAAGCGCCCATCAAATGGGGTTTATAAAAAGTTGCTTGGGAAAATGTGCCGTAAGTAGTCTGCAATTCGAGGCATTTCCTTCGCGGGATGCTTATCAAGTCTGCGTGTGCTACTTCCAAACTGAACTAGGGCATAGATGAGAACTATTTTTGATAGAAGGGGGGAGAAAAGGAAATAAAGCTGAGCTGAAAAATAGTAGTGGCTTTCCCTTTTTTTTTTTTTATCATCGCCTCAGGATGTAAATCATACACATTGCAGAGAGAAAACAGACTTTGAAACAGCAGAAGGAATCAGAGTAATCTGTGATGCTTGAGATGATGCTGGCAGTGTAAACGTGACTGAAATAGTCATCATAGGGCTGGTGGGTAAATATGTTAGAAGTCTTGGGATAAAGTGGCTTCTCTCACATAGCCACTATAGCAAGGAAAACCAAAATGCCCTGTTTGTTCCTGGGGTGGCTCTGTGCTGCAGAGCAGCTGGCAGTTGTTCAGGCAGCCGTGCTTCCAGATGCCTCTGTGGGGCTGTAGAGCTTTTCTTTCTTCTTTTATTTAATGATAGCAGCAAAGAATTGTAGCATAGATGAAAAGGACGGAGGAAAATTTTCTGTGGGGATTTCTTCTAGATGAGAAGGCTGATACTGCTCTGTTTCCTAAGCGGTTGGTGGTTCCTCAATTCAGCAGTGAAACCTGGCACACCAAGCTGTCCGTGCATCTCAGAGCCAGGGCACTGCTGTCTCCTCCATCAGGCTGATGAAGGAAATTAAGGGACAAGCTTAAGCTTCTTTTCAGCCTGGAAGAGATATAACGAGGCTGCAGAGAGCATCGCACCTGTCATTCTCATTCTCCTCTAAATAAGTTTTGGTACTTCATTTGAAGATCTGGAGGGAGTCAGCAGGAGTGGGAGAGCAGCTCTGGGGTGGGACAGGAGGGACGTGTGTGTAGTGAATCCACCACTTTTCTACAGTAAGTTTATCTTCATTCATTTGTCTCATAATTGAACAAGCAGAGTTGTTCCCCCAGCATTGTCTCTTTCGGTTTTGTTTGTTTCTTAGAGCATAATATTCCCCGGTTGAAACATCCAATGACTTTATCAATCACTTGTAATAACCCCTTGCGTACTTTTGTTTTGACTTAGGGGTTCTGTTTTGCTTTTAACCCAGATGAAATTGCGTGTTAATTCCTTGCACAGAGATCCATCTGCGTCCTGCGAGCATGTTGCTTGCAGCACCAGACAATGCATCAACCTCCTACTGGCATTTTTTAATTAAAAGTACAGCGCTATCACTTCAAATTAATGCCACATAGCTTATTTTAGCGAGGAAGAGAAATGTTGTTTGTAGGTTTTTCTTATGAAAATTGTTTATTAAATCTTGCTCTCCTTTGTTTCTCCCTAGCAGTTTGTCATTCAGCGCCTGGACAGTATCAGATTCCTGGTGTGCGAGTTGTGTTAGTGATATGAATGGAAATAAAGGTTTGCATTTAATATCTTGACTCCTTGATAAATAGGAATCACCTTCTTAATAAAAAAAATAAAATGATGTTCTACAGCTCCTGTAAACAAAGTGTCAGCCTATCTCCCACTGCATTCCCTGCGCTGAGTCCATAGTGAAGAAATAGGTATTTCTGGGAGCTTCTGTGTTATGAACTGTGAAGAGATGGCTTTTGTAATGCTGTTCAGTGAAATTGCTAGGCCCTGTTATACTAAATTACTGTGAGAGCGAGTAATGCATCTAGTGAGAGCCAGCCCTAGTGAGAGTGTTCCTCACAGAGCATTTCATTTTATCTAGAGTGTTAGCACTGCTAACCATCCATGCGAAATGTAATGTATTGAATCTATTTAATCAATTTAAAATGGAGAGCAAACTTGGTAGGCTTTGTCAGAACCGACTGTCTCTACGTGTTGTTTTTCTAAGTATCACATTTTAGACTTTGGTTGTGTTTATGTAGTGGTTTGAGAACGTTTTGTTCAGGAGAAGTTCATGTTTTTATTGGTATGTGATCCAGCGACCGAGTGTTGTCACTGGAGGAGACTCGTGTCAGAGTATGAAAGGCGTACATGAAGGCTGGATAGGAAGAAGCATGACATCTTTTCATCCATGCTCCATCTTATTTATATAAGACCTTTGATCGAGGTATCTTAGCAGCAATGGTTTATCATTTATTGATGTAATGGATGCTGATGTTCTGTACAAGGCAAATGGCGAGCCGTGTCGCAGGCAAAGCAATGAAAGTATAGAGCTGAGAAAATGGTAAACATCCTGGCCAGAGTCATGCAATGAAGTGTTTTTCATCACAATCACAGCCTGCAGATTCAGGTTGGGATTAGCAAGGGAGTTTCCTTTATTGAATAGTTTAAAAGGTATTCTTGAAAAATTGCTGGAGGGTTTCCACATACGTTGCTGTTAAGCCGCTGTTGGGAAACTGAATTGCAAAGCTTTTCTTCTTCATTTAAAGACGTCTTTGCTAGAACGCTATGTGCATGCTGTACGCTATCTGTTTTCATTCTAAACTCTATTTTTATTTTGCTCTCTGAAGCTAGTCTGTAACTAAAACATTCCTAGCATCTTTTGGCAGAGGATTTAGTCAAGGACATTTGTCATCCTGCTCTGAAGGCGCCAGTTCCGGCCTTTCTTCAAGTCACTCCAAAGCAAATTTCCTTCAGCAGTGTGTATGGTGACAATGAGGGGAGTTCCTGCATGCACTCCAAAGCCTTACTGATCTCCTCTTGTTGTCATGTGCTACCATGGCTTAATCTGAAAACAAATGTGAAATATTTAACATAGCTAGATGGTACAAGATAAGGCTTGGATTTGTTCTGTGTCTGTGATGTTAGTTATGCTTGAGCTCACAGCTCACCACTGGTCATTAACAAAATAATATGGATAAATGTCGTATGGCCACAGAGGGACTGGGCTGTCTCGATGTGTTCAGAGGGAAGATCCTTCCCTCCCCACCTCCCAGCTAAATCAAAGGATATTTGCTGTTGTGGATTGCTTTTTCTTACTCACCCCACCTCAGCCATGGATTTGCCCCAGCCAGGCTGTTTGTTTTGCTGTTCATCCCCAGTGACTGTCAGTGGTGCTGGGCTGAATAAACAGAGACTATTGATCAAATTTGAAGTCATTAACTTGGCAGATTAAATAGATTCTGTCCTATATAATTAGAACAAGGGAGTAACACATAGGCTGATACGGCTTTATTCTGAATAAAAGCCTCCTTTTCATGAAATCTTGTTTGGTGCTATTCAGCTCGTGCAGTTTTGTGCCTCCCCTGGGTCACACGAGAATTACACGTTCTGTTTAAAATACCAAAAGTGAAGCAGCTTGCTTTGCTTGTGCAAGAGGGGGATGATATTGATACAACGTGGATCTGCTGAACCTTGATAGTAATTGAAAATGTCGTTTGGCAGAAGGGCTCACTAACATGCCACGTGAAGTTATTGGTTAACCACATCCAGCTAACCATTTCTTGGGACAAACAGAGGTGTTGGGGGCCGGGTAGCAGCAGCACCAGCTCTGACTGTGAGCATTACCTGAGCTCAGAAGCAGCAGAATGTGATTGTCCATCTTGCTGCTGCTCAGCTGAGTGAAACACCCGCCTGCCAGCTCTGGATGTTTATACTCAAACACAACGGGTGATTAATTATTTTGGAAGGAAGACGTTTCCTTCTAATGGCTGCTGTTTTGTGATGTGTCTGTCAGCCTTCTAAATCACTTTAACATTTTCAGTGCTGTTCAGCGTGGCAGTAAGACACAGAGCTTTTTGCTGGACGTGTGCCGGACTCCGTGGAGATCTGCAAGGGATGGCTCTTGGTGTGAGTGTGGAATTCAAACACGAGCACCGTGTGCCTGCAGTCAGCCCAGTGCTCCACGTCATGCTGCTGCCAGTCCCTGGAGAGAGTGCAACCCCAGCAGCCGGGTGCCTGCTTACTGACCCACATTTCCTCAGGCAGAGTGCAGTCACGTGCCTGCCGGCACCGGGAGGAGCATCTCCTTGCCTGGAAATCAGATGAGAACTGATGGAGTTTGGTTCATCCAACCAAGACACTTGTAGGGAATTACCACTGGGTGACTAATAAGTGGTTAGGTAGGTTTGGAGTGTGCATGTGTGCTTCCTGTGGACAGGGCTGACTGCAGAACAGAGGCACAAAAAAGTCTCTTATACATTGTTCTCGTCTCCTATTGTAATTTCTGGATATGACTGATTGTTAAATCAGATCCTTGGTGGTGTTTTTTTTTTTTTTTTCCTGCATAGAAAAGCTTTTATTGTAATTCCTAGGCAAGAGCATTACAATCCAAGGGATGTTTTTCCTGCAACATGCAGACGTCATACAGAACAAAACAGTGATTCTATGTTAGGGTTAATAGAGCAAAAGTAGGTGAATGAATGAAAATTTGGCTTCAACAAGCTATTTATATCTCTATAATTACAGTCTTTTTATGGAACAAGCCTGACTTCTGTCCCATCCTCTTCCTTTCCCCCACTTCCACAGCTTCCTTATTGCTATCCTCCCTCCCTACAGTTGATGATGCAGCTGCTGTCACCTCCTGCTGTCTGTCCCCACCTCTTGCTGTCTGTCCCCAGTAGCCCTGCAGCCCAAAGCACTGCTGAGCTCTGGGTGCTGGTGCTGCTGGTGCCCTCTGCCAGCTGGGACAGACACAGCTGTGGCTCTGGGACTTGCTATGTTTTTGCAAGAGGGGTTGAAGCTGAGCTCTCTAAACATGACAAAATGCAGAAGGACAGTAAAGAGCAGTTTGGAGCATCTTGGGCGGATGTTGAAAGGGATTTTAACAGACTGAATAATTTAGGAAACAAAACTAAGATTTTAGAGTTCACTTTTTCCAGGGGCTGATACCAATATCCTGAAACAGCCAACGTACTTTCTTCAAAATCAGAAGCAAAGCCAGGAATTTAACTTGAGCAAACAAAATGTTTCTTTCCTTTTCTTGAATTTAAACTTTGCACCTTTATTTTCACTTGTGTTTAAGTTACTGCAGTTATTTTTCCTTTCTTGTATCTAAGTGCTTAAACAATCAGCTTCAACTACTTGGAAATTTTATCTGAACACATTGATAACATTTTCTTAGGTTTTTGCATGTGCCTCTTTAATCCTGTGAGGCTTGATGGATGTGATGTGAATGTGAGCTGTTAATGAAGGCAAAGAGAGGGGCTGGGAGGTGATTTCCTGCATGTGGCTCAGCTGTGTGCAGTGGATTGGGCCAGGAGGACATTGCATGGGGCTCATGGGATGCCTGCTTCGTTCATGGCACACAGCATCAGTTGTGTGTAACAAATAAAAGTGCTCACTGCATTTTTCTGGTATAGATTTCCTATAACTTATCATTATACTTCAATATCCAAGTAGTATTTTGAACTAATCTGGTGCATTTTTTGCAGTAATGGCTTTTCTCGACGAAGTGCTTTAAAACAAATGCAGTCTTCCCACTTCAGTGCTCTATACTGTTTGGTTTGTATTGACAGCATCTGAAATCAGCAAAAGAATTGAGGTTAGAACTGCTTGCTATACGTGTACAAGAACTGCTAATGAGATTATCATCAAAGAGAGAAGTCAGTAGAAGAAAGAAGACACAAGGATGGTTTATAACCCAGTACCAAAGTCCAGGTTAGGATCAAAACATCATTTATCACGGGCCATTAGGCCGTGCCACTTCTTTCAAGCACCAGCTCCATCTTGATGATCTGCATGCTTGCCATCCTCAGGTTGATAACTGCAGCCTGGGGAGCCACAGGAAGAAAGAAGTTCTTCTGAATGAGTTCCAGCTGGTTCAGTTTTTGGCTGTCCCTTTTCTAAGTAGCCCAGAACAAAATGAACCCATTGCTCGTGGCCTTTGCATGCTCTTAACTCTTCACTGAATATTGACTTTCAGCATCCTGGTTGTAAATCCGAGCTCACTCTTGGGTCTGTTCAGAAAGTGCTCCTCCATCTCATCTGGTTGTTATCATGCTTACTGCAAAACAAGCAGCAGATTTGCCAATAAGGAAGGCAAAGCTGCAAGGACATGAAGCGGTTTTACGTAAGCCTTGAGACTTTTTATCTTCCTTTCCTAACATGCCAAAAAGCACTCGGCATTCCTCAGTTAAAATATGAACACAGAAAACAACTGTATGTGTGAGAAGTTGGGGACAATTTGGAAGTCATTTGTTACCTGAGGTATGCGGCTTTAAAGCGCTGATGCAGTGCCGATGCCTCTCTTGGTATAAATATAAAGAATGCTTTTCATTTCCTTACCAAAAAAATAATCACGGGATGTTGATGGTTTCTATTGAAAAGTCATCCAGCATCCCTCAGAATTTGTTCTGGTAACAGTGCAGCAGTGCTGGGAGCAGCGCTCAGTAGGTCCTGCTCTTTGCTGAGGATTTCTAGCAACTGCTTGTTGCAAGGGTTATTGAAGAAATACAAAATGAGCTTGAGTTTTAGAAAATCAGCTTCAACCCACTGCATAGTTTTTCCCGAGGTTTGCTCTTTTGATATATCGAGTATTAGGTCGGCTAAACTTATCTTTCTGCCAAAATTCTATACTGGAAATTCTTTGCTCTGATGTTTTAGAAAGAATGAAGAAATGTGGATTCTTGAATGGTTTGACCACAGTGGTCACGTTTGAGACTTAAAAGTTCTGAAAATAGCAAGCAACATTTGTTGTTTCTTACTTTCAGTGCTTTTAAAAACTTTTTTCTTGCTGCTCATTTTGCTGGCTATTAATGGCAGCATTGGAGGACATATTATTGTCCTGGCTCATCACAGCAACTCTCTTACCAGTGGCTTTTCCTCAGTTCCCCGTGCAGCTTTATTTCAGCAAGCAGTCCTGCTTCGACAGGAGCCCAACTCACAGGTAAAGCTTTAACACAGGTTTCCATCTGAATTAACTGAAATTGTTCTCCTGATGCATTTGAGCCTATGTGACTAATAGTTTACGTAGTTTACAACTTGCACATGACTTACCACCATTCATTTTTGAAATAACAGTGCTGTTGCTTGCAAGCAATCTATTTAGTGTTTGATGAGAACCAGATGTGAGTTTTGTACTGTTTATTAAAATAAGCTAATTAGAAAATTTGGTTCCTATTGAGTTGATTTGGTACCTTATTCAATTGCTATAAGATATCAAAAATGCTCAGTATTGGCTCTGTATATAAAAACAAATCTCAGTTTTCAAATTGAGATTAAGTATGCGTGAAATTGTATTCACTTTTCCTCCCACAGAATAGTGTTCTATGTTCAAATTGTTATGTTGAAGTATCGATGCTACCTGTGTATGAGGGACTATAAATACCAGCCACTTTTTGGAGATGAAAACGTGTTTTAGGTTTGAAGTTTAGTGTTCCTATAGAAATGGCACTTGGCTATAGACCTCCAGCACGGTGCTTCCTGCTGACATAGGTTGGGTGAACTTTTTTCTTCCTCCTGCACTGCAGGAAGGTGGTTTGAAGCTGGCCAGTGTATGGGCAGAGAGCTGGAGGTGATGCTGGGCTAGAAAATACAGCCATCGTTGTTCCCCATAGCCTCAGGTGTAACAGCCAACCCAGGGTTTGGTGCCTATCATTATTCCAGCAATGTTTTGCGCCATGGACAGAACCCCAAGGCTGGGTCTGTTTGAATTGGTGTAGTTGCTTGGTCCCTTGGCTCATTTTAGACACGTGGTAGACATCCTCAAATATGTTACTTCTGGTTTTGGTCTTTTGTTTTCTGCTTTTCCCTCCTTAATAAAGCAGCAGAGAGCAGTTGTGCTGCTTTTCCTATCGGACTTAGGAAATGCATGTCTTGTAAAAACTCCAAGTCCATTAATTGGATGGTGTTTTGTGGGAGGAAAAAAGCTGCTAATAGTATATAAACGTACTCATAACTGGAGTCTCACAAACTGCTTATAAAAAATATAGTTGTGCTAATGGTGTGGGTAGCCCCACAGAGAATATCTGGGAAGAGGGGGATCTAAATTTCTGTGTTTTATAGTGCACAGAATGTTTATTGGAAAAGACTTTCATGTACTGAATTAGTAAGCAAGTGATCAACTGCAAGGGAGAATCTTTGCGAGCTTCTGTTTGATAATGAAAATACAGCGCTTAACACTTCATACGTTTAACTTAGGAAAGTGGAGATCAAAGAAATTAAATTAAACACACCTAAATTAAATGGTGACTTAGCAGTAGAATGTACTGCACAGGGCTCTCATTCTCATGAAGGAGTGTCAACCAGTTAGAAGGTCGTTTCTGCCCAGGCAGTAGTGAAATCCAGCGTAGTTCTGGACTCATTTCTAGAGTGCTTGTTGGCTTTTCTCTTGAATTTGATTCATAATTCATTGCTGTTCACCCGGTGCTTTCCAGAGGAACAGTTCTGTATTTGTGAAGACTTGGCCAGTCTTTCTAGGACAGACCTGTTGTCTACTGAGGTCACGGCATCAGGACTGCTTTAAGCTCGGTCCTCAGCTCCACCCGCTGTGAGCAGCGTTGGTTGAGTGTTCCGTTCTCTTGGGTACTCGTGTGCCTTTGAAAAAGGTGCTTTGAAAACTCCAAGTGTTAAAAGTGCAAAATATTTTTGGCCATCTTAGTAAAATTCAGTTTGGAATCTGAGTTATGAGTGCATGTGGGTGGAGGAACATGTTTTTCATGCTTTAGGAATTTTTTTCCAGATGCTTTTTCAGCACTTGGGTAACTATAAAAGCGAAGTATTAAGATTTCAGCACAGTTTTTATTTAAATGTAATTTAAGAAAATGGAGCCACATAGCCTTGTGGCAAGCTTTCAGCTTCGGAGCAGTGATCTTGCACAATGTATGTTGGTGTCTGTTTCAAAATGTGAGCACAAGTATGTGCAAGCCATGCAGATAAGCCTGTCTTGATAAATACTCTTTGCTTGAAAACAGAAATTATTCAAGTACGTGTGGTTGGAGACACGAGATGTGGAAGGGAAGAAATGCAGAACTGTGTTGTTCCCAGTAACTACGGCTTGCACAATCAAGTGTGGAGTAAATGTAAAATGCTGGTTTTGGTTCCAGCACGAATCTTGCCATTTAAATTGTTTTAGTTAGCTGTCAGCTAAGAGATGGAACAATATTCTGATCTCGAGGCAAATTCAGTGTTATTTAAGAAGAATTTTTTGTTCTTTCCAGGTACTTCTGTTTCTTTCAAGTGTATGCAGAAGCTGACACTATAGCTGAAGCCTGAGCATATGGACTGTTTTCAGGGAGCTGGGAGACCATTTGTGGACGCTCTAGCAAAGCAAAACTTGACTGAGTTTGATGAGTCTTGGCGGCAGAGGACTGAGTTTTAAAAACCATGGAGTAGTTATATGTAACTTAATGTTCTGTTAATGTTTTCTCTGGTTAAAGAGCGATCAATTGAGTGGTTTTTGAGAATGGCTCTCTTTGAGAACGAGTTCTCTTGAGAATGAGCTGCTGTGCAATGGGGATAGCAGTAGCTAACTTAGCCCTTACTTCCAGTTTGCAAAGAACATGGTTGTGTTCTGAGTGTGGTGCTAGATGGTCTGCAAGGGGAAGGTCCAAGGATGTGAAGGAAGCTCGTGCTGCAAGGATACTTCTTGATGGCAGAATTACTGTGTTCTTGCCCTAGTGTTCCTGGTTGTGTTCCCTTCAATTAAGAAATCACTGTAGGGGCAAGAGAAATGGTAAGCTAAAGGTGCTGAAGTCACTTTGAGAGGTTTGCCATCAACAACAGCAACAAAAAGGCCCTGGAACTAGTTTGAGTGAGAGGTGGGAGTTCACTGTAGTTGGAATTTGCCCCATTGTACAAGGGTTAAAGAAATTCCTTGGGTGACCTCTGTTTCAGACCTGGGGCTGGCTGAGGACAGCTGTAACAAACACTGCAGTAGTTGGGGTTACTTGGGTTTTACATCTGAGTAGAACATAGGAGATTGCAAAGAGAGTATAAGAAAGTTCTTGGCCTGCACTAGAGGAAGGCATAGCAATCTCATAAGAAAACTGATGCAATAATAGGATTTAATGAAAAATGTAATCTGGGAGTTAGCCTTTGTATCAGGCATTTGTTATGGGTGAACAAAGGGGAAAGAAGAGAAAGAAGAGTTAGTATGAGAGATAATTGGATATGCTTATTTCTACTTGTCTAATTTGTGTGCCTTTCTCTGATTCAGCATCGGCATTAATTCAGCTTCCTATTGATCTCCTCTTTTTATTTAATCCCTGCAAAGTTCTCCAGCTAATTCCATAACTCTTAGTGTTTCTCCAAGGTTTGTTTCTCAGTTCACACTAAAACTTGCTTTACTGGTCGTGTTGCATGCAGTCTCAGGTAACTAGAAATGTAATGGTGTTTGTTCTTCCAATAGTCCTGCACTGATTTTTTAGTGATTTACTTTATGGAGAGTTAATCAGACCTGCTGCTGTATACAACATGCAAGATGTGAAGACCTGCAGCCAGTCAGTGCCCAGGAGGATTTTTTCAGTTTGAGTAAGTTTTAGGAATCTTGGAGATGAAACTGTTAGGTTTTGTCAACTTGCTGTTGTTTGTGCTGTGAGGATTCTCTCTCATGCATGACATTTTTATGCTTAGGTAGGATGGAAATCTGATTCTTGGCAAAGTGGATACTTTAATGACATGTTAATGGACTAATAAAAATGGCTTTTTCTGGGTGTGTGGTTTTTTGAAGAGCTCTTCAAAGTTGTCTAGTGTTTGCAACTGGCTGCATGTAGCCAAGTTCCAACCCACGAGGAAAGCATGCCTTGAAAAGAAGCTTTGATTCTCACTGCAGCCTACACAGAAGGGCCACAAAAAGGCTTCGTGCATCAAATCCAGCAACTCTTTGAGAACTGAGGTTTTCTAATGAAGCATTGCTTTAATCTGACAGTTAAGTTTGGTTCCAGCTTCAGTACAGGCAGTCTTCAGATGCCAGGGTGTGATGTGTGGCAGCCCCAAAGTCTGAGGGATTGGGCTGGTTTGTAGAGGACTGCAGGTCTGGTTGGCATTCGTGAAGGTCACTCGGTGTACACATCACTGGGTACCCTTGTAAAATTAGTTCTGTACAGGTAATTGGTTTCTTTGGCAGATGTAAGACTCAGTTTGGTTTCTTTTCTGCGTTAAGCACTGCAGTGATTCACTTACTGTGAAGTTAAAGCAGTCCGTGGATTTGTGCATTGCAGTCTGAAGCAGACAGAGGAAGACTAGAAGTATTCTTAAAGCAAACAAGAAAAGGACTAGAATAGAAACCTTGGCCTTTGTGGTGACAGCTTAAGCTTCGATTTGTGAATAAAATGGTACCTTTCAGTTCAGTGATGTGGTTTGCTGCAGAGAAGCCACATTTTGACACACTCGCTGCCTTTACCCGTCTTTCCTTTTCCATTCAACTTGCTCTTGTGCCCTATCAAACATAAATGATTGTCAGCCTTAAGAAAACAAAGCACTTAAAAACCTTCGCGGGTTGCCTGGTAGTAGAAATAAAAACAAACGTTTATCTGCAGCGAAGTCTCGTTGAAGGTTATGTGCACAGAAGAGGGGCGATAAGCAGAGTCCTGCTTCAGGGCGCTCCGGGGGATGGCTTGGGGCTTTTCTGAGCACTTTGCACACAAATTGCGTAGAAGCATTCGGACGGAAGTGATTTCCCATCACGGAGCCAGCAAAGGTTCTAACTGTGGGCTGTGGTGCTTTGGGCTGTTAGAGCAGCATGTGGTAAATAGCTGATGCTTGTGCTTTTTCTTTTTTGTGTGAGCATGTTTGGCTGTTTGTTTGTGGAAGATTTTCTACACTTGGAACCCATTATTTTTCTTTGCAGTCTTCTGCAGACTTTTTCAGGACGGAAGAGTCCAACAACTTGCAGCGCTTGTAATGCTTATGCTACATATCTCATGATTAAAGGTGGTCTGCTCAGAAGTAAATACTAAGTGAAGTCCTTTGCACGTCATTAGCCTGCTGGCTTTGTGTTTACCTTCTGTCAGAAAGTAAAATGAATATATCCTGGAATCTAGCGCGTGTTTGCACAAGCACAAATGATTAACCTGGAATATCAAAGGGAAGGCCAGAGATGGCGGAGAGGTTTGTTTGCCAGCATCCCTCAGCACGACCTTCCCCCTTTCCCAAGGAAGATGTGGCCGTGCTGCAGGGTGGCCTTGTCCCCCCGTCTGCCTGGAGTGCTCAGCTCAATGCTGCTGGCTCAGATCGTAGCCACGTGTAAAGATCCTTCATTTCAGCAAGGAGGTGCTTACCTTTAACACGGAGCGAAGTGTGAATTATTGCAGTCCCTAATGCAGATGCTGCTTTGCATTGATACAGACTGGCGTCTACTGAATCTTTGCATGCTGCAAAACTCATCTACCTGCAAACAACGATAGCAGCATAGCGCTGTGCTGAGGGAATGTTATGTTACGTGCGAGTGAATGCGCTGTCGATGCAGTGTGAAAGACCTCCCTGCAGACCAGCAGCTGTCCTTTGAGCCCAGTGTGAAGGAGGAACTTGGCACCTGAGCACATTTGTAGGCAGCTCTGTTTGCTTGGGGACGTTTAATTGTTCCCCACCCGGGCTCTCCTCCTTCCCAGGAAGGCCGGTCACGCTCCAGAGGCCGCTCGCTGGTGAAGCAGCAGCTTTCTGATGCAATGCTCAGCCTGGCTCAGTGCAGGCAGCAGAGCCGTGCCTTGCTTCCCTTCCTACACCTGCTGCAGCTCCTACAGATGATTCACTTCTGCTTTGGGAGCGGGTGAGCAGCCGGGGGCTGGCACGGAACTGCTCGCCTCCCCCGGACTGCGCTGAATCCGCAGGGTGAATCCTGACTTTGTCTAAGCCTCATCCTTTCTTCACCCTCTGCCAAATATGCTTTCACATTAATGCTTCACCCAGCTGGCTAATTTGGCCTTTGAAATTATCTCAGTAATGTCAGGTGCTTAAAAAAACATTCCCATCCCTTTATAAATATTATAATAGGGATGTGAAGACGTTGCTTCAGTGTTCCTTGGGATCTACAGTATAAAAAGAAGTTCTTGAATGCTGCATAGCAATCCGGAGTGCAGCATAAACAAATAGTGTGTCAAGCTGGAACAAGTCGGTTGGCTTTCAAAAGGCAGAATGCAAATGTCCGAGACAGGAGAATTAGTGCCTTTTGTAACTCTGCAACAAATGTGAGCAGATTTCTCCTGCTGATGAGCCATAAGCCTCGCTTGAAAGAAAGGAAAAGCGCTTTGTAAAGTCTGGATGCTGGGTTTTGTGCAAAGCCTGAGCAGAGCAGCCGGTTTGCAGAGCAGCATCCAGCCCTTTCCCTGCGCCTCGTCTGTGGGCAGCAACCTGCCGTGCAGGGGTAACTTTAACAACTTCTTAAGCTTTTGTAGGTAAATCCAGCTGAGTTCAGGGCTTTCAGCCTGAGATGGCAGCAGCCAGATCCCAGAGCAGACTCACTGAGGTCCTGTTGGAGGCTGTGCATTTAAGAAGCAAATTGGGCGCAGCTTTACGGATCTGGGGGTGCTGTGTGCCCACTGCTGATGTGCTTTCATGTCCAAGCATCCCAGTGCTGACTTTTGTCACTTGTTGCTTTACTGGAATTTAGAAATGTATACCCTTGAAGTGATGGGGCACTTGAAAATATTTTTCTTAGTGAGTTTCCTATGCAAACAGTGGAGCAAAGCCAGAGGTCCCTCTCAGGCAGCCTCTTCCTACAGGCTGCTCCATAAAAGTTTGTCTGCCACTAGCTGTTATGCCAGTGTTCTTACTAGAAGGAATAATGGTTTTTTGCAACCTAAAATTGAGGGTTTCACAGGCTGCAACTGGCAAATTGGCAGCCATGCTCCTCTGCTATAGACTGAAAGCCTGTGGCCGAGAGAAAAGAATTAACTGAAAAATGTAATTCTTTGGTAACAGCTTTAGAAGCTGTGGCTGCTGTTGAGCTCTAGAAAGCACACCTGAAATGTAAAATAAATGTGATAATTATATAGCCAGACAATATGCAGATTGTTACATATCCATATTCTTCGAATTGGGGATGGAAAGTGGTATGAGTTATTTAAAAAAGAAAAAGCTCCACCACTCAGAGGAACTTTAACATTCATTTTGGCGTGTGCTGGAACATTCCACTTCTGATTTTACCTGCACTCACTGCCTGCTCTTCTGGTTCTTTTTCCTCGTCGGGAGGAAATTAAGCTTTCCCTGTTGTGCTTCCATAGAGCAGCAGCAGGCTGATTCTGTCATCCTGTTCTATTTCAAACCGAATGCCACAGTCCTGCAGACTTCTCCTTTTTGGTCAGCTGTTAAAATGCTCAAGAGCAGCTTTCCCTGAACATGCGGTTTGCCAATCTCAGAAGCACATAATTTTTAATCCATTCTAAAAATAGTTTCATGTAGTGGCTGCTTTAATTATTAATAAAACCGAAGGATTTGTGTATTTTTTTTTCCCATGAACATCTGTGTTAAGCTGGGATGGCTCTGGGCTGTTGGCTTGTCGTGTGAGATGAGGCAGTCCATATTCTGCTGGGTGTTTCAGCTGATGGGCCATTGCTGTGGAATTCCAGTGGAAATAGAAAAGAAATATATATTTATACACATCTTCACTGTGCCCAGCATAGAGTTACTGTGTGCAAATGCTCCTGGGGCTACTGGAAGTGCAGGGCCAGGCAGATGAGAAGTATCTGTGCTGAGGGAAATGACCATCTTGAGTTATTTGTGAGCATTCATTCTCATGCTGAAGGATAGAACTTGGTGGGGAAGAGACTCCCTCAAAGGCTAAGTCTTATAAATACCTTTCTTGGTTCTTTTTTTTCTTCCAGTGTTGGGCAAGTCAGAGCTCTTGTGTTTTCACGTGTGGCTCTGTAGTTACTTTTTCTGTCCTGTTCTAAGAGTTTAATGGACACTGAGCTACTTGAATTATTGAGGCTGTGCTGAGCAGCCCTTACTAAACAGCAGAATGTAGGCTTGTAGCTGGTAGTAGACCAAATAGAAATGGAGATTGATGCAAGTTTCTTGATCTCATTTTTGCTTGAACCACTCTGTTATTGAGTGGAATTGGAGAGAGGGAAATGATGTCTCATTTGTGGCCCTTGCAAAGGAAAAATTCTTGATGCTTTCTTTTTCCTATTTTCTCCTGAATGAAGTCATGTGATGTTCATCTCAAAACCTGTCTGTATTGGCAAGGTGTTGAGGCTGTTAGAGCAGCACCTCCAAGAGTTGGCTGTACTGATGCCCTGAGAAGCAGGAGGCTGGACAGTGTCCGACAGGACCTGGTGCAGAGGTCACCTCCAACAGCCCTGAACCATTCTTGGTTCAAAACCTGCATTGTAAGATGGGTGAAACAACTGCAGCAAAATCTTGTTTAAGCACATAAGCATGTAGCATAGAAAACAAGGAGGCTTTGGCACAAAGAGATGTGCAGTAAATCCGTACTTTGCAACAACAGAACAAACCAGCAAAGTGCATTTCCAGCCACAGAGAAAGGAAATGATGCTCATATTTAATATTTGGGTTTCTTATAAGAATTAAGATCAGGTAGCATTGTAAGGGGTATGATTGCTGTAAGGCTTTATTTGTTCATAAGATTTCTTACTGTGGTATTTTGTTTTGCAGTATTATGTGCCAAGAATCTTGCAAAGAAAGATTTCTTCAGTAAGTATGCCTTAATTGTATAACTTTCTGCTCTTAATTAATCAGGTTTATCTGTAGATTGTGCTTTGCTGTCCTGGCTCATTTTTGTATGTGATTTGTCTTTGGTTCATGCTTGCAGTAGCACTGCATTACTACAGAAACACACATTGCCCTGATTGGGTGATGCAGGCTCCAGTGTTGGAAAGACCAAGGATCTCAAATTCTTGTTGAAAGTCTGGCCGATGAGACTGCAAGCAGGTTGCTACTTCCAGTTCTGTCTGTGGGCTATCAGTAGCATCCATCTCTTGTGGAAGTATTTGCAAAACATGCCAGGGATACAAGTAAAGTATTCCAGAGCTGCAGTCTTAATGTTATGTTAAGGATTGAATAAGAATGCCTACTTACCAGTATGCTTCTACCATTTAAGCACTGTTAAATTAAGCACATTTAGCCTGTTTGCTAAATTATTTTACTATTTATGGCAGATACAAATGTGTAGGGCAGAAGTACCTTGTTCTTTAATTAGGAACTGCTTTCTCTATTTTCAGTTAGGGGATAATGGCACCTTTCCTTTCTTGAGGGGAAAAACAGAGCAGGACTTCATGATATCATGATCTGGGAAGAAACAAAACAAAAAGTGTGAAGTGTAACAGCCCCTTTTTTCTTCCACAGGACTTCCTGACCCATTTGCAAAAATAGTTGTTGATGGGTCAGGTCAGTGCCACTCAACTGACACTGTGAAGAACACATTGGACCCCAAATGGAACCAGCATTATGATCTGTGAGTTGTTCATTAGGTCATAAGTAAACTCGTGTGTGTGTATGAATATATATATATTCCAAAAATTTATCTGATAAATGAAATAGAAGAATTGCCACTGATGCTTAGTCGTATGTTACCAAGAAGAATCATGTTTGCTGAGGAGGACTAATATTTGCAATAACAAAAAACTACCTGCTAATAAAAGTTTGCTTCTGTTGCCTCTAGGTGTTTGAATTTGGAAATATGTGTATGTTAGGTGCAGAGCACCACTGCTTAGGGTGAGCTCTGTACAGGAGGAGTGCAGTTCAGCTTTTAGAACAGATTGTCCTTGTAGTGATTCATTGACTTCAAAATATTAGAAATATAAATTTTAACAAAGTTTTCTACATCAATTAGTTTGATGCTGAGGTTTTAATGAGGCTGTCTGTGGTTAATTTGTGCTGCAGCAGTATCAATTTAATGTGCTATGTAATGTGCAGTAATTCATTAAATAACACCATTCCAGACTTAAGCACTTCTGTATTTATAATAAAGGAGCGTGACCAACGTACTCCAATGTATCAGAATGCTGTGGAAATGCTGTGGAGTAAAGTGGTATTTTTTTCTAAAATGACTCTCCTGATATGTATTTTTTTTAGATATGTTGGGAAGACAGATTCCATAACCATCAGTGTATGGAACCATAAAAAAATCCACAAGAAACAGGGAGCTGGCTTCCTGGGGTGTGTCCGACTCCTCTCCAATGCCATCAGCAGGCTAAAAGATACTGGATGTAAGAGCAGCTCCTACCTGGCACAGTCAAGAACCTTCAGTGCCTTGTATCTGAGTAGTGAGTAGTGTTCTCTCCCAGCCCCTTGGTGTTTTGTTGATGTTTCCAATTCTTGTTTGCAGACCAGCGTTTGGATCTATGCAAACTAAATCCCACAGATACTGATGCTGTGCGAGGCCAAATAGTGGGTAAGAATATTCTTAGTTAAACATTTATCTTCTTAAATACACTATGAGGACAAATGATGTATTGAAAAAGAAACCCATAGTTATTGCTTCAGCGCCTTTTCTGTGTTGTTTCTTCAGGTTTTAATGGGATTAGGTTACATAACAGCAATTGTTTTGTTGTACTCCTACAAAAGAGTTGATTTGCTCTTATTTAATAATGGCAAACAATATTAAAAAGAGGGAGTGCATTTGGCAGGGTACCTATTGCAGCTCTGGAAGGGTGAAATGTTACTGTAAAACTAATAGCTTTTGGACCAAGATGACAGGCAAACAGAACATTACCTGGATAAGAGGGACCTAAAAAAGGTAAAAGAAATTTTGCAAATTGCTGTTTTAATACCATCCTTGATTTTTGACTATTTCAATTTCTTTCTGCTACTGTCACTGCTAGTTTTGCATCTAACTTAACCCATGTCACCACACTGCTCTGCCTCCCCCTGCCCTGCCCTGAACCCAGGCGTTTCAATAGACATACATCAATATGTTTAACAAAATAGAATTCTCACCGTAATGATGACATCTAGTGGTGAGCGATTTCCTCCCAGCTAACCTTCCTGAAACCTCATGAAATGCAGATGTGGGGCCTGATATTTGATATTCACAGAAATAGAATCAGCTTCAGTTTTGATGATGTGATGCCTCTGATGTCTTTTCACCCTTTTTAAAAAGTCAGTAGTGTGTCAGGGTTGTGGAGGGAGCTGGGGCGAGTGATGTGCTCTCATATGTGCAGCATGATTTTAGTGTTCTTCAGTGTTTTACCCTGGGTAAATGTGGGTTGTTGTTTAGGGAACAATTATTAACTTGCATTTGGTTTTTATTTCAGTCAGTTTACAGACACGGGACAGAATAGGCACCGGAGGTTCTGTAGTAGACTGTAGAGGGCTTTTGGAGAATGAAGGGTAAGGATTCCTTTCTTTACACTTTCTTAGAAAATAAGTTTACATGTGAGAAGAATATAATGACTATTAACTTCTCTGGGAATATGTGGTAAAGCTGTAGCTGAATGCTTGCTCGAAGAAAATCATCTAAACTGACTAGGACTTGATATTTCTTGTTACCAGTGCTTCTGGCACTTCTGTTTAGCTAAGAAATTTGGTGTAAGAAAATGGCATATCTTGGGTTGGAAGTTACTTGAAGTAATGGAGAGAAAGAGAGAGAGAAAGAGAGAGAGAAAAACAGTTTTTTCTGCATTCACTTCTGTGGTGGAAAATCTTGAAGTTTCCCCATTTTCAGAACGGTTTATGAAGATTCCGGACCAGGGAGGCCACTGAGCTGTTTTATGGAAGAACCAGCACCCTACACAGACACTACAGGGGCTGCAGGTGGAGGCAATTGTCGCTTTGTAGAGTCCCCAAGTCAAGATCAGAGGCTTCAGGCACAGCGACTTCGGACTCCTGAAGTCAGAGGTCATGTACAGACACCTCAGAACAGACCTCATGGTCACCAGTCTCCTGACCTACCTGAAGGCTATGGTAAGAATTTTCCAGAACCATTAAATTTAAGATTTCAAAAGACTTCAGAGGATAGTTCTCCCATTTGACCATATTGATGTGGTTTACCTGTTAGGACATGCAGTATCCATGAGCATCTAATGGTCTGCATTTTGGAAAAGGAACTAAGCAGTGCAGCTGCAAGTTTGAGATTGTCTAATTAGCAGTTGTCTACTCCAGGATACACTGAGGGGTTGATGGTAAATTAAACATGAGTTTGTGGTATGATGCTGTTACAGAAAATTCACTGCTAATCTTGGCATTGTATCTAGGGAGAACGAATGTAAAGAGCTCTTTAAACTAGAGCAGTAATGCTATTTTTTCCTTCCCCCTTGGCGTATCGTGTAGGTTTGAGCCCACATTTGAGAAAAGATCAGGAAAATATAAAAGCAAAGAAGCCAGTAGTACAGAAGATTAGGAAGGATAAGATTAAGGAGAATTTAAAGCTTGGAAAAGAGCACGCCAAATCTAGGAGGAAAGAAATCCAGTTTGGGGGTTTGAGATGTCTCAAGATCTAAAAATAAAAATACAAACTGAAACATGCTGGATTTTTGAGTTTGAAAAGGATTGCTGAACTGTGTAGTCAAGTAAACTTATGAGGACTGTGTTTAAGGGCAAAGAAGTCCGTGCTGCAAGAGATCAGGTGGGATGGCTCAAGTACTTTCTCCTAGCTCTGACAGAAAGACAGTGTACACTAATGGCTTCAAACAAACTGTTTATTCAGGTTGGTTTTTTTGGAGTTGTGCCTTACAGTAATCTTCCATCCATTTTCACAGAACAAAGAACAACAGTACAGGGACAGGTTTATTTTTTGCACACGCAGACTGGAGTTAGCACATGGCATGACCCTAGGATACCAAGGTATGTATTTCTAGTTACAAACTCATGGCCATGGGGTGGGATTCTGCGTGTGTACAGATGTAAGCTGAATCTTTTAGAGCAAAAATCAGTGAAATCTTTAATAATTATAAAGTAGACTATCTAAACTTAAAGGGAGAGATATGAGCAGAGAGTGATTTTGGATCTCTCTGGTTAGCTTTTTGTCATACCTTAAATGTGACTTTTTGAAAGAGAGAATTACCTACCAGTGAATCATGTAAAACAAGTGAAGAAAAGTCCTTCAGGAATTACCATTTGACAAACCCTTCCAAAAATGTCAACGTGACTTCATTATTGGTTTTGTGAAGTTGGATTTCTGAATCAAATATTTTTTGTTTAAAAACAGTTTGGACTACAAATTAAATAAAAAAGTGACTGCTTCCTGAGTACTGAATTAGTAATTTCTGCTGTAATAGTGCCCATTCTTGTACCACTGAAGCAGAGAGATTACTTGTTATCTTTAAACTTGAAGTAATGTTGGGGTTTTTATGCTTCAGACCAGTGATTTGCAGCTAGGAAATTCGAATCCTCCACATGATTAATTTAGTAAAGCCTCTTTAAAACTTAACCTGCAGTTAATCCAGGTCTTTGTGACTAAGGTCTGTCTGTCTTCCTTGAGGAGCTCTGAATCTGGGCTGTCTCACTGGGCTGCCTGCACACCCAGTCCTGTAGTAAAGCACAGTGTTTGTAACTCTTCAGCTGCTGCGTTCATTGTATGATAGACCGGTGTGCTACAGGATATTAGAAAAATTATATGCAGTAGTGTAGGCAAAAGTGTTGATATAAGCACAGTATATGGGAGGATATGAAAAAATGAGGTTTAGAGAGAGATAAAATAGCTGATGTTAGATTAGCTGGTGTTGTTGGAGGAAGAAATGACAATGCTCATTCTTCATGTCACTCAAGTCTGGCTTGGATGCCCAAAGCCTATTTCTTCTTCAAGTGGTCCTGATTTACTTAATGAAAGTTTCTGCTTCTTTTTGCTACAGATTTTAGCCAGGTTTTTGGACCAGCAATGTAAATGGACACATTCCACTTACAAAGTGGAGATGGCTTTTCTTTACCACCATGTTACAGTGCAAAAATGTAACCTTGGCATTTAGCACAGATGTAGGTTAAAACTTGATGTAATCAGATCTCTAAAGCACTTTCAGATGCACAGCTGATTGAAACAAATGGTTCCAACTATAATCTTCTTTCAAGGAGCCTAACAAAGGCTCGTCTGTCTCCCTGTGTACCCCATGCTGGCTTATGCCATCCCTTGACAGTAATGAAGCCTTTGATGTACAAAGTGTTCTACCTTTTCTAAAGCCTCTCATACCCTTATAATGATGTTGGGTTGTTAGATTTAGGTAAGGAAATTGACAGAGTGATGTCTTCAACCCTGCATAATAGATAAACTCACCTCAACTGTCTAGAGAATACCTCACTTAACAGCATTTCTGCCAAAACAACAGTCTCCAGGTTTCCCTCCTCCTCTTTGTTGCCACTGTTGGTATTTTACTGCATGGGGTAGCTTTAAAGCATTTTAAATTCTCGAGTTGTAAATACAGCCTGTGTGTTGAATTTAAATGCTTTTGTGCTACCTGAAGGTGAGTGATTGCCTTTAGCAGCACTTAGAAAGAATGGCACCTTAAAGCTATCAAGAATGAAAGGGATGAACATGTCAGCAAAACCTTACTGTGAGCGATTTCTCATACTTAAGTTTCTAACCTTGCTAATTAAAGAGGTGAATTTTTCGTTTTAGGTGATCTTAATGTTTGGCCGCCTTAGCTTCTTAACCTCCTGGTTATTTGGAGGCAGTGGTTGGTTTAAAAGCCTTTCATTTTTAGGTTTTCTGCACACAGCTCGCATTAGTGTTAATAGGATTTTTCTTTTTTTTTTCTGTGAAATTTTTTGCTACAAAGAAGATCTCCCTCTCCTTTTGCAGCTCTGCCTAAATGATGATGTTGCATGTTGAAGTTACTTTTAATCTGCATGGCTTTGTTACTTTCAAGGACAGATTACAAAGTTGCACTGCTTAGATGGAGGATTCTAAAAAGGCAACATTAAAGTAGCTATGGTGTGCTTCTTTCCCGTGACTTTCATAGCCTGGAATCTCTGAGAGCCAAATTCACTCCCCCTCCCCTGAATGTAATTGGTTCCACCTTCTCTTCGGGAGTGCTTTAACTTTGTTTACTTTTCTCCTTAGAGACCTTAACAGTGTGAATTGTGATGAACTGGGACCTCTGCCTCCAGGTTGGGAAGTTAGAAGTACAGTTTCAGGAAGAATATATTTTGTAGATCATAACAACAGAACCACACAATTCACAGATCCACGACTACATCACATCATGAAGTAAGAAGCTTGCATGATAAATAATTCATCTCAAGTTTGGATTCTTAAACCATTTATTTTTGTACAATTTTAACTACAGTCTGGGAGTCATGAGGGGCTGAAAAAGAATCACTGTGTAATGATATTAGGCAATAGATGCAAGGAGGTGGATTTCTGTGTGGGTCTAATCAGGGTCTGAATATTAGTTGTCAGCCCTACTTTTGTCTAAACTTCATGCAAAGACTCTACAAAACTGTTTTTATTATGCTTTGCAGTCCCCAGGGAGGGCTTGCATATTTCTGCACAATGCTGATCTTTTAAGTTGGTTTGACAAAACTGCACCAAGTTGTGTTGGAGAAAATATGCAGTTCTAGAAATGCTGGAATGTGGGGTGGAGGATCTGCCAGGCAGTTCCACAGCACTCCACTCATGTCTGTCTGGCTTAGCAGTTCTAGTTCTATGCTAGCTCTTGGTGGACATGAGCTGGCTTTGTGCTCCCTTGAGCTCCAGACAACAGAATACAAAGCCAACTGGAGTCGGGTCGCCTGGTGCTGTGCACAGCCAGCTCAGGTTTAGCAGGATTTAATAAATTCAAGCTCTGCATTGTGCAAAAGCAGCTGCACTGTTACAGAACTAACTCTGGAAGAAGCCTGACTGTGTGCATTGTTCCTGAGTTCAGAATTTGCCTTGGATCCAATTTGTCTGTGCTTGAAGCCTACTGCAGAATCTCTTATCTAAGAAATAAAATGGATCCTCAGCCTAAATAAAGGCATGGCCAATGAGGATAAATGTTTGAAGATTCATCTATCTGGGACAAGTACATATATCTCTTCCAATAATTGTAGAGGTTGTTCTATTCTACTCTGTTATCCTTACTTTGGGTGGAGCTGGAAAAAAATAATGATTGCAGTTGTTAGATGATTCCATTTATAAAGCTATTATTTCATTAGAGATCTCTTTTCTTGTTATACTCCTCAAGATGTGTGGGAGAAGTACCAGAAAGCTTTATTGTTTTTACATCTTCCTTATTGTAATACTTCTAGAATAAATACTTTGCTTTTCTTTCAAAGTCATCAATGCCAGCTAAAAGAGCCCAGCCAGCAGCCTTTGCCAGCTCCAAATGAGGGGTCTGTGGAAGAGGGTGAAGAGTTGCCTGCACAGAGATATGAAAGAGACTTGGTGCAAAAACTGAAAGTTCTTAGACATGAGCTCTCCCTTCAGCAGCCGCAGGCAGGTCACTGCCGAATTGAAGTATCCAGAGAGGAAATATTTGAGGTATTTGATGGACTCTTTACTACTAATATCAACTTCTCTTACTCAAGTTTAATAAAACTGGTCTTACATCAAGTCTGTTTAATGAGAGAAGTGGTGAATCCAGTGGTATCATATGGATTATCAGAGCTCTGATTAAATTAAAGAAAAAACATTCTTCTAGTTTCATGTTTTAACTTGGACATTTGTAAGAAGAAATTCTGAGTAGTTTGGGGTTCTTTTGCCAATACAAATTTTTAATTGCTAAAAGTCTTTCATCTTACATGAGGAAAGCTAGATTATGTAAACTTCACATGGATTTTGCTGACAAATTTGAGCATTCTTTTTCATTTAGAAATGACAGCAGTTGAAAACTTAAAAGGAATGGCATCTGCTTGCCATTACCACTTGTGTATGTAGGCATGTAAAAGGTAACTCTAATTGGGCATTCTTCTATTCTTAGATTGGATTATTTTTTAAGTACCTTTGTAGCAAAAGGGAATTAAGCTTTTTGTGGACTTTCCACCCACAAATATTAGTGTTGTCACTGAAACATGCTTTAGATTAGCCCTTTAACAGAATGCTTTCTGTAGCTGAGTGAAAAATCTATGTGTTATACTAATGCTTCTTAGAGCTAATTATAGAAAAGAAATAAAATGTCTAATCTATTAAAAAAAAAAAAAGCCAGCCTATAAATATATGTATACACATGTACAGGAATCCTACCGTCAGATAATGAAGATGAGACCAAAGGATTTGAAAAAGAGGCTTATGGTAAAATTTCGAGGTGAGGAAGGCCTGGATTATGGAGGAGTAGCAAGGTGAGATTTTAGTTTTTCTGACACTTCTTAGCTGTAAAATTGGTGTTTCTTTGTGTGTGTGTGTGTGTCTGTGTGGGTTTTTCAACAACTCTCATTCAGACTTGATTTGTTTAAATACGTCTCTGACAATGTTTGGGGAATGGGTAAGGAATGAGATGGCATTGTCTCATGGCTTACTAGCTATGTTAATTCATGTTAATTTCTTCACTACTTATAAACTAAAATCAAACTACCTGTAAGTTGAAAAACACACTTATTTTTAAGTGCACTTCTTCAGTCTGCAGGTGGAAAGCAGTAAAAGATTTAATGTGAAATAAGAAACTGAAAACTGTGTTGTCTAAAACTTAAGTGGAAGTTGCTTTCTTCTAAAATAACACTTTTTCTTGGCAGAGAATGGTTGTATTTACTGTGCCATGAAATGTTAAATCCATACTATGGACTCTTCCAGTACTCTACAGATAATATTTACATGCTGCAAATCAATCCAGATTCCTCTATCAATCCTGTAAGTATTGACTTCTGAGCAATGTGTGTACTTTAAGAGATTGTCTCCTGCAGCCTATATCATTGCAGCTGATTTTTTCATGATGAGAACATAGGCAGTCCAACCCTGGCCATTCTGTGATTCTGTGACAGTGAAGTGGGGTAAAAACATGTTAACAAGTCTGGTGTTGTTACAGTACAGAGGAGCAGGGTTTGCACAGAAATAACATGAGAGAAGAGTTCTCCTTTGATAAGTATCTGAATTCTTTTGGCTGTCATTTGAGACTCCTTTGTACTGGCTGGGGTGCATGTTGATTCTGGGATAGGTAAAAGTACTCTTCATTTTCAATACAGGTGATTGTGCAAACACTGCATCCTAAGCAGTGTCTGCTCCATGACTGTAGGGGCTTGTAAGCCTTGCTTGCCCTTTCTCAATAAGCTCCTGTGTTGTTTGGGTGTTTTCTTCCCCGTTATTGGAGGCCTTGTATTGCCCTAAAAGGAGCAGCAATTCTGTTTGCAAGGTCTAAAGTACTTGTATGTAATTTATTAGGTGAAGTGCAGAGACTTGTTTGATATGTTTAATCATTAAATGCTTCTTGGTTATGTTATGAGGAAAAACTGTGGTTCCTTTTGCCCAGAGGGCTGCTGATGACTTACACTTAAATAGCCACGAGATGTCAGTGTTAGAGTGTCTTTGTGCTGTCTGATTTTCTCCTCTCTCTCTGCAGGACCATTTGTCTTATTTCCATTTTGTTGGTCGGATAATGGGTTTGGCTGTGTTCCATGGACACTATATCAATGGGGGGTTCACAGTTCCCTTTTATAAACAGCTCCTGGGGAAACCCATTCAGCTCTCTGATCTAGAATCTGTTGACCCAGAACTACACAAAAGTTTAGTCTGGATTCTGTAAGTACTGTATTTATCAGTTATCTTGCTGTGGAGAAGATTGTGCTTTACAGAAAATAGAAGGGTCAGTAACGGGGGAGATGGGTACAAAATTACCAAGTTACAATTTCTGTGTCAAAAAGTTCAAGGCATTTGAGGAAAAAATTCTCATGTAAGCTGTGTTAGGCTTCCTTGTAGTAAATTAGGTTCTAAATAAAGTGTTGCATGAGTGTGCTAGAATACTACAGTATCAAAATCCTCAGAACTTTGTCCTGAGGAAACATTGATTAAAAAGAAAATAAATTGAATTAATTTGAACTTTGTACATGTACAGTTTAGAACCAAATCCGTTATTGTTAGGTGTAGCTTTGGGATTCTTTAGCATTGCTTTGCATTGTCACTTCTTCATAAAGACTGTTTTAAATTTATGTTTAAAGTTATTGGTGTGTTATTGAAAATAATTGTGATTTCTTCTGTGCTGCACTCAGTACCTGACAGCAGATTGGATCACTCTGTGTGTGTGTGTGTGTTTAGGGTTTAATTATTTATTATCCCAAATACTACTACAATTGTAGTGGTGAGAATGACACCTCCAATGGGGCTCCTCAGCAGGCAATAAGCCATATAGAAATCAGTAATTGTGGCAGCATTCCTTTAGTGGTGTGGAATGCAGATAGATGGTTACTAGGTTTATCCTGAAGACTCTGTGTTCAAATAACAAGCTGTCAGCATCGTCCCTGCAAGTGATCAAAAATGCAAAGTTTACCTTCTGTCTTTCATTTGTTAGAGAGAACGATATCACCCCGGTTCTGGACCATACTTTTTGTGTGGAACACAATGCTTTTGGAAGGATTTTACAGCATGAACTCAAACCAAATGGCAGGAACATTCCAGTGACAGAAGAGAACAAGAAAGAATATGTCAGGTATTGCAGAACAAATACATATCCTGCAAATGTAGTGAAAGGAAGGCAGTGAACACATTGCTTTTTTTCATAGGGTGGAACTGATGATATGGGTATTTCAGAGGGAAATACCTGAGTCATAAATTACCTGTTTTCATGCAATGTAACGTAGTAGAGCCTGGGAAGAAGTTGTAAATTGTACCTTGTGTTGTCTGTTAATGGTGCAATAATTAAATGTTGATAGCAAAAGGAATTAATAATAACTTCTTTCATACAACAAAATGTCTTTTAAAACTAGTTCCTCTGTAAACTTTTCCAGCCCTGCTCTAAAAAGCCCAGTCTTACCCAGCTTATCACCCTGACTTTTTTTCCTCCCCCCAGGTTGTATGTGAACTGGCGATTTATGAGAGGCATAGAAGCACAGTTCTTGGCTCTGCAGAAAGGCTTTAATGAACTCATTCCCCAACATCTCCTCAAGCCTTTTGACCAGAAGGAACTTGAGGTACGTGTTTTATCCGCTTGGAATATCAGTTCCTAATTCGTACGTTCCATACCCAACCACTGATGTGAAAATAAATAACAACACAATTTATTGCAGTTTATATACCAGAAGGCTGTGTGTTTGTTTAACCAAACACTTTCTGTTTTATTCTAGACTTGCTTTGGGTTAATGTTAGTGAGAGGACTGCTTGAACAGGGAAGACAAATACACCATATTGTGTAACCAGGCACTAATGCTCAAAGCAGGTGGTCTGGGCAGAGAGAGGGAGTATTGCAAGCCTGGAGAGCTGCTGGCAAGACCTAACCTGTTGTTTGCCCCAGTACTTGTTTTCTTCAATGTCTGTTTTAATACGTCTGTTTCTATAGACACATAAGTCATGGTTTACAGCAGCTGAAGTAGAAGTGAGAGAGCACATAGAAAATAAATTAATTTGTCTTTGCGTTTAATCCTGAGTATAGAATTCTACACCATTTTTCTTCCTATTTTTTGTTTATTTTAAAGAAGGCAGTAGACTATTTGAGGTATTGGAAGAAATAGTTTAATGGTAGTAGTTTGTGCATACCAACTGTTCACATGAAGTTACTGTGTTCCATGAGTTAGTTGGTTAAAAAGGCAGATTGTAAATCCAATTAATATTTCAATACTGTCCAAATTAGGTTAGTCACAACTGCCCTAATACTGTAAATTAGTCTAGGTGGGTACCATCTTGGTGGCACAAAAAGACAGCTGCTAAATGGTAGCTCTTAGAATGAAATACTCAATATGGAATATTATGGGAAATTTAGAGTATGACACACATTTTGTTTTGAGTGATGATGTCTCCTGTATGCCATTTGTTTATCGTTGCCAGGGTAGCTGGTTAGATTCATGGCCAGTAATGACTTCCTCTTTCAATATTTTGCAACCTGGTTTCATCTGGAAAAGAGATTGAAGTAATCCGTCTAGTCTTTGTCAGACACTCTCATAAACAACATCAAAAAACAGCTGCAAAGTTTTTGTAGTTAGTGGTCAGTTATGGACACCGGACCAATTGGGATGTAACCATAAACTGAGCAGCACTTTCCTGTAGTGGGTTATTAGCAACTCTAGGACAAAGCCAGATCAGGAAAATGATTTCTGTGTCAACTAAGTAGATGGCACGCCTTCATCCAAGTCTGTGCTGTATCCTTATAAAGATATACTGTACTTTTCAGGTAGGCTAGATTTAAAAAGCAGGTCTTGAATGGGCATTTGACTCTGATTTCTTCTGAAAATTCCAGTTCTGGTGTAATCCTGGGCTTCAGTTTCATTGCAGATTAACTGGGGAGATTTACTTCCTGTTCTAAACTGTTTTGGAGCGTTACTGTGTACCAGGAAGGTGGCTCGAGTGCATAAAGAATGCTGGGCTTTGTGAAATAACTCAATGTATGTTTTCATAGCTGCAAACCTGAAATGACTTTGAATGTTAAAGCATTCTCTAATCCATTAACAGCTAATCATAGGAGGCCTGGATAAGATAGACCTGAATGACTGGAAGTCAAACACACGTCTAAAGCACTGCATGGCAGATAGCAATATTGTGAAGTGGTTCTGGCAAGCAGTGGAAACATTTGATGAAGAAAGAAGGGCAAGGCTTCTGCAGTTTGTGACGGGTTCGACGCGTGTCCCACTTCAAGGTTTCAAGGCTTTACAAGGTGACTGATGTGGAGGCTGAGTTAACATGCAGTGGGAGGAAGATTGTGTGGCATTTGTTGGGCCCTTCTAGAATATCAGCATGTTACTGGATAACTCGATCACTTGCAAACTTTTCATCCCAAGAGCAGTTCTGCATTTATCAGTGGCTGCTGGTGACCACCTGAGTTGTTGCTGACAAGTCATGCAAGCTGAGCAATCTGTCCTCATGTAGCACTTAGGCTGGTGTCAATACTGGCTTATCAGTCTCTTACAGTTCTATGGACTGACATTAGTATCACTGCATGAAAGCATGTACATGATTATAGAGCAGACTGAATGATTCTTTTACATGAAAAGTGTATTCCTATTGATGGTTGGCAACAAACCATCAGTCTTTAAAGTAACTTCCTGAAAGTTGCAGTTCTTGTTGTCAGAAAAGGTAGCAGTGTCCTAGACTGTTGTGGTTCTTCTGATAACATTCCATCTGTTAACTGACAGTAAACTGATCTTCAGAATTCAAATACATAGTTCTGTTTTGCAAGAAAAGTCTTCTTACTTTTGAGCCTTTTCGTTTTTGAAAGTATAACTATGTGAAGTTTAACTGCTTTCCAGAGTACAAGTCTGCAAGTTTGTTGTCATTAGGAGACCCATCATTTCTGTTATCTCTTTGCCAGCTGCAAGTCTGACCCACAGACTTTAGCCTATAGCATACTCGTATCTGCATCTGGAACTGTAATTTTCTCTTGCCTTTTTATAAATAGCAACATATGTGTGCACTAATGCTATTTTGTTGAAGTGCATTAACTAGAATGTCTGTTTGTAAGGTTCTACAGGCGCTGCAGGACCCAGACTGTTTACCATCCATTTAATAGATGCAAACACAGACAACCTTCCAAAAGCCCACACTTGGTAAGATGAAATGTTCTGCTTTGTCTTAAAAGTAGCCATTTCAGTCCTGGCTATGGATTAACCCATGCTTAGATGAATCCACGTGTGTTCTGCTAGCTTGGAAATCTGTACTCTGCAGCCAGCAAAATAATTGACTTAAGTTGTTATTGCTTGATTTATGTCTTCTCTACTATCTGTGGTTTTTGTTTGCCCCAAATTGATTATTCTGAATAGTGAGATGTTAATTTCCATGTATTCAGCAGAAGTATTCACTGATAAATTACTCATAGCAATGAATCTTTATTCACAACTAGATTTTTAGATGTAAAATGTAAGAAAAGAACGCTATTTACTACAGAACTGAGCTCTCATATGTAAGCCTCACTCTATCAGGGAAAGGAAATCGTTTCACTAGAAGCACAGACTATCTTAAGGCAGAGCAAGGAGCAAGCCTGCCTGGTGTCTTGCTTTCTTTGCAAGCCTCCTGCATCTCCTCCTCCCAGACCCAGCCCAAGTAAGAGATTCCTGCTGCAGCAGTACAATTATTTCTTTGATGTTGCCTCCTTTGGCCATTGAAGGGGCTGAGGCTTTGATGTTGATTTTACAAATTCTATCTTTATGTAGCTAATCTAGGGTTTGTATGTTAGTTTTTTTGTTGTTTTTCTTTTTTTAATTGCAACAAATGTGTAAGATTCATAATCTACAATGTGTTGTTATTTTATCTCCAGCTTTAACCGGATTGACATTCCGCCTTATGAGTCATATGAGAAGCTTTACGAGAAGCTGTTGACAGCTGTGGAAGAGACATGTGGGTTTGCTGTGGAGTGAAAAAGCAACCAAAGGAAACAGATGCTAGCTCATGGACCACCAAATCAAAAGCTAGAAGAAGCTTGCTGTGAACTTCCTGCTAAGCTGTCTGAAGCACCGGAACTCTGGACAACTTGGAGATGGGTTGTTTCCCTTCCACTGTTGGTGGATGATGGTGGGGGCAGGGGCTTTTGTTGGTGGTTTCCAATTCTTTTTCTCCTTTATTACAATAAGCCCTTCCCTCTTCTGCCATCCCCCATAAAATGAAATGCAGCCAAGTTCAGCATTTGGCTTTGGATACACAGGATATTCTGCTAGATTTGTAACACATATTGTGATAGGGTCAATGACCTGTGGGTTTGTTTTTTTTTTTAATAGGAGATTCACAGTGTAATTAAGAATGAGCTTGATTTGCTGAGGACATGCAGATGGTTAGGCGTGCCTGGTTAGTTTGTCTAAAATCAAGCTTGAATCCCGTAGAGTCCAGTGGGTGCAGTGTGTCTGACTGGCACAAGAATTTGCATTGCACATTCTGAAAACCTGATTAAAAAGTGAACTTCTAGCAGAAATTACCTCCATATGAGCATTTAACTGAAAGGCAAAGAAATTCAAGTTCTGCCTTAGCAGGAAGCTCCCAGTGGAAGCTGTGGCTTACCTTGAGAAAAGCAAAAGAATTGGGGACAGCTGAAATGGTATTGTATGATTTCTTTTTGGTTGTCCTGGCTGAAACCTAATTGTTTTGCACATGAAAACAGTTATTTCCTCCTGCAGAATTACTTTCCGTAGTTTGCTCAGATATAATTACCTTGCAGAGAAGCTTTGTAAGGAGGAGACAGAGGACAAAATTTACTCAATTTCAAAGCTGTGATTTCTGTGCCACTGTTTTACCTGAAATGTTTTTGTGACTTCGTATTTGAAGATTCAAAATGGAAATCGCCAAACGCTCAGTCAACAGAGCTAACTTCTGTTCTGAAGTTTTTGGCCGTGTGAAAGGTTTATTTGGAGGCTGTGGTAAAAGGGTAACTATACAGTGAATACATTTTTAAATGTTATGGAAAGCTATTGAAAGGATTTATGACTTCAGTTCTGTAAGGATAAGAATTTCTCCAGAGAGCCACAGAAGGCTATTTTTTCAAATACCTGAAACTAATATTAAAAGGTTGGTTCTCTAACACATTGCTAAGATAACTTCCCAAGGGAAACAAAAGCAAATCAAATACCTGAATCACTAACATTTTTTCCAGTTTGCACTCCGAGATGAGACAGTATTTTAACAAATAACACGGCTTCAGAAAGACCCAGTTATCTGTCAAACATGTCTAAACTTAAGTAAAGCAGGCTTGCTTGTATAGGATTTTTTTTCTTTGGCAAGCCTGATTTTTAGAGAAATTCATTACTGAAACATTTAACAGATGTTTTTGTTTATGGAATAGTGCATTGAAATTCAGCTGTGGGTAAGAGATTGTTCTTAGAAGATGTCTACTGGAATACTTCTATTTTGTCTTTTTTAAATTGAATTTGATAATAGCTTTAAACTGTGATAGGACAGAAAGTAGACACTTGTCAAAATTCTGGCATCATTCTCAGTTTTGTTTGTTTGTTTCCATTGACCATATTTCTTGTGATTCGTGGTTGGGAGTGAGGATTGCATTGGAGGTGTAAAATTGTACCATAGTGTGAGATTTGCACAGGGTTGCTCAAGGTGCTCATCCAGAGAGACTGTACAGGACAGAGGATATTTACACCCATGTTCTGGAGGAATCTTGTTGCAGATGGGGACCTGTTTCTGCAGTACTGATCATTGGGACACAAGTGAAATTATGTGTGTGTTTTGCCGAAGAGAAAGGAAATAGAACTGTCTGTAGATGAACGTCTGTACAGTCTTGGGCTGAGCAGCAGAATCCCCATGGCCCTGGCTTTTCAAAATGGCTGTGAAGTCGTACCTGTTCATAGAGTGTATTTAATTCTTTCAGTACATTTGAATGTGCAATAAACCAGTCAGATAGAAAAAACACAACATGGATTATTGCCCGAAAGCTTTGCATGTAGTCTCATGTGGATTTTTCACTAAAAGAGTTGAAAAAACAGATGCTAAAGCCCACCACTAACAGAAATCCTATCATACAAGCTCTAAAACTGGCTTGGTAAAAACCAAGTGAGGTGAAGGTAAAGGCCCTTGATTTGGAAATCTATAGGTCAAGTAGCTTTATGTCAGCGACACAGTTGGCATATGATAGTTCCTAATGTCTTTCCTAGGTCAGTGTTTTATTGAATGCACAAAATAAGAATAGGCAAGGATTGTTGTTTGCTGTATTTAAAAGCCCTTGTCAAGGTACCTCCTCCTTGCTGACAATAATCAGAGTAGGGCACCGTCTGTTTAATTATTTTAGTTCTTTTTTATACAGCTTCACCACCTCTCCCATTGTGTTGTCTTCGCAATTTTGTGCCACTTCAGTGATGATAAAGACCTTTTTTTTTGTATTGTTCTGTACATGCATTTGAGGCAGGCCTTAAAGCTGGATGGATGGATGGTGGATGGATGGAGGAAATAAAGAAGCGAGGCAGTATGGGTTTTAAGTGATGATTTCTTCTTCCAGTGGCTGGTTTCAAGGCCAGGGAAGGATGAAACACAAACAAGAGTTTTCATGGCTCAAGCTGTTGACTCTATGAGGTCTTGGAGGCTGTTCTTATAACCTCAGCTGTCTGAATCTGTGAGTGCATTCATTCCCACTTGGTCTGCCAGCACTTGAACTGGTTGTTACTCCTCAAACTTGCCCAAAGAATAACATAAAGTCTGGTGTTCGTTCAGTCATTCCATGTTCCACCTTGTGCACATACGTCTTGGATCAGACCTGAAGGAAATACAAGGTACAATGTGTCTTTCGTTCCTGTCCTAAAAGCAAACCTAAAAGCTGGTCCGTTGGCACAGACCTTCAGTGCTTGCCCTGATACTGCTCATCAGCCTATACTATATGCTCAGGGATGTAGGAAACCACCACTTTGCTCGTGTTTTAAATCGGGAAGAAATGAGGCTGTTTTATGAATGTTGGCATTAACTTGGGCATTATGTTAGACAAGACCCTGCTTCAGAAAGGCTGCTTGAAGCTCCAGGGGGTGAAATCAACGTTTGCTCAGCAGTATGTACTTTGTTCAAGTTGAGGTGGTTGTGAAATCCAATAGATTTTGTAAATTAGTGATCTGGCCACCAGGGCCCTCTGTAGCTCAGGTTCAGGGCCACGTGGCACAGCAAGTTCCCAGAAACACAGTATGGATCTGTTTTTAATTTGTTAATTTTTGTTCCTCGACCACTTTATAATGTATTTTTTTAATTTATTATTTTGTAATGTCATGTTTAAGTATTGCTGCTATCCTTGTTATTCTTCCCACTGTTTTTATTGCAGATTTATTTTGTGAAAGTTGTACACTAATGTTTCATTTTATGTCTAAATCAAAGTATTTAAAGAAATACTAGTTCTATTTAATGTGGTTATGGAACCAGCTGGAATAAACAGTGATTGTATAGTAGGCTGGACCCAGGAGGTCATGTTCATTTTTGTTACATATGCAATAAACTCACAACTTTAAACTCTTGGTATCCACTGCTTCGTTAACATATTTATGGAAGCCACAGGAAACTGATACTCTCATAATGAAATGAGAGAGGGCTCAGCTGGAGATGGGGTGGAGGACAGAGTCACGGTGTTAAAGGAGGCAACAACAAAAAAGCCTGTAGCAATACAAAATATTCTGTAGGGTTAATAAATAATCCTGTTTGTTTTACAGACCTGGAGTGCAGTGCGATGAGGCTTTGCTGCTGTTAGCAGTGACCAGACTTGTGACTAGTGAGCATCAGCGTTGTCTGACAGAACTGCCTCACCTTGTGCTGAGTACAGGTACCTGCAGTGGGAAGCTGGGGTGGCTCAGTGGACAAGCTGTGAGAATGCAGCTGATTTCACAGTCTTACATAGATGGCTCAGCTGAAACTTCTTTTCGACAGAGTGCATTCATTTTATTCCTTCTCTGACTGTTTACCAGCCTTCAGCCATTTCTCCTCTTCTGTTACTTTTCCAAAATCTCAGCTTTCAAGGGGAAAAAAGATCTCCTCTTTATGAGAGCTGGGGAAAGATTCATTAATGCTGATGAATCTATGCTTTCCTATACCTCTGTGAGTGGAGAAACAGTGGTATGAGCCTGCACTCAGACAGTGCTGGCAGTCAGCTCTCATGATTCAGTGCTGCAGCACAGCCTTCCCTCCCAAAGCTGAAAGCTGGGGTTTCCTTCATCTGTGTAGATTCTGCTTTTCTTCATATTAAAAATATATATTCTTTGAGCAACTTCACAGCATGGCCAACACACCATCAGACTGGATTCTCCAGACTAACCTAGTGGTTGTAGAGGGGCTGCTGTAGGACTCTTGCACTACATGAGCTTTTGGGAAACTGATTAACAAATCACAATTTCTCTTAAGAAATGTTACAGAACTTAAGTAATTCACTCTTTTGCAGAAGCTTGGCAGGTCGATTAAATTCCTCAGGTTAAATTTTCCAGTCTCTGCCTCCTTCTGCAGGATGTACAAAAACAGTCTGTGAGGAGTGCTGGTCTAGGAGTGGCAATTTGTGTTCTGATTTATGATGATGCTCCCATGTCCTCGGCTCTCCGCCTGCCTGGGGGAATGCAGCCCCTGCTGTACACTAAGAGATACTTGACCAAGGTACAGCAGAATGTATTTTAATTTATGAATGCTTTCTGCTGACAAACCTCTTTATATTTTCTGTTGGTGGTTTGCAGTTTGATTCCTAGCTATAAACCCTCCCCATCATTTACTTTTTCAGGCATTTTTTTTCACATGTGACTTAGGGTAATGCTAAAATCCTACAGCTTTGCCAACGAACACTTACAGACAAAATCCCTTTAGGTGCGGTGGGGCAGGAAGGGATAATGCCTTTCTTCCTGATTTGGCTGACTTGAAATAACATCAAGCCTAAATGTATAACCCCTGTCTGCAATCTTGCAGTTAGTGGCTGAGTGAATAATGCAAACAATGCCCACGTGTCCTGTGGATCCCCTTCCAGCCTTGGCTGGAGCATTATTTCATGGATTCGATCCCCCCTTGAAGAGCAGGAGCCCCTTAACCTGGGACCTGTGCTCTACTTGACATGAAATGAAAGAAAATCTGCCTGGAGCCTTTAGGGCTGGCTGTGAGATGACAGAAGGGGGGCTGAGACATCAACAGGTTAAGAATGACTTCTTTTTTCCTTCCACCACAACCTGGCTTTTATGGACCGCAGAAGAGGAGTGTTTAAAGGGAGGGTAAGTGTGGCTTTGCAGACAGCTGCTGCAGTGCCCTGCCAAGTCTGTGGAGCTCTGTCCCAGATTCAGAAGCAGCTGGCAAACTGACCGGGGGTTGGGCTGTGCCTGGAAACCGTATGGCTGAGCTGTGGTGGTTCTGGTACAGAGAGGGGATGGAGGGAGACGTTCCTGGAGGACCCAGGGGACCCTGGCATCACTCTTAGTATTTGGTTGGGTTCTAGAACAAGATCTGCAAGAGAAACCTGGATGTGGTGGTGAGAAGAGAATAAGAAAGCAACATGAACTTAACCTGGTCTCTTCTACGGAGCTAACCTTGATCCAAGAAAGCTACAGACATTGAATTGTTCTGGGCAAGTATTTGGTCTGGGAGACTTTGGAGTGGAATGTTAATTGGATGCTGACTAAATGAGTCCAGACAGATGGGACTGACCTGGGGACACTGCTCAGAGTCCCCCATGCCTAGGGCTCCTTACGCCTTTGCTCTATTGGATTTCAAAGGGGAGATTTAACCCCTCCTGGGGAACCCGTGGGGAACAGAGATACTGTCCCCTTGTGCAGGGAGCGTGGGCTCCTCTGAAGGTCTGCCTGAACCAACTGGGAATAGTGCTTCCAGAGCACCTGATGTGGGAGGGGGCCCAGGGCTCCAGTTTCCTCCAGCAAAATGGTTCCTCTAACAAATCTAGTGATAGATTATTTTCGGTAGAGCTACTGGTAGAAACGTAACGACAAGAAGCACGTTTATCAAAAGGCTCAGAGTGAGTTCAGTGATCAGAGCCACCCCACTTTTATCCTTTATTGCTATAACCGGTATCTTACCAACCTCACCCGGGTAGCAATGACGTGCCACAGCCCTCAGCAAAAAGACTGAGCCACTGAATCACAACAGAGAAAAAAGCATCTGCATCTCTGCCACCTGCCCCATGGGCACCCACCTCTCACAGACCACAGTCATCCTCTCCAGAGCCCCCCAGAGGTGGGACGGGGGCTGGTGGCTGTGCAGAGGAGCCCCGCTGGGCAGCCCGGTGGTGTCTCCGCAGGTACTCACTGTAGTTCTTGGAGAGCAGTGTGTAGAGGAAGGGGTTGACACAGCTGTTGCTGTAGGCCAAGCAGGTCACCAGGAAGTTGATGGGGACGACGGTGGAGCTGCCCCGCTCCCCACGCTCGTGCCAGTAGAGGCTGAAGAGCTGCCACAGCCAGAAGGGCACAAAGCAAGCCCAGTAGGCGAGCACGATGCTGAAGATCATGTATAGCACCTTCTGCTTGGGACAGTGGCTGGTGTGCTTGGCGTGAGCAACAAGAGCCCTCTGGGACCTCCAGTAGGTCCTGGCCAGCTTGGTGTACACACAGCAGATGGTGACGCCTGGGGCGAGGATGCAGGTGTTGAAGAGGACAGTGAGGTACACCTTGTAAGGCCCCATCCGCCACGTGGGATGGCACATACGCTTGGTCACCCCATGGTGGTGGCTGGTGCGCAGGTCGATGAGGATCATGCTGGGCAGGGCAAGGAGGAAGGCCACCAGCCATGCCAGGAAGGTGAGCGCCCGCCGACGGTCCCTCGATCCACGCAGCATGGCCAGAGGGTGAGCAACGGCCAGGTAGCGCTCAGTGCTCATGATGGTCAGGATGAAGATGCTGGCGTGCATGGTGAGGAGGTCGAGGCTGAAGAGGATCCTGCAGCCCAGGTCTCCAAAGTACCAATCCCGCACGAAGTAGGTGCACACCACAAAGGGGATGGTGGACAGGTAGAGGAGGTCAGCCAGGGCCAAGTTGATGATGTAAACGTACATGGAGCCGCTGCGCCTCATGGAGACAGTGGTGACCACCAGCGTGTAGATGTTCCCCGTCGTGCCCACCACGCACATGGTGCCCAGGATGCAGCCCAGGAAGGAGGTGGCCAGGAGGTCGCTGGTACTATCGGACGTGGCGTTGAGTTGGGTGCTGCCATTCTTTGGATAGCACAGCTCCGGGGTGCATGAGCCCAGCTCCATCCTCACTGCCCCTCTCACAGCTGGGACTGGACCTCACCAGCAGCCACCCCTGAGGTCACTGCCCTGGAGGGAATCCCAAACTGCAGAACCGCAGCTCCTGGTTGTGTTGTCCCAGTTGCAGCACCCGCAGCAGTGGTAGCGCTCAGCTTCAATGTGTGGCTCTCTCTTGCACAGCCTGGAAAAGCCATCCTCCATGCACCCGCCTTCCTGCGGCCGAGGGAGGGACGAGGCAGGAGTGGAGGTGGGATTTGTCCCTCTGCCCTCAGTGGGGTGGAACACGGCGGCTGCTCCCACTGCCACCCACTGGGATGCTGGCACGGCTCCTCACTGGGAGGGAGTTGGGAAAAAACACTGTTTTCTCCATGTCAGAAACTTTTCTCCCTCTTAGAGGATGGGAAGGAGAAAAGAGTGAACAGAGCATCACCCCAACCGCTCCCAGAGCTGATGGCAATGGGAACCTTGCACTGGCACCCACCCCCATGGGACCTCCCTTCCCTGCAGCTCCAACATTAAGGCAGAAACAAAAAGCTGCTTCGAGCAGAGACAAAATGAGTGACGCTGCCAGGAAAATGCAGCAGGCTCCCCTGGAGTCACATTAGAAACTTCTGCATCCTTCCAGGTCTGCATTGCCAGCTACGCACCCAGGCTGGTTGACTCTGTGCTATGGACTTGCACAGAGCAAAAGGGCTCTCCGTGGGGCCACGCTCCTTGCAAGAAGGCATCAGGTATCAAAGGGAAATCAGCACTGCTGGAACGCTCATTGTATCCTCCTGCCCCTGGGCACAAAAAGCACGGTGATGGGATAAATGAGAGGTGCAGGACTGGGGGGGGTTATTAGGAGTGTGTTGGTTTGGGGAGGGGGGGCTAGGTGGCAGTCTAAAGTGGGGTAATGTGGGAGTGCTGAGGGCTGGAGAGTGCTCGGGAACACTGTGGTAGTGCTGGAAACGGAAAGGGGGGTGTGGGGGAGGGAGGGCAAGGCTAAAGTGGGTCTAAATTAGGAAGAAAAAAAGTCTTGAAAAGTTTCTAAATCAAGGTGGGGGAAATCTTAACAAGGGTCTAAATCTGGGAGAGGAAAGGAAATCCTGGAAGGGTTCTAATTAGAATGGTGTGACGGGAAAGAAGATGTCCTGCAAAGTCTCAGAAATGGGGGAAGAAGGGGAATCCCAGAGAGACCCCTGAGTGGGGCAGGTGGGCTTGGGACTGCAGCCTCACTTGTCAGGTCACCCCCACAAGGGACACGGGACCTCTGTGAGGGACGTTGTGCCTCCCTACGTCAGGGCATCTCCCTCCAGAGTTCACGGGACCCCATATAGACCATATCCTCCCGACGGTGCGGCCGTTTATAGGGCTTTCCGCGAGTCGGCGCGCCGCCGGGCACCACGTGCGCTCCCGTTAGCCCCGCCCTTTCCCGTTAGCCCCGCCCATCCAAAATAGCCCCGCCCATCCAAAATAGCCCCGCCCTCTCCCACCACCACGCAGCGCCCGGATGGGGGCGGAGCGCTGCCTCCCGGAGGACCGCCCCCCGCGCACTCTATGGTACGTTCTCCGCGACGGGACCGCCGGGGCCGCCCTTCTGTCCCTCTCCTCTCACCCCCCTTCCCCAGTTCCCGCCGCTCCACTCTATGGTGCGGGGCGGGGCGGTCACGTGCCGCGCGCAGGCCGGAAGGAGCGGGGCAGCGGCGGCTAAATGGAGCGGGGCCGGCGGGAGGGTGGCGGCCCGGTGAGTACCGCCTGGGGGAGCGCCGCGCGGGGCGCCCCGGGAGGCGGCAGAGCGGCGGCGGGCCGGGCGGGGAGGGCTCGGCGCTGCCTCGGCTTCTCGCAGCCTCCGCCGCGCCGGGGCCGCGCTCGGCGCTGTGTGCCCGCGGGGTGCGGCCCTGTCCCGGGCCCTGCTCCCCGGGCCGGCTTCGGCGCCTCTCTCGTCCCTCCCTGCGGTCGTGGGGACGCTGTGAGAGGGGAACCCGGAGTCCTCAGGGCCGCGTCGCTGACACCTCTCTGCCCCTGTGGTCGCGGTGCCGGCCCAGCTCGCAGACGCGCAGCGCTGCTGTGATGGGGGGCTCTGCAGCCGCGCTTCTATGGGGCGGCTGGGAGGTCGGGGGTCCTGGAGGAAGGCACGAGTGGTCCCGGCAGGTTGAGCCGTGGGTGTGTGGCTGAGCCCCGGCTGCTCCACTCGGAAACCCAGCCGTGTGCTTCGCAGTTTGCAGTCCGTTGTGACCAGAAGCATCATTTGTGTCCTCTGACAACTTTTCTGGGATCTCACTGAAGTGCTTTGGTACCAGGAGCAGACGCACGTGGAGCAGCCCAGCTGTCCCTGTTCCCTTCAGCTCCCCAGTGCTCGCCAGGCAGCGCTCAGCCCCTCTGTGAAGCACTGTGGTGCAGCCCCTGCTTTGGGACTGATGGTGCTTAGCATTAAAAAAGCTGGTATGGTGCTGCCGTGCACCTGTACTTCTGTTACAACTGCAGTCTCTTCTTGCGTTTGTTTTGAAGCATGCTGAGTGCTGTGCCACAATCCTGAAAGCAATAGCTGCTTGTCTCCGTCTGTTGGAGCAAAGGCAGGAGGTTCCTAGCAGCAGCGGTGTGAGATGGGCACCCAGACCAGGGCTGGGTTACACAGTGTGCTCCTCCTGCTGCTGGGGAGCACAGGGCGAGGTGTGCCCTGCCTGCAGCCTGCTGGGGAGCGAGGAGCGGTGTGAGACCACTGCTCTGTGCATGCCAGTCTGCAGTTGTTCCTGGTGTGCTCCTGCACGGCACTGTGCTGTAACAGTGTGCAGTGCAAGCCGTATGGTGAGCCCTGTGTGTGCATCTACTGTTCTCACCTGGCCTCCTCGTTTCTAGGGCCGTTGCTGCACAAAGCTCTGTTGCCCCTCCTCAGGCCCGTTGTTACAGTGAGCATCGTAGTAGGCATTGTGCGTAGTGTGGCTAATAAATGGTCATCGTGATGGGAGTTGGAAGGAGCTGGAAGGAGGCTCCCTCACTTCCTGCAGCTCTACAGCAGCATTCAGGGCTGTTTCAGTAACGGGCTCCTCTCTGCCTTTTACTTTCCCTTCCGCAAGTGCTTTTCTGTCAGCCTGCCTGCAGGCATCCTTCTTAGGCAGCTGTCCCCAGCACAGTGGCTGGGGCGGGCTCTGCTGATGACTAGGTATGTTTTGGTTTACAACAAGGTCTGGCAGTCTGTTGCAGCTGCCCCAGAACTCCAAATTCCATGGCAGGTCGATGCTTTGTCTGCTGGGAATGCAGTGGGCGTTGCTGCCAGCAGTGTGGAACCAGCACTGCATCCGACAGCTTAGCTCACAGCGGCGTGTCTTGTGCTTTGAAGTTGGTCACAAATTGCTAAAAAGTCCTGTGGCAAAAATAGGTGGAGTGCAACTCCAGCACAGCTGGGGAGAGGCAGGAAGTGTGACTGGGGGCTAATTAGCAACACCTGTGCAGCACAGGCCCCAGTGAGAGGGAAGTAGAGCCCTCTGGGTGTTGCCAGTTGCTGTTGGAGGAGGCTCCCATTCATCCATTCATTTGCAGCGGGTGCCTTTAGGTTTGTTTTTTGGGAGTCATAGAGAGTGGTTTGCTGGAGTGGTGTGGGCAGGTTGGCTCAGCTGTGGTGTCAGTGCTTGCTGGAGCCACATTCTTTTTGGGACAGTCAGAGGTACACCATTAATTCTTTGTGTCAGGAGCTTGATTTTTTTGCATGTGGGTTCGGTCTGGAGATAAATGTTAAGTCTGTGTTTTAGCATATTTGAATTCAGACGTTGGCCCCCGTTCCTAAAGGAAAGTAGGCCCCGATAGGCTCAGTAGTCTGTGTGCACACTGCATGTTGTGCACAACATGCCTTGGTCGATGGGTGGATGTGTTTTGAGCTGCCCTGTGTGATACCAACTACTCTCAGCAGGATCTCTCCCCCCTGGGGTGGGTACATGGCCAGCAGCACGAAGCGTGCAGCTGATTTAGGACACCAGCAGCAGCCCTGGAGATAAGTTAATTGCTGTTCTGCTGTGGCAGTTCCTGCACTGGGATGTAGGCAGGCAGGCAGGGAGAGAAGGTGCACTTAGCATCACAGGGGCTGGAGTGGGCTCTGCTCTCCAAAGCCCAGAGATGGAGATAGCAGTGTGTCTCACTGATGGACATCATTGTGCCCTTGCTGCTTTTGTGTCACTTGTACAGGGCCTCAAGTTTAGTTTGGAAACAACTCGAGAGCGATGTCATTTCCTCAGGGTTGGTGCTGAGGAGCTTATGGTGAACTGAGATTTGTAATGATCCTCAGGAAAGCTGAATTGCTGAAGAGTAGGAAATGCTGCTGAGTGACACCATTCTGATTAGCAGCGCTGCTGTGGTTCCCTGCCTGTGTTACAGGGGCACTGAAAGGACCTGATAGAGCTGGGCTGGAAGCAAAGTGGCTGAGCTGAAATAAATCCAGGGCTGTGTGTTGGTGTCAGCATGCCAGGCTCCTGGCTGACCCCCATGCGGGCGCTCAGAAAAGGGCACTGCTGTAGTAAATAAGGTGTGAGCTGTGAGGTTGTTCCTTTTGGAAGCCCCCAGTTCTGAGTTGTTTGACGCCTGCAGAAGGATGGCTGGAGGTGAACTTCCTAATTGATACACCGGGGTGGCTTTGAAGCCCTCTGGCTGTTCCCACAGCTCAGAGTGCCTTGCAGCCCCCTGGTCTGGGCTACTCAGTCCCTTGTTACTCATCGAGCAGCTCTGAACCCTTTGATTTTTCTGCTTGCAATAGAAAACCCAGCTGGGCTGGGAACCTGAAGTTGTGCATCCCAGCTGCTGAGAGTTGCACTCCACTTTCTTTATTCTCTTATAGCTTTTAAAGGTGACATTCAGATTTCCTTAAAAAAGAAAAGAAAAAGGAAAGCACTGCTGAGGATCTGGAGAGGAAATGCTGCATCCTTTGTCCTGGAATACTCTGTGAGGTGTAAGTAGCAGATACATCCCAGGGCACAGAGGTTGCTAATTTTGTTCTTTTCTATGTGGCCCCACAGGCTGATAGGGAGGAGGAGGCAGTGCTATCACCACCAGCTGGGCACACAGGCACACCTGCACAGTCTCTTTCAGATACCAGCACCTCAGTGACGGTGCTGCTCAGAGGGAAGGGCCTTTGGTTGGCATACATGGGAGGTCAAGGCTGAAAGAAAGAATTAAAACTTGTTCAGGAAGTGACAAAGCTGCAGTTCACATGGTGCTGTGTGCTCTGTCCCCACCCTCAGACCACAAAGGCATAACAATGTGCTTCTTTAAAGCAATGGCTTGGGAGATGTATGGGCTGTGAGCCTGAGATGTTGGTTCTGTGCACGTGCTGCCATTGCAAAGTGTTCTTGGAGCTGCCAGGCGTGCGCCATCACAGCTTGGGAAATAAATGCACCTGTTGTAAAAGCAGCTCACCTTCATTAGGAGAGCCCACGGGGAATCTGCTGCTGTTGTAGGTGGATAAAATAAAGCTAGACAGGCTCCTTTCTTTTTGTACTTTGTGTTAGCAGATGAACTGATGGCAGTGGAGCACTTCCCAGGGTTGTAGCTCAGTGATCCTCACACCTGAATGGCTCAACCACATGAGTGGGGCTCACTGGGAGCCTGGTGTCGTAGGCTGGGAAGCAGTAGTGATGTGAGCTGCTCTGGCAGCTCTGGCTGCATTCTTTTGCAAGGTGTACGCAGTGTCAGTGGTTTCCTCACACACTGCAAACAGAGTCTTTTGGCGTTTCTTACCAGCCTCGTTTCAGTTGGGATGAGGCTGCTTGGTATGATAAGCACTGCTAAGCTCCCCCTGCTTCTGCTGGGCAGCTGTTACAAGGAGCAGCTCCCAGCAGATTGAACCTTTTGAAATTTCACTGAAAGCTTAGCAGTAGGTCAGGCGGAGTTTATTTTGTGTTGTTGGTGGTGTTTTTTTTTTTTCTTAAGGGCTGAGTTTTAGCTTTTCAGTTTGCTGCTTGTCACAAGCCATGCATTATTTAAGCAGCTTCTCTTTGTTTTAGCAGCTTGAGACGAGCCAGAACCTCACCTTGCTCGCAGGCGACCAGAAGCCACGGTGCTGCCTGCAGGCAGAAGGCAGGAATTGATGCTCTTCTGTCAACATAGGTGAGCAGCAGTGGTGTTGCTGTACGGGGGGAGAGGCTAAAACACACTTAATGACTTAATGCTGCTGACATCTCTTTCAAGTTGCTCTTTTTTTTTTTCCCCTTCCATTTGGTCGGGGTTTCAATTCCAACCTCCCCTGCAGTGCTTCCTGCACGTCCTGCTGCCTTGAGCTGGAGCCAGAAAAGAGCACTTTGTGTCTGCTCCCATCTCGGGTATGTGGGAGTTCAAGGTTTCAAACGCTCTAAGTGAAGGAAAAATAGGCTACGCTGTGTCAGGGAGAAGAGATCCCCCTTGACTGTTGCTTTAAATCCCAGCACCATCTGAAGATGCTTTTTACAGCACAAACAGAAGGTGGAGGGAGCCTGCTCGGGTTCTGCTCCAATTCCTGCAAGCCGGAAACTTCTGCCTGTGCTGGGAGTTGGAATAGATGCACCGTGCTGCTGCTTGCTATTTTTAGGTTAGGCTAAAAATATGAAACGTGGTGGTTGTGGGATTTTGAGTGGGATTGGGGACTCATGTGTAAGCAATCAGCCTGCACCTGTGACCTGCTTTTACATCCCTGCGGCAGAACTGTCTGCTTGGGGTGGTTGGGAGCAGTGCCTTTGGAGAGGGCACATCTGTGTGTGTGTGCAGCTTGCCTGGGAGGTGTGCATGCCTTCAGCTGTCAGGTCTTCCTTTTAAAATGGTTCTTGTATCCTGCCCTTGTATTGCGAGGCTGATAGTTGTGCTGGGACTCTGTTACAGGTAGCCTTATCCTTTATAAACAGGCATAAAAGTCACAGAGATGGTGTGAGATAGCTTCTTTCCGTGTGCCTTGCTTGCCTTCGTTGTGTTGTTTATGTAGGGCAGCACCCTGGGTTGGCTTTGAACTTGTTAGCTCACTTTTTTTTGCAGCCTGGTGCCATACAAGTGAAAAACTTGTGATTGTGCCTCTGGACAGAACTGGCTGTGCCAGTGGGTGCTGTTCCGTTGATCTCTGGGTGATGTGCAGGGGGCACACAGCCTCTGACCCTGAGCTTCTTTACAGAGCATTTCCTGCACCTCTTCTTTGATGCTGAAGGAACAAGTTGCTCTCTGGATGAACCTGAGCTGCCGATGGAGAACGGTGTCTGAGTGCCACATGGGAAGGGCGGTGGGGTAGCTCAGCACCTCCCAGCCCTTTGCTCCCTCCCCCTTCACTGGGGTGGGGGAGAGAATTGAGGGGAAAAAAGGGTAAACATATGGGTTGAGATAAAGATAGTTTAATGGAACAAAAAAGGAAAGAAAAATAATGGTGGGATGTGCAGAACAATGGCACACAACGTGGCTGCCCCCATCTGCTGAGCGGTGCCCAGCCGGTTCCTGGGTTCCTCAGCTCAGTGTAAGCACTGTGCAGCAAGAGCCAAAATATGGGTGTTGTCAGCTCTGTGCTCAGCCTCGACCCACAACACAGTGCTGCTACCACTGCTGGGAAGGAAGATAACAGCCCCAGCTGGAGGCAGGGCAGCACGGGGCAGTCACGGTGTTGGCTGACCCACACGTACTGAACTCTGATGCACTGCATGCCCTGCATGGGGAGAGCATCTGTGCCACTGAGCTCTGCAGAGAGCAGATCTGAGCAGACACCTGCCTAGCTTCTGTCTGCACTGTTAGATGCTGCAGGGCTGATTTGTGGCTTTTCCCTCCCCAGCCAGCCTCAGAACAATCCCTTGTTGTGTGATGCCCTGCACAGTGCATTGCTCCCAGTGTGGTGGGGCTGAGGTGAGTGCTGCAAGGAGTGCTGTGCAGGACCAGCCTGCAGGAGTGGTGGGCATGGGTGCACCTGGCTGGCTGCAGGGGCCTGGGTGCTATTCCTGATGCTGCCTCTCGCCTGCTTGCTGACCTTGGCCATGCTGCTCCTTTCACTGCTTCCATTTCTCTATCTTGTAAGTGGTGAGAACAACACTGATCTTGTTTTTCTAAAGCACTTGAGGGCTGAGGATGGGAAAGTGGCAAGGCAAGGTGATAGCTATTCACAAGTGCCAGGCAAATGGAACTGGAATAATGTGGATGTGACCTTTTAAAAAGGACAGTGCTTTCAGCAGGCGTGCTTACTGATAGCATGCGGGAGTGGAGCAGCACTTCTGCACCTCTCTGACCATCAAAGTGCCACTCAGAGCAAGGCTTGCTTCTCCTTGCACATAAGGCAGAGGCTGAGGAACCTTGTGGAAATAACCCCAAAGTCTTGGTTCTGCAGGAAATGTGTGCTCCTGTTTTTTCAGAGTGGTGATGAACAGTCCTGGGGGGGAATATGTATGTTTAAGTTCATAGCATGACAGGTTTTGTCATGCTGTGCCAGCTGCAAATCCTCCTCCCTGCAGGGGAAGTTAAGCAGAATGACTGAGGAGGGATTTACACTGCTTTTGTGTACCAGCAAAAGGATTTTAGAGCAGACCCACCGTTTTCTTCCAATGTATGCAGCAGTAAATATTTAATAATACAGATTCCTCAATGCTTTAACAATGAGATGAATACTTCTCAATACAAAGACCTCCTTTTGTGTTCCAGTGACCAGATATTGCTCCAACTTCAGTCTGCGCTTAGCTGTTGTGTGACAACTGGAGCTGAGAGCTGTGGGCTGTCAGAGCACAAAATGGAAACGTGCTGTTCAGGTTGCAGTGATCCATCCCTGGGTCCTGGAGCCCTGCGTGGTGCTGGGCTGGCAGAGCTCAGACCCAAAAGTTATGTCCTGGGAAGGAGTCACATCCCTTCTGTGTCTCTCTGGTTTGGGAGCAGTTGGTGTGTCCTGGAATCTCCAACAAATTGTAATAGAGGAGGGGCTGTGTCATAAAGCAGGCAGGGCTGTTCTTCAGAACAGCAGGTAATGGCGGTGCAGTGTTTTCTGTGAGTGCTGCCTGTCCTTGGACTTGCTCGTGCACTGCCCTTGGGGTGCAGCTTCTTTCCAAGGCTCAGTGCCTGAATGGCATAAGATGAGCATCCCTGATTGCTCTGGAGCCCCAGTTCAGCCTTTACACGGGGCACTGAGGGTTTGGGGTGGCTGTCTCCTCGCTTTGCATTCGCCTTCTTGGCAGCCAAGCTGTCAGATCTGCTGGGGCTCCGATGCCCACTGGGGCTTTGATGCCCACATTTCCTGGGTTCGTGCTGTGGCACAGTCTGTTCCCTGCACTGGGTGCTGGCTGTGAAGGCCACAGAGCCCGGGGCACACAGCTCTGCTCTGAAGCTTTCACTCCTCTTACCAGCAGGTGGTGGCAGAAACACTGCTCTGAGTTTTTGACTTGGAAACAGAAAACAGTCTTTGAGGGTCTGAGTGTTGGCTGGGCAGAGCTGCATCGCCCTCCTGCAGCTGCACAGCTCTGAGCATCTCCATGCTCTCCTCCCCTTTGGGCCTGGTTGTGCTCTGCAGCCGTGCTGTACTGAAAGTCAGAACTGAAACCGAAACGCACTTTACTCTCCTCTGTTTTTGTCTTCTAGTTCCTCACACTTGCCTGAGTGCCATGCCTGGGCCTTGATGCTTCTGGGAACAGCTATTGAAAATGGCAGAGAGAGCTGGGAACGAAGAAGCAGTTCACCTAAGCAGCTTCCATAGCCACAGAGGGAAAGGTGAGTGTTGATCTGTGCGTACTTCCCGAAGTCAGAGTTGTACAGCCCTGCTTACAAGCAGTAGGAATAATAGATATTAAATATGCAGGGGTGTTGTTAATAGAAAATTGCTAGTGATCTGTCTCCTCATGTCACACCCTGCAGTTTTGTTTAATTTTCTATAGATAGTCACAAAGCCTCTCAATTCATGCTGGCACGTGAAATGTTTAGCTCTTGCCTCTCTGGTGTTGCCCTGCCTTAAGGCAGCGTGCTGACTCCTTGGCTGTGCAGAGGAGCTCCAGCAGATCTGAGGGGCTCGTGGTGTTCCACCCTTTAACAATCTGATAGGAAAGAGGTGAGCTTTCAGATCTGCACTTTGAGTGCAGTTCAGAATGGCTCTTTGTATGTCTGAAAGGTGAGGTGGTTGTGTATTGATTTACTGCAGTTGCAGAAGTGTAAACCAAAGCATTGTGTCAAGTTATAGGGAAAGCATGGGTGTTTGCTGCTCAGGCAGTGCAGAAACCCTTTGCTTCTAACTGGAGCTTCCCTCCCTGTTCCAGCAGCTTTGCTCAGTAGCATCTTTACGCTTGTGACAAACCTTGAGGACTGTCATCTAATAGCAGGATATCATCTGCACTCTCAGTCAGGAGCCCTATCTCAGGCTCTCATACGGTGCTCCCACAAAGTCACTCTTTCAGAAGATGTCACATTGCACACGGAACCTTATCTGTCCTCTAGAATGTACTGTACATTAATAAAAGAAAATGTGTAGTGCCTGAGATACTGGAAGTTCAGGGTATCTCTCTAAAAATTACTCTGTACATGAATTACTGGGAACAGGTTTTGCAGCAGCTTGACTCGTGCTAATGCTTAGGATGGAAGAATCTCTGCATAGAAGCATTTCAGGCATATGGCGTTGTGATCTCTTGGCCTATAGTTTTTTGCAAGGCTTTGCTCTGAGGATCATAGGAGTGGCTGTGACCTCAAAGTGTTTTTTTTTTTTGTTGCTGCAATGCAAATGTGAGGATTGCTTTTGCAGATGTCTTAGTAATTTGCAAGCAGCTAACACAACTTACCTTGCTACAGACCGAATAAACCGCAGGGATGAAGGTCTTATCACAATATCAGATTCCTCGGATGAAGAATTGCCTTTGCAGGAAACACCAGCAGAGCAGCAGCGTGAGGATGATGATGATGAAGATGTGGTCATCTTGGCAGAGGTAATTTGTCATTTTTGTATGTGTTGCTGCTTTATTCATAGCCTTTATAATCAACTCACGTACAGATACCTAATGTACTCCTGTGGGAGTTCTGCCTGGTTTAAGTGGCTTCATTGGGATCTCAGAAATGAGTGTTGAGATGAGAACATTTTGCTGGGTTGGAGTTTTTCATCATGTTTTGGGCACAGGAGAGGAGAACTGCATTGTTAACAGCAGAGTACTTGAAGTTCTACTTAACTTTTGGAAACTAGAGCCTCCTTAATCCAGAAAGGTGGGCAGAGAAGTGAATTTGTTCCTTAGAATGCAGGTGTTCAAAACCTGCACCTCGCTTAACCTTGTGTCCTTCAGCTCTGCAGTTCAGAGCACATCACACTTTTCTGTTAAAGTAACCAGAGGCATTGAGAAAGTTGCAAAGACACTTTTCTGTTTCTCATTTGAAAACAGTGGCAAAGAATCTTCAAACAAATCTTCAAATTCTACTTGTGTTCAGCAGTCTTAGCTTGCCAGAGGCAGGAGCAAGGCCAGAGACGAATGTTTTGAGCTTCAGTTCCTGCTGCCTGTATAAATGATTTGCTGAGGTGCAAACACACCATCAGTTAGCTTCTACTTCTCAGACCATCTGGGAATGAAGTGGGGATTGGAGTGAGCTCTGGGAATTATTCTAGTGCTGAAAGTCCCATGCATCTCCAGTTCTGCTGAATGTTCTCTTATAACTAGTGCACTCTTAGCACCTGGGGACAGACCATAGAGTTCAGTGAAACAAAGATACCTAGGTGGTAGTTTAATGCTTTATTACACTAGCTGCTAAGCTGGCTTTTCATCTGTTTCCCATCAGAAATCTGGTGAGATGCAAAAGATCATTTGGAACAAGGATTCTGATGAGTAGAAAAGAACTTCTACTTATTCTCCTCTGTCTTCTTTTTAGACCTCCAAGCATCAGCAGCTCATGCGTCCCAACGTCATCAGACCTGCTGCTCAGTGGCAGGGAGCAAACGCTGTGGGAGAAGGAGGATCTAAAAACGCTGTAGGGCCTTTGGGGAGCGTGTGTGTGCAGGATGAGGTCTCAGCTCTGCTGTGCCAGAAAGACCACGCGGCGCAGAGCAGTGCTGGACCAAGCAAGGAGGAGAGTGTGAATTTTGCCTTGCAGCAGCCTGGACCACCTGAGCTGAATGGTCCCAGGTCTGAGCTTACGAGTGACCCTGAACCTGGCCTGAGTTTGTTTCCCACAATAGTAACAAGTCCGCAGCTTGTTAACAGGGAATTTGGTAGTCTGGGGAAAGCAGACTTTCCACCACAGCAAGGGGAAGAGGTGGAAGCCCAGGGCTGGCAAGCGGAGGACTTAAAGCCAGAGCTCTCGCAGAGCATTGATAGAACAGCTGCTGCAACCACCACACAGCAGGAGATCCAGGACAGCAGCCCGCCGGGTCCCCCCTACCTCCAGCCCCTGGACACGGAGCCGCGCGCTGTGCTCAGTGGCTGTGCTCCGCAGCAGGGGCAGCCCGAGGCAGGCTCAGCATCTCTGAGAGCGTATGGAGAGGAGGCTCCAGGGCCGGCCTTTCCCAGACCGGAGCCACAGCAGGATGGCATTCCGGGTCCTGCTTCACCCCAGCCAGCACATCCACCAGAGGAGACGAGGGGACAGCAGGTGACAGACAACGAGCGGCCCGGCCCAGCCTTCCCAGCACAGGGCTCCCATGAACTCGGATCTAGCAGTGTGCCAGAACAAGGGGCTGCTGGGCAGGAGGACCAGGACTTCACTGCCCTGCTCATCAGAGAGACAGTAAGTAGTCCCCATTTTGCATTCGTGTTGTTTTCAGGTTTTTTCAAGGCGTGCAGTGTTGCATATTCTCAAAGCACAACTCCTGCTTGCTTCAGGTGCAAATCCTCCTCACTTGGGCTGAGGCTCAGCGACACACAACGTGAGTGTGCAGTGAGCAGTCTAGGAAGACTTTGGTTTAACGAGATTAACCCCATTGCTGGGGCAGCAGTGATGAATGGATGTGAATCCCGATGGTGTTTGCTTTGGGGTGGGTTATTGGCCAGGAAAATGTAGCTGAACTGTATGGAATGTGTTGGGGTGCAGTGAGGCAAAGTAACACAGGTCCATTCTCCATACTTGTGCTAGTTTGGTAGCTTGGGTAGCACAGTGAGCATTACATAAATAGCAGGAAACAATGCTTGGTGATGCTTCACATCTGGTGGTTACCCTCTCCTCTGGCATACAGTCATCCCACTGCCTGCTGGGGAGGAAGGCTCTCTTTTGATACTTTATGGATTTTTTTTACATGTTTGTTGTTATTTCTTATCTTTTCCAAGTTTGTTGCATCTCACTGTATGTTAATTCCGCTTTGGGAAACCCAGATTGAGAAAATACTGTTATTCTCCAAGTAGCACACCATCAACACTCCCTTTTCAGAGTTAGACCTTGGTGACTGCTGACCTGCTCTAGGAGATGGACGAGTACATAGTGTTACATTGTTCAGGTTGCTTGACAACCATGACCAGTTCAGTCTTGCAAAGCCAAGTACCCTCTGGTGCAACCAACTGCAATACCCACATGGAAACCCAAGGAGAGAACACTAAAGGGCTCTTGGCTACATGGCTAATGCCAATAAGGGTTTGTCGTCTGCTCTGCTCTCGTCAAGAGTCTGTATTGTTTCATTTCCTTCTTGCTTTGGAATGTATTCCAGCACACAACCTCAAAACCCTTTATCTTCCATCTGGGGGGTATGTATCAACTTTGCTCATGTTGTAGTTTGTACCCATATGCCTCTCCTCTTTCCATCCATGCTGAATCGCTTGTAAAGCCAGGCACTCACACCACTACCCATGCTCTCATAAAAAAAGAGCTATTAGTTATCCTGAGGGGCCAGGAGAGCCAGCAGCTTGCGGTATCCAGGCTGTATGAATATAATCAGTCTCTTGGATCCCATTTTAGCCCCTATTTTGGGAGCGTGCAAGATAACTACCCATACATTTATCTCTGTCTTTGGTGCTGTTGCAAGGTTGTGCTCCTCTAATACGTGTATAACCCTTAGCTTTTCCTACTGTAGGAAGCGAGATTTCCAGATGTGAGGAAGGAATATATTGAAGAGCTAATCAGCATCAAGGACTGCTATGACTTAAATGTGTAAGTATGGATCAAAGAGCCAGAGTATGCCATAAAACAGGTTGGCTGCAGTCACACTTCCATTTCCTTCCTGCTAATAATGCTGTTGAGTGTATCCAGGCTGGGAGTCAGCACTATGGATTTCTTTTTTAAATGTGTAATAGAGCTGTTCTTAAAGCCTGTATGATTTTGACATCATGCTGTAGCTTCTCTGCTTTTTAAGATAATTTGCATGTTCTGTGAACTAGTTATTTGAAGATTCAAAGCTATTACATATCATCTCCTCCTGTTACCAGACTTGTTAGCGATGAGTGTCAGGAATAGGGGTTGGCTTCTGTAGAACATAGCTCAGAGCTGAGTTGGTGAATTTTGAATTTTAGAAATCAATTTCCTGCTTAATTTCCTGCCTCTTCCTGCCTTTTTCCAGATAAAAACTGACACTGGTCTGGATTTCTTCATTTGATGCCATGGTGTTGGTTTTTATCCCCTTGAGTAGCAGTTGGTATCATTTGAGTTCCTCTCAAACCACCTTTTGCAGATAAACACATTTGAGGACCAGTAGGATCTGTTCCAGGTGTCTGCTGATGGACAGATTTTGGTCAAATTGAGCAGAAATGTGAGCCATGGAGGGAAATAAAAGCAATGGGAAATCACCCCAAGGTCTGCTGCTTAGCTGACTGTACCAGCCACTCCAGGCTCCTTGTTAAGAATCATATTTGGTATCTCTGAGAGTCATGCTAGAATCAAAAGACTACAACAAGTCCTTTACCTTGTTGATAAGTTACATCATCTCCCCACCCTGGTGAGTAAAGCTTGTGCAGCTGAAGAGTGAGAGACTGTGTGTTGGCACCAGGAAGCACAGGGAAGGGCAGTGTGGGGTAAATGACGGCTGACGTTGGGTGGCCCCTCTCTTCTCTCTGGAACTGTCACTGAAACACATTCAGTGTAGTTATTACATGACACAAAAATGAAGAATAGGTGTCGGTTGCCATAGGATTCACTCTACCTTGTATGGATCTGATGCCTTCATGTTAACAGTATTCAAGTATGTGAGGCTTACTGGATATAAATGAGTGGCGAGGAGTTAAGCCCAATAAATGAAATCATCCTTAGATTTCTTATCCCTTTGCCTGTGTTGTGAAATCATGCCTTGGGAGAAACACTGCTTGGTTAGGAAATCATCAGGTTGCAACTCTTCTCCTTTTCTGGAAGTGCTTTCCCTGCAGCAGTGACATGTTGAGCACGAGAAGCTCTCAGGTGCCCATGCTGTGCACTCGCACCCAGGAGTGGCTGTGTTGGAAATGCAGGAGGCACACAGCACTCATCCCTGGGGCAGTCGGGCCATTGAAGTTTGGTGTGTGGCTGCAGGACCCTCTCAGGGATTGTGTGCAAAACCCATTATTGTATCCTGCAGGGATTTAGTGAAGCCTGGTGGAATTAAATCCCGGCTTCTGTAAGTCTTAATGCGTCCCTTCCCTTTTTGCTCCCGGAATGTCTTCTCTGCTATTGTGTGCTGCAGAACCAGGGAGATGAAAAGGTGCTTACAGGCTGCCCTGCAGGCTGCCCACAGTGTCTGCTCAGCGGCGCGTGGCGGACTTACTGGATGATAAAGATTTCTTCCCCATATTTTTATTCCTTTAACCAAACTGTCTTTTGAATTGTCACCGTGTCTTTTGTATTGGAACAAATGGGTCGTGGCACTGGGCAGCCTTGCTGGCAGGGGCTCTTTGATCTCCACGGCGTGTCAAGCTGCATCAGGCTCGAGGTATATAATAACTGGGGGTGGCTGGGTTTGGCCAGAGCTGAGGCTTTTAGCTGGCTCTGTGTCCTGGGGTGCAGATATTACAGAGCAGTGCTATAAGAGTGTGTGTGCTGGGACCCACTTAACTCATTGTCGGATGTTGGGGGTTAACATCTTTGAAAATCCCAAGCACCAGAAGGCAGGAGAGCTCAAATGCACTGTGCTGCAGCTGAGACCCTCGTGTTTGAGCTCCTCGTGGTTTGTTTCACTGGATTAGAACAGTCATCTTTTACAAAAGCGGGGAGATGGAAGCTATTAAACTCTCAGTGCCAGGATGTTTTGTTGTTTTCCGATAGGATGGTCTTCAAACTTCCAGCTGATGTGAAAGATGTGAGAGCTGCTCCCAGCTGGGTGTCATCCACTCAGCTTTTGTGTGCGGAAGCCTTCAGTGTGGCCACAGGCTCCTGGCTCAAGATGTCAGTGCCTGATTAAACAGAAAGCAGTGCCTCTGCTTTGAATGTGAACACAGGGCTGAAGAAATGGTGCCTTGATAGCGGGTTAATTCTGGATGCCGGTTCAGATTTCTTAATTAGGGACTGATTTCTGACATTGGGAATGTAAATTAGCAGCAATTTTGTCTTTGCTGCAACCTAGCACCTTCTTATTCAAACAGTTTTATGGATGTTAATTGCTCCTCATAGCTCTCTTCAGAATGATGTTGTTCTGCAGTGGAGGAAGCTGAGGACCAGTGTGAATTCCTTGGCCCGGCCAAGAAGGGCTGAGGACAAGCAGGGGAAGCTCAGAGCCCCTCGGCAGGGCTGTCTGCAGTGGGTGTGGATCTCAGCAGTGGGGTATTCCGAAACCACTTGCTGGAGGGTTTCCGGAGCTGAAATGCTCAGTTCAGCTAAATTCTCCTGACAGAGTTACCATTGTTTGCAGCAGGACCTCAGGCACGCAGCAGTTTGTCTGGGATGTCATTTGCCAACTATTTTTAGTGATCGTTTTCTGAATGCTGCTCCCACTTATAGCAGCTTGCAGTGCAACTTGGACAATGCCATTGTGATTTCAGGCCCTGTGACAATGAGAGCTGTGTTTGCAGTACGTATCTGATGTAAACAATTTTAAGCATGTTTCTGCCTCTGCCTTTATGGGAAAGTAGTTAAAGACCGGAGGCTTCAATTAAAATTTGATTCAGTAATCTTCAGACCAGGAAGACCTCAGCCTATTGCAGTTGTTATAGGGATTTGTGTGCTTGTTTTTCCATAGATTTGTGTGGCGTGGTGGATGTCAGCTGTCTCAGTTAATGCTGCTGTGCTGCAGTTGTTCCTTCTTGTGCAGTCTCACAGTGTTGGTTTCCTCACAGCAGAACACGAGTGCTCCTCCACTTGCAGCGGTGCAGGATGGACTCACGTAGCCTGAGGAGGTGTTGCTCACATATGTGGCTGTGGGTGGGAGGCAAGCCTGGTTGTTCCCCCTGCGTGGAGCTTTATGTTGATGAGCAGCTGACCTGCATGAGCTTCGTGTAGGCACATGGAATTGTTGAAAGACATCTATTTGCTTTCCCTTCTGCACTCATGCAACTTATAATTCTTTGCTTAATTCTCAGTCATTTATTTTCAGTCTGTTCCAGCCTGAGACCTCTCTTGGTTCTCACAGGGCAGGCTGTGGCTTGCCTGCCCAGCCTCCTGTTGTTAGAGGATGCTAACAATTGCACCAGTGAGGAATGAGCCTGAGCTCCCCAAACCTGAACTAACTATTGTTTTCTTTCCAGACTTTGTAACTTCCTTCTGGAAAATCCAGATTACCCAAAAAAGGAAGGCAGAATGGTTTTAAATCCCACCAGCAGCCTGCTTGCCAGCCAAGATGAGACAAAGGCAAGTGAGAATACCCTCATGTACAGCACACCTCCAGCCTGTCCAACATGAAGTGATCTCGGGGTGTGTGGTTCTGTGTGTACCTGCAGAGCTCCTGGTTTGTTAAGGGGCCTCTAGGTGCAATTCAGGTGGTGGTAAATAGCAATAGTTGCTTGCAAGATGACTTCAGGACTCTTCTGTTTTGCTGTTGCACAGCTGCCTCTTGTCTGCTTTGTGCCATCAGCAGCCCCTCAGGCTTGCCTGCCTGTCAGCCACCCGCTGGCTGAAGTACTTGATGTGACATCTATTGTAGGAATTCTTGGTCATTCTGTCACATGAAGTGCTTTGGCCTGAGGACTGTTTTGTGTGACCTTGACGCATTGCTTTTCAGCCTCTTAAGTGCAAGTCTCCCTACTTGATGCACACAGTAGCTTTAAGCTACTTGCCTTGTGTCCTGCCAGGAGCACAGCATACACCTTCATGTCCACGTTGTGCTCCCACCTGCTGCTTAGATGTGTGCTCAGGACAGGGTGCCACAGTCTGGGGAGGTCCTGCAGAAGGCTTCTATCCTGCAAGAGTAGTTTGAGATGTGTGTGTATGTGTAGCAAGTCTTTTTATATCCTCCCTCATCTTTTGCATTTCCTTCTTAGGTGCCTAAAGTGGACTACTTTGACTTCTCCAAGCTTGCCCCGCTCGATCAGCGGTGCTTTATTCAGGCAGCTGACCTTCTCATGGCAGACTTCAAGATGCTGAGCAGCCAAGACATTAAGTGGGCACTACATGAACTCAAGGGACACTATGCAATCACACGAAAGGTTCTCCTGTTCGAGTCTGTTTTCTTTCCTAGGGTTACCTGTGCTGCCTGTGGGGAGCAGTGTGATGTCATTTAGCCTTACTGTGCCACTTGCTTCTCTGGATGTGTGATTACATGGGGTTTCTCTGTGGGTTTTTTGTTTTAATCATCCTCCTTTCCTTTCAAGAAGTCTTTGCTTAGTAGACTCTTGCAAAACTCATCAGCCAGATAGAATGCTGCAGGAAGCTTTTACTTTCCTGTAACAGAATAATTGATGAAATGGTAGCTAGTTTATGATAAGTGATGCATTAAACTTGAAGGTACTCCTGTACTTTGCGGAAGTGGGGTGTAATTGCCAATAAAACCAAGACACTCAGCCAAGTCTTAAAACATTTAACTCAACTGCTGTTACTAGTTTGTAAGTGACAGCACGTAATTGAGGAGAAGGCCAAACCTCATTGCCTTATTTCTTACAATTATGACTTATGAAATGAATCATTAAATTCTTTGTAGAAGTTTTCACGGTAATGGAACTGCAAAGAAATTTGTTCTGGAGTATCACCAGGCAATGTGAATGTAGTTTCAAGCTTGTGACTGGATGTGTTTTTGATACGCTCCTCTTGCTTGAGCTTCTCTCTCTACCCTTCCAGTACTTGACTACAGCTAAAACCACTGTTCCTCTTCATTTGATTGAGCACTGAGCACTTGAATTGAACAAAACCAGATTTTAACTGTAGACCTTCAGAAAAGGAATTCAATTTAAAGAAAAAAAAGATCAGCTCTGCATCAGTGTGGACAGCAGCTGTATTAGTGTTAATGGCTGAGGCAGTGCAAGGTACCATTCAGCTCTGCCTGGTGGCTACGTTGTTGTAATGGAATGATTGCTTTATGAGTACATGAAGCAGCAAGGTGGACAAAGGGAAGAGGTCTGTGTGCCTCTGTGTGGTGCCTGGCTTTCCTGTTTTAGTTCAGTCCTGTGCACTGTTTGTACAGTGCTGCTTTGATTTGAGCTGTGTGCTTCTGCTTTCTCCTGGAGAACAGAAGGGACTTTATCTGCACGTTGTTTTTTTTTTGTTTTGTTTTCAGGCCTTTTCAGATGCCATCAAAAAATGGCAGGAGCTGTCTCCAGAAACCAGTGGGAAACGAAAAAGGAGAAAAGAAATGAATCAGTATTCATATATAGATTTCAAATTTGAGCAAGGTAAATAACAAGCAGTGTGTGTTGTGCTCTCTGCATGATTATTGTAAGCAGAACTGGCTTACACTAGAAAGGACCGTCCTTGATAGAGGATATGTTCCCAAAACAGCAACGTTTCTGTCGCTGTCTGCTATCTGTTTTGGAGATGCTCTTCATTAGTACATCTGCTTGGTACAGTGGTGCCGGAGGTTTTGAAGTTGTGTAGCTGGAGGTGTGTAGAGGAGGAGGGATTTGAGCTTTGTTCTTGCTGCTCTGTCCTGCTTCATGGTGTCTGTACACTGCTTTAGGTGATGTGAAGATTGAGAAGCGGATGTTCTTTCTGGAGAATAAGAGGCGGCACTGGAGGTCCTATGACAGGCTCTCACTTCTCCCACCTGTGCTACTGGAGCAGGAATTCTATGAACAAAAAGTTAAAGAGATGGCAGAGGTGAGTGGTAGGAACTGCTTTGGCTCGATGGTGCAAATGACTGCAGAGCTCTTTGCCCTGAATGTGGAAATCTGCCTCTTACTGAAACTCAAACGCTGAACAGAACTTTGAGTAACTCACTACCTTAACCTCTCTGCTGCCAGGCCAGAGGCAGTCTGCTCGTTCACTGCCTTGCAGAGCTTGGCACTCCAGGCTCCAGAACATCTTCTCCCTTGCTGAGGTCTCTCTCTTTCAAAGCAGAATCCTGCAACCAACACCTGCTGCTGTGTTGTCTTTCATAGAGAATTCATCCTTCTGCACATACAGTCCTTTCTGAAGTAGCTTCTTAAAGATCAGCTTCTCCTAAGCAGATGGTTTGTGCCTCCTTTTAAAAGCAATGATAATGTTCCTTGGGGCTTCCACTGGAGAGGCCCATCGAGTTGATCTCTGCCTGTAGGAACATGAAGGGGCAGCCCCTCATAATGTAGAATTTGGTTCTTTGTTCTTGCTGCCTTTGCCTTCCCCCCATCTGTTTTAGCTGAATCATAAATATCTTAATGGACTGGAGGGATGGGCTGAGTGATGTTGTGAGCAGACAGTGTGCCTTTTGTGGTGGGCTGTAAATCTTGAGATAATGTAAATGGGGCTGGAAAACTGCTTTATCTGTTCTGTAAATAAAGATGCACGTCTCTTTTACAGCATGCAGACTTTCTCCTTGCTCTGCAGATGAATGAGGAACAGTATCAGAAGGTCAGTATATCTAACGTGATCCCTCATGCATAGGTGCTGTTCTGCACATGGCACTTCAGAATTTCCTGGCTTCAGGGAGGACCAGCTGCATTTGCACTGTGCTGCTTTTGCTGAGCTGGCAAAACCTGCATAGTGTGTGTTGGCTGGATTTTGGATGAGGTAGACGAGCTGAGTCCAGCAAGACAGTATTGATGCACATAATGATCTGCAGTAATTCAGTCAGCTACTGCTTGTATCTTTACTGGCCAGAACAAACACTGCAATAGAATAGCACCAGGCTTGCTCTTGCTGCTGATGTTAGGCTGTTTGAGACTTCGAAGCAGATTTGCTGTTGTTCTTGGAGCTCTGCCAGCAGAAAGGCCTTTCTCCTTTGCAGAGTGGGCTCTTTAAAATTAACCTGAAAATGGGGCTTCTCCTTTTTGATGGAGAAAAGTTTAAGATGGGTTCAATTGCTTTGGATTGCTTTTTCTTTTGCAATTCCTGCTTCTCTTCAGACTTCTCAGAAGATGCTGGACGTTTGAATAAGTGGGCAGACGTTCACAACTGTGGTGAGGAGGCCAAGGCAGGGTATCTGCAGACAGCTGGGTGACTGTTCCTTTAGAGGGCAACAGATTTGAAGCTTGCATTTCCCCATGTGAATGGTGTGTACTCTGTTGCTTCTCTGCAATCACAGCTTCCCCAGCTCAAGATGCTTCTATGCCTGTGAGCTAAGAATTCCTAAAACACCATGTGTTCTCTGGCTTTTTGGAATCTGCCAAGCTGGACGTGTAGGTATTAAGTTACTTAAAACTGAGTTTCTGGTTTTGCTTAGTGGATTCTGACCACTGAGCAGCATATCTGATGGAATGGTGTGTAACTATGGCTCCTTCTTATAATTAATGTTGTCACTGTTTATAGCTTGCAGTTCTACGTACCCGCATCACGGGGTGCTTATTTGCAGCAGTGTGCTGGTATGTTGCTATAGCTGTTGATTCCTGTTTCTTTCTTGCTGTTGCTAATATTTCTGTTGTGTTGCAGGACGGTCAGATGATAGAGTGCCGCTGTTGTTACGGGGAGTTTGCTTTTGAAGAGCTAACTCAGTGTGCAGATGGTCACTTGTTCTGCAAGGAGTGCCTAATTAAATATGCTCAGGAGGCAGTCTTTGGCTCTGGGAAGGTAAGAATTTCCCAACTGGACAAGGGGAAAATGGATAAATTACTGTTTGGTGATCACATTGCTGTTTGCATAGTTCTGTAGCTTAAACCAGATGTAGCCACACTTCCTGAGAAGTACTTGATCAGAGATGTCTTAAAATGCCAATCCAATGAGTCAACCTCACCATTAACAACTTTCCAATGGGATTTGGGTTGTAAGGTTTTAGTTTGTTGACCTCCATCTTGTGTACTTCACGCTGAACAAATTGAAATGGATTGTTAGGAGAACTTTCTACAGCATTCACAGTAACAATAAGTTGAACTCATCTGGTTCTGATTCACTACTTAATGAACCAATGGTATCTGCATGAGGTGGTGTCATCTCTGACCCAGCCAGTCCCTTCCTAGCTAAAATATATTTGTTCTTCATCACTTCCTTGTGATCCCAACTTAATTTGGGGGTTGTTTCCTCAATGGTACTACCAACTACAGTGTCACTTACGAATGCTGCTGTTCCTGGGACAGTTGCCAGAGTTGGTCCAGAGTTGGTAAGGGAGCAGTTAGCAGTATCCTGATGCCTAGCTGAGCTGTATGTGAATTATTACCTGCTCGGAAGTGCGCATGCTCATTTGTGCTGGATATAATAATTGGATTGTAGGGTACTTTGGTACTCTGGGAACTCTTTTATATGTGAACATAGCTGTATTTTCTGTGTATTGCCAAGAATGGAATGTGTTGGTCACAAACGTGCAGAAATAACAGGCTGCCTTGAGGTCACAGTGGATTTGGTGCTTGTGGACTGTGATCCAACCTATCAGCAAGCATCTTCATGTCCAATACATGTTTTGAGTTCTGATCTGTTTGATGAGCCAGCCGTGTTCTTACTGTTGTAAGCTTGCTTTCTGGCAGTCACTTGCTGATTAAAGCTCTATTATCTCTAAGCATGGCTCTGCTCTGGTTTACGTGGGATGTTCCAAGCACTGACTGGTTTGTCACTACCATCATACTGAGACTGAGCCCTTTTCCACCCGCAGTCAGAGCTCAGCTGCATGGAAGGCAGTTGCACGTGTTCGTTCCCTACCAGCGAGCTGGAGAAGGTGCTTCCAGAAACCATCCTGTGTAAATACTACGAGCGGAAAGCCGAGGAGGAGGTGGCTGCTGCTTGTGCAGATGAGCTTGTCAGGTCAGTGCCCAGTGCAAGGTGCAAACTGAGCTAACTGTTGTAACAAAAAAAATAGCTCCCCAAGCCCCTGAATGTGTGTCAGCTGTAGGGGTAGAGCTGCATTGCTATTTCAGGCTTCTGCCTGCCAGGCTGTTTTCACTCAGGTTGGCCTGCCTTTGACTGGGAGCAGATTAAAACTCAATACAGCTGTCTCCCTTAAGACTCGCTTGCAAACTCTTTGCTGATCCTCTATATTATGCAGTCTAAAGTAGCGCTGAGTATATGACATTTTGATTGCAAACAGGGAAGTGATCGAAGAAATATGAGGAAAGGGACAGCAGTCAGCATATCTTTGCAGCAGGCATTTGCTTGGCAGCACTGTTAAGCACCGTAGAGCTTTTTGACTAAATCCACTGTTGGCACTGTGCATTAATAGCCTCTTATTTTGGGCTGTAGGTGTCCCTTCTGTAACTTCCCAGCTCTACTGGACAATGATGTGAAGAGGTTCAGCTGCCCTAATCCCCGCTGCAGAAAGGTAATTGGGTGACATTTGCCACTGGGTCTCTTCTAGAGTGCTTGGTGCAGAGCTGAGCACAGCTCGTACTTTGCAGCCTCAGCTGAGTTGATGGTCTCATGTGGCTGCATGGAGCAGCAGTCAGGGTATTTGTTGGATCCTGCTGCTGTTCTGTGTGTCTGGAGAGATGTATTCAGGGTACTGTTGATACAGACAACAGAATCCCTTTCATGTGGCAGGCTTGAAAGATGTTGGCTACAAAAGCTTCTACAAAGCCTTAGGATGCTGTCTTGCGTATACAGTAATATTTTAAGTGAGCGGGGAGCCAGGTGTTTGAAAGGCAAATTGTAATCCTCTGTGTAATGAAACTTCTGGAGAATGAGCTGAAACAAGCCTGCACAAACTATCCTTAACATCTTACCTTTTTCTTTTATGCTGTCACTTGAATACAGGTTTGATTGGAAGGGCCAGAAACTTGTCTGAATAAGTCCATTCAAAGGGCAGAAAATCACTGTGCTCTTCCTAAAGCTTGCTCATAGCCATAAAAGAAGAATCATGGGGTCCAATGGGGGAAAACTGTCTGCTGTGCCTCTGCACTGTCTGTTCTGGGGAAAAATAGAAGTGTAAAAACTGCTTCTCAGTTTCCTCAACATAAGCAGAGTCCTGCACACATCTGGTGGCCAATGCACTGTTGGTGTTTGTCACAAAGCTACAAGGCAACGTGTGCTGTTAACCACTACACTTAATTCACATGCTGTGTTCACAGAGCTGCACACTCCTGCAGCAGAGAGTTTGTGGGTGCTTTGGACTTATGCTTGTAACTGCTGTCAAGTTGGGCTCTTGGAAGCAGTGTGGCTGTTTGCCTGTGCTGGGAAAGCAAGAGAAAGTCAAATTCTGTTGTCTGTAGAGAGTGAAGTTGCCAGCAGTGAAGTTTGCTTTCCTGAGGGGGGGAAGATTGCTCCTTAGTGTTACACAAATCCATCTCAGGTCTCTGATATCCAGGTTTGTTTTGCTGGTGCCCATCTCCACTGTTCAGGAAGAAAGGCAGGGAGGAGCTGTGCAGGGCACTAGGTGGCACTGTCGATTCGTGTTCAAATCAGCTTTTTTTTGTTTTGTTTTGTTTTAAATCTGTTTTTGCAAAACCCAAGCTGTTTTCAAAATGTGTGTGTGTCAGCAGCACTGAGCGGAATTCAGGCTCGAGAAACACAAACGTTCCAAATGTGCAAAAAAAAAAAAATTTGAAGGGTTTTTTTTTCCCCACTATAATGTGTAGTGTGGCACAGAAACTGTGATAAGAGGTCGGTGCTGAAATGTTGCTTTCCTTCTGGTTTGCTGTTTCATTTCCTTCCTATGCTGGGAAGGATGCTGCTTGTCTATTCCCCTCCCCCTTCCCTGGGGTTGCAGCATTCCAGTGGGCTGGATTCCTGGTTTCCTGGACAGCTTGTGTTGATTCATTAGCTGAAAATCTGCTGAGTAGCTTAGAGCTCTTCTTAGAAGTCTGAACGACTTTAGGATTTGAAGGCGAGGATGAAGAATAGGGACAGCAGGATGTGGTGGTTTCTCGTAGCAGCAATTTTGGTGATTCTTCTCATTCCCTGCTATCTTGTCTCCTTCCAGGATGAGGAATTTAAGCTAATGCTCTTGCTCGCAGGAAACCGTTGCCTTTAGGGAGGAAAGAGCTAGATTATCCCTTTCCTCTATGGGAACTCTGCAGAGGTTGGAGAGGATGCATTGGCTTTACTAGCAGTGCCTCTGGCAGACTCTGGGGTTGTGATGACTGATCCTGGAAGGAGTCCCTCTTTGACTGGGAGGGCTGCATTTGCACAGCTGAACCTACAGCAAGGGGAGGTACAGAAAGCAAAAGGTCAGAAGGTGCCTCTGGAAACATGTAGTCTCTTACAGGGTGAGGAGAGGGGGACCAGGTGGTGGTCCTGTTGTGTTTCTGTGCTCCATCAGCTGGGTCCTTCATCTTGCTTGGAGTTCATGCTCTGGCTTTCCTTTATATCTTGCATGGGGTATTTGGGCCAGATATGGATGCACTGTAAAATAAGTGATGGAAACCAGCTAGAAGCACTCCTGGCTGAACGTGGATTGGGCTCAACAGAGGAAGAACTGTAGGCATACAGAGATTACTCCCTGTGCATCTCTCCTACATCTCTTGTAGTTTGACCCACTGGCACCTTGCAGGGACCAGAACTCAGCTGGTAGAACCTCAGCCATGAGCAGAGCTGCTGGTCGCTGTCTGTAGCTGAGTGGGTGCCCATGGATGCATGCAGATGAGCCTGTGCCATCTGTTGGGGCCACTGAGGCTCCAGCTGTGCCAAAGGAAGCTGTGCTCTTTCTGAGGTAGCCAGGGCTTGAATCTTAGTACTGCTAACTGCAGAATGGAGAGCTGCTGTTGCCATGGAAATCGTGTGTGCATGAAGCAGTGCTGGCCCTCTGGGTGCTGGAGAGCTCAAAACCCGAAGCTGAAACCTACAGCCGCGTCACAAGGGCTTGCATTTCCAGCACTTTTCCTTAAAACTCCTTTGTGTGCCTTTGGATTTTTGCTAATTTGAACCGAGTTGTCTGCTGACTGGATGCAAAGAGGTGATTACACATGGCTGCAGAATGTTAAATTGCATTGCTCTGGGATGGGGCAGCTGCCTCTCCTGTTCTCAGGGCTCCGCATTGCATCCTGCTAATAAGGCTGTGCTTAGGAAACGAGTTTGCCTGCTGGGTGTCCCAACTGCTGTGCTGGAGAAGTGGGTGTCAATGCACCTGTGGGCTGGATCCCCACCATCACCTCTGTGTCTCTGGCTTGGGCTCTCTGAGCACAGCAGTCTTTGTGTGCGCTTTTAATTTGCAGAACAGAGAGGTGATGTTTTAAGGACTTCTTTTCAAGCTGCTGGTATTTCTCAGGATTGATTGCAAGGTGCTGGCTGGGAGCAGATGCACCCAGCTGCTCTTCACCTTCATTTTCTGCTGGGAGTGAGACAGGTTTAAGCTTGTATGGAGCTCTGCCTAGCAAGCTGTGTCTGAACATGGCTTTTCTTAGCAGGGTGCTAACGCTGCATCCACAGCCCATGCTAATAAGTCACATTGTATGGTTCACAGTGACTTCAGTGAGAGCAGCATTTCTTGCTGAAATAAGAAATCGTGGCAAACCAGATCTAAGGTTACAGAAGCAGCTAATGGGGTGTGCTGTAGGCTCTGTGATCTCTCTACCTGTTGCAATAATGGGGCACGCAGCTGTGCCTCATTCGGAGGCACAAAACAAGGCAACCCCTGCCACCTAGGATCCAGCATCAGGTGTGTTGTGGGGGAACTGAGCTTGTTCCAAATGCCTCAGAGTAGGATTTGCATATGGAGAACTACTTGATTCTCTTTGCTTTGCGACATGTTTTCCCAGCTGTTAGGAGTCTGCTGTCTCATTCAGCTTCCTGACAGCACTGCAAACATTTCAAAGGCCCCCTGGTCCCGTCTCATTCTCTGTTCAGCCATTCTGATCACTGCTCTCTGTATGCTATTCCTTGAAGCCTGGTTGTTTGGATTTGCTTGTTGCTGATGGCTTAGCCCTGCAGCTTTAGTGGAGAGCAGAGCTGACGATGACATTTGCTTATGGCAAACCCCTGTCACTTCTTCCTGGTGGCAATGACCTTAGGGCCCATCTCCTGTGTTTAAGTTCCCCTCCTCCCCTGTCTGTGTGAATATGGATCAGCAGAAGTTGTGGGGATGGGGAAGAAATGGAAGTGTGGTGTTGCTGCTTCTCTTACTGATAGGATTTGGGAATGGAGCGCTCACACCTTTGTGTGCCTTCGCCTGGAAGCCCATCCCCAGCTTGTGTGATCCAGCAGAAGGCTCAGAGCTCTTTTCAGGACTCTTCCATCCTCCCCCTCAGCTCCGCATGCCTGGAAACCCACAGCTCTGCAGCTCCCAGCTTTCTCCTCCAGCTCAGTGCCTCTGCTGCGCCCTTTTTAAATGAGGGCCGCGCATGGGAACGCGCTCTGCTCGCTCACTGCCAAAACCACAACAAATGGCAACTTTCCGTCTGTCATCTCGGCTCGGAGGCACTCGTGGCTGGGCAGGCGATTCATTTTTCTTCCATAAAAGGGCATTGAAAGCCATCAGCAGGAGCCCTGCGCTGCGGCAGGGCGAGCGGCGATGCTATCGCCGGCAGTGCGTGGTGGGAGCGCACATCATCTCCGTATCTCTTCCCAAAAGGGATGGGCAAGAGGGAGAGACTGAGGCCGAAGGTGATTGAGGGTGCTGAGGTGATTGCAGGCAGCAGGTAACGCCCTGTCAGACCTCATTGCCAAGTCCTAAAGGAAGGTAGATAACAGGAGGGTGCTCCTGATGCAGCAAAGCCTTAAAAGTACAGTCCCACTCAGGAAGTGTGCGCGTGCACAACCACGTGGTTTGTCCCATTGGGGTGTGTAGGGTCAAAGTTGCACAGGGAGTGCTGAGAGTCAGGAGATCTCCTCATCCCAAGCCTTGCACTGGGCCATGCCCTTCCCTTGTAGGGGTCTGCAGGGGAAGCTATGTGCTGAGAGCTTTGCTGCTTGCCAGCATCACGGTGCATGCCTGCTTGCTGCATTAGCAGTTGTCCCCTGCCCTAAAGGGAGCCTCTAGGGAAAGAAACGGCACCCAAGTTGTCTCCCGAACGCAAGACAGTCCTTGCCTTGTCTGTATCCCTGCTACCATCCTTTGGGATGCGTGCCAGCGGGCTGCAGGTGCTGTGCCAGCAGTTCACCTGGAAGGTTCCACCATGGGAGCTCAGGTGCTGCTGCTTTTACAAGGTCAGGTCTGTTTATGCAGCAGTATCTGGAAATGCTTCATGTGATAAATGGGTCTGACAGAGAAGAGGGCGAAGCCCCACTTGAAAGTGGACCTGAGAAAGAGGTCAGTGTGAATAAGGTATCTATTTCTTAAAGGAGACAAAGAAAAGAGCTGCTGAAAGCAAGAACTCAAAGTGGTCTCTTAAAAATAGACTGGGGAAGTCAGTGCAATTTCAAGCAACAAAGCTCACTCCTGTGCTTCATTTCTGCCTTATATAGCAATATTCATTCAGGGAAAAGGCAATTCTGCTGCTGTTTCCTGGCCAGTGAGTACCTCATCCAGGTCCGTAAGAGGCACTGCTGTTCTCCTTCACAGCTTTTATCCCTTCTCCAAGGAAAGGGCCAGAGGTAACTTGACTTTATGTAGGTTGGGAACTTCAGCTGGGCTGTATGATGGCACTTGGCACCATCTCACCCCTCTCACACAGCCCTGCTTTCTCCTTGTTTAGGTGAGAGTATGGCAGATGTCAAGCTGCCCCATGGCCAACCAGCTGGGGCTGCCCCCACCTGCAGACTGTGCTGGGGGCAGTGCAGGGCCAGGGACCCACTGCCAGAGCTGTGAACTTGGCCTTCTTCTCCTGGTTCCTTTGAAAGAGAAAGGGAGGTCTGCACAAAGTGGAACAACAAGAAGAAAGGGAGTAATGTAAGATGATCGCTAACAGGGAGAAACCCTAAACCTCTGTGCAGAGCAGAGTGCTCGGGTTGCTCGGTTGGTTTGATTTTTAAGCAGTGAAGTAACCTGGCCTCTTGTGTCACAGCAGGTAGCAGTGGTGCTGAGCTGCCCTGGGTCTGCGGGGTCAGCTTAGGACAGGGCATAGAATATCCCGAGTTGGAAGGGACCCACAAGGCTCATCAAGTCCATCTCCTGGGGAGGTGCCCTCCCCAGTGCCACTTACAGGGGCAGGGTTGAGTTTGGGGGTGAGAACCTGCCCAGTGCTACCTGTGTTTGCAGAGCATCACAGTGGGGTCAGCGTTTTGCTGCTGTGGTGGAAATGGAGGTTGGAGGGGATGGAAAAAGGCTGTTCTCAAAGCCAATTTAAAAACATTGTTCTGACCTTACTCGAAATGCTGCATCTTTCCTCTCTCTTTCCTCCCCCTCACATTCTTCTCATAGTAATCACTGATCTCTAACCTCAGCTTCATCTGCCTCAGCTAACCACTAAAAACAAACAACAAAAAAAAATACCAATCCAACAGAAACAAGACTTTCTGCACACACCTTGTCCTGTACCGTAGTGCTTCCAGGGCAGAGTTATCTTTGGAGGGCCGTGAGTCAGCAGCAGAGGTTTTGCATAGCTCCGTGGCAGGGTGGTTGAATGATTGCCTCTTCCTTGGGGCCAGAACACCCAGATGCCATAACCTGAGCTATGCAGCGTGAGGAAATGTTTTGCTTCTCCTTTCTGTTTGCGCATAAACAGGTTTCAGCAGATGACACAGTCATCAGACTTCCTGGGCTAGCGCAGTGCTGCTGCAGCTGATGTCCATTTTGGAAGCTGTCAATTGAGTTTGTTTCCTAATTTGGTCACAGCATGCTCAGGGCTGGCCTGCTTTCCTCTTTTTTCAAACACTGGTCCCTTTTATATCATTGTCGTGGAGGGGAAGCTGGCTGTGTCGGAGGACCTCCAGCCCTTCTCACTTCCTCCCTGCAGAGGAAGTGATACTTGAATGGGCTCTTTGACAAAGCCATGCAGCTCTGAAGCTGATCTTTTCAGTCTTTTCCTTCTTTGCCCCTCTTTCATGAGCTCATCCCAATAAGCCTGCTGGCATTCCATCCTCCTGAGCAGTCCTTTGAGCTGGAGGACTGGGAAAAAATTCTCTGAACTGAAAGAGAGAGCTGTACTGATGAGAAGTAATAACTGATATGTGGATGTATGGGAATACATGCTGGGAGAGCGATGCGAGTCCAGCCTCAGCTAATGGGAGCAGCACCTGTGTTGTTTTGTTTCAGACATACTAATGAGGGGCCTGGCACTACTTAGGGAAGTGGAAATACCAAACGCTGGGGAAGAAATGGCGTGGCTGGTCAGTCCTGCTGAATGACCTTTAAGTTAGTTAATGTGCTGTGCAAATCCTCAAGAAAACTGCAACTGCACAGCCCTTCAGAAGAGGCTGCTGTGCTGTACTGTGCTGTGCTGGAGCAGAATGAGCCCCAGATGAGCTGCAGCATGCCTGGCATGCAGCAGGCAATGCAGCCTCTGTGGCCCGCTTCCATTCAGCATGAACAGCTGAGGAATCAATACCAGATATAGAGGCTCCTGCTTTCTTGTATTTCTGTGCTGTATGTAGGTGGGGAGCAGCTTCCAGCTGAGCCAGTGGAAGACAGCTTCATTTGGTGCCTTATGGGGACGGAGCCATTGCTGTTGAGGGAGTTGCCCCCTGTGTTGCAAGAGTCCATGGCTTCAGAAGCAGGAGGGGATGCTGGTTTGTCTACCACTATCCAGCACTTATTTCAGGTCCAGAGCACATGAGATAAAAAGCTTCAGCCAGAGCTGCAGGACGGAGGTGCACTGCGAGCAGCGTGACTGTGGGCACTAAAGGTCTGGCAGTGAGTAGGCAGGTGTGGGCTGATGTCTGCAGAACGCCCTCCAGAGAGGTGAAACATCAGTGTGTGTCATCAGTGGGCTGCCCAGAGCCTCTGGCTTTGGAATGGTGAGTAACGGAGAAATGCAGACAGCAAGTGGTGAGGCAGCATAGCTGCCAGGGGAAAGGGAAGGTGAAACACAAGGTTTCTTCTCCTTTAGTAAAAATCTCCTTGGTGTGTCATTTGGCATTCACATGTTATCTCCTAGTTAGGCATGGCTGACTCATCCAGTGTTTCCACCTGAAAGGAATGGTAGGTTTGTAGGTATGTAGCTGATAATCTCAGAAGGCTGTCACTCCTCGTCTTCCTCCTCCCTCCCTTCTGCTGCCCCCCAGAATGCATTCTCTTATTGCTTTTAACCTTCAAGCCTCTTTTCTTCTTCTCTCTCCCTTACTACTCCTGCATTATTAATGGAGCTGTAGCAATCCAGCCAGAACACTGGCATTACTAATTACTACTTGGAGCAGAGGAATGTGGAGCAAGATAGAAACTGAGTTGGGAAATACTGTCATTGTAAAATGATAGTATCAGGAGCGCAGAGCAGAACTCCATGTGTGTGCAGGTTTGCATTGGAAACAGCCTCCCTTGGCTGCAGCACACCTGTGTGTGCTCACCATGTGTCCTCCTCACTCCTCTGCTCTGTGCACTTGAGGTGACCATCTTGCACACAGTAAAGGGTTAGCAGACCTGAGATTTCCAGGGGCTGTGTTGTGTTCTGCCTGAGAACGCTTCGAACATCACAGCATCCGTGTGCTCTTTGTTGGCAGGGCTGTAGTATGAAGCCCCTTCTGTTGGTGTCAAAGGCTGAGGAAGCATAAGTGATGTTTTATTTTCACATTCAGCAAGAGCCTGTCATGCTCGATGCATTTAAATTGTCCTTGGTAGTACCAAGGGCATCCTACAGCAGCAAGCAGCTCTCCATGCTCCATATAAGAGAATATGGCTGCTATGAAATCAGAACGAGAACATTATTTTGGATGTGCAGCAATTAACCTGCAAATAACGGGCTGCTGTAAGCATAAGGAATTGCCTGTCTGTCCTGCTGCTGGTTAATGGGGCTGTGCTTTTTCACTCCATTGGGCAGAGCATCGGCTCGGGGCTGTGGCATCCCTTGGAGGCATTGCTGCAAATGTTGGCGTGTCATGGGGTGCACGTGGAAAGGGAAGTGTCACAGGCTGCACGATGTATGGCTGTTATGGAATGTGATGGTTTTGAAGAAAGCAATCTCTTTAAATGCGTGCTTTCATTGCTGTCATCTCTGAAACAGTTAAAGGAGCTGAAATACATAGGTCAGCACTAAAATGCAGATACAAGTAGTGTGTGCTGGCAAAAGAAGGCAGTTCCTCTTCCCCAAAAGATGCTTAAAAAAAAAGAAGGGGGGGGGGGACAGACAATTGAAGTCTGATCTATTACTGTTCTCTCTGCTCACATGTGGGGGGAGTGTATAAGCTCACCTAGTGATGGGCATGAGGTGTGTGGCATGGCAAGGCAGCCAGCACAAGGTTGCAAGCTCCTTTCAGAGCCACTTGGAGACCAGGGAAGGGATTTCATATTGCTTCCTTCTCTATGGCTCTGGTCCCAGCGTGGCAGCCTGCTGGGAATGGCTGTAGACTGGAAGAGGGAAAATTTAGGACAGATGTTAGGAAGAAATCCTTCACTCAGAGGGCAGGAGGTTCTGGCTCTGCTCCCAGAGCAGTGGATGCCCATCCCTGGAGGTGCCTGAAGCCATGGGTGGGCCCTGGGCAGCCTGGTGAGGGGCAGCCAGCCCACAATTGGAGCTGGATGATCTTCAAGGTCCCTTCCAACCTGAAGCATCTCCCTTGATGGGGCTGGCCAACTTTATTTTTCTCCCTGATAAACCAACATGTAGGTTGGATCCTGGTTCGTGTTTCAGGTGGTGGGGCTGCACTCCGTTCAGCGCAGTAATTCCTACCATGGTTTTAATATAACCATTGTGGGGCTGGAGAGGTCCAAAGTTTGTGACCCCAGTGTTCTTCTGTAGGAGGTAAGTACTGACTCACCTTTAAAATTGAGCAGTGTCAGGAAGGCAAATGCTTCCTCTACCCAAAATTTCATGCTCACGTATTTAATTAAAAGGTGATGGGGTTAATGAAGCTTTGAGTGCATAAAGCCTCATTCCTTGAATTTAATTTCCTTTAATTGCTCCAGAGACTGAAATTCCCAGCTATGGCAGCCCCCTAACAGGTGAATTGAGGAACTGGAAAGGAGCGATTTGAATCATCTCACTCTGTGCCAACTTCTTCCTCTTCTGCTCGTTTTTCTCATCTTTGGTTGAAAGGGGATTAGATGAGAAAACGCTTTAAGTCAGTGTTTGAACTTTGTGATGGAATTGGCTGATCTGAGAGCTGCTGCCACCTTGGAGGGTTTCTGCAAATTGTGTCACTCATCCCCGGCGTGCTACAGAAGGCTGAGTGCATGCAAGTGTTTTCTCTTCCCACCCTAATAGCTGCCACTGCAGTCACCACCAGCAGGGTTGAGTTGGGGTTAATTTAATGCACATCTAATGCTGGAACAATGGGAGTAACATGTAATGGGAGTTCTGCCACAGCTCAGCTCCTTTTGGAGATGTAAGCTGCCAAAGGTTGGGTGCTAGGAAAGGGTGTTCGGGCACTGGCACTGCTGCCTGGGGAGTGAGGGTTCCCTGGAGGTGTTCCAGACGTGGCACTGAGGGATGTGGTTTGGTGTCATGGTGGGGATGGGTTGACAGTTGGACTCGGTGATTTCGGTGGTGTTTTCCAACCTTAAGGATGCTGTGATTCTTTAAAGATCTTTGGGATTTTTATAGCAGCACCTCCTTGAGGTGGTGGGAACTCACTGTAAGCAGCTGGTACATGGCAGTGCCAAGAGAGCAGCCCCTACATGAAGAGGTATTTAAGAGCTTTTGGGCTTCCCCAGTAAGAATCCTGGGATGCTAGAATGGTTGGAAGGGACCTCAAAGATCATTCACCCCCAACCCTGCTGTGGGCTGAGTGCCCCCAACCAGATCAGGCTACGCAAGGCCCATCCAGCCTGGCCTTGGACACCTCCAGCCACAGCCAGTAACTGCAGGCTGGGTTTTGGAGCAGAAGTGATGCTTAATGGAGTCTGTGCCCCTACTGGTGCGAGCAGAGCAGCTGCTGGTCCTGAGCCGGGGGAGCATTAATGGAATGTGCTGGGCTGATGTAAAACATCACTGCGCGTTTTGGGGCTGAGGTCAGCAGGACTGAAAGCTGATGGGAGTTTAATGCCGAGTCCGCCTCTCGAAGCAGAGGGGTCAAACAAGAGAGCTGCAGTTAATGGAAACGTGAGTCCACTTGTCATAAATCAGTGCCGAAATACGAGGCAGGGGGGGCTGCATCCTGCAGCCAGCCCTGCGCCTGCAACCACCCATTAGCTGCTCAGCTGCCTCGCAGCAGCTTTAAAAGGGGCAAATAGGGGGTGGGAGGCTTAAGGAGGGTTTTCATCTGAGTGCTGGGAGTGCACTGCCTCTGCCATCCCCACAGGTCGGTGGGTCTGTCCATTGGGATGTGGCAGGAGGGCGGCTGAGATATAAATGGGGAGATGGCATCAGTCAGGTTTCGGCTGCTGGGACCTCCCAGGGCACACAGGGAAGCAGTGAGAGGTCAGAAGCAAAGCACACTTGGCACCATTTTGAGATCCTACGGCTTTTAAAAACAAATCTTGTATGTAAAAAAGAAACAAAAAAGTAAAGAGTAGCATTTTTCTAGACAATGAGAAGTCAGTTTGCCTTCCAGCCCAACTGAGTGACTTCCCGTAAAGCCGAACGCTGTAACCTACTCTTTGCCAACAAGATAATGCTTTATTGCTCTATTTATTTTTTTCAAAAGGGGCTGCTTTGACTTCCTTTTTCTGTTGGTAGTGTGCATGTCTTGAAGCTACATCTCAAAGCCCCATTGAAACTGGGGTCTGTCCTCGGGGCTGCTGCTGAGAACGCAGCACCGTGGGCTGCTAGTGCCGGAGGTGCCATTCGGACATGGAGGTGAGCATCTCTCCCCAGGGCCTCTTCTACACTGAAAGCCTCCCTGCGGTGCCCAGCCCCACACTAACCAACAGAGCCTGCTGCAGCTGGAAGCTGTTCCCTTTCTGGGCCCTCTTCGAAGGGCAGAGGTTAAAGCAAAGCAGATGCTCTTGGTCATGTCTCTGCTCTTCTGTTGAGAATACTGCTGGAGGCTGTCCTTGGCTCCCAGCATGTGAAGTGAGGATGCTTCCACCTATATGTGAGCAGATGTCAGAGTGGGGGGAAAAATACAAACGGCCTGAAAGAGCTGATCCCCTGGTGAGCGTGTTGGTGTTACTGTGATACCTCCGTCCTAAAGTTTATGTGTGCAGTTATCCCTCCGAGTGCAATCCCAGTGCTCTCCCCAAACAAGGGAACGGATTGCAGCAGTCGGAGCAGGACGGAGTTCAGGTAGCTGCATCCCGTGCCCCTTTGTTTGCCAGCAGTTGGCTCCTGCTGCTATATTTAGTTTCCTTTGGCCTCCCGGAATGAGCACATAGAACCTTTCTAGATATGGAGATAGGCACGACACCAACTCGCTCTGAGCAGCAGCTTGCCAACTTCTGCAGCTCTGCAGTTGTTTTCAGCCCTGGCTTTCACCCTTCCCGTGTTTGGGGCTGTGCAGAGGGCGGTGAGATGAGGTTATGTGAATGGGACTTGTTTTTGTGCTGTGCCTGCACTCGAGACCTGGGCTGTTTTTCAAGGAAGGCTCCTGGAGAGTGTTTTGTTGGGCCCTCTGTGGTGTGCATCACGTGTGCGGAGCAAAGAGTACCACAGCCAACCCGTTCGGATGCTCTCAGAGGTAACTTTGTCTTTCTGTGAGATCCCCATCTTGATCAACTCTGACCTGTGTAATTAAATGAAGCTTTATTTTTTTCCTTCCTGGAACTTGGTTCTGGTTGCAGCTGTTGTATGAGCTATAGATTTGGAGATCTGTGTCAGAAAACCATGACTTCAGACCACTGGGATTTTTGTGGGTGGGTGAAAGTGATAACAGATTAATGAGTTTTGCTGAGCATCTCCATCTGCCAGACTAAACCCTGCTCTGCGCTGGAGACCGAGTGCAGCTGCCTGAGCCACTCTCTGAAAGCAAAGCTCTGCTCATAGAGGCAGAACTGACCCAGAGCTCAGAAACTGGCACTCAGGAACTGCTCTCAAGGTGGCCTCTCCTGGTCCAATCACTGATTGCGTGGGGAAATGCAGGTGATGCTCTTGGGGACTGGATAGGAGCCCCAGGTGCTCCCCAGATGTGTGGATTGGGTTCTTCATCTTCTTCATCTGCATTTGGAGCTCTGATCGCAGTGACACTTGCAGTTGCCTTCGTTATGTGTTACCTTTGTAAGTAGATAAATTAAAACGTGCTGTGTGAAATCAGATATCTCACTCCCAGTGTGTGTGACTCAAAAAGGAGGAACATGACTGGGCAGCAATAGCTCTACATGGCCGTGTGTGAGTGCATCCAATTGCAGCTGGCTCAGATCATCACAGCGTGGGCAGCTGGAGCATCCTGCTGGGATAGGGCTGGGGTGAGCAGTGGGATGGCTGGAGCTGCAGAAGCTGCTGTGCATTAGTTGGGGCTCTTAGCTCTGCCATTCCCTCCTGTGAGCCCTGAAAGTTGAATGATGTGGCTGTTGGATATGGGATGTTGTCCTTCACCTGCATCCTGTCATACGTAGGGAGTTGTCGTGGCCAGACATGGGTCAGGTGTTGTTACTGTGATACTGAGCGTTATTCCTCACTTTGTTTTGTTTTAGCAGTGATATCTGTTGGTGCCCAGGGACTATCACTGGAAGGACTGTGACTATCAGTGTGCCCATCCTTCGTGCTGCCCTGCTGCTGCTCTGCACCATTCCTCTCATTTTCTGGTTGTTTTTTAGGCTGGATATGCAGCCCCTGTGCCACAAAGCCCAAAGGCACTGGGGAGCTGCAGGGTGTGGGGGGAAGGCTGGCTTCACTGGTCTGGGTATGCAGAACTGAAAGGTATTTATTCAATGCTCTGGTTGTATGTGCTTGTATGCAGCAAGTTGTGCAATGTACCAGAACAGACCCACGTCCTCTCACTTGTCTCCCACCTGGGCTCATTACAAATATTTGTTGGGAAGATGAAGAATTCCCACGATCTGTCTGTTTGCTTTCCTCCAGGCTGCTTTTTGTTCAGAGCACCTGCCTGGTTGTGCCTGGAATACCTCAGGCCCTGTGCTCTGCTTTCTACAGGTCTCTTTAAGGTGCTGTCCTTAAAATCTGGCCTGGGCAGCCACTCTGGAGCACAGCACATCACCATGGAGAAGTAGAAGAAAGCAGCTTAATTAGCAGGAAAGCTGCTGGAGCCCTTGGTCTTGAATGCTGGCGTGTATGGAGTCAGAGAAAGCAGATCTTTCTTTGTGCAGTGGCATTAATTACACCTCTTTGTTCTGATTCTTAGTTAAGACAGGAAGCTAGAAGACTTTTAAACTTCAGAAAGTATTCTATGAGGTGTAGAAATCCTGCCTGCCAGTAAGTTGTTGAAGCCAACATTTCAAGAGAAATGCTGTGAGGTCACTGGTGAGTCTGTGAATGAGCACCATTAGAGATGTACACAGCAGGTAGCAGTAAGGCAGCACTGAGTTGGGGTGAACCTGTGCTTGGAGTCAGCCAGTTGTCTTTGGATCGAGTTGGATACCTTGGTTAGGGATGAAAAAAGGAAATGTTAAACTTAGCTGTAAATGGAACTTTTGATACAGGGAGAAGATGGTGTTATACGATGCCCTGGTTTGATGCTCACCCTTGGTTTTGTTCTGGATTGAAACCAATGGCTTTAGCACCATTAAAATCTGTAGCCTCACTGCTTCAAGCTGCTTCTCAGGTTGTCCAGGCTGAGCCAGCCTAGGTGTGAACAGATGAGGCTGGATGACAGCCAAGGACTGCAGAAGGTGGGAGCCTGGATTCCATAGGCAGTGCTCTCCTGGGGACCTTACAGCATGTTCATTGGTGCTGCCGCAGGAGAGGTGTGATGGAAGAGCCTCAGGACAAACTCAGGGAGAAGGTGTGTGGGGAGCTCTGAGACAAAGTGCCACCAATGGTGCAGAATGCCTGTCCATGGGGGGCTTGCTCTGTGTCCTTTGTCTTCCTGTGTTGGAAACATGATACGGTCAGCAGCTTCCTAGCAGAAGACACTGTGCTCTCAGTCACACTTGTTTTGCTGCTAAAAAACCAGCAGCATGTAGATGCTCAGAAATGAGAGATCTGTATGGAAAGGGCTGTGGATAATGGCTGTGCCTCCACTTCGGGCTTGAACTCTGCAGAACAGCCTTCATTTGAGCATGTTGTTTTAAGCAGCTGTTGTTGCATGCCGTAGGTGGTCATTTCTGCATGTATATACATGGGGAAAGGCTATGGCTTTGGCTAGGGTCTGTTGTTTTCCTGCTGTGAGCTGGTGCAGTGAGGTCCTGTGCTGGGTTCTTCTCAGTACTTTTGTTTGCAGCTTTCCACTTAGCATCACCTACAGATAGCTGTGCATGTAGCAGCACTCCACCTTCTGCTTCAGATCTTTTTTTTCCCTCCCAGTAATTTTTCCAAGTGGATTAGTGGGGGTCACCAGGGCATCCACATCAGTGAAGTGTCACTGTCATCCCCTGAAACGCTCCACTGCTTATCAACCAGCACTTCAGTAATCCTAATAGCTGTGTCACAGCGTGATTAACAGGAAATCGAGGCAGATAGTTGTGGTTCCTTTCAAGGTACTTTGTTCCTCCAGGAACGTGAAGCCTGCAGACCTGGCTCTTGTGGGCCCAGAGGGATCCTGCCAGGCTGGTTGTTTCAGTGCTGTGCCAGCATCCAACGGCAGCTTGGTTGTGAGTAAAGGGATCATAGAATCATGGAGGGTGGAAAAGCCCTCCCAGATCCAATCCCACCCCATCCCACCGTGCCCACTGACCACATCCTCACTTCTCTCAAACACCTCCAGGGCCGGTGACCCCACCACTCCTTGGGCAGAGAGCATTTCTGCTCTCTCTGAGAAGAAATAGCCAACCTCAACCACCCCTGCTGCAACTTAAGGCCATTCTATCATCCAGTCACTGTTACCTGGGGAATAAATACACGAAGAAGGAATTGAGGCTGAAAGGCTGGAGAGAAATGTATGAGGTGTCATCTTAGCATTAAATGCCTGGAGGCAGCGTGAGTTGGGAGGTGATGGTTTTAGTTGTAGTGAAGACTGGTTCCTTTATTTCTCTGGGGCTCTGTGGGTTTCTGGGCCTCAGGAGTGATGCAAGTGGACCAACGAGGTGGGGCTTTCTTTCCCCAGGGCAGCACAGCTGGTAACAAGGCTGGGGTGCCAAAAGGGAGGGTGCCTTGTAGTTCTGTGTTTGGGAGTTTTGTTCTGCATGGGCTGCTGAGCTGTGACAGCAGAGGGAGCAAGTGAGCCTCCAAGCGTTGCTGTCAAGAAAAAGCAGCAGCAAATAATCACAGCCTTTGCAAGAGGTAAATTAAAACCATCTCCTGCCTGGAAACATGCATAGCTCAGCATCTTCCCTCCATAAATATTTCCTTGCTGTTGAATTGCTGTAACCCTTCCAGTGCTGTGCTCAGCTTCCAGCCACTGCTGGCAGCTCTGTGGCTCTGCTGAGATGGAATTAGTGCAAAACCAGTCCATTAAGCAGCCCGAGGTGGTCAGCAGTGCAGCAGGAGGTGTTGGCATTGCCTCAGTGCTGCTCATGTGTAGCTTTTTTCTTTTAGTATCTCTCTTAGACACGAGGATTGCCTTCATGCACTCATCAGGAGCAGTGAGGCAGCTGGGAGTGTGCTCTGTCTCTTCTTTAAAGGTTATCAAAATTCAGCCTCAGCTAGATTATATCCTTTCCCAGCCTATCCTAACAGCACTACACCCTCGTCTACAAAGAGCTGCTGTGGGTGTGTGCATGGGGTTCTGCTCAGGGAAGCTGACAGCAAGCTGCCATTAGAGGGCTCCAGAGCCCTGCTCTTCCATCTGCTCTTCCTCGAGAAATCTTCCTTTTTCTTAAGCTGTCTTTCCAAAAAAAAAAAAAAACAAACACCAAACAAAAAAAAAACCCTAACCACAAACAATAACCCCACATCTGCTGTAATCTTTCTTGCATTGCTCAGACTTGTTGCGAACCAATCTCTTTATTTCAACAGGTATCACTGAAAATAGTACAAAAATGCCTTGTAAGCTCTCTTCTTTGCCTGAATGGAGAAACTTGACATAATTGCAATGGTAGAAAGCAGGGGATTTGGCTGTATCCACGTCACAGGAGCTGTCAGTGTGGCCACAGGCAGGTGGTGCCCTGGACAGGTGGGAGGCAGAATCCATCCCAGTACCCAGATGTGTGTATTGCAACAACATCATTCACAAGGGATGGCTCTCTGAGTGCCAGCATCGGGGTTTTCAAAGGAGAAGGGTGTTGTGAAATGACAGCATTGGAAATAGGGCGAGTTCCATCTGCAGGAGGTGGGGCTGAGGAGAAGGATGTGGGGCTGCAGGGATCAGTTCTGGAAATGTTCTTCCCATTGGGGAACATTAGGGATATTGTGCAGGAGCCACCCATCACGTGAGTAAGCATCCAGCAAGTTTTCCATGCAAATTTCTGGACGTGTAGTAATGAGTTCCAGTAATAATTCTCTGCTGACTTACAACATCAGTGATATTGTGAAAATGTGCACATTCTGATAGCGTGTTTACCAGCAAGGCTCCAGCTGCCAGGCTGGTACACCAGCACCGTACAGATGGTTTGCTATTTATACTGCTGTTGTGCCTGGAGCAGATTCCTCCATGTTGCCACTGTCTGGAGGGAGAGTCAGTGTCTGTGGGAAGCTGCTGGGCTGTTATATATGGGAAGGACAGGCAACACCAACAGACCCCAGTTCTACTCTGGGGGCTCTTTAGGAATCTCCTCATTGATCCTGTGTAGGTGGAGTGGATTCTTATTAAGAATCATAGAATATCCTGAGTTGGAAGGGACTCCATCCCATGAGGATCACTGAGTCCAACTCAGCTGTATTTTTTAGCATGGCTGCTATGAGGCATGTTTCCACTTAGCTCTGGCACCTGGCTGTAAGCTTGTCCCTGTGTATCTCAGACCCCAAGGAACACGTTAACACTGGCTTTTTGTAGCTGTCGTTCTCCCCAAATTGTTCATGAGGAGAGACTACAGTTGTTATCCAGCTGCCTGTAATCAAGAAGTGGGCTGATTGCGCTGGTGAGGCAGCCTGTTGTGTCTTGTTAAGCACAAATAGAAATTCCGAGGAAGGATGGGATAATTAGAAGCAATCCAGTGATTCTTGTGACTGTGTAAAAATAACAGGGCTTTTTAAGGGCTTATTTTTAGCAGCCTCATGTGACAAAAGTTTTGTGGAGTTTTGGGGCAGAAGATGATGAGAGGAGGTGCAGCACCTGCTCTGGAAGGCTGTGCTGGGCGAGGGGCTGCCCCTCAATCAGTCGTGGGAACCACGGTAGGGAAGAAGCTCTGAGACACTGAGAATGAAGCTGTGCTGCTTTCCCTTTCTCTCAAAATGCCTTTCTCATACAAAGCTTCAGCTGTGTTGTTCTTGCAATGATGGCAGCCTCCCCCACGCAGTGTGGATGTCTTGGAGTCTTCTCTCTGCTTTTTCTCCCCGAATGCCATCATGTTTATATTAGCTCAGCTAATAGGACTTGACAAACTGAAGTTTGGGTTCATATTTTCTTCTTGATTCAGAATCAGTTTTATGGCTTTCACCCAACTCCTGCAGCATTGTCTGAGATGATTCTGAAAGTGAAAGCAGTGCTGAACGAAACATGGAATTGTGCCGTCAGCTCCTGGGTATGTCTGAAATGCAGTGCACAGCCCAGCCACGTAGCCTTCATTTTGTGTAGGCAGGTCAACGTGTGCTTGTCTTGCATGGTGTAAAGGTAAAAAGATGCTGTTTTGCCTTTTCATTTAAAAAAAAAAACCCAAACTATTTCTAAATCAAATCCATCCTGCCTGCTCTTATGTGTGAAACAAACGTGCCTGCTTTAAGCTCAGGAATTCAGACTGATATCAGGTGGAAGAAACGTGGGCTTGCAAAGCAAACACAAACATGCCCTAACTAAAAGAGCAAACACATTCCTGATTTGGATGAAATTCTCAGCTTGTTCAACGTTGTTTTCCAGGAGATGCACAATCAGGGCTGTGTGGAAGGAGGTGTTCAGTCCCCTCCTGATGTTGTGCATCTTAAGTGTCCTTGTGGTGCATCCCAGGTGTCCTCACTGCCTGTTTGCTGCTGTTCCTTTTGTTTTCCTCCTCTTTTGTCTCCCTTAAAGCAGCCAGCTGTGCTTCTCTGGTGTCCTTGTCTGTGTGCATCCCTGCGGCAAGTGGGGAAAACCCTTCAATCCTTGCAGTGACGGCGGTGGCCTGTGGTGTTTCCGTTGTTTTAAGGAAGTGGCTGAAGTTCCTCCTCACTGACTCTCCTCTGTAGATATGTGACAGAATGGGTCTTTTCCTTTTATGGCCAGTAGTGCTGGCTTCCCCTCCCAGTACAATCCTGGGTCAGAGGTGGATACGGGCAGGGAAGGGGATGCCTTTGCCCGCTCCCGCTGGGTGGAGATGGGATTTGCAACACAGCAAATTCTGGGCTAAAATAAGCCCAGTTACGACATCTACCCAGAGGTGCTGGGTTTGTTTGCTTGAGGAGTGCACTTAAGCTTTGGCCTCATTGCTTAAGATAGCAATTAGGAATCCTGACTACCCTCAATTTCATGGGGTAAAGTTTATCTGCCCAGCCACAGTGGTCTGATTGAGCCTAGGTAACTGATTGAATCTAGATATGAAGACAATACCCCTTTGTGACAGTCACAAGCAGTGTTTTGCACCAAATGAGGTGTCTTGGCCTTCTATGGACATCTCAATAGTTTTATTCCTGGCCTTTAAGGAGCTGTTTCATACCGAATTTAATGTGGTCTTTGTGCAGGCCATGGGCATTGGCTTCACTCCTGAGCTGAGAGGTAACGTCCCTCTGGGCGGTAATTGCAGATGGTGCTGGTGAGCCAAAAGCCAACTTTCTCAGCCAATAATGTCTTTTACAAATCATCTGTGGCCACGAATGGTTTGATAAATTTGAGCCTTGAAAGTATTTCTCTAATAAAGTGAATCTCCTGTTTCTTGCTACAAAGTGCTTCATATCCCATTTCACGACTCGAATGCAAATGGTTTATTTGGCAGTTGTTTCAGCTGCTCCATTTTAAAGTGGTGCAGCTCTTGTTTCTTCTCAGTGAAACATGTTGGCTGCTGCTGTAGTTTCAGTTCTTATTCAACCCTTGAACTCTGAAACTGGAAGACAAAAGGCTACCTGGCTGGGAGAGCCAGTTCCCAGGGCTGTTGCTGAGCTCCTTCGCTTCCAGTGGCTGCAGACCTAAGCAAGATGGAACCTGGTAAGTGAACCCATTCCCCCAGCAGGCAGCAGGAGGGCTGTTCTCACCTGGCCCAACAGGTTGTGTCATCCCTGTGTGCATCTCTAAACAAGTGAGTTGGGTATCCAAGGCAGCAGCAGCGGATGTGGGCTCACGTATCTCAGCATATTGCAGTTCCACGTTGAATGGCAGATAACAGCTCCCAGAAAGGTGTCTCAGGGCTGGATGCCTTCCCAGCTGGCTGCAGGAAGGGGTTGTTCACATGGCAAACCTCATCCTTGTGGTTGCCAGCTGGTCTGTAGGAGCTAAATGCTTCCCCCTGTGATGGTGAAGCAACTTGGAAATGGTTTTCAGTAGCAAATGCACATTCTTTGGCTTTGCTTTAACAATAGTGTGTTTGTGAGTGCATTTTTTTTCCCCCTTAACTATACAATAGGGATCCAAGGAGAAAGAGAACAGAATCTGTAAACTGCTCTGGGGCTGTAGGGAGATGGTCACAACCAGTCCTGTTTCTAAATACTTCGTTTGTGCTGCCAAACGCATTGATTTCATCTCTGTGTCCCACGCTGTGGTTGTGTCGGTGCTGGGTTACCCTCTGAGGGCACAGTACAGCAGAGCCCATTTCAGCAGCAGCAGTGCTCACTCCATTTGCAGGGCAGTGGGAACTGCTTTCCTGCTGAACAAACCCGGACCCTTCCGTGGAGACCTGACCTAGAGTGATGGTGTGATGTGAAATACGCTGCTTGATTCTGCTGGTGTGGTTGGGTTGTGGCAGAAATTGTCACTGCTGCTGCTTGGGATTTACTGCTGTTTCTCAAGCAGATCCCTGGAGATGAGGCAGCTTGCACATTTTTTTGTCTTTAACAGAAAGCAGGCTTGCAACATCTCTGCTCCATGGAGCAGTCGGGCTGTGCAAATGATCAATCAGTGCATTTAATTAAACTGCTTCAGTGCTGCAGTGAAGCAGGGGAGAGGAGGGGAACCGGTGTTTCTGATCAGTGTTTGTAAGCATAACAGAAAGGGAAGTGCTTTACTTGGGATTTCACAACAAGGAGCATTGCAGCTCTCTCTTCCCTTCTCACTTCTGTTCAGCTGAGCCTTCCTCACAGTGGCACTGAACTCTGCACATATGTCGGGGTTGCAGAGCTCAGTGTTGGTCTCGTTTTCCCAACTCTTCCCTGGTCTCACGTGGCTGTGGGGAAGCATTACCAGCTTTTCTTTCATTTCACTCAGCTTAGTGTTACTTTATGCAGGCCCGAGGCAGTCCCCCTCTTATTCCAAACCCAAGGATTTTTCTCCAACTGTTAAGAAATGTGAGTCCAAAGAGATGATCAGATTTAAATATCCCTGGCAGCAGCTCCTGTCCAGTGCCCTGCTCCTGCAGGCCAGGCACGCTGCATCTCCCAAAGCTCTGGAGCAGCACATGGCTGTCACAGAGACTGGAAAGCCATCCTGAGGCTTTAGTTCTGGGGCTTCCTTGCCACCTCAGCACCAATGGGGAACAAACCCAAGCCCAGCTGTTGGTGTGGACCTGTGGGTGCTTTAGGCACAAGAGCAAGTGAAAATGACATCTGAGGGCTCTGAAAGAGGAACTGGTCAGCTGCTTGCACATCCATTTCCCTGATTAGTCCTTAATGCTTTGCTGGGCTTTGTTGTGGTGCACGCTCATTTGCTTGACGGCTGTTTTTCTCATTTAGCAGGCATTTGAATAGTGCTGTGGGAGGCAGCCTGGTGTGGCCTGTCTCTGTGCTGCTCTGCTCCGTGCTTTGGGTTTTACAAAGCCTTGCAGGCTGTGCTGAGTTCAGCCTTTGCTTTTCCCACCGACTTATTGTAGCGTGGCAGATGGGCTGCGGGTGATTCGCTGTCACGGTGAAGAAGTTGGAAGATGGAGTTGTGCAGGTCAGAAGGCTGCTCTGCTTCACTGCTGTGCTATAGCTGCCGATGCCCTAGGGCTGTCCATTAGGCCCTGTGTGTTGTACAGCCCAAACTCAGTGTCCTCCTCTGTTAGTGCCAGCACACAGCCCGTATGGAAAGGAATGGGTAAGAGAGAGCTCTGTGCCATGTAGACATGAAAGCAAAAAAAAAGTCACCTGAACTTCTGAGACATCAGGGAGCATTTTGCTCTTGTTTTCCTGTAGTTCTTTATCCTTGCTGGTTCTCTGTGTTGTTATTATTTTCCTTATTATTATTATGACTAGCTTAAAGCTAGGAGTGCCGTTCTGGTGGGGCTTTCTCTCCTTCAAGGTTAATTTCCCTGGTAAAACAAGCTGGCCTTGCAGTTCTTGAGGCTCCATTTTGAAACCTGGGGGGGAGAGCAGTGAGGAAGATGGGCAGAAGGGCTGGGAGAGGTGGTCTGTGCAGTGCTGGGTGGAGATTTGCATGGGGCAAGGTGGGGGATTGCTTTGTCATGTGGTGCTGTAAGAAGGAAGTTTCAAAATTAACTTCAGTGATTGTTCCTCCTTGCAGCGTTACAATGCTTCGTTAGCAGATATCACTGCAAGTAAGATAAGGTTTTACCAGCCTAACACCTTAACCACTGCATTATCTTTGGGTGCAACCCCTGGAGTTGTCCTTTACAGCCAGCTGCTTGACTGCACAGCTGAATGCATCCCTGTCCCATTGTTCCACCAGCCCCACAGCTACTCCCACTGCTATTATTTAGCCCCGCTAGATTTCGTGATTTAGAGCACAAGCTGTTGGAAGCAGCATCCCATTTTGTGCAAGGCTGTGTATAGGATTAAACAGATAACCTCTTAGATCTCCTTTGCCAAATGGAGAGAGGCAATCTGCAGCAGGGGGTGACGCAGGAGGGTCAGCACTGAGAGCTTTGAACCCATCCGCTGGTATTTAATTATTGACTGCGGCCGGGAAGGCGTGTGGCTGTTATCTGCAGTCAGTCCTGCAGGTCTACAACCTGTGGTTAACAGCTGCACACAGAGCTCCAATAGCATGTACTGAGTTTCTCTACCTTCCTGCCCTAGGACAGAGCGATGTGCGTTCAGGTATGCTGATTTCAGCACCATCTTCAGCATGAGGTTTGTGTTTAACCCACCTTCATAAAGCGACCGAGGGCTTGGCTCCCCTACCTGCACTGCCAGAATTCTTCAAGATTTTTTTAAAGGTGAAATGAAAGCACCGACAGAAGGGCTGTTCCTCTTATCCTGAGTGTGTTCTGGTAGGCGAACAACTTCTCGTGTAGCAGTTTCCCCTGTGACCAGCACTGTGATACTGGTGCAGAACAGCACGTCCTGTGTGAAGCTGCAGATATTTCTGTTCTGGGTGCCTGACTACCACAACCAAACCGCTGCTAATCTGGCCTTTGAAGCTGAGCTCTGGGGGAGAAAAAGCTTGCTTGGGTTTCCAATAGATGTTTTGGGAAACGTAGGATGAGAGGGAATGGCCTTGAGTTGCAGCAACAGAGGTTCAGGTTGGATGTTAGGGATGCATTTCTTTTCTGGATGAGCGTTCAGGCACTGGCACTGCTGCCCAGGGGCTGGTGGGGCACCAGAGGTGTTCCAAAGGGAACTGGTTTGGTGTCATGGTGGGATGGGTTGGGGTTGGCCATCTTGGATAGATCTTTTCCAACCTTCATGATTCTAAATTGTGGATAACGCAGATGTGAGCGTGCCACCGCCTCAGGCAGGTGCAGGGCAGGAGTTGCCAAGCACTGACTTGGATGGCACAGACCTCAGTAGCTGCCTGTGTCTTGTAGGCATCCTCACCCTCCGTGTGCGTTGCTGGAAGCAGAACCACGTGTCTGCAATGTCTTGAAGGTGAGGGCTTGACGTGCTCAGTTTAACAAGAATATTGGCTGGATCTGTCACTTTTGGTAGCGTTGTTTGATGTAAGAGCTTTATGCAGCACAGCTGATGTGTGTCGGGTATAAACGTGGATTTTCCTTATCCAGCTTTTGACTCCCCATTACTCACAGCACTCTTTATGTCGGCCCTCTGGCACATTTGTAGAGACTAACAGACTAGTCCAAGGCTTGCATCTCTGCTGTGTTTCTCCTGCTGCAATAAACCAGGGCTGTGCAAGGCAGGCAGACCTGCGTCCCCGGGCTTCTCCCAGTGCTGCCATGTGAGCAGCAGCCGCTGAGCGGCAGCGCTGCCCGAGGAACGGCGCTCTGGGGGGAGGAGGAGGAGGAGGAGGAGGAAACCACCCCACATTGATTTCCTCTCACAACTGCTTCATCACTGCTCACCCATCCTGCCACACCGCACGGCTTTTGTGCATTCGGGAGCAGTGCCAGTTGTTGGAGCAGTGCCTGCAGAGCTGCGGTCCCTTCTCTTTGTACACCCATAAAGCTGGCTCTCTCCTCTCAGTGGATCATCTCGGGCTGGGTTGTGTCCTCTCTATCCCAGCTTAATGTATAGGAAATCCCTGGAAGAGCCCTGCAGGAGCTTGCTCACAACAGCTTATTAGTGCTTGCTGTGCTCTCACTCAGCCACTTCTGCACCCGTTTTTAGATGAGGGCAGTGCAGTGGGCACTCAGTGGGGAGGAAGGCTGTGTGCTTCTCCATGCTTTCCCATTAGCTTGTCTGGTTGGGAGCTGCCGCCCTTTAATTAAACCAGCACGGTATGGAGTTGCTATTCTGAGCCTATTGCATTCACATCTGGTTTGGAGTAAAACTTGGCTGGTTTGAGGTTAGCCCTGCTCCATTGTGTCTCTAAGAGAAGGAAGGAGCGGGGAATCGATCTGTGTCTCAGCGAGCGTCGAGGGGCTGCGATGCACTTCGTCTCCCCTTGGCTCACAGCAGGGAGCACAGCCAGCAGCATCCCCCTGTGTCCATCCATGGGGGCTGGGAGGGACCCTGCAGGGCAGCAGCAGGAGGATTTAATTAGCAGCATATGGAGAGTTAAGGAAGTACTGGGCTCTGCTCAGAGCCACCGCTGTGAGCTGGAGGGCGGCGATGACAGCCCCGTGTGCTGCCTGTTGGTTACACTGAGCTTTTCTCGTGTTTTTATTTCTTAGCTGCCTCTCTTTGCATTTTGCTCAGTCAGTAAATGGCTTCGTGTGAACTCCTCCAGGAGCAGCAGGCACTCAGGAATGCTGTGGGCTGTGCAAAAGGCCCCTGATCTGTTTGCATCCTCTGTTTCCACCCGTGCAGCTCAGCCAGGTTGGCAGCAGTGTGGGGCTGGGGGGATGCTGAGGGCTCAGGGCTTTCTTCCCCCATATGTGGGCTGGAGCTCACGGGGTTATTTTTAGTGGAGGGTGGAGTCTCAAAGAAAATAAGTTTGGGCTGTGTTTTAAAACTGCAGCGTCTGCAGTGCGAGGAGCAGTGGAAGTGCTGAGGGAGGTCCATCCTATAAGGCGCTTCCTTCCACCTTCCTTAGGTGCAGGGGGAATAAAAGAGAGGCCTTCAAAGGTTGCAATGCCTGAAGCTCAGGCTGCCCCGAGCACAGAAAGCTGCTGACCCAGGGAACAAAGGATCCTCCTGAACCCAAACGTGTTTGTGTTAATCCCGGCTGCTTCCTGGCGGCCGGCGAGAGGAAATGGAGCTCTGCCTCTAACAGCTGCACGGTGAGGAGATTACAGGGCCATGGAACACCCTCTCCATCACATCCTCCCCTTTGCTGTCCCAGCCCAGTGCCCTGTGGGCTGTCCCAGGCTGCCTGCCAGGCTGGGGCAGATGCAGCAGGCGGGAGATGCTTAATCTCCTGCATCCATGCGTGGTTCCCAGTGCCAAGCCTCCTCCAAACCTGAAGCGTGGGCTGTGTATCTGTACCTGGGAACTGCAGGAGAAATGCAGTGGATTCACGAGGAATTGAACTGAAACACTGCTAAAACCCAAGCAAAATGTGCTTTCCAGCATTGCATGCTGCTCTCCAGGCACTGAAGGAGAAGCTGGGCGGCCTCTCGGGTTTGGGGTGGGTGTGGAAGCTGCAGGGGGTGGGAAGGATGCATTCTCCCTCTGTGCGGGTTTGGGGCTGTCGTGTTGTGTGCTAGCCTGTCTTGGTGCCAAGGTTATACAATAGAGATAATGTAGGGCGGCTGCAGAAAATCAGCCATCCTACTGTGTGTTTAGGTTCATTAATATGGAAATGGCAGAGTACGTTTCCTTATCGAGCAAAAAGCTGCTTCTGAAATAAAAGAACCCTCTGTGCAAGTTCTGTCGAGATCAGAGCTGTTATTGCATGAGAGGTGCAAAACCTTCCATTGGCCAAGCAGGTTTGATTCAAGGAAGCGTAAAAATGCAGAAGGTTGTTCTGCTGTTCTCAGGCCATGGCTGCGACTGTGGTTATGGCATCGGAGCAGCTCCCCTTGCCTGAACCACAGGCTTTTGTGCAGAGGGATCCAATGGGATCTCCTGTACCCACAGACAATGGGCCGTTGTGCTGGGCGAGCAGGGAGGGGAGTTGTGTGGAGCTCTGGTAGCAACTCGTGCATCCTCACATCTCTCCCATCTCAATCTGGGAGGAGACAGCAGGGTCAGGGGCTGTACCTGGCCTGGGGTGTACCTGGCTGGGGTCAGGAGTCAAAGTGCTGTGCCTGTTCCCTTCCTCCCTGTCTGTCAAGGAATCCTTTTTCCCGGGTGTAAGAGACGACTGTTGGGCAAACAGCAGCAGCTCGAGGGAAGGTGTTGTTTTTAAATAACCACAGCATTGGAAGGGAGAGTGGTGGTAAATGGCAAAAGGCAAAGGGGAGGGCTTGGTACCGAACCCCGAGCAGCACCATCTGCTGTGGGCAGACATCTAATTCTGCAGCGAAGGAGGCTCCTGGAGTTAAGTAGTTGAGAATTGCAGGCTCCTGGCTGGAGAGCCTGCCAACCCTTCTGGCAAAAAGCTGTTAAATCTTTGTTGCTGGCATGTGAAAGTGGCTCCGTGTAGCAGGGCTGCAGCAGCTGCTTTTAACCCTTGGTATTCACAGCCATCCGGCACTTTTGGTCTTGGAACGACCTGAGTGGTGAATGAAAGGGGAGGGAGGGCCTGTGACACTTCGGGATGCTTGGTTCTCCCCTTCCTACAGCCCTGTGCTCTGCAACGTGCAAAAGTATCCTGTCTGGTAAGCTGCACGAGGGGCCCTTAATTCCTGGGATGAAAGCACAAGCTGCGAGGCATCTCCTGGTGAGCACAAACACAAACAAGTCAACATTTGGCACCTCCTAGGGGCAGCTTCCTTGGAAGCTTTGGTCTGCGTCCTGTTTGTCTGATGGGTGATCAAAAGCACTCTGCTGCCTATGTGTGTCTCTGAGCAGAGAAAAGGCCGAGAGCTGAGGAGAACTCAATTAGACAGCGGCTAATTGTGGTGTGTATTCACTGAATGTCCATTTCTTTGTTAAAAGAAGGTAATGCACTCTAGAGGATGCCTCAGTGCTCTGGTTGTGCAACTGGAGCAGGGCAAGGCTGGTGGGGCCGTGTGGTGGAGGGAGGGAGGGAGGATGCTTTGCAGCCAGATGGTTTTTCTGCCAGAGGAGAAGGTTGGATTTAAAGGCTGAGTCCCAGCCATCCTGAAGATGAAACAGTTGGATCGCAAAACGTGTGCTTCTTCCAAGTTTGATTTGGATGTTTTTTAATCTTCCTCAAATTAAAGGAAAATCTCTTGTTTGACCCAAAACAAAATTATGTTTTCTTTGGATGGCCAATGAAAAAAATCAACCGTGTCCCAGCGTTAGTCCAAGCTCTGTTGCCAACAGTGCCTCCACAGCTCCTGCTCCGTGCAGCTCTGCCAGCCGGGCTGAGCCTTCTACTGAAGGGTTTATAAGAACAAGGGAGTTTGGTCACTTGCTTTAAATTTACTTCAGCTGTTCTGGTTAAATTCATAAATATTTGTTCATACGCCACCTCTGTTCTATGGATGTGTGTCCACATCCTGCTTTTAAGCTGTTTACTCATGTAAGCCATTCTAACTTTATTTAGTGAGGTTGCACAAAGCTGAATATAGACTCTCGTGCTTTGCAGCTTACTGAAAGCCCCCTCTGTGAAGGTGAAAGGTTTGGGTCAGGAAAACCACAGGCCTGCTGACCTTTAGTGTCGTGTTTTTGTTTCTGCAGCCTGCTGCTGGAAGCTTGCAGTTGACCTGTTGGCAGTTCCATGAGTCTTAGGTGGGCTGCTATGGATGGACTCTTTTTACACTGTTGTAGATAGCTCCAGCTGTGTTTTGGTCCTGGGTTCTCATGCCTTGGAGACACCATTGCTCCTGTTATTGATGGACTCGTGGTCTCTAGTGGAGGACAGATCCTCTGGAGCCTCATATTTCTACACAGAATTGCCAACCCCATCTTCAAGCAAGAATCTGCAACGTGCTGGGGAAAGAGATGGGAATCCTTCCAATCCCTAATGCTCTTATTGTGCTGGGTCACCTCGTCCTTTAATGCCTGTTGTCTTCCTCAGGAAACATGTCGGAAGTGCCAGGGGCTGTGGAAGGAGCACATGAACCTCACCTGCGAGCAGCTGGCTGAGAAGGATGACATCAAGTATAGGACATCCATGTAAGTAAGCCCCACGAGCTGGCACAAACAAGTGGATAAAATTGTTACAGCAGTACGCCACAGAACTGGTATGGAGGAAGGGATAAGAAACTCAGCTGTTCTTGTAAATGTTGGAAGCCTTGAAGCTTTGCTGGGTGTCAATGCCTTCCATTGTGTCCTGAAGACTTCAGGCTGGAGGGTGCAGACAGCCCTGGGATGGGATTTCATTCTGTGAAAGGTAAATGGCAGTGGATCCAGGTGGTAACCTGGGAACGTGGGAGACTCGTTGGCAGCCTGGCCTGTTGCTCTGGCTGGCCCAGTGTCTCGGAGGCCAGCACCTGGAGAGCCTCACAGAGGTGAGAAAGCCTGCTGAGTCTTGCTTCCATTCACCTGGGGCAGAAGGGAGGTGTTGTGAGAGGCAGGGATGTGTATTGAGTCAGAGTAGCTTAGGACCGTTTGAAAATCTCAACTGGTGACAACATGCTGAAATGTGGCTTACTCAGCCACTGCTTTCTGGCTTTGTGGAAGCAGACGTGCTCATCTGTGCTTCTAACTGCTTGGTAGGAATCTCTACAAAATAGGCTCACTTTCTGAAATACTCAAATATTCCCCTGATGTCTTTGGAAGCCTTGTTTCTCTCCTTGCTGCAGTACAAGACAAAATCCACTGGCTTTAGGAAACAAGTGAGAGCTGAGCCATGGGGCTGCATGCTTGGCGCAGCCCGACGGGAACTGCCTGTGTTGCCCAATCCTTTCCTCTCTGATTCAGTCTGTCTGGTATGAGTAGAGGTTGGAAAGCTCCACCGCTGGGAAGCTGAATGACTGTTGCTTGCTCATCCTGCCGCCTGTACTTGAGAGCAAAACGTTACAGATTTGATATGGCTTCTTTCTCTTGTCACTCCTTCCCCTATAGAAAAGAGGGGTGAGAAGGGGGAGAAACAAGTTGTTGTGTCCCTAATATGGAAAAAAAATCAGTTTCAAAACCTTTGGCAGGTCATTGCAGCAGGTAGGTGAGTCGCAGTGCACGATACAATGAAAGCTTCCTTTTGAAGCCCTGCGCAAGGAAAGGGAAGCACAGCTGGAGCTCAGGCCAAGCTTCCTGCCTCGCTCAGAGTTTCCAAAAAAAGTCTGAATCAGCAGCATCCTGTTGAGCAGAGGAGGGAAGAGCAGCTGCCGCTCAGAGCAGTCAGTCTCAAGTTGATTTTTTTCCTTCCTGTCTATTCTTAGCCCATTTCCAAAAGCCTGGGCACGCATCGTGCTGGATATAGCTGCAGGGGAGCTTGGTGTAGCTGCAAGGCAGCTGAAATTCCCACTTCTGGCTGCTCTTTTTTCCACTTGGCCGTTCACCGCTCCTCTGGCTTTGCAGATGAAGCAGTTTGAGGGGCTGTGCTGTTGCCTGCTCTGTTGCTGGGATCCTCCTTAAAAATCCCTCCCTGTCATCTCCCAAACACATGTTGGCTTCGCAGATCCCCTGGAGCAGCTGGGTGGAGATGCTGGCTGCTGGTTCTGTGCTGCAGGGTCAGCGCAGCCAAGGGGCCGTGCCTCCCTCTGTCCAAAAGCAGTCCCCTCTTTCTGCTGTCATCAAATTTCACTTCTCGACTGTGAATTAAATTGTAACGTGATCCCCAGCGGTCATAAAATTGGCCCTCAGGCTGACAACTTGTATTCTTAAGTCTTTTAATTAAGTGACCGGTGCTTTCCTCCAGTTCTGTGCCAAAACAGCATTGCCATGAGCCAAACCTTTGCTCAGAGCATGTCCCTGCCAGGCTGCCTGCTGGGGACAGGGACTGTGCCCTGCCTTGCCTTCCCACCCGTCCCTGTCTTGCGCTCCTAAAGCAATAACCTCTGGAAAACTTATGCAGAGAATCTTCCTGGGAAGGCTGAATTTCTTTGGGGAAAACTGTGATTATTTTTCAGTGTCTGATTTAAATTTAACAAAAGCCAAATAAATCCATAGCACAGCAGCCAGGATTGAAAGCAGTCTACGTGGTCGTGGCATCTTTGTAGCCGCAGCAACAGCCGGACGCAAAACTAGCTAGCAGATGACCACAGCTGTTTGCTTTTCCCCCAGCTTTACCTCCTCGGCTGTATTTCTTTGCAGCCGAGTCAGGAATCTGTGTGCCCTTTGCTCTCCTGACTTATGGTGTGAATTCCTCCCGATCCGGAGCCCGGCACTGCTGTGTTTTGGCTCGCATGGAAACCAGAATCAGGGCTGTAGCACGCAGGCTGCCATTGACTTTCTTTCACTTAATTTGTTCTCGAGTTGTCGTGGGCTGGCTCCAAGTGGAACTGAGCCCAGACCTCCTTGGAACAGCAGCGGGCTGTGGAGATGGTGTAGGAGGGAAGAAGTGGGAGCGGGGCTGCTGGGATGGTGTGGCAGGGATGGTACTGCGCCGGTGAACGCAGACACCCCTTCTCTGATCCTCCTCCCTTCTCCTCTCGTGTCACAGAGAAGAGAAAATGACAGCGGCCCGAATCAGAAAATGCCACAAGTGTGGGACCGGCCTGATCAAATCGGAGGGCTGCAACCGCATGTCGTGCCGCTGCGGAGCGCAGATGTGCTACCTGTGCCGGGCTGCCATCAATGGCTACGACCACTTCTGCCAGCACCCCCGCTCACCTGGGGCTCCCTGCCAGGACTGCGCCAAGTGCTCTCTCTGGACGGATCCCACAGTAAGTGAGGGAGGACGTTGGGGAACGATTTGCACTCACGTTTCAGTTATCATTCAGTGCCGTTGAAATGCATGCTTTGCAATAGAGGGAAATGAGTGTTTTTAGGCAGTGCAACATTTTTCCTCTCCCAAGGCAGCTAGGAAACACTCTGCAAGCCCACATCAGCACGGAGTCCCATCTGACCACAACTTGTTCCTAGCTTTGCTAGGATCCAGGTTGCTGTTTGCTGTGGCTCTGCACCTGCTGTCTTCCTGGTGCCCCAAAGCTCTGCTTATCTGCTCGGCTCACTCTGCCAATCCCTGTGAGCCAAAGCTGCAGTTGTGTCCGTTCTCACGGCTGTTTTCAACAGCTGCAAAGGAAGAACTGAAATACCACTGTGCTGTGAGGGAAGCTGTAGTAAGAAACTTGAAACTTTGCTCTGTAATACTCTTGTAGCTGTGGGATGGGGTGATTTCATGCAGCAGCTCTGAGTAGAGGTTGCCCGTACCACAAATCCAAAGACAGGAGCTGAATTTCCTGATTTCAGCAGAATAGCAGAGCAGTGTGAATGTGGATCTGCCTTCCCAGAGCTTCTTTGAGCTTCAGTTGTTCCAGTGCTTCTTTGTCTCAGGATGCTGCAGCTTGCTAGCCTGCTCCCAGCATCTCATGCTGGGAGTGTGCATAATCCTGCACAAGCATGGTGCAAAAAGCAGAGCCACTGCATTTTTCCCTTCTATCAGAGTAAGCTTCCTAGTCCTTTGCTTGCCTGCCTGTACTCTGTGTTATCTGCCAGCAAGAGGTGCTACACTAAACAGAGGCACCTGCTTCCAGGTTCCCCCATTTCAGACACATGGCTGTGCCATCTCACAGCCCTGCACCCCCTCCCTGTTTCCCACTGGGACACAACGTGGTGCTGAGTCCTTTGTTCCCATCAGGATGCTGACTGTGCTCAGTAATGGCATTTGTTCCGAGCCAGAGAAAACATGAGGCCTCTCAAAAAAGCTCATACTGTACTTTAAAATAAATAAATAAGCAGGCAGCACAAAGAAGGCACTGTCACCGGGCCCTTTCCAGTTCTCTAATTAACCAATACCGTGGCAAAGAAAGATTTCCCACTGTCAGCAGAGAGCTGGCACTGCCTGCTTTGTTTCTGGTGTTGTGGGGAGTTGAAGCAGGGTGACTGTCCTTGCTGCAGCGCGGAGAATAACGTGAAACTCTGCTGCTGGCTTCTTGGGGTGAATGATGGTGCTGGAACAGCTGCCCAGAGAGGTTGTGGATGCCCCATCCCTGGAGGTGTTCAAGGCCAGGTTGGATGGGGCCCTGGGCAGCCTGGTCTAGCATTAGGTGGGATGGTTGGTGGCCCTGCGTGTGGCAGGGGGGTTGGAGATTCATGACCCTTGAGGTCCCTTCCAACCCTGGCAATTCTGTGATTCTGTACCAGTTTGCATTGCCCCCCTGTGTGAGTGATGCTGTTAGAGACAGCAGTGTGGTTCCTCCTCCTGATCTGCTTTCTGAGAGCAGGAGGTGATGCGGGAGATGAGAGCAGTGGGAGTGAGTGTGGATCTGCACATGGGGATGTGAACCTGCAAAATGCCATTGCAGTGTCCTGCAAGCTTTGTCAGGGGTGACACTGTCCCACCCCAGCCCTGCTGGCATTGCATCTTCTTGGACCTTCCTTGCTTCCATTTCCTCTTTTTGTTCCATTTCTTTCATTCTGTTGTGGTCAGTGGATGCCTAGTGCTGTCTGTGTGGGAAGAGAGCATCTGCTGTAGCTGCAGCCCTGTTGTGTGTGAGCACAAGGGTAGAGAAGACAGGCCTGCCTTTGCTGGGCTGTGCAGCCCATTGCCCAGGAGCACCTCCCTGGGGCAGGCTGCTGCAAAATGAGGAGGGCACACGTGTGCCACCAAAATGTGGCTTTTAGGGGGCGATGGGACGTTTGTTCTGCAGAGCTGTGCTCGCAGCAGACGGGTGGTGCAGTCACAGGAGCACTGTCTGTTTTTATTTCATGGCCACAGACTGCAGCTTTGTTAGACATGGGTAGTTTCACACTTCGGTGAAAAATCTGCCTTGGGTTAATCCCTCGTTATTTAAGGCAGAATTTGGGTTTCTTTCAAGTGGGGAAGCTTTGTTCTTCACCGGGCGTTTAACGTTCTCTGAGTCTGAAACGATTCTTGAGAAAGGAGAAATGGACCTTTTCACGGCTGGGGTTCAGAATGAAAGACTCGGGTAGAGCAGCATCTGTGCGTCTTTGTCTGCGGTGATCTTGGGAGAATAAAGCAAACCCTTCTGACTGCTCCTAAGGAGAGGCTGCTGCCTGTGCTGTAGTTCCCAAGCATGGGGCGATGCTTGCTGGCTCAGAGATGAGCTGCAGCCGGGCTGCGGCCAGCACCCATCCATGGCACCACGAGCGGTGTCCTGCTGCAGCCATGCAGCTCTGCAGCTACCAGCACGTGCTGCCCTGACTCGGCTGCTCCCTGAGGCTGCACGAAGTCTGATGTGCTGCAGGACAAAGCAGCGAGAGCTGATTCTGCAGGCGAACAGCAGATCTGGGGCTCAGGGCTGAGCGTTGGCTTCTGAGTGTCTGCAGCAATCCTGAGGTTGATGACGCGCTGTAGGTGGGGTGCATTGATCCCGTGGTGTCTGACTGATGCGTTGTGACTGCTTGGGGTAAGCTGGGTCCTGCTCTCCTGTGTATCACCTTTAATTCAATAGCCATTTTTAAATCACAGAAAGGCCAGGGTTGGAAGGGACCTCAAGGATCATGAATCTCCAACCCCCCTGCCACATGCAGGGCCACCAACCTCTACATTTAATACCAGACCAGGCTGCCCTTAAACTCTTGATAAAACTGTGGTGCAGCTTTTTTTGGCTTTAAAGTTGATCACATACTTCTCAGTAACCCTTAAAACACTCCTAAACACCCATCGTTGAAGTTGGAAGTACAAGGCTGATTGCTGTGAGCTGTTTGCAGTTATCCCTCTTTCTAGCACTGCTACCAGGAGCTGCGAAGCAAAAACTGCAAAAATTCAGCTGCATTGAGAAAATGCATGAAATGCACTGACTTCAGTCTCTGAAGGGAAGTCTGCAGTGGTGGGGAAACATCTCCCCCCAAACTCAGTTTCTTTCCAACATGCTCTGTAATGCCTTAATCAGAAGCATATGGTGAATTCATGGCATCCCCAGAAAGCCATCAAGGCACACCAATAGCAACGGCTGTTGCTAAAAGGTTTCTCTGCTCCCCCTGCAGCACTGCTCCCATCCCTGCTCTGCATTGCAGGAGCAGCCCCCAGCAGCCCCCACCGCCCTGCAGCTGATCTGGGAATGATTTGAAACAAAACCCCACAGTCCTTTGGCCTGAAAATCACTGCGAGTTGATTGGGAACGGCTGTGGCCACACGTATGTGGAAAAAGAAAGCAGTGGAAAGGCAGAAAGGAGGGGGGAGGTAATGGTGGCAAACACACCCCCAGCCCCTTGCTGAAGGCTGGGCAGGGAGTGCAACTCACAGCAGCCCCAGTCCTGGTCTCTCCCCCCAGGAGGCAGCAGCCCTTTTCTCCCAGCAGTTAATAACTAAAGAAGGCAGCTAAAAGCAGAGCTTTCCAAAGCTCTGTGGGTATGCTGCTGTTCTGGGTAGGGGGGTTCTGTCTGGGGCTTGGTTCCGTTTGAGGCTTGGCCCTGCATGGCTGGCAGTGCTCTCATTATCTCTCACTGCTGCATTTCCTTCCTCCTGTGTTTCCCAGCAGCTCTGTGGCCATGCAGCCCCCAGCACTGGGCTGTGCCCGGCTCACTGCCGTGTGATGCTGCACACGATGTGGGCACATCTCGCCGTGCTCCAGGGCACCACGTGGCCCTGTTGTGTCAGTCAGCACTGTGGCAGGTGCTGCAAATAACCTCACTTGCTTTCTGCAGCACTTGCAGATAGGGAGGGGGCTGCAGCTCGCAGCTCTCGCCTTTCCCCTCCTCCCTTGCTGCAGCATTGCTCTGCATGTTGTCCCTCACAAGGAGGGACCCCTCCTTGCTCCAACACCATACCCCAGCTCCCCCCCAGTGCTTGGGGTTCTGCTTTTTCCCTTTCCCATTTCTTTTTGCTGTAGGCGAGGCAGCTGACGGGAAGATGACTGTTAATTTGCTGGGATCAATGCCTGCTTGCATGCAGTCTGCGAGCGGGCGATGAAAATCATAATCCAGCCCTTATGAAGGGTTGGGAACCCGCTCAGCAAACAGACACAAGAGGCTTTTGAAACGGTGCCTCCAAGCCATGTGACATCAGCACCAAACCAGCCTGAGCGTAGCAAAGAAAACCTTATTTTTGGTGTGGATGCTTTGCCCCTAAATGAATCCCTGCAGTTGCAGTGGGGTCAGCCTTATTTCTTGCCCTTGACAGTGCAGCATACAATAGCCAGGTCTCATGGCATCAGCTGTCCTTCCAAATTGCCCCCAGTTACCTCATTGCATGCATCCCCCCCCTCTGTTTTGTTCCAGCTGGAATGTAGGTCTTCCCAAAATACCGCAGCTACCAAACCAATGCGTTGTGCCAAACCCAATGTCAGCTTCTGCTTTGAGGCAGGAAGGTGCATGTTATGTGGTGTATTTCTGTTCTCCTGGTATTAATGGGTACCAGCCTGTGAGGTCTGCTCCTTTCTGCAGATGGGCTCTGCAATTAGGGTGATGTGGTTTATGTTATCCCTGCAGACAGGCCTTGCTTTGCAGCTCTGGCAGATGGGGGTTTGCTGCTTTGTGCCTTTGCTCCTCTCTGGGAGCTGCAGTGATTGGAGCAGCATCCCAGGGGTGCTTGAAGCCGGAGGGCAGATGGCTCTGTGGGGCTGCATGTAGTGCAGGGGTCAGCTGCAGGGTAACCTGGGGTCAAGTGACCCCTGCTGCAGGAGGATCCTAGGGAGCTGTGCTGTTGCTGTGTCTGATTTCCCAGATTTCTGCAGCGTCGATGGGGCCAGCAGCCATGGGATGGGATGGGATGGTAGCAGTCCAAGGGCAGTAGGATGGCAGCATCTGGAAAGCAGTACTTTAGATGGCTAATTCTGGGCTCTAACAAACTTTAAGTAGAAGGGAACTGGAAGATTTCTAGGTTTTAAGGTGAGATTTTACCTTTGTGTAGGGGAAGGGAGTTGGAAAATAGCGTTCTGTTGAGTTTGTTATCTTCTTACCATATAGCTAAAAAGAAAAACCAAACCCACAGGCGCACGTTTCCATAAGGGCAGTGGGATGGGAGAGGCAGCTATCTGGTTTCTAACGGCGCTGAAAAACAATATTCTTGAGACAAAAATGAACAGATCCTGAAGCTTTGGGGCCACCCCTGCACTGCCCAGACAGCGAGGAGCTGTGCTGCCCAGCTCAGCTGCTTTCCAGCTGCAATCTGATGCTCTCGGGGCTATCAGAAGCTGTGTGCAGGCTCACAAGAGCCATTCTTCAGCGCTTTTTATGGAGATGGATAGGCTGTAATTAACGGGCCGTGGAAGCAACCCGCTCAGATGAAATACCACGTGCTGGAAAGCCTTCATTTCAACCATTGACTCAAAGAGCAATCCAAGGGAGGGAGGTGCCGAGCTCGGTGGCTTTGTGCAGATGAAGATAACTTCTGTCTCCTGGAGAAACCTTATCTGTGGTGGGAGCAGAGCACGGGCAGCAAGGTTCTGGTGCTGCTGGACACACGTGGGGCTGCGGGGTGAGCTGTGCCAAGGGCACCTGCAGTGTATTTTGAATGTGACACTGGGTCTGACTGCTGTGATGTTGGGTTGAGAAAAAGGAGGAAGGTGAGGGGCAGAGGGATGCTTCCAATTTCTCGTTGAGCAGAGGGTCTGAATATTCCAGCTGTGATGTCTGGATAGATATTACAGCAACGCACTGTGATTTATGTCCTCCTCACAGTTACAGATAAGATCTAAATGGCCTCGTTACGGCACCGTTTAGCTACTAGAGCCAGGATTTAAGTTGTGTTAATTCCAGCTGTTGGGCCAAAAACTCAAGAAGTGCTCGCACAGTGTAAATATTTAATAGACAATTGCCATTGAGAAGATTAACAGCTCTCCAGCAGCTCTCTGGATGGGCGGAGCTGGGTTGCAGCTCTCTGGTTTCCATCAAGGCGATGAATTTTAGCACTTGTCTCCCTGGAAAGCTGATCTAAGCCTCTTAGGTGTATTCCATAGAACCAGCCTGGCTCTGTGCACATTGCTCATATGGCGATCCCCTGTCACAGCCTTGCTTTTGGTTGACCATGGGCCATCCTGGACGAAGACAATATAACTGAATTTGTCTCTTTTCCTGTACACACTTATGCCAAAAGCTTGCTGAGAGAATAGAAAGCAGCTGCAGCAGGAATTATTCTGATTCTTTACGCTCTGATTCCTAGGAAGATGACGAAAAGATAATTCAGGAGATTCAGAAGGAGGCTGAAGAGGAGCAGAGGAAGAAGAACGGAGGTAAGTTCCTGTGCTTTGAGATCAGACCAAGGATGACTGCAGAGCATAGGGCTCCCAGCTCTGGGTTTGCTGCCTTCTTCCTGTTCTGCATACAGCCATTCTGCTGGGAACCTGCCTAACTTTGAAGCAGTGTTGCTTGCAGCTGTTGGTGGGACAGTGGGGAGAAAAGGGAACAGAGGCACACAAGGGGCAGCCCCACACATCTGCAAGCAGAGTGTGCTTGTGCTGTGCTGATGGAAGGACCAACCTTCCAAACTCATGCCTGTGCTCCAAGCAGGGAGTGGGAGCAAGGAGGTTCTGGGAGGAGAAAGGGCAAGAGTGCTTAAGGAACGTGCTGAGGACGGTGGGTGCCAGATTGCAGCCCAAGCTTGGTGAGTGGGATGACTGGTTCCTCCCCTTCCTCCTTCTGCAGAGAACAGCTTCAAGCGGATCGGCCCTCCGGTGGAAAAGCCCATGGAGAAAATGCAGAGAATTGAAGTCATCCCCAGACCTGTTCCTCAGAACCTCCATCAGCCACGGATGCCTCCTTACCCCTTCGTGCACCCTCCCTTCCCTCTGCCCCCCGTCCGTCCCATGTACAATAACATCCCCCTCAACATCGGCCCCATCCCCGCCCCCTACGTGCCCCCATTGCCTAACATGAGGGTGAACTATGATTTTCCCCAGATCAACGTTCAGCTGGAGCACAACTTGCCTATGCACTTCGGCCCTCAGCCTCGGCACCGGTTCTGACCTGGTTTGGATAGCGTTGGTCACTGCAGGACGAAGCCCCTGGTAACATCACCCCGTCCTGCTGCAGCCCCCCACGTAGCCAGCTGCAAGGGGAGCTGCTGTGACTCGCACACACCTGCACTACACCCTTATCTATAGCTTCTCTGGACCTTTACAATCAAACATTTCAACCTGTGCTGCAACAGGGCTTGGTGCTGCATTTCCAAGGTCTCTTCCTATGTCGGGAGTCCTTTTTTTTTTTTTTTATTTGGCAAAGACTATTCAGACAGCTGCTGAGAGGGAAAATGAGACTTGTGGAGCACAGGGGATGCAAAAGATCCTTGGGAGTCTTCCAAAACTCCAACCTTCCTGCTGGCCAGAGCAGCTGCAACAGCCTGAGTCCTGCAGGAAGGGAGGAGGGACTTGGCATCTGAGTAAGACCTTCAGGAACGAGGTAATGGGACTCAGCTGCCCTAAGCCCAAGGTTTGGGGTTCCCATGTTCTCCAGCATCCCTGTAACCTGCTAACACCTCCCAGCAGAAATAAATTGTTCCAAACCAAGTTAATGTAGTGTATTTAGCATTTCTCGCTCTGCAAGGAGTGAGGGGATGCAGCAGCCATATCATTGCTCAGTTCAGCAGCCCAGAGCCACATCCCATCTCAGGGCTCCAGGAAGCAGAAAACTCAGCCACCTCGATCCCTGAGAGCACAGTTTGCCCCTTCTGCAGGCTCAGGTGTTCGTTCCCAGCAGGGAGCAGCCCCCCAGCTTCCAGCACGTGGCCTTTCTTTTGTTGTTCTCATGCAGGCATCCCAAATCCCCACCAGCAGTCAGGATAGGGATAGGTAATAGACAGCTGTGTGTGACGTGTGCTGTGGTGTAAGTGTTGGTAACCACCAGTGTGTTCTGCACACAGGGGCTGTGCTTTGTGTCTGAGACAGCCCCCCCAAAAGCAGCAAAGCGTTTGGAGGGACAAACCCAGCAGGAGCTCTGTGCTGGCTCTTACCCACCCCTGTGCAGTGGATCCCGGGTTGTTTGGGCTGTGCTGCATCCTGCTTTCCCCCACGTTCCAGCATCCCAATGTCCCTGTGCTGTGTTTGTTTTTCAGGTAGCACTTCCTTGCCTTTCAGAGTCCAGTCCCTGCTCTCAGACATTTCCTGTGGGTTGAATGCATCCTACCAAGTGTTCCCACCCCTCAGTGCCATGGTCTCTAGCATTAATAACCCAGTAGCATTTACTTGCTGCTGCCACTTTTTTTTTTTTTTTAATTTTTCCTTCTTAGTCTATTCCTGAAGACAGCCCTGGGGCCAATGTGCTTGAGTTGCTGAGATCTGCCCACCTCTCTGTGACAGGTGGGTGACGGGTGCTCAGTGCCTCTGTGCTGGGGACGGAGGTGGCACTCAGTGCTGTGCTGCAGCTCTCATCTGGCTGCATTTGCTCTGCATTGGTGCAGCACTGCAGGAGCTTTCGCAGGCAGTTGCACCCTTTGCTGCTCTCCTGCAGCAGCCATGTCCTCACATGCACAGGCAGTGCTGTGATAGCAGAAGTCGGGCTCCTGTTCCCCCTTTTGATGCTTTGCAGAGATGCGTGGCCGTATTGGGATCTCAGCCTGGGCAGGGAGAAGCTCGGGGATGGAGAAAAAGGGACAGAAGTGGTGAGGTGGCACTGGAGGTGGCATGGGGTGGGTGGTGCCTGGGGTCCGTCCCCATGTCTGTGGGTCAGCACCACCACCTCCTGGGGCACAGAGCTCATCCTGCTGCCCCTGAGCGATGTCACACTGCAGGAACAGCCCTGGAGGGTTCAGGAGAGGGGCAGGGATGGGCTGTTCTTCAGAACCATGGTGCTGTGTGCTTGGGCTGCTCCTTCCCTCTGGCCTGGGAGATGCCTATCAGTGGTTCCTGGTCATGTTTGAGTCCATTGCTGGTTTGGGTTGCTCTGTTACAAAAGCAAAGCTCTGCACAGCCAGCAGAGCCCCTGGCTGTGTCCCCTCATGTCCTGGAGGAGCCGTGGCTGCATCCTCTACCAGGTACTCATTATGGTTAATTGCGGTGTCCCGTTTAACTTGCCTTAAAGGTGGGGAGAGAAACTTAGTATTTGCACTTAGCAAAACGTCCTATTAAAAGAAAGAAACCCTGTAAAGATGTGCATGTTCTGCAACTTTGTATAACGATAGCCGAAAGCAAATAGGTTGGTTTATTGAAATAAAATAAATAAATATTTTTCTTTACCTTCTGGTAGTAAAACCGTTCTCCTATTCCGTGTGTACAGAGTTTCCCTGTATTATAATGTAATTTGAAAACTTTTTTGTTGTTGTTTTTGTAAATAAATCTGTGCACTCTGGCTTCCAGCTCCAGGCTGTGCTTATGGGATGGGGGGGGAGCAGACACGGCCTCCCCCAGCTTAACGCTCTCCAAATGCTGTCGGGAGAAATGGAATAGAAAATGGTTTCCAGTCGCTCCTGTAAATGGAAACCAGGAGGTGTGAGCAGGGCTCAGTGGGGCGCGGGGCTGAAGGCGAGAAGTGCTGACGTTTCCTGCACAGCTTTAATTTCTGCTTTGTTTATAACAGCGGAATTGCATCCTTCCTCTGCTCAGCCCTTGTTTGCAGGATGGGGTCCCACACCCGCTCTGGGATGTGCTGCACAGATCTGCTTTTTTTTTCCCCCTTTTTTTATCTCCCCATCACCCAGGAGGAGCAGCTCTGACCCACACTGGCTCTGGAGCATCCCAGGGGCTGCTGGGCATCACAGAACGACCCCAGCCTCCATCCAGCGATGGCTCTGAGGCCAGAGGAAGGAGCCAGTGGGTACCATTCTCACCCCGAGGCCTGGGCTGCGCTGCCTGACCCCAAACCCACAGCTCCAGCTGCCAGGCTGTGCCCCACAGATGCCAATGGGGTGAGGACCCCCCGAGCCCCAACAGACCACGCGTCGCCACTCGTATCCGAATGCAGGTCTTGTTTTTTTTATTATTCATCTTTCTCCAGTTGAAGCTATTTTTGTTGTCGTTTAAGTTATACAAATGGCACTTACAAAAAAAAAAATAATAATAATAATTAGGAAAAAAAAAAAGTACTAAAACCAACACCCCAAAATGAACAAAAAACCCCCCCAGACTTAAATTTCAGAGTGAGATGCTTACGGAGGGTCACAACACCCGAGGAGAGGAGACAGGAGGTGAGGACCTAAAGTCACACAGAGGCAGAGCGGGGTGGGGGGACACGAAGGAGACACAGCGGGTGCGAAGGCAGCAGTGTGTGTGCCAGGGCACGGGGCCACTCGGGCTCCATCAGCACATTTCTTCCTTGGGAGGCAGCGGGTGCTGGAGCCGGGCGGTGCCCCTATGCTGGGGATGGGGCGGTGGGAGCGTAGCACCAAGCCCTGCTGGAGGGGTCGCAGAGCTTTAAGGCTGCAGAGCCCCGGGTTATGGCACAGCGGTGGCACCGCCAGCAGCCTCAGGTTGGGGCTGGGGGTGAAAGGCGCTGCGGTGTCCACGGGGAGGCCAGAGGATAAAGCACCCCAACGCCATGAGGAACAGCCGGGCATCACCAGCACCGTTCCACCGAGTGCAGAACACAGTGCTGCCGACAGCGTGTATAAATAGAGGCTAACAAAAATACTGTTTTGGTCATTATTCTTTTTTTCTGTTTCCAGTCAGGAGGTGGCACGCGGCCGCAGCTCGGGAGGAGCCCACAGGAGCCCCCCAGCCCGGCAGTGGGCGCGCAGTGATTGGCATCACTGTTCCAGTATTCAATGAGGAAAAAAAAAAAAACCCCAAAAAAAAAGTACTGAGCAAATCTCACTGTGCAAAGTTTGCGAAGGAATTTGTCTGTTCTGCAAACCGGTATCTGCAGGTTTGCTGCCAGCTGGTGCCCGTGCCCAGAAATGGGGAAGGAACGGGGGCTGCGTGCCCCCACCCTGTCCTCCTGTCACCAATGTGGGGCACAGACCTGCTGCTGGGGACAGGAACAGGGGCACAGCCCCACGGGGAGCTCGGGGCACAGAGTGAGGGTATGGCAGAGGGGAGCACAGAGGTGACTTTATTCCTTCTTTTTTGTTTCTTTTTTTTCCGATAGGGGAAGGGAAAATAGAAGGGCTGAGGTGATGCTCGGGGCCAGGCTGGGCACGGCAGCCCCTGAGCAGAGATGGGGGGAAATACCCCTTTGGAATGATAGGCTGCACCGCACTGCTGGGCGACTGATCCAGTTCCTAACGAGATGAAGGGAGACCACCTCCAACACCACACACTGGGCTCTATGGGGAGGGCAAGCCAGGCTGGAAATCCTTGTACAGAGAGGAGAAATTAAATCAAAAAAAAAAAAACAACCCAAAATAAAACAAACAAACAAAAAAAAGACAGGGGAAAGAGAGGTTGGCAATGGGAGGTACGCTAAAGTGCATTAATATTCCCAGAGGGTGGAGGCGTCGATGGTGTCGGCGGATGCCTTGAGCACCCCGGCGTGGTCACCCTTCAGGTATTTGCCATTGATTTTGATGGCCACTTTGTTATAGTCGCAGAACTCAAAAAAGAAGTCCACGGGCGTATCGCTGCTGCTGGTGACGGACGACTCGCTGCCCACCATCCAGTACTTCCCAGTGGTATCTGTGGGCAAAAGGGGACCGTGAGCCACAAGGACCCAGATGGGGCATCCATCCGACCCCTAAAGCCCCCTAAAATCCCCCCAAAGCACTGACGGTCACACACATCACCCCAAGCTGCGGGCTCACCCTTGATGTTGTAGGCTCCATCATTGAACTCCAACTGGAAGACATCATAGGAGGAGCGGTTGGAGTCCAGGGTGCCGGTCACCTTCCGGCAGCCGATGAAGCCGTGCTCACCACGCAGCACAATGATGGGTCTGTTGATCAGCTTCATCACAAAGTGCTCCGTCTCACCTGCACCAGGGGACGGCGGCCATGAGCCCACGGGTGGCACCATGGGCACGGCGAGCAGCGTCCCCGTTTGTCACCCACCTGCCCCTGAGGTGCCTCAGAGCCCCGCATCCCTTACCTGCTGTCTCCATGGAGGCTGCCAGCTGCCCGTTCTTCTTTGCTGTCACGTATTTGCCGTTGGCAGCCCGCAGGGTGATGCGCTTGTCACACCACTCGATGTCGAAGTAGCAGCTGGCGTTCCTATGGGCAGAGTGTGGCTCTGTGAGCCCCAGGGGCTGGGGACAGCCCAGGTCGGCTGGGATTTTGGTGGATGAGGGAAGCCATAAGGGTAAAGACCCCCAACCCCAAGGACCGCAGGTAACAGCAACATGAGACACGATGGCCTTCGGTTGCAGCAGGGGAGGCTCAGGTTGGGTGTTAGGAAATGTCTGTTCTCCCAAAGAGCAGTCGGGAGCTGGCACTGCTGCCCAGGGAATGATGTTGTCACTGTCCCTGGAGGTGCTCCAGAGGTGTGGAGATGAGGGACGTGGTTTGGTGTCATGGTGGGGGTGGGTTGGGGTTGGACTTGATGATCTTAGAGCCCTTTTCCAACCTTAATGATTCTACGTTTTTGGCAGTGCCAGCCTTCCCCAGGGCCCTGGGAATTCTCATTTTGAGGTGAGCACCTGGGTTCCTCCCTGCTGCCCAAATCTCTGCACCCACGGAGAAGGCAAAGGGGTCCCAAAGCAGCGGGGGGCAAAAGGAGGGGACTCACTTTGTGGAGGCGGTGGACTGGATGCCCCCGTTGGAGGTGAGGGTCCAGTACTTGCCCGTGTAGGTGCGGAAGGCGCATTTCTTGGTGTCCTTGTTGATCTCCAGCTGGTAGGTCTCCTGGTCGCCCTCCTCGTCCTGGTTGGCTGACAGGTCCATCCCTGCAGCCACACGCACACAGTTGGTCTCCCTCTGCCATTTGGGTCCAACCCCAACTTTCCATTCAGATGCTCAAGCGCAGGGCCAGCCCCCAGCTCAGAGCTCCGTCACCCATCCAATGGAGACAAACTTGGCTATCTCACATGCAAATGGCCCGTGGTTTTTTTTGTGGGAGGTGACAGCAGGGTGACTCAATCCATTAACGCAGTGCCACCCATGAATCCCCATTTCAGGGCTGTGTTTAAGGACAATTTTTTCCATCAAATCCTTCAGACTGGGGCAGGAGATGGGACAGCCACTCTGCATATCTGCCACAGGACGGGCCTTGTGCCTTGCAGACACTTGCAGGAGCTGCCTGTTGGAAGGGAACATTTGCTTTCCATGCTGGGAAAGCAGCTCCAAACCCACTGCCTTTGTTCTGAGAACAAAACCTCGCTGCCCCCCCAGCACATTGCAGCCCACAGCAGGACGCTGGGACAGCGCCATCCCCCTGCACAAACCCTCTGCTTTGCACACCTCCGTGCTCCACCCGTGCCGTGCATTTTGCTGCCTCCTGGGCCTGCAGACACAGTGCACAGCCTGGAGCTGCTTTGCACTGCAAGGGAGGAGCAGGAGGTGCCCCCGAGCTCCCACCTGGGCTGGGTTTGGGGAGGGTTTTTGCTTTATCCGCTGCCAGGCGGGGGAGCAGCCGCAGGGCCCACAGAGAAGCTGGGGGGGGGAAGAAGGGGGGGATGTCTCCCACCACCCCCAGCCCAAACGTGGGGTTGGGTTACTGCGCGTCAGCGGAAAGGAATGCAATTAGGGCTGCAGGGAGAGAGGCTTCAAAGGGCTGTGAGGGAGCAGGAGGGCTGGGGTCGGGGCTGCAGGGGGTGGAGGCGACCCAGCCGTGTCCCTCTGTTTCCCCCCAGCCACGTGTCCCCACTTGCTGCCCCCCAGCAGAACTGCTCTGCTCCCCGCTGCGGGCGTCCTTTAATTACTGCTGTTGGTAAATGCAGAGTCTGGAGCCAGCGCGACGCTCCCTGACCTTGACGAAGCTGCTAATTACGGCTGGAGGCAAGGAGGGGGGCGGGCCCCGAAAAATTCCCTGCGTGGGCACCCGACGGCTGGGGAGGAACCCGAGGGGTGGCTGCAGGGCCCTTGCATGTATGACCATGGATGCAGCCAGGCTGGAGGCGAAAGCAGAGCGTGTTCTGCTAAGTCTCCAGCAAAGGCAGCTGGGAAGGACATGGATGGTTCCAGCACCTCGAGACTGATGCCCAAGCCCTCACCCAACCACCTTCCTGGCATCTCCCAAAGCAACCCAAATCCCAGTGCTGCCCCATGGGAAGAACAGCACAGCATGGCACCCCACGCTGCAAGGAAGGGCAGCACACACGCAGCTCTCCCTTCTGGATAAAGCTACATTTGCTCAGAGGATGCCCTGCAGCGTGCCCTGGGATGCTGGTAGGAGCCAGCAGGATGGCTCAGATCCCCCTGCAGAGCCCTGCATGTCCCCTCCCCATCCTTCCAGCAGAAATACCCTGCACCAGGAAACAAATCCCAAAATCCCAACCAATGTTCATCCAGGAGAAGCAGCACTGGGGGGTGCAGCCCTGTGAGGGGCGATGGGAACGCAGCCAGGGAAACGCTCCATCCCCTCCCCAACCCTATGCACACCTCTGGGGTGGGGGAGCTGTGGGGGAGGGGGGCAGGGCAGGAGGATGGCAGAGCTCTGCCCTCGGGGACCCTCCATCCCACAAAGGGCTCTTTGTTGCCGCAGCCACCAGCAGCCATTCAGCAGAGAAGGAAGCTGCACGCTGCTCCGCTGCTTTTATGAATGCAGTGGGGCCAGTGGGGAGCTCAGCACCACTCTGGGCACGGCCAGGGGTTCTGCATCAATCCAGACACAGGGAGAGACCCCCAGCAGCCCCCGGCCCCGGCGCTGAGCAGGACCCCAAAGGATGGCTGCAGCCCCGTTGCCGGGCACGCTGAGCCCCACTCCATCACAGATCCCTCCCTGCAGTATTTTTCTCAGAAAAGGCCCTCGCACTGCAGGGACCCCCCTTCTCCTCCCCGCCCCCATCACCCAGCACAAAGCCATGGGGCCGGGCTGCTCCCCCCCCTCCCTGCATCCCAGCGCGGGGCCCCCAGCCCGCACCTCGCCCCACATCTGGTTTTCCCATCTCCGGTGACAAAGGGCTGCAGCGGCCCTTCCCCCTGCGCTGCGGCAGCGCCCGCCTGCCTCCTGCCTCCATCATCTCCCCCGTCCTCCATCCATCCATCCATCCATCCACCCACCCACCCATCCATCCAGCTCAGCTTCCCACCGCCGCCATCCTCAACCTCCTCCATCCATCCTCCTCCTGCTCAGCCTCCCACCATCCTCCTCTCCTTCCACCCTCCTCTTCCTCCCGCCACCGCCATCCTCCTCCTGCCTCCATCCCCCCTCCTTCCTCCAACCTCTTCCAGCTCAGCTTCCCATCACGGCCATCCTCCCTCCATCCTCCCCATCCTCCCCCCCGTCCTTCACCTCCTTCCTTTATACCCCCTCCCCCCTCAACCTCCCGCCATTTCCATCCCCCATCCTCTATCCCCCAATCCCGGGATCGGTCCCCCCGCAGCCAAACCCCTTTATCTCAGGGGCTGCTCTGCACTCAGCATTCGCTCTCCCGCAGCAAAGTACCGAGCTCCCTGCGTGCAGACAAGGGTTAAGCTGCAACCTCGAAATATTACATAATTAAGAATATCTTTGAGCAAATTCCCGCTCCGTTCAGGCGCAGGCTGTGCAGCAGCAGCGTGCCCGCACCCATCCCAGCCCGCTGTGCCCCGCGGCTCCCGGGGTTGTCCCCCCCATCCCCCCAACTGCATGGTTGTGGCTCAGTGCCCGGTGAGCGGTGCTGCCACGCGGCCGTGGGGCGCTGAGCACATGGCGGTGGCCTCGAGGGGACGGAGGTGACAGCGGTGGCACCGCGCCTTTGTGCGGGGGTTCCTACGCGGCGCTCACAGCGCATCACGACCCTCGGGCAGAGCCTTTCCTCTCCCCGTGTAACGACGCCAGCGCTGGGAACGGGGACGGCAATGCGGCCCGCATTTATGGGGGAGCTCAGCCTCCTGCAGCCTCGCTTTATGGGACGAACAAAGCTGAGGCTTTGTTAGTGAACAATGAACGGCTCTGCCTCCGCCACGGCGACGGGAGACTCCACAGAGACCCCCACACATCCTCAGGAGGGCCCTCCCCGTGCCTCTCATCCCGTCCGGGGTGCTCTGTTGTAAGGATGGGGGCCGCGAAATGCGGGGGGGTGGAAACCAGGGAGCCATACTGGAAGTGAATGGGGAAAGGGGAGAGTGATGGAGAGATGGAGGCTTCGGAGGGGGCAGAGATCCGAAGGAGGTGTCTGTGGAGAGAAGCGGGGATCCTGCGGGAGAGGAGCGGGGCGGACCGCTGTGCCACGGGGATGCGGGGGGGCACCGGAGCAGCGATGTCCGCGGAGCGGCGATGCCCGACGGGTGCGGCGGAGCCGAGAGCACCGCGGGGCCGCGACGCTCCTCGTCCCCGAGTCACCCGCGCGCGTCCCGCTCCCCCCACGGCCCTCACCTTGCCGGGTGGACACGTTCCGGTCGTTCCCAGCGCGCAGCACGACCTGCGGGCAGCTCTGCTCCAGCGCGAACAGCTCATCCTTCCCCACCTTACTGCTCTTCCCCGCCTTCAGCGTCCCGCTGGGCCCCGACGGCGCCAGGTAGCGGCCCTCCCCGTCGCGGAACGCCACTTTCCCGCAGCGAAACTCCAGCGTGAAGGCGGTGCCGGGCTCGGCGGAGGGCACCAGGCGGCCGTCGGCCCGCAGCAGGCGGTGGTCGCAGCTCTGCAGGCTGTAGCGCTGCTCCACGAAGAGCAGCGTGATGAGCGCGTCCACTCCCCACGGCACGTCGCGGTCCACGGCCAGCTCGTCGCGGCGCGGCCCCAGGTGCGCGTAGCGTTTGCGGGCCAGGCTGTAGAGGTTGGCCTGGGGGTGCATGGCCAGGTGCACGCTCCACTTCTCGGCGGGGGATACGGACGGGGCGAAGCACGACAGGCGGTCCTCGGTGCCGCCGAAGAAGCGGCGGTGCGGCTCGGACTGCAGCGACCACCGCCCGTCGCCGTGGGCCACCACCAGGAAGCGGCAGTCGGGGCCCGGCTCCTCGCTGTCGCAGCTCACGCGGCCGTCTTTGTCGGCTGCCAGGTAGCGGCCCAGGTGGCTCTTGAGCAGCACCGCGCTGGAATCCTCCCCGTCCTGCTCCAGCGTCCAGATCTGCTTCTTCTTCATGCTGGCGGCCGACGCGTTCACCTTGAAGCCGAACGCCTCCGCCGTCAGGTACTTGTTGCCGCAGTTGATCAGCCCGAACTGGATCTGCACCGGCTCCGCCGTTCCGTTCGCCGTCATCGTGGCACTTCGGCTCCGCTCCGCGCTGCCGCCGCCGCCGCGCCCGCCCCCTCCGCCGCCTTTATAGCACCGCGCGGCGCCGCCCCCCCGCGACCCCTCCCCGCCCCGCGCGGCCCCCGGCGCCGCCGGAGCCCCCCCGCGGTCCCCCGCCGCGATACCCGTCGCCTCGATAGCCCCGCGCCGCGATATCCCCCCGTCGCGATACACCCCCCGCAGCGCCGCCGCTGCGACGCCCCCCGACCGCAATGGCCTTTTGCTGCATTACCCCCCCTTCCTTGCAGCGGCCCCCCCATTGTTAGAGCAAGAGCCCGCTCAGATCGCAGGACCATCCCCGCGCTGGCGGACTGCCCCCTGCACGGCAATGCCCACCCTGCGTGGCAAGGATTCCTCGGCACTGCATCCCTTCCCCGTGCACTTTAAGGTTGCCCTCTCCTGCAGTGCATGAGCCTTGCTGCAATGCGAGACCCTCTCCTCATCGCAAGACTCATTTCTGCACTGCAAGGACCCCTTAGCATCACAAGAACCCCTTGGCATCGTATGACCACAATACTTTCAAGGCCCCCCTGCCCCCCTCCTGCAGTGCGTGACCCCCTTTGGCAATGCAAGGCCCTCTCTGCACTGCAAGGACCCCATGGCATTGCAAGACCCCTCCTTGCAAAGCAAGGCTCTCCTTGAATTGTGGGACCAGCCCACAATGCCTTGCAACCTCCACTCTATAACAGCAAGCCCTGCACTGCAAGACTCCCCGTTGAATTGCAAGCACCCCTCCCCTTGCAGGGCTCCTGCTACATTGCAAGTCCCCCCTTCCACCTCTCTGCACCCCCCAGCCATGCCACAGGGCTGAAGCAGAGAAGCGTGAGCCCTGAACACCCCAAAGCCACCCCAATGCCCCATGCCAGGCACCACTGAGGCTGAAGCATCTGGGAGTGAGGGAACCCAAATCAACCCCCTCCGTGGGCAGCCCCGTGCTAGTGGGTCCCCAAATCCTCAGCAGCCATGCTGAAGCAAAGCCTGGGGGTATTGCAGGGCGAGTGGGGCAGCACTGGGATGGAAAACCAAAGGGTGGATCAGGGAGCTGAGCTGCCTGAAGGGGAACAGGAGATGGGCTGCAGGGGGGCACACCCCCAGCACCTCCCAACCTCCACAGCCCACACTGGTTCTGCACTGGGAGCACTGGTTCTGCCCCAGGAGCACTGCTTCCAGCTGCCCCCCCGGCTGCACCCATGGGTTGTGTGGGCAGGCCCAGATGGGTTTGCTTGGCTTCGCCCTGCTCTGCTCCTGCAAGTCCGGCTTGCTCCCAGCCCTGCGGGTGGTTGGAAGCAAACCCCACTGCTGGGATCTGGGAGCACTTCTGCTCCTCTCACATGGAGCAGCAGGGCAATAGGACCCAGCCACGGGGCTGTGCAGCTGTGGGATCTCCTCCTGCTACTGCAGAGGGCAGATGGTGAGGATGGGAAAGAAACGGCTTTTCTGCTCACCAGAAGAAAAAAAAAAGCAATTATGCACGGGGGAAAAAAAAAGAGTTTTCTCCCCAGGGTGGCAGTGCCTGGCCGAGCATGCAGCGAGATGTCCCCACATGTCACCGCGGTGCCCCCAGCACTGGGGATGAAGCAATGTATGGGGCTGCTTCACTGCTGGGAGCTGCAGAGCCCTTTGCATCCCCCCCAACCCCAAAACTTGACCCAGAGCAGCGGGGTTATAGGGTGAGGATCATTGCTGGGTGATAGTGTATGGGGGTACCTCGCTCCTGTGTCCCACTGAGATAAAGGGGTGTCCCCAGGGTCTCCCCAGGCACACCCAGCACCCAAGCTGTGCCCTCTGGCAGTGCCTACACTACTGGGAGGGGACAGGGATGGGGACACCCATCCGCTGCCATATGCCCCCAGCAGAGGCTCTCCTGACAGTTGGCAGGCGCCCGGCCTCATTAAACTTGTATTAGGCAGAATCAAAACAAAACAAAATAAAAAAAGCAGCGGCAATAGGAAAACAAAGGGTGGCCTCAGAGTGGGGGGTCCTGGAGCAGGGGATGGCATTGTGCTGTGGGGGTCCCCTGGAGATGCAGCCCCGTTGGGATCGCTCAGCCCCACGAGGTGTTAAGGGGCAGTGGGGGTTCATGCCGTGCCCCCTCCCAGCTGTGATGCAACCGGGGCTCTGCTCACACTTTATTAACTGGGTTTATCCCATTATCCTAATGTAATTGCATCCAGTAAGGGAAACGCTGGGAGCATTGAGGCCGAAGCAGTTTGGTGGGTAGGGGCACACCTCAAATGAGGGAAGGAAGATGGGGCAGTGCTGCATGGCTGCATCCCTTGCTCCTGAAGACCCCAGGTGGGATGGGGTTGTGAATCCCCTGGGATGGGGTTGGGTCCCCCCAGTCCCATGGGAGAACATGTTCTGTTGGGGACACAAAGGCAGGAAAGAGCTCCATTTCTGCTGCCAGGCAGCCAGGGAAGGATTTCACACAGCTCCCATCACTCTGTGCACGTCTCCCAATGCACTGCAGCAGCAAGGAGTCAGCACAGAAGAATTTGCAGTGTGTGCTCAGCACCTGCCCACGCAGCACCCCAAAGCAGGCAGCTCTGCAGGCAGGTGGCTCAGCTCCTCCTGGCCACAGCCCACAGCACCCAGCACCCTGCCATGCCCCAAACCCATTCCTTTGGGACTCATGGGGCGGCTGAAAGCACAGCCAGGATTGGGGACCCCATCCCAGGCATCAATCTCCATCCCAGGACACCGGTTCCCATCACAGCCTTGTCACTACTCGTGGAAAGGTGGTCCCATCCTCACGGTGTGTTGTATCCCAAAAGGGAGCTGAGAGGAACGGAGGAGCCTCAAAGCAGTTGAAAATGAGTCAGGGCTGCAGGAGGATGTCAGCGCTTCCTGCATGGCTGGAGGAAGCTGCTGGCTTTGAAGAAGAGGAGGAGGAAAAGGATGGGGCTGGTACCTGCATCTCCCCGGCAGATCCAGCTTTGTGGCTGGGGCACGTTCTCTAGGTCTCTGCTGCAGAGGTGGGAACAGAGACTCTCCTTTATTTTAAGGAGCCTGCACCTAGGGGATGTGTGGGTTTGTGTGCAAACCTCTCCTGCAGCAGGGCTGCAGCATGGGGAGAAACCAAGCAAGGCCATGCCCCAGCACGACCAAGGCAACCCCATCCTCAAGACCCCTCCCCAGGATCGTCTCCTTGGAACCCTCCTATCTCCAGCATCCCACCCTCAGGACCCCATCCCTGGGATCCCATCTCTTTAAGATCTCAGCCCTGTGTTGTGCCAGGACCCAGCTGGGAGCTTCCTATAAAGGGCTGGGAGGAGCTGGGATCACTTCGCAGTCTGGAGCTGGGTAGGGGCAGAGGCAGAGGCAGATTTGGCTTCTTGTTGGGGTGGGTGCAGAGGGGCTGGGGTCTGCCTGGCTACTGTCCATCCCTAAGCACAAAGGGGTGGGGTTTGAGCTCAGCTTTGAGGCTGGAGGCCACCAGCTGTGACTTCCTGGGCCAGGAGATCCCCTTCCAGATGGATAACCCCATTGTGGCGGTGACAAGGATCCATTAGGCAGGATTAGGAGCGGGGCCACGGGGATTAGCACTGTGCCTTCCCCCAGCACCCCCCTCGGTTGTGGGATGATTCGGGGGATGCGGCCCTGGGGAGCTGTGGGGCTGAGAAGTGGGGGAGCTGGTGGCGATGGCTGGATGGGAAGGGCACCTCCATCTGCTCCCTGCTTTGTCCCTGGGCCAGCAGCCGTGGGGACACGTCAGCAATGGGGCACGAGCACAGGGAGGGGGGTTCCCTGCCTCTGGCTGAAGGGAGGCCTTTAGGAAAGCAGGAATGCAGAGCAGGGGGGCCGCAATGAAACCCAAAACCGCCTCGCCGGGGCCCTGGGTCTCCACATCCGGCCCTGTGCTGGCTGCAGCTGGAGGCCCCCGGGACGGCCCCATCTCTGCTGCTGCAGCCCCATTGCTGCTGCACTGCCAGACATCCCCAGGTTGTACCCCCTGCCCGTGGGTGCTGAGGGTGCGTGGTGCATCCTGGCTTGCAACTTCTCATTGCAACATGCATGTTGGTGAGTGCAACCCCTAGTGCAGCATGCACCTGAGTGTGCAAGGCCATGGGCGTTGTTGTGCACCCTGGAGGGTGCAGTTCCTGGTGCAGCATGCTGCTATTTCTTCAAATCAATGCACTTCAGAGCATGCAATTCCTTACGCAATGTGCATCTGAGTGTTTGCAATCCCTGCTGCAGCTCGCACCTTGGAGCATGCAATTCTTTGCACAGTGCATACCTTCGAGTGTGCAAGCCCTTAGGAAGCGTGCATGTTGGGGTGCAATGCCCTGTACAGCTGCACCTGGACGCGAGATCTGTGTGTGCTGCGCCCTTTGCTGTGCGCTTGCTCCTGAGCAGCACAGTGTGCATCCCAACAGTGCCACCCAGCAGCACGGCCGTGCTCTGCAGCACATCGGACCGAGTTTCAGTTTCTGGAAACGCTGCACGGAGAGGACAACATGGAGCCGAACAAAGCAGCCTGGGGAGGCAGCAGGGGGGTTTCGCTGCTCACTCGGCTGCATGCAGGGCTGGGTGGGCCCCTCTCGGGGAGCAGATCTCTCGTGGTTGTACCCAACACGGAGCTGTGTCACCCCATAGGGGCACCAGCCGTGCTGGCAGCATTGTCCCGAGGACCCCTACAAGACCTGGCACCGCATGGATGCGATGAGCACATGGAATGCTGCTCGGGATGCTGTGCACCCCCACGGCCCCACACGTGCCTTCAAAGCTGCTTTCCCTTGAAAAAATCCCAAAGCCTTTTATCGCTCTGGTGAATCACGGATGGGCAGGCTGTGTACAAAAGCCCCTTCACACCCGGTGCCAGCTGAGTGCATTGGACACCCATTTTTCTGAGCTGCCGTGTGCACAGCCGGCTGTTCTCCTGACCCTGCATGAAGTGGGATGAAAAACAGGGATTTAGGGCAGGGCCAGGTGCTGGTCCCCATGGTGGCAATCCCTTATTTCCAGTGGGGTCTGAGACCATCCCACATACAATGCCCTTCACCCCCAGCCCCAGGTGCACCGAGGTGCTCCCAGGTGCACTCACATTTCCGAACCTCTCCACCATATTTTTGGCAAAAAGTGACATTTTAGAACCTCGATGACACAGCATCACCACGCCGTGCATTTACCCTCCTATCCTTTGGACGCACGTTTTATTTGTTGCCAACAGTGACATCTGAGCACCCAAAACCACCGCAGCGCCGCTGTGCCCCGTGCCGAGCTCAGTGCTTTTCCCAGTGGATGCGCTCCCTGCTGATCCTTGGCTCAGCAACACGGGTGACACGGGCAGTGCTGGGTGCTCGGCGTGGCTCTGGGGCAGCACCGCTCCTCCCCGTCCCGTCCCCCCTGCGTGTGCAGGAAATGGCAGTGACGGAGCCGGCGGGCTGGGGATGACTAAGTTTGGCAGTGCTACCTGCCGCCTGTTTTTCCTTTTATGGAGGACTCGCGCGGACGGACGGAGCCATTCTGCACAACCCAGAAGGGATCCACCCTGACCTTGGGGACGGCCACCGCCAGCTTGGGGACAGAGGGGACGGCGGTGGCAGGACGTGGCCGGGCAATGGGGTGGCGGTGGGATGGAGGTTTGTCCCCCTTTCCCCATCCGGATGGCACACCCGTGTGTTTTCACTTTCTGTTTTAAGGAGCTGGATGCAGCCCCAAGCGGAGGCTTGGCCCCTCGGTGCCACCCCTGCATCCCCATGTGGCTGCCCTGAAAGGAGAGACCCCCTTCTGTGCCTCATCCCATTGCTCAGCCCCTAGGGATGTGGGGAGGCTGGAGGGTGACAGCTCAGGCTGCGCTCCCTGTGCCTCAGTTTCCCCATTGCAGTGCTTTGCAGATGGTTGAGCACCCCGGTCTGCTGGGCATGGGGAAACCAGCAGTGCTCGTCCTGCCCATGGCCACATCTGGGCTACAGGGTTCTTGGGGGGGCTCCAATGGGAGCATCCCACTGGGCACCCATCCCTGGGTGGGGACACATCATTGCAGGAGGGCAATGCTGCAGGGTGGGGATGGGGTTGGCAAAGCAACACGGCAGGGGACCCAGAAAGTCCCTGGTTGGTGAGAAAGGCAAAGAGAAAGGAAAAACAAACGCTTTGCTCCTAGCTGCCCGGATGGTTTGCAGGAATGGAGACAGCACTGGGGACAGGCGGTGCTCTGCAGCACCCAGCCCATGCCGGGGGGCCAGCAGAGCTCCCCGTGCTCTGTCCTGCATTCTTGGCATTATTCTCCTTTTTTTCTCCTCCTCCTCCTCCTCCACCCCGGGACGCGCTCTCAAACCTCTCCATTTATGGCCAGGAGGTTAGGTCAAGTGGGAGGCTGAGGGGATGCCCGGATCCCTGGGGAGAGGGGTGGGGGACAGGGCAATCCCAAGGGGGGTGGCAGCAGTGACACTTTGGGCATTGTCCCCTGGGACCCTCATTGCGATGCTGTGTGCCGGTGGGGTGGTGGTGGGTACCCTGAGCAGCTGGGAGGGGGTGGACAGAAATCAGCCCTCAGAGAAGGAGGGGCTGTCTTTGTGCTGCTGTTTTTTTTCTTTCTTTCTTTCTTTCTTTTTTTTTTCTCCCATTCATTTCAATGAATTTTGGATTATGGGGAGGGCTGTCTGTGTCCCCGTCCAGTGAGGTGTCAGCGGGACGGGCTGGGATGACTCCGGATGATGACATGCCCTGATTCATTGGAATCATTAATATTAAATAAATAAGAAAAGCAACGGGTGACTCAGCGTCGGCCCCTGCCATTCAGCAGAGCTGGAGCTGCTCAGGGTGAGGCTCTCGCGATGGTTTTCCCCTCGTCTGTCATAACACCTCGAGGTGTTGCTGTTGGGAATGCGCTGGGCTGGAAGTGGTGCCCCAGGAATGCTGGCAGCATGCTGGGGGGACACATCAACCCCCACCCCCAGGACATGGGGTGGGGAAGGGCTTCAGCACCTTGTCCAAAGGCACAATGCAGGTGAGCAGGGGGCATCTTTTGTGGCCTTACCCCAAAGTGAGATGCCCTGCATCCATCCCTGAGGGGGGACCCCGCTCTCCATCGCCATGCCCTACAGAAAGCTGCTGGTCCCCCTCAGCTGACTCAGCCCGACGGGATTCCCACAGTTTCCGTCGGGTTCTGCCTGGAGTAAATTGGGGAAAAGATTGCACAAGCACCAGTAATTAATGCTAATTACAGAGCAGCGACATGAGAATCATTTCTTCCCCCGGTGTCCTTCCAAAAATGGCTCTCCGCAGGTGTGGCACAGCTTGTCATTAGGCACTGCTCTGCCTCGGGGGAGGTGAAGCCTTGGGCAGCCAGGGCTGTGGGAACGGCGTGATGGGGGACGGGTCCCCAGTGTCCCCAAGGTCCCTGACATCCCTGAGTTCCCCTATGAGCTTCAGAGTGATGGGCTGCCCTTTATGGTGTGGGGCACATGGGGACTCCTCTGTGGAGCGTCAGCACCTGGAGATATGTCAGCAGGAAGTGGTGTTTCCTTTTTTTGTTGTTGTTTTTAATTTTTGTGCAGAGCTGAGGTCTGGGTTTGGCTCTGTAGCAATGCCCCCAGGCAGAGCACTGCGTGCTTCAGGACCCCATAAGCCCAATGTCACACCCACCTCCCTCTGGCTCATACCCAGGTCCCCTGCGTGGCACACCAAGGGGAGCACAGGTGGGCCATGGGGCTGATGTCCTTCCTGGGGACAGCAATGCTCAGCGCTCCTTCTGCATCTGCATGGGATGGAGTGCACTTGGGGTAGTCCCCGTGCCAAAGGGAGTGACAATCAGTGCGTGGCACGGACGGCTTTTGTTTGACTTTCTCCTGAGATCTTATCTGCTGCCAGCAGGAACGCACAGTGCTGGCCAAAGCACACTGCAAAATATGGTCCAGAGGGAGAAGTGGAAATCTGGGGGGCAATGGGCTGAGAGGGGAATGAAATGCAGTAGGGATTGATGGTCTCTTTGAATCCTGAATTCAGTGGGTCCCAGGGAGCGGGCCGGGTGCTGGTCCCAATGGCTGTACGCCGATGGGCTTTGGTTTCCAGCACGGCGTGGTGCTGCTGAACCCTCAGAGCATCCCTTAGGGGACGGTCTCCCTGGACTGCACCATGCTGGGACCCCTGAAGTTTGAGCACGGCTGAGACCTGTGGAGAACCCCAGAGAGAGTCAGCTCTTTCTCTTCCCCTTCTGCTTTCAGCAGGAGGAAATTCCCCCAGGGCTGTGCAGGGGCTGTGCCAGCACAGGGCTCAGCTTGACCCCAGAATATTGCTGTGAGAGAGCAAACCCCAGAGATGTGCAGAGCAGCTGAGGACGGTCTGGCTGTGCCAGTGTGATTGCTCTGAGCTGGGGAACGGCCTTGGGGGGAAAACAACACAGCACCACAACTGCCACGGCTGAGCACAACAGCATGGGGGGAAGATTCATTCCACGCCTTCTCCAGCAACCCCAGCAAAATTCACCCCTAGTCGGCTATCAGAGGAAAGCGATGGGTTTGTGCCACTTTGCAGCGTGATGCAAAATAATAGTTTGTCTCTGCTGCAGGTGGGGAGATGCTCAATGTAACATCAGCCCATGTGGATGAGTGCATGCAGGGCCTGGCGCATGGAGCTCTGTGAGGGAAAGCCTCTGCCCTTCTGCAGGAGGCACTGATGCATGGGAGAGAGATCAGAGGGTTTGGTGGAGGGGAGCAGAGAGTGATGCTGAAAGGAGGAGAGGGAGAGGGGACAGCAATGCAAGGCAGTGAGTGAGGAAGATGCTGAGTGCTTGCTTCCAGGAGGAGAGGTGTGCACCACATCCATCCCTGGGAAGGTGAGGTGGGGGCTGTGGTGTTGGCGTGGAGCCGGGCACAGCCTCTGGGCTCTGCATTGGGCTCTCACCTCCAGCACATCCCCAGTAGAGCCAACATGGCCAGGGCTGAATCGAAAAAGAGGAAGGGGCCGAGATGGTCCCACCCACACCGTGGAGATGTGGCCTTTCCCTCTTCCCTTTGGGGAATGGGAAGGAGGGGGAGAGGCACTCCCAGAAACCCCCCAACATTTGGGATGAAGGAAAAAATTGGCCCCAAAGTGCAGAAATCAGAACAAAACACATGCGGGGGGTTGGGGCTGGCCGTGTCTGAGCCTCCTCCACATGCTTTCACTCAGCCCAAGGACAGCAGGGAGAGGAGAACAAAACAGGGACACGGGGGGGGGGGCTGCGGTGCACATGGCATCTTTGCATTGGCCCATGGCTCTCAGGATGGGGATGCTCCCCTGCAGTGCCCAGTTCCCCATGGAAAGTGATGGTCCTGGCTCGGTGGCATCACGGTGGCACTATGGGGAGTCCCCTACCAGCAGCGCACAGCAGGTTGGCACTGCCACACTCCGGATGCTGTGCACTGATCCAACCCCATAATCAAGGGAATCCGAATTGCTCCATCATTGCCCCCACCACCCCCATCCTGCTGGGTCCTCACACCCCAAACTGCCTTCTGGTGACATTCCCCAGCCCAAACCCACAGCCACGTGGCTACCATGGGGCATTTCCCATTGCTACCCCATTATCAGCACTGCACACCTCCCGCTGTACCCATGCCTCGTGGCTGCCCTTCTTTGACGTATAATCTTCTAATTAATACCCGGCCTTGTCAAAGTGGAGCACAAACGTTAATTAATTCCCCAGCAGGCAGGTAATTAACAGTGTGACTCCCATTTTGCTGCGAGTGGGGCTGATATACAGAGATATGGCACCACTGAGCCCAAGGGGTCCTGGCACTGGGTGCCCGAAGAGGTGCTGTCACCACCTCAGAGGGGATAAAGTTGTCCCTGTGGTGTCCCTGCAGCTCAGCTCTGTCCCCAAGGCCACCTCCAGTTTGGAGGGGACGCAGCGCAGCCCCAGTGCAACCCGTCCCTGCAGCATCCCAGTGACAAAGACCTCAGCGCTAGACCGGATCCCGCTCCCCTAATATCCACAGCGTTGCATGGCCCCTTAATCAATGCAATTAATCAGCGTGCACTCATGCAACGCTCCGGAGCTGCAAAGCCCCGTGCAGCGCTGCTCACCCACAGCACGCACCGCCCCGGCCAGCCCCGCAGCACGCGCTGCAAACAGGAAAGAAACAAAATATTGCCCAAATGTAGGCAAGGGCCTTCAGCTGCCCTGACCTCCGCCGGGCCGGGCCCTGCCTGACTCAGCGCCTTACTCAGCGCTCGCTTCCTCCCTCCGGCTGCCGCCGCTGCAGCGCACACCCTAACGAAGCGTGGCCCTTAACGGGCTCCGAGGTGCACCCAGCGATGCACCAGCAGTCCAAGGGCCGGCCGGAAGGTTCACACCGCTACTTGCTGACATTAGCACTGAACTTGGCCCTGGGTAGTGCTGCAGGCCGGGCGGGGTGGCTGCAGACAATGCAGTGCGTGCTGCACCCGGTGCCCCTTCCCCTCCCTCGCAGCGAGCAGGCTGCATCCCAGCACCGGGCCCGTGCATGCATGCTGCTGGCGTTATTGCTGCTCGGTGCATGCACGCTCCTCGATGTTGTTGCAGCACTGTGCATGCACGTTCCTTGGTGCTGTAGCAGCCCAGCGCACGCACACCCCTCAGTGTTATTGCTGCTTTGTGCGTGCACGCTCGTTCTATCACTTCATCCCGGTGCACGCACTCACACTGGAGCTGCTGCTGCTCGGTGCACGCACACTCATTGTATCACGGCAGCTCGGTGCACGCACACTGGTGCTATCGCTGCTCGGTGTGTGCACGCACATCAGTGTCGCTGCGGCTCGGTGCAAGCACGCTCATCGCCCATCGCTGGCGCTGGCGCTCCCCGGGAGGTGACTTCAAGGGGACCGCAGGACCACCTCGGGATGGGGGCAGGGCTGCACACGCGGACCCCGCTCCCCCTCCCCAACAAAGCGCTACGGAATCAAAAAGGGGGGGGGATGGAGGGGCACGTCGCACCCCCGCCCCACACCCTCACCTCGTGCCGAGCCCCCGCGTTTTGCTTCACTCTCCCCATCTCCCCCCTTCCCCCCCACCCCCAATTTTGTATTTATTTATTTTTTAATTATTTTGCGCAGCGATGGGGGCGGGAGGGGTGGGGGGGCGCGCGCCAGGCGGGGCGGGGCGGGGCGAGGGGCGGGGCGGGGCGAGGCGGAGAGGTGCGGCTGCAGCCAATCAGAGCGGCGCGCTCCGAAAGTTTCCTTTTATGGCGAGGCGGCGGCGGCGGCGGCCCTATAAAAGGCGGAGCGCGCGGCGGGCGGGAGTCGCTGCGCGCTGCCTTCGCCCCGTGCCCCGCTCCGCCGCCGCCTCGCGCCGCCCGCCCCGGCTCTGACCGACCGCGTTACTCCCACAGGTGAGCGGGCGGGACGGCCCCGGTCCTCCGGGCTGTGATCATCGCTCGGTTTAACGATCGCTCGTTTCTTTTCTCTGGCTGCGTGGGAGCCTCGCGGGGCTCCGGGCCGGCCCTTTGTACGGCGTGCGTGCGGGGAGCGCCGCGTGCGGCTCCGCGCTGCCCGGTGGCTGCGGGCGCGGCTCGGGGCTTCGTGCGCCCCGCTGCGTGCGGGCGGCCGGGGGCGGCGCCCCTCGGTGCGGGGGGGGCCGTGAGGGGAACAAAGACTGCGTGCGGGGTGCGGGGGGGGGGGGGCGGCGGGCAGGGCGCGCGGTGCTCGGGCTGCGGTCCGCCCGCTCGCTGGGCGCAGCGCGGCTGTCCGGGTGCGGGGCGCCGTGCGGGGCTCGCCGTGCCGGGCGGGGGGTGGCGGCAGGTGGGGGCGCGGGGCGGGGCTCCGGCCGGGGAGGGCTCGGGGGAGGGGCGCGGCGGCCCCCGGAGCGCCGGCGGCCGTCGAGGCGCGGCTCGCCGCAGCCATTGCCTTTTATGGTAATCGTGCGGAGGGCGCAGGGACTTCCTTTGTCCCAAATCTGTGCGGCGCCGAAATCTGGGAGGTGCCGCCGCACCCCCTCTAGCGGGCGCGGGGCGAAGCGGTGCGGCGTCGGCAGGAAGGAAATGGGTGGGGAACGGAACGGCCTCCGTGCGCCGCCGCGCCGCCGTTCCCTGCTGCGTCTTCAGCCTCGGGGGGCAGCCGTACGGGCACGGCCGCCTTTTGGGAGCGAGGCGGGGTTCGGCTTCTGGTGTGTGACCCGCGGCGCTCATGTCTTTTTCCGCTCTCCCTTCCTCCGCAGCCAGCCATGGATGATGATATTGCTGCGCTCGTTGTTGACAATGGCTCCGGTATGTGCAAGGCCGGTTTCGCCGGGGACGATGCTCCCCGTGCTGTGTTCCCATCCATCGTGGGTCGCCCCAGACATCAGGTACGGCAACGGCTGGGTGCTGCATCCAGACAATAGAGAGGAGCCTTCGGTGGGAGTGGTTCTGCTGAGGGCATTAAGCCTCAAGAAGCCCTTTTATTTTTGTATGTGGCATGAGAGGCTTCTACCCTGCAACGGTAACTGGTTGGGTACACAGCCTCCTGCAGAGCATGCTGTGTTGGAGCAGTTGGCACAGTCCCCTCCCTGGCATAGTAGGGAGTTAGTAGTAATTAAAGGTGTGGCTTCTGGAAGAAAACTTCATTCATCCGTGGCAGCTTGCCTGTCAGTTAAACTTAATGCTTTTTCTTTGTTGTGCAGGGTGTGATGGTTGGTATGGGCCAGAAAGACAGCTATGTTGGTGATGAAGCCCAGAGCAAAAGAGGTATCCTGACCCTGAAGTACCCCATTGAACACGGTATTGTCACCAACTGGGATGACATGGAGAAGATCTGGCACCACACCTTCTACAATGAGCTGAGAGTAGCCCCTGAGGAGCACCCTGTGCTGCTCACAGAGGCTCCCCTGAACCCCAAAGCCAACAGAGAGAAGATGACACAGGTGTGTAAAACTCTTGAGCCTGGAGCTACAGCAGGTACTGCTGCAGGCCAGCTTTCCTCTTCCATGTTGTCCTCTATCTGCCTTCACCACTTCTCCCTTTTTGCCATCTTTACAGGGTTTTCCTTTCCTGACCTGAGTCTCCTCTTTGCTGGACCTTGACAGGTTTTGTTTGCTCTAAGCTGGCTTTCTCTGAGACTGAACTAGCAACTTGTCTAACTGCTGTTTCTGACTAGACACTAATCCATTTACCATCTTCGAGTGACTATACTGTAGTTTCTTGGCCTTTGTTTCATTCCTTGCTGTGTCATGTGGATGGGCCTGTGGTAGCAGTGTCCTTGCTCAGGCTCTGACCTGGCAGGTGTGGGTGGAGACCAAGTGAGATAAGCACTGATATCTCCTTCTAGAGGAGCAAAGAAGCCTCTTATCTAGGGACAAATGTAAAACCACATGCATGGACTGATGGAGGCATGCAGTGAGAACCTTGGTTTATTCTGCTTGACTCAGTACTTTCTTATCTTTCTAGATCATGTTCGAGACCTTCAACACCCCAGCCATGTATGTAGCCATCCAGGCTGTGCTGTCCCTGTATGCCTCTGGTCGTACCACTGGTATTGTGATGGACTCTGGTGATGGTGTTACCCACACTGTGCCCATCTATGAAGGCTACGCCCTCCCCCATGCCATCCTCCGTCTGGATCTGGCTGGCCGTGACCTGACGGACTACCTCATGAAGATCCTGACAGAGAGAGGCTACAGCTTCACCACCACAGCTGAGAGAGAAATTGTGCGTGACATCAAGGAGAAGCTGTGCTACGTCGCACTGGATTTCGAGCAGGAGATGGCCACAGCTGCCTCTAGCTCTTCCCTGGAGAAGAGCTATGAACTCCCTGATGGTCAAGTCATCACCATTGGCAATGAGAGGTTCAGGTGCCCTGAGGCCCTCTTCCAGCCATCTTTCTTGGGTAAGTCTGACTCCTTTTAGGAGGCTCCATGCCCCTTCTGCCTAGAGTGACTTAGAGACTGGTCAGCTGCTATAATTCTGCTGGCCCTTAGCAGGTCTGTCCCTTTCCACTGCAGTCTTGTTCTTCCTCAGCCTGAGGATAATTGAGGTACCTAGGTCAGTAGAACAGGAGGCTGAGCCTGTCAGCTGTGGCTTTGTTGGGCTGTGTTGCTTCCTACTATGGGATCTTTGATTCTCTCATTTTCCCATGGTAGTAGGTCCTCTGGCTTCCTTGTCCCTGAACTGCTTACTGACCTGACTCTGCTTTTTGCTCACAGGTATGGAGTCCTGTGGTATCCATGAAACTACCTTCAACTCAATCATGAAGTGCGATGTGGATATCCGTAAGGACCTGTATGCCAACACAGTGCTGTCTGGTGGTACCACAATGTACCCTGGCATTGCTGACAGGATGCAGAAGGAGATCACAGCCCTGGCACCTAGCACAATGAAAATCAAGGTAGGCTGGAGCCCTGGGCTCTTTCGAGCATGCCTCTTAATGCTGTGTGGGTGGAAGAGGCTGAAGTAAACTACTACAGAAGATGGAAACTGCTTTGTCTTAGTGGTGGAGCCTTATGGCCTTGCTCTGGGCAGGGTGGCAGCCACTCAGCTGTGTGAGTAATGAGATTAAGTGCTGGTTGTGAGTGGGGGAGGAGGGTGTTCTGTGTGAGGCTGTGCCTTAAGCCTGCTCATACTCAAAGAGTGCCTTGGCCAAGGCCAGATAAAGGAATTAGGTAGCAGGGCTGTGCATAGGAGGTGTGTGCCATCACAGTGCACCTGACCAGTTGTTCTCTCCTGCAGATCATTGCCCCACCTGAGCGCAAGTACTCTGTCTGGATTGGAGGCTCTATCCTGGCCTCTCTGTCCACCTTCCAGCAGATGTGGATCAGCAAGCAGGAGTACGATGAATCCGGACCCTCCATTGTCCACCGCAAATGCTTCTAAACCGGACTGTTACCAACACCCACACCCTTGTGATGAAACAAAACCCATAAATGCGCATAAAACAAGACGAGATTGGCATGGCTTTATTTGTTTTTTCTTTTGGCGCTTGACTCAGGATTAAAAAACTGGAATGGTGAAGGTGTCAGCAGCAGTCTTAAAATGAAACATGTTGGAGCGAACGCCCCCAAAGTTCTACAATGCATCTGAGGACTTTGATTGTACATTTGTTTCTTTTTTAATAGTCATTCCAAATATTGTTATAATGCATTGTTACAGGAAGTTACTCGCCTCTGTGAAGGCAACAGCCCAGCTGGGAGGAGCCGGTACCAATTACTGGTGTTAGATGATAATTGCTTGTCTGTAAATTATGTAACCCAACAAGTGTCTTTTTGTATCTTCCGCCTTAAAAACAAAACACACTTGATCCTTTTTGATTTGTCAAGCAAGCGGGCTGTGTTCCCCAGTGATAGATGTGAATGAAGGCTTTACAGTCCCCCACAGTCTAGGAGTAAAGTGCCAGTATGTGGGGGAGGGAGGGGCTACCTGTACACTGACTTAAGACCAGTTCAAATAAAAGTGCACACAATAGAGGCTTGACTGGTGTTGGGTTTTTATTTCTGTGATGCTTCTTGACAGTTCCTGCTCTCATCTAGCCTTGCCAGCCTGTGTGGATCAGCTATCTCTGTGGGGTGCTTGCTGGTGCTGTCTGGTGCACAGGCTGGATAAACCGTGGTGATACTTCAGCAAGCGGCAGCTTGGCTCCAGTTCAGTCCTGAGCTGCCATCGGTGCATTCTGTAGGGGACTGTTGAATGAGGGTGAGCTGGGCTCAGTGGGGCTGAAGCTGTGCTGCTGCTTGTGACCCTCGTCCTGCTGTGTGACCTGACTGATGGGGTGGTGGTGGTACCGAGGAGCAGCTGGCTTCTGACACGGGGTAGTTTATTCTTCCTCCAAGAAGTGTCTCTGCTTGTGGCCTCTGTCCTCCAGTTCCAGGTATCTCTAGACAAGCAGCTTGCTCTGCCTTTGCTTCAGCTCAGGAAAGTGGGAGGCCTGGGCTCTGGCAGGCTGCCTGCTGGGTGGAGCAGCTCCTCAGGTGGGGGTAGGAGAAAGTCTTCAGTGAAGTGGATGAAATGGACTTCTGAGAGCAGGGCCACAGGGCTGTTACACATCACTGCAGGGGTGGGGCTGGGAAAGGGTGTGGAGAGGAAGCTCTCGCTGATGCGGTGACATGGCTGCAGGGTCAGGGCTTAGGGAGAGCAAAGCCAGGTGATGCTTTGCATTGCATTGCTAGCCTAAGCAGACAAGACCTCGCAGCCTTGCTTGTGGGCATGCTGGCTTTCCAAGGCTCCTCCAACTTGCCCAGCTTTGAAGAGCTAATGGCTGTGACTGTGTCACGCTCACAGCAGATGAAAGGCAGGGAACAAGCTCCATGGGTTCTTTTAATCCTCTGCCTGGCCTCATCATTCTCCAGCGTCATGCTGTGCTCGGGGTGGACCTGCTGGTTTCTTCCTTTTGTCTCCCCAGCCTCCCTCCTGGCTGCACTAATGTGGCAGGAGACTGGCAGGGCTGCGGGTGCAGACGCTGGGCCGGGCAAATGAGTTACTGGAAGCACTGGTTTGCAAGATGTAACTGGTTGGGGAGGGGCCCAAACTGGGCTTATAACCCGGGGTCTTGGGGAAGCAGGGTGAGGAGGAGGCGACAGCAGCCGCTGGGGAGGCAGCTGGTGGGAGTGGAGCAGGAAAAAGGCCAGGAGGCGAGTGGAGATGGCGGCAGGGAAATGGGGCACGTCTGCTCTTCTGCCTTCAGTCCTCCCTGAAACAACCACTGATTGCCCTGAAAAATGTGCTGAGGCACAAAGAACGGCAGCGAAGACGGTGGCAGCAAGGCAAGGAGCTGCAAAGTGCCTGGGGTTGAGAGCAGAGGGTGCAGGGAGAGTAATGGGCCGGGGAGCTGAGCTGATTTTGTATGCTTCAAAGAGCAGAAAGCAAAGCTTTCAGTTAACACTTCACAGGTTTTTCTTTTTTCCTTTCTTCCTATCTTTCTTGCTGCTTCAGGCGTTGAGCCCCCCAATAAAATGAGGCTGAGCATTTTGCAGCCCTTCCCACCGCTTCTCCAGCCTGAGCCCATGGCGTGCACAGCTACTCTGCAGGTTGCTCCAGCAAGGCTCACTTTATGCCTCCTTTGGGCCATTACATGCTGGAGAAAAGAATGTGGTGCTGGGCAGGGAAGCCTGCAAGCATTACTCACTGCTCCCAACTCCGACAAGCGGAGGGGAGCCAGGTGGTTTCCTCTCAGAAACGATGGGCACAGGAGATGGGGGATTTTTTTAACCAAATCTTTTCCATCTTTGTGTTTTGGCTGTGATGTGCTGGGAGTCTCCGGCTGCAGGGACGGCAGGGATCAGCCACAGACTGTTGCAAGCCACCCAGCCCTTTCTCACCTCCCTATAACTGCCCAGGGGGAACTGGCTCAACTGAGTGGAGCTGAGCAAACATGTTCTATTCCTTTTCTTCCCTCAGAGCTCCCAACTTTCGCTCCTGCTGGAGACAGTGGCTGGCACTTCACCTGCAATTAGCTGGTGACCTGGAAAGTCACCTCGCTGAGCCGCTTACGGAATCAAGCCACCGCCAGGAATTAGTGATGTCCTTGGCAAAGGAGATGGCTGCAGCTCTCAGGATTTAGCCCTGAAGGGCCTCCTTGTGTGGCTGCCTCAAGCTTTGTTAGAGAGCGCTGACCAAAAATGGCCCCTGGCTGGGGGGGATTCTGTCTTCTTGTTAGAGCACACTGGCAGCCTGCAAATGTCCCATTTCCCAGGACGTTCAAACACAACTGGCTTCCTCGTGGAAGTGCCCTCTGAGGGCACAAAGTGATGGTTTCAGAAAACGGGCTTTTCTTGGTGTCAGTTCATGGATGAGACAGCGGCTGGAGGAGGAGGAGCCCTGCTCTTTGAAGTTGGTCTCTGCAGAGGGAATGCTGACCTCAAGCCTGCCCTGGCTTGTATTATACCCATCTGTAATCTACTTTAGCAGGCCTTACTGTATTAAATCGTATCAAGCACCGAAAACCATTTACAGCAGTGGAGACAGCAGTTTGCCCAAGCATACAAAGCGCTCTGACCACCAAGCTTTCATTATGCTGTCAAAAAGTTGAGATGTTCGAACTTTATCAGTGTTAAGAAGAACCACAGGAGGGAAATGACTCAAGAGTTTCCCAGGGGAAAAAAAAATAAATAAATCGCCAGGTCTGTCCAGCCATGAACTGTGAAGAGATGTTGTACAGAACACAATATCTTGATACTAGCACCAGATTTGTTTGTTTGCCCTCCTGGACCGGGACAGCATGGTATGCGCCTGCCTTCTTTGGGCTAGGAAAACTGTATGAGTCATAGCATGATCAAAGTCTGCCTGGAGACAAACCAGCACTGAACTGATGCCATTTTCACAGGAGGTTCCCATGTGCCAGCGGTGGGAAGAGCGTTCCTGAACTAAAGAGCAGCGGGGAAGGTTTCTGCACTCACCCACTGACAGCTTCCCAGCAACCATCAAGAGAAATGCCAGCGCTCTGTTTGCTTCCTTCCTCCTTTACAGCCCATCTGATGTCCTGCTGCTGCCTCGTATTCAGCCTCGTGTCTTATCTACACCGCCACACTGCTCCTTTGCTCAGAGGGCCTTCAGACTGAGCTCAGCTCCTCTTACAGCCGCTGTGAGTGGTTCCTCCTGGGGAGGTTCTTTAACCTGTCTCAGCTCCCGGCTTTTATCCAGGGTTGGCAACTGCTGCCTGGTCCACAGACAGCCCAGGCCTGCAGGGAACCACGGCTAGTCCTCACACCAGCTGCTCCAGCTGACCTGGCACAGGGCAGGGCTTTGACTCTGCTTGTGGGCTCTGCTTCTGATCTTATTTACATTTGCACTGGAAATGCAAGTTTTCTCCACCTTGGTCTCAGCTTTCCCTGCTGACTGCAGTACGGTATGTTGATATTCAATTTAAACGTCAAACAAGCCAGCCCTGACTGAAGGTCCTGCGTGCTGAATTTGTCATTATCTTCTGTTTAACATGACAGAAAAGCGGGTATTGATACTCCTAATGAAGCTGTCCCTCATCTCAGGGCTGAGAAGGGATGCTTCTGCACGCCGGCATCCTGCTCACAGGCCTGGAAGCAAAACAGGCACTGAGCATTCCCTAAACCCAAATCCAGCCTATCCCTCGTCTTGTTCGTGGCCTTAAGCGGCAGCAAGCAAAGAGGAAGAAAGCAGCCACCTAGTCATCTTCCTGTTTAGAACACATTTTCTATGACCAACATTCCCAAAGCACACGCTGGACCCCCAGCACTGCGCTCTGTTCCCGAGGCTGAGCTGGCAGTGGGAGCGCTGAGCCGTGGGCGCCGCTACGCGCAATGGCTGCACCCGCAGCAGCTGTGGATGCCTTCTGCATGGCCCCCAGCACACGTCAAGCTCATCTCCCACACCTGCTGCCACAGGGGGAAGATTCAGCTCATTAAAGCCCGGGTTAATTACATAAATGTCCTTTCTGTGACTTTCCTTTCTGCCTGAGATAGCTATCACCCCCAACATGGCGGCGCCGCCGCCGCTCTCAGGATGGCGTCGCGCAGAGGCCGCCCCCTCACTTCCGCTTCACGCGGCCACGCTCAAGATGGCGGTGGCGGAAGCGTGGCGAGCCGCGGAAGCCGGGTCATGGCAGCGCCGGAAGAGCCGTGCGGCGGTGCGGAGCGGGGCCGGGAGGCGGCTGGCTTGAGCCGGGCGCGGCGGGACCCCGCGGCTGCCGCCATGTCGCGCTGTGCGGAGGTGAGCCGTGGGACCGTTCGCGCTGAGGGGAGACGGAGCCCCTCGGGGAGGAGCCGGCGCGGCGGAGCGGCCGGGATGGCGGTGGGCTCAGCCCCGCGGGTCCTGGGCCGGGCTGCCGGCCGCTGGGGGCCGGCGCTCCTCTGGGGCAGCCCGGGCCGCTGCGTAGGGCCGTGCTGTGGGACGGGAGCGGCCCGGCCCTTCGGGGGCGGCACGGCGTTAAGGGACGGCGATTCATCTTCGTGAGAGATGGAGCCGAAGGCCCGGCTGCCCTCAGACCCACCGGCGGGCCGCGGGCCTCCGGCCGCAGGGTTGAGGTAGGAGCGGGGCTGTCGGGTGTGTCGCTGCCGGGGGGCCGCGGCCATCCCTGAGCGGCCCTTGCGGCCCTTGCGGCCCGCGGCCGCGCTGTGAGCTCGCTGAGGTGGCCGTGGGCTGCAGAGGGATTTTTTTAGCCTATAAACGGTTACATAACCGGTGAGGTTATTGGGATGGGCTCCTCTTAGAGGAAAAAAGTGGGAAGGAACTGCCTGCTGCTCTGAGGGCTGCCGCTTCCAGTTGCAAAGCGAGTGGCAGGAGGGGAATGAGCGTCAACGTTTTCATTGTGCTCTGAAGCGGCCCAAGGCAGGGAGCGAGCGGAGCTACCGTGGCTTTGTGTGAGGCTTTGCAGCACCTCGTGTTGTATCCTAAGGGAAAGGCACTGGTTTCTCAAGGCAGGTGGTTCGTGTTCTGCCTTTGCTTTGTCTCAGTCTGCAGGTCTCTCTGAGGCTCGGAGTATCTCTTTTCTCATAAGATTTGCTCAACTATCTGAACTGGTTGCTTTTCTTTTTTGTCTTTTTTCCTCTTTTTTTTTTTTTCCCCTCTTATCTCTTTTAGGATCCTGTGAGTGGGGAGAATGAGGAGGAAGGTAATGGTATCAACTTGATGGAGTTCTCGGATGAGATCCTTCTGCACATCCTAAGCTACGTCCCTTGCACAGACCTGGTCCTGAACGTCAGGAAGACCTGCAGGAAGCTCTCAACGCTTTGCCTTGACAAGAGTCTAACCCATACAGTTTTACTTCAGAAAGACTACAAGGTGGGGAGAGTAGCTTGCTTCTTCTATTAGCTATGAAGAGAAACCTGACTTTTGAAAAAATGTCAAGAAGTAGAACTTTTCAGTATGTCTGCATGCATGTCCTGCTTTTGAACTCTGAAGTCGAATAAACAATAAACTGTTTTATAAAAGCATTTGTTTTCCAGAATGCTTTGTTAGGACAGCTCTGTGCTCCCTTAGTTTTCACTGATGGTATTTCATTTAACTTCTCTGGGTTTATGGAAACTAAAATGAAAGTAAATTCAATTTTCCATTTGTAGCTGCCTTTTATGGCTGGATGAAGTTGTAATTTTCCCCGAATATATTTTCTGTGTTGTGCAAATAAATTTGTCAGACACACAGTCAGCTAATTCAGAAAATGTATACTTTTTGTAACAAAAATAAACTTAGAGATGAAGCATAATATGTTTTATGAAGACTGCATCACCAAGCTGTAGGCAAAGAGAAGCCTCTCTTATTTGTTTCCAAAAGAAAGTGGATGAAGGAGAACGAAAGTATTCTTTTAATTTGTGCTGCTGCAGACCAGTTCAGCTGGTTTCAGCTATTTCTGCTGAAACAGTTTAGCCATTAGAAAATGGATGTTGTTCAGCAGCTGACAGTGGGATGGAGGACAGATTTAGCCTCTCAGTCGGTAATGCAGAACTGCACAGACTAAGAAGCTGAAGGAATTCTAATCTTAGAGTCCAAAGCATGGCTGACAAATGCTGAGGCATGGGCTAGTGATCCAAGACCCTTAGATGAGTTACATACTGTGAGAGCTAACCAGTGCTGTCCCCATCTTCAGATGAGAAACTGACTCCCTACATGCTACTGTCTTATATCTCATTGAATCTGGTTTTGTTTGAGCGCAGGTAAACAAAGACAAAGTGAAGCAACTGATGAGGGATATTGGAAAAGAGATTTACCAGCTGAACATGGCTGGGTGCTATTGGCTGCCCAGCTCCACTACTGATCATGTAACACGGTGCAAGAACCTGGTAAAACTGAACCTGTCTGGGTGCCGCATCACCTCTCTCCGTCTCTCAAAGATGCTGTCCACGCTTCAGCACCTGCGCTCCCTGGCGATAGATGTAAACCCAGGTTTTGATGCCAGTCAGCTAAGCAGCGAATGCAAAGCCACCCTTAGTCGTGTGTCAGAATTGAAGCAAACCCTCTACACTCCATCATACGGTGTTGTTCCTTGCTGCACTAGCCTTGAGAAACTGCTGCTTTATTTTGAGATTCTTGATCGCTCACGAGAAGGTTTTATGCTGTCTGGACAGCTAATGGTGGGTGAGAGCAATGTGCCCCACTACCAAAACCTTCGTGTCTTCTATGCCAGGCTGGCTCCTGGCTATGTTAATCAGGAGGTGGTGAGGCTGTACTTGGCTGTGCTAAGCGATCGGACACCTGAGAACCTTCATGCCTTCCTTATTTCTGCCCCTGGGAGTTTTGCTGAGACAGGAGCCACTAAAAACCTTCTGGACTCAATGGCTCGAAATGTACGCCTGGATGCTTTACAACTGCCCAAAGCCTGGCTTAATGGTTCTGGACTCCTGCAACACTTGAAGTTCAACAACCCTTTCTACTTCAGCTTTAGCCGATGCACATTATCTGGTGGCCACCTGATCCAGAGAGTTATTAATGGTGGGAAGGACCTTAAAAGCTTGACCAGTTTGAATCTCAGTGGCTGTGTTCATTGCCTGGCTCCGGAGTCTTTGTTTCGAAGAGCAGAAGATGACATTGACAGTAGCATTCTGGAAAGCCTGGTCATGTCTTGCTGCAACCTCAGACACCTCAACCTCTCCGCAGCTCACCACCACAGCTCAGAAAGCATAGGGAATCATTTGTGCCAGCTCCTGTCCAGGCTAAAGCACCTACTCTCACTAGCGCTACCAGTTTGTTCCATCACAGATGTTGCTGTGAACATGGAAAAGCCTCCCACGCAGCCTAATGTGGTGCCCCAAACGTTTGGAAAGAAAACCCGTGTGGGGGTGCAGACATATCCGAGAAACTTAGCAGACCAGGCATGTCAGAAGTTGGAGTCTTCAGTATTCTGGACGCTGATGAGAAGCCTCCGGTTTTTGGAAACCTTAGAAATAATTGGGTCCAGTTTTTCCTCTGCCATGCCCCGCAATGAGCCAGCAATTCGGAACTCTCTGCCTCCTTGTGTCCGAGCACAAAGTGTGGGGGATTCGGAGGTGGCTGCCATTAGCCAGCTGACTTATTTGCAGAGCCTCACCTTAGCACAACTGCCAAATATTGTTACTGGTTCTGGGCTTGTTAGCATTGGATTGCAGTGCCAGCATTTGCGGACTCTTTCGTTGTCCAACCTGGGCATGATGGGGAAAATGGTGTATATGTCTGCTCTCATGGACATGTTGAAGCACTGCAAGTGTTTGAGAGATCTCAGGTGAGGGGCTGCCATTGAATATCTCCATTGTTTGTGAAGCTCTGGAGATGGAGTGCTTGTTTTGCTGTGGTTGGTGTAAAAACTGCAAGTGGTCCTGTGCTGGTCATCCTCTGCTCAAGCAGCAGGTCAGAAGTGGCTGCGATGGCTTGAGAGTTATTTTTCTTCCAGAGTTGTGGAGAACAGGAAGGCATCTTGTGCTGTTTTCAAGGGCTCAGGGTATGCCTTTTAACCACTGTTTAGCAGCTTAAAGTCTCTATGCTGCAACTGTCTTCCTTTTAGATAAGGAAAAGCAGACCCAGCATGTCTGGGAGGTGTCAGGCTCTCAGGACTAGGTGAAATGCTATGTTCTTTGTGGATGTGTACACTTACTGAGCATCCAGGAAGGAAAGGACTCCTACAGTGGCTAGATAATGTAGCGTTTGGTTTCCCACTGGGATCTTTTTCTGCCTTTGGCTTATATTTAAGATTTTGCCTCCTAATTTTTTGCATATATTTTTCCTTTCTTGATAATATGTTGGAAGCATTCTGTAGAGTTTGTCGTGTCGATGTTCACTTCTTGGATCGTTGATCTGACCTTGAAGGATGCATACAGGAGCTTCACTGTTGCCAAAGAACTTATGAACCCATCTCACAGTGGTGGCTTCCTTGCACTGGTAAACACGATGTCTGTAAATCACAGAATCATTTAGGTTGGAAAAGACCTCTAAGGTCACCAAGTCCGGACCCAAAGTTACTACTTTAGAAAAAGTGCTGATTTGTTTCCTCTTCCCCCTCCCCTGAGCAGTTTGTGTTGGTGGAAATGCTAGTCCTGCTGGGTCAGTGGCCATTCTCTATTCACAGGAGAGGTTTAAAATGCAAAAGAATAGTAAAAGCAAGGTCACCCCCACATGGTGTATAGCTACGTTCTCAAAGACAGTTGCAGCATGACTAAAACTGTTCTTCATCAACTCAGGCTGATGTTTGTGTGCATGTTCCTAAGCTGTTGCAGTAGTGAAAGGAGCTGGGGCAGTTAAAACATCTCGAGGCTTTTTGTTTCCCACTGCTTCCCATTTGCAAGGGGTGAGGAGCGTGCTGCTCTCATCCAGGGGGCAGCAGCTGGTGGAGATCCGATTGCTTAATGGCTTGGGTGATGTGAATGGATCTCTAGCCTTGAAGGACTGAATCGCCTTGGAACAACCGAGGTCTGGGTGGAGGCTTTGTTGTGCAGTGCTGCTTTGCTTTGGCTTGGCTCTGTATTTCCCGGAGCCTTAGAAATGGAGGCTGTGCATGCCTCCCATCATTATTGCTCACAGCCTTGGGTGGAGGATGAGCAGGGCTGTCTCCTTGCAGCAGCCGGGCGTGTTGGTGTAAGCTGTCATTGTGCCTCGAGTGATGTCTGAGGTTTGACATAGGTTTAAAAGGCTTTTAATGTTTAGCACTCACTCCTGATAATGCAGTTTCCATTTCATTTCTCTAGTTCTCTAGCTCTTCTACCCTTTTTTCTCTGCCCATTTTCCAGGCTGAGAATCTGGTTTCAGGCGATATTCCAAAGCAACACTGCCGTCTAGCGGGCCGAAGCGGTACTGCAAGCATGGCTGTGTGCTACCGAGGGTAACTTAGAAACCTTCTGAGAGGTTGCAGGGCTTCCCTGCTTTGTCCTTAGCTGACAGTTGGCCAATTGCACTGCTGAAAAATGGGAGAAGGTTCCTATTTCCTTAATATTCATTTTGAGCTATTGCCTGAAGAAATGGTAGGATCTTTTCAGGCGGTCTCGGACTGTGACTTGAAAACAGAATCTATCAACTAATGAGATTAAGTTGCTGAGATTCCCCTCCCATACTACAGAGACCTACGCAGAGATTATCCGGAGGTCAGCTTGGGGCTGGCAGCTTGTTCTCACCTCCTGGATTAACCTTCTGGAGCTCTTGGCCTTGCTGACCCAATGACTGGGAGTCCCACGTGCTCTGAGGTCCTGTAGTAAATCTGTGCAAAGCAGGTGTGCTTCTCCTGCTGGCATCAGCCCCAGGCAGCTCTTGTGTCCTGCAAACTGGTTTCTGCAAGGGAGTCATCCAGATGGGCTGCTAGTTAAAACACAGAGCCCTTGTTGGTCAAGCATGGCTTCGCTGTGCCTTTTTGTCACTTAGCTCAGGACTGGGAGGTGAGGCTGTGGAGCGCTGGGGTAGAAAATCCCATCCCTTTTCTCTTGGCCAAGTGTTTAAGATGGAAGTTGACTCAATGTATTTGTTGTTGGGGAGAGAAAAGCTTTGATTCTTTTCCATCCTATGGGCAGGGCTGCTGTTGGCTCAGAGGCACGAGGTCACCACGTGTGTGCTGTGAATTTTTCACGCCTGTCTTCTCTCTAAAGCTGACCAGTTTGACCCATGCTTGGTGCACTGGAGCAACGAGTCCCTAAATCCACACTGGCTGCTCAGTTATGTCAGGCAGCAAAAGCTGGGCAGTGTTCATCCGCCTCCAAAGCCCCTCTTACCCAACACGTTTTGTGGAAATCTTGCTAAACCAGGGCCTCTCTATGGAGTTCTGCAGCTCAGGGCCTTTCCACGTGCTTGTGTCCCTGTCCTTCAGATTGTGTAATTTGGGGGCAAGAGGCCTGAGTTTGCAAAGTCAAACTTGTAATGCCCAAGCAGATAGAAAGTTGTCGTGTGGGTGTGTGGAATGGTGGGAGGCTGGTTGCTCTGCTGGCCAAATCTCCACGAATGTGCTTCCTTCTCCCTTGTCTGAAAGCAACCCAAGCCTGAACTGCCCACTGACTTGCTTTTGTTGATCTCTGCAGGCTGGAGCAGCCGTACTTCAGTGCAGGCTCCCAGTTCTTCCAGGCCCTGAGTCACTGCTCCTCTCTCCAGCGGCTTTGCATCGTCTCCCGGAGTGGGACTCTGCAGTCTGATGCAGTGATGTCATTCATGGCCAACTGCCTTGAGGTCATCATGTGCCACATGTTTATGGGAGAATCTCTTACTGTCTGCAGAAATCTCCAGCAGTCTATTGTCCGGAGGTGAGTGCTGGAGGGGATTGATGTGGGATTTCTGGAGCTGTTGAGGATTTATCTCCTTTTCCTTTCTTGCCAAGGCTTATATGGCTTGGAGCACTTGTTCCAAGAAGCTAAAAGGTACTGTGTGACTACTTGGCATGTGAAACGGCCTCTTAGTTTAATAAGAGCTGATCCGTGGAATATTTGAAGGTATGATATGCATTTTTGATTCCGTTCCCACTCGTGTTCTCTGCAGTTCTGAGCTGAAGCCCTGGAAGCTCCATCATAAATCAAACGTCACTTTTTGTGTAAACAAAACATCTGCCGACATTTTAAGTACTGAGAGGTCTGACCTTGAAGCTTTCCTCCTTTCCCACAAGTGACTAAGATAATTCTTGGTCCTCTAATCACTTGTAAATGTCACTTACTGATAATCCCCTGGCAGTGCAATTCAAAGCCTTTCAAAGGTTTGTTGTGAAGGGTTTTTCTTTGGGGGGGGGCGCCGGGGGGAGGCTGGTTACAAACTGCCTTTGCACGTCTGACAGTTCTTAAATGCATTTTGCTGGGCCCCTCGCAGCGATCTGAGGCTCACGTGGTGGGAAACGTTGGTGCCTGAGCCGTGAACTGCATCTGAAAAGAGAGCTTTTAATTACGCCTGGCATTTTGAAGTTGTCTCATAGTGGCAGTCGTCTTACAAAATATTTCCCATGCAGCAGACTTTGCATTATGTTTGTTCTCTATAAGGCATTTTCTCCGCCTTCGATCTGTTTTCTTTGTCACCTACCGTTGCTTTGCCCTGTTAAGCTCTAACAAATTTTGAATCACGCAGTGTTATTACTGCATCCTAAAGGGTGCTCCTCCCCCCAGCCTTTCTCCAGCTTCAAAATGACTTATTACACTTGGCTCGTTTCTGAGGATCAAATCCAAAGAGCCTATGACTATATTAGCCACCTATCAAACCGCACACAGGATTGCTTGTTACAGCCTCTGGAAGGCTCTGCATTCTTTTGGGATGGCTTTGTATCTGTCCAGTCAGTCCTTGGTTGATTCTGGGAGTGCTCTGAGGATCCTTTTAGGAGGAAGTTTTTCACCCAGAGGGTGGTGAGGCACTGGAACAGGTTGCCCAAGGAGGCTGTGGATGCCTCGTCCCTGGAGGCATTCAAGGCCAGGCTGGATGTGGCTCTGGGCAGCCTGGTCTGCTGGTTGGCGACCCTGCACATAGCAGGGGGTTGGAACTGGATGATCTTTGTGGTCTTTTTCAACCCGGGCCATTCTGTGATCCTTAAAAAGAACCAAGGATCCAGGTTTTGGTTTTCTTGGTCTGCCTTCCTCCCTGAGATACCAATGCAGCATTGGCCAAAGTTCCATTGTCTGCTTACTGAGCTGCATTATGCCGTTCTCAGTGTTTCCCTTCTCTCTTTCTTTATCGTGTATGGATTCTTACTACGTTCTGTACCTCCTGGGAACTCTCCAGAGAGCAGCAGATGCCCCATGAAAATGTCGAAAACTATATTTTTAGCAACAATTCTGGCTGCCAGACTACTTTCCTTCTTTTGTGTTTTATTAACAGAGACATTTGTATGAAAACAATTTTTGAAGTGTTTTTTTTTCTGAGCAGAACATCTGCTCCCACTGCAAGTTCTGCACCTGAAGTCATAATCCTCGATGGTGTTGTAATTGGTGGCTCTGGAAATGATTTCGATGTCACATAAGATTATGAGTTCAGGAGCAGGATGAGCAGTGGGAGCAGATATGCTCCTAAGCAACAAAGATCCCATTCTCATGGAACTGTCTTAAATAATAACATGGAAAGGACAAAATACAGAGAAAGATGTGTAAGCACAGCCTGGACTCTTCCATGAGCCATCAGCGAGCCTTGAGCCACGTTCATTTCCCAGCAATGTTGTCCTTGTGCAAATGTGCCTTCAGAGGGGGGTCAGGAATTGGCTTTCTCTTGTCTGTGCTTTGTCTGCTGCTCCAAGGGCAGTTCAGTCCTCGTGTGATTTAGTTTGGAGCTCCGATCTGTGGGAAAGGCTGTGCTTCACACAGCAGGGCTTCCTGTCAACGTGCTGCTCGTGTGCCTTTAATCCAAACTTGAATTTGGAAGGGGAAGTCTGACATTAGGTACCCTGTGCCAGGATGAAAGGAGGTGATTTGTCCATTTTTTTTCTTTGGAGTGTGTGCAGGAAAAGCATGAGGAATGGGTGGAAGGAGAAGGTGAGAGCTGGAAGGTTGTGAGCCTGTCTTTGTTTGCTCCCCTTGCTTGGAGCCATATTTCTTGGATCATGCAATGGATTAGAGTGGAGAGGATCTTGGTTAGGCTGCAGCCCGGTGATCCCAGTTTGTCAGTGGGGTTGGTAGGGCTGAAGTGCCTCCTGTTCTCCCAACACATCTTCAGAGAGGAGGAGTGTGAACAAGGAGCTTGCCTAGGGCTGAGCACACCAGCAGTCTGCAGGGGTAGAGCTGGAAGGGCATCAAAATGCAATGCCATGCTGTGCTGTTTCAGATGTGGGTCCACAGAAGGGTTCAGCTCATGGTAGAGGACCAGTGTGAGCACAACAGCCTGGTTTGGGCTGCTGGGCTGTGCTGGAAGACAGTGCCTGTACAGGCTGAAGTGATGGGAGCTCGGGTGTTAAACCTCCTGCTTTGTACCCGTGGTACATGCATGCACGTTACAAAGCCTGCAAGGATCTTCCCTTTGCCTCTAAAAAGGACAGCACTCTGTATCGCTGCTGTAATGGCCTGTAAAGAAAGTTGTTGTCACGTCTTTCAGTCTTGTGACAGCTCCAAGCCAGGCCCTGTGATCTTCAGCTTCCTTGCGGGCAGCTTTCTGGTGGAAGTTCGCTGCTATTTCAGAGAGATTAGTGTGTGTATTTCTCTGTAAAAAGCCTCTGATTCAGTTCTGCCTCTTTTTCAATGGAACATGGTAAGCAGAAGAGAATTCATCTGGAGACCTCATCAGCAAACGAGGCTTGCAAGGGCAAGGTCTCCTCTGAGCTTTGGAGAAGTCTGTTTCCCTCTGGGCAGATAAATCATGGCAGTGTTTTTCTTTATTCTTCTTTCCTCTGTGTAGGGGAGGGGTGATCTCCTTTATGGTTCAGGGAGATCCTCTGTGCACCTGAGAAGGGCCCGGTGCTTACAGGGGGATGCGGCTTGGGTGATCCCCATCCACTTCCCTGATCTTCCCCAGCCTTCGCATGTGACACCGCTCTGGGCTCACAGTTTCTCTGTAAAATGACATTTTCTTTTCCTATCACATGGTGCTCAGCTGCTGCCATGTTTCACATAGCAGCAGAGCCAACAAACAGTGCTTTCCATTTAGGGCTTGCACCCTAACTGAGCCACGATGCTGAGCTCCAAGTGTTTGCTGTCTGCTGCTAAAACCACAGTGGTGACAATCCTGAAAACACTGAAAACCTCAATCCCAGGACCTGCAGTTCTGCATTCGGATGCAATCCCACATTTGCTGTGCAGAGAGGCCTTTGTGAAGCAGAGGGATTCGTGTCCCCTTCTGAGAAGGGATTCTTTCTCACTCACCTCCAAGAGCCAAAATGCCCTGAGTCCATCCGAAAGGATGTGGCTCTCTTCAAGCGACTCTTCCCGAGGTTTTTCACTCTGTTATTTTAGGAAATAGTCAGTAGATGGAGCTGTGACCCATGGAAGGCATCCCGCTGCTCGTTGGTGTGCTGCATGCTAACTAATCATATTTACATGCGTCTTTACCCCAAAAATCTTGCGGGAAGAGGAATCTGGGTAAGTTAGGTACTGCTGTGCTCCGTGGTGTGGGCGGTGGGCACACACACAGATGGAGAGAGGAGGTCCTCTCCTGGTCAAGCACACCAGCAGCAATCACTTGGAAGAGGGGGGGGTGGAGATAGGAAATGCTTTGGCAAACGTCCTCTTGGCCTCAAGGACAGATTTCGTTTTCCAGTGTGTTCCTTTTAGATTTTTTTTTCTTCCTGGTTTTAGCTTAAGGGTTTAGATAGCTTCTATCATTATAATGATTTCAAGGACTCTGCAGTAGCAGACAATGGCGCCTGTGAAAAGTCCTTGAAAAAACACCTTGAAAAAGATCAAGAAAGCAACAGGAAAGAAAAAATATCACAAAACCAACCTGAAAGCAAAACAAAAAGGCTCTGAGTGGCGTCCTTAGGGATTCTTCATGGGTAGGGGGGACGTGTCAAGGTGTAGAGGTGAGCTGTGATTGATAGAAACGCAATCCTAGGTAAGCCATGGCACGGAGCATGGTCAGGATTGGTGCAGCTGGGGCTGCTGGGGGGATAGGGGTGGCTCTGCTCAGCTGCTTGTGCCTTCCAAAAGCAGGGAGGAAGCTCCTGGGGGCTGCAGCTGTTGGGGATGGAGGGGTGAAGGGTCCTGGTGCAGCATCTCTGAGGGCTGCAGGAGGTGGGTGATGGTCCGTGCTCTGTCTTGGTGCCTCACTTTCCCTTTCTGCCTGCCTGTAGCACGCAGCTCTGCCACCCGACTGTGAAGTTGTGCCGCAGGGCTCTGAAGGCCAAATGCTGCTGGAAGGGCAGGGAGTTCTAATGGCTGTTCTGAGAGGCCAAGACATGGAGAAAAAGGAGCACTAACTTAGCCTTCGTGTTTGTGCTGGGTGCAAGCTGCAACTGATTTGCCATGACTCCCACAACAAGGCTCCTGCTGCTTCCCAGGGATAACTGTTTCAGTCTGAACTGTATCTTGCTATTCAAGCATTTGTTGCATTTACTGAATTTCCCCCTGCTTATTACCGTTCAAATATGAGCTCTTGTTCAGATCATCTCATTTTCTCAGCCTGCTGGCTCTGGTGTCCCTCTATGGCTGTGAGAGCCACAATGCTCACTGAAGGGGTGCAGCCCTTGTGGCATTCAGCTGCAGGAATGGGGCTTCCAAGAGGGGGCTTGGGAGTGAGCCTGAGGATGATTCGGACAGAGCAAAGTGCTCCCATCCCTTTTCTGGCACAGGACTGAACTATTGCAGATGGATTTTTGCTCACCTCAAATCTAAGCATCCCCCTTCCCTTGCTGCCATTCCCCTGAAAGTCCCCATGTTTCTTACTGGCCAACTGATCCATTCCTGCTGTTTGGCTTCTCGCTGTGCGCTTGGCCTTGGAAGAGTGGTGTAGGATGGGGTGGGAGGGGGCTGTTAGGGCAGAAAGCAAGTGCACCATCATCTGTGGATTCTGCAGAGTCCTCCAGCTCCGTGCCGCAGTTATCAGCGCTGCACAAAGCTGGTGTTACCACCTGGGGCTCACTGGGTATTTTCAAGCTGTTTTTGCTTCCCTCCATCACCTTCTCATCCATCTGACCTTGAAAAAGTCCCTTTCAGTGCAGAGCTGTTTTCCTGGCTCTCTCAGCCGGCGCAGTAGCTGCCAATCCCACTCCGCTAGCCTAAGCATGTTGTGGGCTCTGTCCCTGCATCTGATTGCAGAAGACTTAATGCATCGCTCGGCTGGTGTAGTGAATCATTAGCATCCTGCTCCAGCTTTCATTGTCTGTTTCATTTCCTGCTCTTAGAAACCCCTGAATCATTCTGTCACGGACTGAATAACAAACTGCATCCTTGTCAGCTCGCGTTACCCAAGAATTTGTCGGCGGGCTTGGCGAAGGCTGCCTGCTCGGGGTGTGGCCCTGACACCTCTGCTGCTGCCAGGGATGTTGTTTCAGGGTGGGTTCAAATAGTTTGCAAGCCAGCAGGGCCTGTGGAACCATCCCCAATTTGGTATATTTATGTACCTTCTTCTGGGGGCACTGACATACCCCCCCCTTCTTAAGTGCATTCCTGTGGCTAACCCAAATGACTGGTTCCTGCTCCTAGCTGGTGTGCTTCGAAAGGAATTCAGCCCTGAAACCTTCCTTAGAGGGAAGATGGGTTTGTGCACAAAGTAGGTTTCAAGCGGTGTCCTCCTCCCTCTCTTGGCTGAGAAATAATGTTGGAATAGTACAGCCACGCTTTCTCTTCACGAGGGTGTAAAAGGCTGAACGGAAGCATCAACTGCAGCTTTAAAGCATTTCCATGGTAAAATAAATCTAATTGAGCCGTTATTGCAGTTGCTTTTTAATTTGTGGAAGAGATTAGGAAATAACTTTCAGCTTGCTCTGGCAGAGCACTCCCTGAGGACGTGTCCTGGGCACTCTGGCAGCACTCCTCGCGTTCTCGTTCCCTCCCTCTTTAATTGTCCGGTCACATCTGAGGGATGTGGAGTTCAGCTGGCAAAATAACGGACGAACCTCAGTCTGGAGGCTGCAGCTCATGGTAGAGGTAGTGGAGCGTCCTTCATCTCTTACAGAGAGAACCCACAGTGCAGATGGATGGAATTCCACCCTTTGGGTGCACCTGATGTGTCCTGCTGTTTGGGCATGACATGATGTGGTGGCAGAGGATGCTGCAGTGAAGACAGTGGGTGATGGAAGTGCTGTACGTGACCTCCTTCCAGAGTGCCATCTGTGTCCTTTGCCAGGTTGGAGGCTGAAGTGATGGGACTTAAAGCGAGGGGAGATGCTTTATGAAGGAATTTCTTTGCGTGGAGGTGAAAGCAATCTGTTGAATCCTGCTATCTTTAAGGTTGGGAAGAGCTCTGAGATCACCAAGTCCAACCCCAACCCACCCCCACCATGACATCAAACCACGTCCCAGTCTCTGCTGGGACACCCTGAGGGATGGTGACCCCACCACTCCCTGGGCAGCAGCGCCAGTGTCTGAACACTCTTTCAGATTTTTTTCCTAATATCCAACCTGAACCTCTCCTGGTGCAACTTGAGGCCATTACACAACTGCTTTCCTAGGGAACTTAGGAAGTCTGTTTCTGAGGTAGGAAGATGAAGCCTGCTCAACACCAGCTGTGCCAGAGTATTGGAAGCAATACTGGCATTAGGGTCTGGGTCTGCTTCAGAGTCTCAGAGTTTTGGCTTTGGATCCCTTGAGAGCCTTGTGGGGGCAAGGGTCCTCCTGGAAGGTGCCTGTGTGGCTGGAAGCAGCTGTGGAGCAGCTCCACTTCATGCTCTTGGCAGTCCCTGCCCACAGGCAGAGCTCTTGCAGTTCCCTGAGGTCTGCACACAACCAGTGGAACAAACCCGAGGTGTACGCCTGGCCTTCCTGAAAAGATGAGGAAAGTGTGTGTGTGTATGTTGGATGGTGTCACTTGTCAGCTGCCCCAGCGTGTCCTGGCACTTCCTCTGTTCCACCGAGCTGTGCTCCGGGGATGGGAGTTTCCAGGCTGGCTCAGGTACGTTGGCTGAAGCTTACAAGGCAGATGCCACATCTGAACTCTCAGACATGAGCAAGTCTTCCAGTAAAAACAAGCTGACGCTGTGCCTGGCAGAGGATTAACGGGGTTTTTGTGCGTGTGGGTGAGAGCTGTGTGCAGTGTGAGATGCAAGGCAGGCTGCTGCTGCTGCTGGGAGGGCTGCAAGCAGCTCACCAGGCTGAGTGCAAGGTCTGAATGAAGCAGGGCAGGGTATGTGGCTGCAGCAGAGGCTGAGTTGCTGCTGAGAGTCACACCTACAGGAGTCCAAATCTGCTCTGTCTCTACCATGTCTCGTTCCCCCACCTCAAGCGTCTCCCGGCTTTCATTCCTTTCCTAGAGCTTCCTTTCCCATAAGCTTATCTGTGTTTGTGGAGTTTAAAACCTGGCCTTGATCTGCTCCTGATATGCTGTATTTCCTTGTTTTATCTGGCGTGTGCTTTTTGCCTTGCCAGTGCTCAATGATACCACCTCTGTGCCCTCCACTGCCTGCCAGCATCTGGGGGGTGGGATGTGCTGCAACATCCCCACTTGGCACAGCACCTTTCTCAGGCGTCTCTGCAAATCTCTGGAGGAAACACATTGTTCAGTACCAAACACTGCCTCGTCCTGTCTGCGTAAGGTGAGCCTGAGCCACCCCAGCACAGCAGAGCTGTTGTTGTGTGGCTGTGCAGAGCAGGCACTGCAGGGCTTGTGCCCGAGGCTCACCTGCAGCTTTGGGCTGCCCTGTGGCTGGATGGGCAGCTGGGGTTCTTCAGACTGGTTGGCCCCCTGGCGTGTCAGAAGGCACATGCTGGGAGTGTTTGCCAGGAGATAACTGCATTCCGGGCAGTGACTCTTTTATCTTGCTAAAATCAAGGAGATCTGATTAAAGTGCAGACCTTGCTTTAAGAATTTTTCCCTTTCTTTTTGACTTTGTCCCTGACCTACATATTGGATCCCGCCACGCTGGTTGGAAGCAATTGAGACCATAGCGTTAAGCTATTTACCAAGCTGCTGGCTTGAAAATAACCTTACTGTCCACACCTGCTCTGGGATAATTTTGGAGTCAAACGACAAAGCACCATTAACCCTTCCAGCCACGTGCAGCCCGTTCAAGGTCTAAGCATAGAACAAGGTTATACCCGTGCTGACGCAGGGAGGAATTGGTGGTAGCACTTTGCTATCCATTTTTCAGCTCCACGGTTATTCCCAGCCAGCTGCTGCAGCCAGCCCTGCTGAACATCCCATCCAAACGGGGACAGTTCAGGGAGCTGCTTGTGAGAGCTCCTGCTGGGTGGTTGCTGGGTTGGTGTTGAGTCTGCTGGACCAGAGGCTATTCTGGAAAGTGCGTGCATGTGTATTTTCTTTGTTAGCCCAGTGGTTGTTTCTGATTAAAGGATCTGTTTTGAAGGGGCTGCTAGTCAGTTGCCTAGAAAACTTGCTTTCATTTAATTAATCGTGATGAGTTTAGTCTGGAGTTTTTGTAGGAGAGAGCAAACGAGCATATCCTTGGCTCCTTTCCCTTGGAAAAAAGCAGGGTTTCATGTCTGGAACTGCAGCTCCTTTGTCTCCCCAGCTCGACATCCCTCTCTGTCCTTGGAGTTTTCATTTTACAAGCCGTGTGCTTGCGGAGGTAGATCCAGTTTGAAGTCCATCCAGGTGCGGAATGAGGAAAGAACCATCAAGAAGATTACAGGAGCTATTCTGCAACTGATTAACTCAATCTCTTCCCCTTCTTGTTATCTCCTCCCCGTGCCTAGGGCCTTTCGAACTGCTGCTTTAAGAGCTTCTCACTTAATCTAGCCCACCTGGACAGGTGTATGAAGAAAGGAATTGCCTTCCGGGGACGAACTAAAGGAGCATAGGTTGCAAAGGGAGTCTGCTTTTGGGAACTGCTAATCCCAGTTTAACATTATGACAGCTGCTCGTTAAAATCAGGGTGTTTTTTAACAGGCAGTTAAGGGAGAGGCTTTGCACGCACATTTAGCTGAGGATAATAGCGAGCCATGTGCATTTGATTTTTTTTCTTAAATCACACAAATTATACGTGGAAAGAATTCTTCACGTCAACTTGCTGGAGTATGGAATTTACAAGGTTTGCAGTAACTTACAGTTTCCTGTTGGGGGGCGGGGGGAAGAAAATTACAAAGCTTTCTTTTTTCTTTTTCTTTTGGTAAGATCAAGTTCAAACCTCTTCTATAAACCCAGCCTCACTGGAAGGTGTTCTGGCTGTGTTGGGCTTTCTCAGTTGTCTTGGTGGCAGATTGTCATGTAAACTTGTCTGGGCTCTTGTTTTTATAGCTGCACAGCAAGGCTGCTTATAAACTACTTTTTTGTATCTGGTGAGATACAAGAGTCTGTATGCAAAGAGAAGCAGAGGTTTGGGGAGTCCACGGTCAGGAGGGCTGTATTCCTATGATTACAACTGCTTCTTCCTGCAGCAAACTTGGTCTGTGAACACAATTTTCTCTGCAGGGCTGTGCTGGTGGTTAAGAAGCACGGAGAGCTGAGGAGGGGCTATCAAGGAGTGGCTTGCTCCCGAGCCTCCAGCTGCTCTCTGGGAGCTCTGTCCTTCCCTGCAGCCCTTAGGCGTGAGGCATGAAGGGCACTCTGTGATGCAGAAAGATAGAACATTGCCCCAGGTAGTTTTGTTGCTGGAAATCCTTGCTCCTGCAACTACTTAGATTCAGACAAATTAATTTAACCCGCCAGGACCAAGCAACTGAACTTGGTATGGGAATTTGTGCTACAAACTGTACTGCAAATCATTTGTGGATGGGAGCATCCTTTCTCTCCCCTAGGAAATACCGTCTCTTGTTGCCTTTTCTTCAGCTGTAATGCTAGCACTGGTTACCTGGGATTTCACATTTTCCAGCAGCAAATCTCCTTCCGTTCCTCTCTGCTGGAGAGGAATCTGGCTGTATCAGTGCTGAGGATGAGCAGGGAATTTTCCAGGCACATCTGCATGTGAGAAGCCTTTTCAGCAGTGATCCTTTCTCCAGCCCCAGCACAACTTGGTTCAGCCTCAGGGGACTGATGCTGCCAGTTCCACTCTGCCTGCTTAGAGTGACGACGAGCTGGCCCCTGTCACACAGCTCAGAGGGAGCATCTCAGTGGCACGGTGCTAATAGGCAAAGTGTTTTAATCTCAAGGGTGTCACCTTAAGCTACGGCATAACTTCCTTTACCCCCTGGCTTTAGAAAGCTGAACTCATCTCATTTGGCTACGCTGAGCAAATTCTCTTCCCCCGTGCTCTCCTGCTAGGCTGCTGTCACGCAGAATACTTGCTGATGGGGACTTGGGCTCTTTTCGTATGGTATAAATGGCTTTAATACTTGCTGCTCTCAAGGTCTGGGACTTTAAGTGTGCGCTGGAAAGCAGAGCCAGCTGAGCAGTGCTGGCAAGTGGAGTTGGGAGGACAGGAGGAGACTGCAGATTTCTCTAAGAGGGCATGGAAATAGCAAGGCTGTGAATTCAGAGGCTGGAGCCCAGAATTACAGAGAGGGATGCTTGCATGCGTGAGGACAAACTCACGTGGTGCCAAGGCAGGTTTTCTGTGACTTGTATGAAAAAGGAGCTGCAGTGCGTGTGTGAGCGCACTTAAATGCTAATCTGCAGATCTGAGCTTTCTAAACCTGCCTGTGCTCTAATTGCACAGGATAGGTTCTGCATGCACAACAACTGAGCCTGGAGTGATGATCCTGGGCTCAGCCCTCAGGGATTGCCCAGCACTGCTCTGCCCTGATTTTTTTAATGGTGCTGCAGCTCGCTGCTGGTTTGCAGGTGGTTTAAGCTGTTATCTCTGAGCACATTGCTCGGCTTGGGCAGTGCTGCTGCCATCTCTGCTCCTCTCAGGATATCTTTATGCTGTGATTTCTTTTTAATGTTGTTTTTTTATTTTTTTCCCCCCTCTTTTCCTGCAGCAGGCTGGAATTGGGCTTGTGTGTCAGCTCAGCAGATGTGCTGAAGTGGGGTGTGCTGAAAAGCCTGGCTGCGCTCCCTGCAGGGGTACGGGGAGGAGGGGGAGTGGGAGCCCAACTTGCAGCTGCCCCCTCTGAACAGCTCTTGCTGCCTGCACTGCCACAGATCTATATCCATCCAATCCCTGTGCTGTTTGTATGGAGAGTTAGTGCTTCTCCTCTGCTAATAACCTGTGTCTGATTCAGTTTCCAGGCGGACCGCCCGGCATTAAACGTCGTCATTTTCCCTCTGCTTCACGAGGACTTGACAGAGGTCATCAGAGATGTCCCCATGAGGCACTTGGATGAGATCACCTTGTTTAAAAGCAGAGTGGCTGAGGAGCCCCCCAACCTGTGGTGGTGACAGCACGGAGGGGACAGGCAGTGTGAATGTGTAGGGTTGCTTCTCTTTGGCCTGGATTCCCTGCCTGCAGCTCCCGGCCGCCTCCCCGGGTGCTGCACAATCACTTTCAATTGGTGCAATTGCAAAATAAAAAGCTGTCCATCTGCAGTGGGGAAACATCTCCTTGGATGATGCTTGCATCTGAGCAGCCTGTCTCAAAGGCTTCTGGAACACAATGAGTATTTCCTTGCGGTTAATAATGAATTGCTTTGTTACTTTACTGAAGTTGAAGGTAAGAGAACCTGACTTAATGACTCTCTTTCCCCCGTGTCGCCTGGTGTATTTCCCAAGGGCCCCCGTGTACTTTGGCAGTGTGCTTTGTGGTATTGGTGGAAATCATTCTTTGCTTTGGTCTATTTTTGGCAAAGTAGAAAGCCTCGGACAGCTAAGAGGTCGCTTGGTTGAGATGCATCCCATCTATGTTACAGGTACACATTGGTAGCCACACACGTGCAGTTACAGATACTTAATGATCTTTAGATTGAGGAGTACCACAAGGAGGTGGTTTTTTTTTTTAGTTTTTTTTAGTTTTTTTAGTTTTTTAAATAACAAATCATAGTTATTAGCACCTTGGCCGTGTGTGTTCTTGCTGATGATGTTTCCTCGGTTGACGTGGTGGAAGATGTTCTCAGCTGTTTTGGAAGTCCTTGTCCTGGGGTAGGTGGAGCCTACACTGACTGAGTTAAGGCTCGGATCTGATTTAAGTGCAGTCTGTCTTGCTGTTTTGATGGGGATGTAGTGCTCTGGCTCTGTCTTTAGGTCCCATGCCCTGAGTTGATGCTAATCTTAGAGGCGTAGCGAAGCATCTTCACAGCATGACTTCGGTCAGCTTCTCTGCCCCAAAGAACCTCCTCAGGCGTCAGTAATGGTCTGGATCACTTTCATATTGCCTTATTTACTGAGCACTTTGAAAGCATCAGACAGCTGTAGCGAAAGCTGTGTCGTGAATTCCTGGAGCACTGTTGCTGAGTGGCAGTTGGGTTTCCCTTTTGCTGGAGCGTTTTGTGGCAGAACAGTGGCTCTGTCTTCTGCAGAACAGTCGTCAGCTGGAGCTGGTTAACTCTGCACCTGCTGTCTCCTATACGTGCTCTCATGTTGAGCAGTGCTTTAATGGGACGTGGCTCTGAGCAGCCTGGTCTGGTGGTTGGCAACCCTGCCCAAGGCAGGGGGTTTGAAACTAAATGATCTTTGAGGTCCTTTTCAACCCAGGCCGTTCTACGATTCTATTCCATGAGCCTACACTCAGGTAGGCGATGGTGTTAGTGAGCGGCTCAGTGTCTGTGCATTGCTCAAACCAACCCTCGCACGTGTTTGCTGTCTGTCTGAGCTTCTCTTCCTTCCCTGCTCAGGTCTGGGTCCAGCAGCAGCCATGCTGAGGCCTCTGGAAACAACCACATCCTCCCCATCCTCAGAGCGGAGCCGGGAGCCCTCCTGGAGCACTGCAGACTGCCGCAGGTCAGGCACGGCGCTGGCACCCCGCTGTTGGCATCCTGCTGCTGTTTGCTCTCCCCGTGAGGTTGTTCTTTCTACCTCGTGTCATATTGCTTGCCTGTTCGAATCCCTCTCTCCCTCTCCAACAACTTTTTTCTCTCCTCCTCCCACGCTCTAGCAAAGCCCATGAGCTTGTTGGCAGGAAAGCGAGCCTCTGCTCCGTCCAGTTCAGTCCACTCCAGCTCTGCTTGGTGTGTGTCCAGGTTTCTTTCCCAGAGTAATTGATGGGGATCAGGCAGCGAGTTGCTGGAAGCAGTGCCAGTGCTGTGCTGCTCTCCTTCTGCCGCTCAGGCAGGGTGAAGGGAAGGCTGAGGGTCTGGAGCCAGGTCTCACGCTTAAGGAAACCTGTCCTGTCCCATGGGGGAATCCCAACAGCAGGACATTCCCATCCCAGCCAGGCATTTCTCCTCCTCCAACATACAGCAGCACCAGCAGGAGTTTGGCAGAGCTGGCAGAGTTAACCCTTCAGTCCTGGGGATCAGAGCGGCCCCACAAAGCAGGCGGTGCCTTTCTCTTGGCAAAGTGGAACCCACCTGCCTCGTCTTGCTGGGTCGGGGCAGGCAGCCAGGCATGGTTTGTAACACCATTATTCTGTTGTCCAGAGAATGATGCTCAGACATCTGTATTCATGCAAGCAGGTCAGAAGTCCTGATGCAAATGCTAGCAGTTATGATCGGGGCTGAGAAAGGTCACCCACAGGTAGTAAAGACAGCACTACAAAATGGTGATAACAAGGGAAAAATGCCTCCTGCCCGCCCCGTCCCCCAGCCGTGGTCTGGTGCTCCCTATCTCTGCCACAAATCCTCTTACGGTGAGTGAGAATTTCCGCTGCTTCTGCACTGCAGACAGGATTCACCAGATGTTAATAATGTGCTTATTTTCTCTAAGTGCTATTTTGGCATCGGTGTTAATTACAATTTATATTCTGCAACATTTACACTGGGAAAAGAACCCACCCTAATAGTCCCCAATTGGCAGAGCTGGGCTATTAAGCATCGCACCATATGTTCTGAGCAGAGCAATGCATGGGACTCGGAGCCCACTCAGTGCTGAGACTCCAGCCTGCAGCGTTGGAGCAGGAGAGAATGGAGGCATTGGCGTTCTGTTGCTAGCTTTTATTTAACACAAAATCCCTCCCCCTTCCTCTGGTCTCTGTCCCCATCTCTCCAGAAATATCCCCCCGTTCCCTATAGGCACCCAGTGAGGTGATCTCAGCCTGCTGATGCTGCTGTCCGTGGGCTGAAATGAATGGATTCCATTACAGAAGGAGCACTTCTTGCAGGCACTGCCTCTCTGGGCTGCCCAGTCCCTGCTGGTGTGTTTTGTGCTGCTCTCTAAATCTGACCCACCATCTCCAGGGCTGTGGGAGAAACTCGTGCATCGACCACTGATGTGTCTGTGCATCTCTGGGAGAAGGAGATTCTGGGGCAAGCAGCAGTAGTGGGGAAAGCAACAGTTGTCTGTGTTCTGTTCGTGCTTCCTTCGGGCAGCGTGCAGGGCTGTGAAGTCCCCTTACTGGGAGGGGAGCACAGGTCGGGGCTGCTGATGCAAGCTGCCGGGTAGCAGAGCAGAGGCCCTGCTTGCATGAATCCCCAGGGCTGTCTTTGCAGCAGGATCCGTCCCCTCACCTCTTTGGTGGCTCTCTGGGACTCGGGGCTGGGAGCCCCAACCCCTCGCTGGGCGCTGCAGGGTGAAGCACCATCCTCGTGGCTCTGTGGCTCCGCAGGGATGCGCAGGCAGCCGGGTGTGCTGGCAGGAGAGCCATTTCCATAGAAACCAGTTGGGATGTTGCACAGGGAATAGTGATGAGCAGCGAAGGGACGTTGCCCTGGACTCTGTTTGTTTTTAGGGAGCAGTGAGGGGCAGAACAGCCCCCAGACTCACGGATACCCCACGTGCCCGTGACTTCCTAGGGGGCTTCCCCCCCTCCTCCCACCTCCACTCCTCAGCTTTCATCACATTTTCAAAATGGCCAACCTGGTTAGGAATAACCATCATCATAAAAAAGGATGGATGGGGTCTGACTACAAACACTGTTGCTGTTAGCAGCAGGATGTCAGCCATAAAACACGAAGCAAGGGAGGCATTGACCTTTCTGCTGTTTGAAATGAATGGAGACATCAATATCCATTGTTTCGTGGCATTGACCTCTGACGCGCTCCGTTCTCCCTCCCCTTCACTTATTTATTATTTTTAGCATCCCCCCCTGCTCTGCAGGAGAAGGGTCACTTGGTTCCATCTACTGCTTCCAATCTCACTCAGCAATAGGGAACCCATCAGCACGCAGAGGGTCCCTATGGTGTGCTGGTGCTGTGGGTGTGTGCTGAGCCCCGTTCCTACAATGCGTTCCCCCCTTCCCCATGCAAAGTCAAAGCTCCGAGCTGTGAAGGAAGGCAGATCAATGCACGTTTAATTACGATGGGGTTTTTATTTCGGTTTTTAAGCAGTGAAGTGTAACGTTTTATGTGAGCACCATCGGAGCCCGGTTGCCCGGTTCCTTGTTTTATTTATTGCTTTAAAGGAGCCCCTTCTTTTGTGAACTTCATCTCTGCGCAGCGAACGTGAAATCAGGCATTGCTAATGAGCTGCGTGACAATTAAGTAATGTAGCACAAAACCATTAGGACGCTGGATTTGGTTTTGAAGTTCGTCCTTTGAAGCGGAGCTGCAGCTCCCTGCCCAAGGCTGCTGGGGAAAATGTTGCTCTTTCAAAACTTTCTTTGAAAATAAAATGTCAGCATAAGAGTCCCTATTTGTGTCGCCCCTCGCTACGAGCAGCGGGGGGGGAAATGGGTGCTCGTTGTGCAGCCTGCAGGCATTGGTGGGAAGGGGATCTGGGAGAGCAGGAAACGGGTGCTTGGTGTGCAGGGCTGGCACCGAAGCTGCTCAGCTGCTCGTTGGAAAACAGAGCTGCCTTGGGAGGGAAGGAGCTGACCCACAGCTGGGGGGAGGGCAGGGGAGGGTTGGGCTGCGGCACCGCTGGGCCCCTGGGCTCAGACCTGGGCTCCATCCGTGCGCTCGTCTGCTGCTTGTGTTTGCACCCAGCCCCGTGTTCTCATAGTGAGTCCAGTTCTGAATGTGCAACTTTCCTGTACGCAGTGGCATGTAAAATTTCAAATAAAGAGTGAATCTGTTCTGAACCGGGTCTCTCGCTGTCTCCTGCCTCGTATTTCCCCTGAAAAGCGCAGCCCGAAGCCATCCGTTCCCCCCATGGGACACTTTGGGGCTGTGTTCTGCCTGCAAAGTGTGAGCTCGCACGCTGAAGGAGATGCTTTTCCTTCGTGGACATCCAAACAGACAGCGATTGAGCCTCACTGCTGCAGGACGAAGCAGCTCTCTGGTGTGCAGGTGGGTGAGTGGTGCAGCTGGAGCAGTGAGGGCTGCACTCACCAGCCCTGGAGGTGATCCAGATCCATGGAGATGTCCATTGGGGATGGGGTTTGGTGTGGTGGTGGGGATGGGTTGGGGTTGGTGAACCTGGCTGCCCTGCAGCTGCTGTGGGCTCACCCAGCTCTGCCTGGAGGCTCCGTTTCACGGTGCCCGTGGGCTCCATTGCTCTGTGTGCTCTGGCAGGGGCCATCCCTGGTGCTCATGTTTAAGTTATGGATTTTATTGCTCCAATAACTGTTATCTAACCGTGGTTTTGAGGAGGGAAGAAAGAGATAAGGAGGGAGGAGGCTGAGGAAGGAATGTACTTTCGGGCTCTGCTGGGCCTCTGGCTTATCACAGGGGCTCCCTGCATTGTTTGGGCATTAATAATCCCCAGGGAGGGCTGGGGAGCAGCGGTCGGTGCCATGGCTGGGATGGAGCAGCTCGTCCTGGAGCCGTGCTGTGCCCCTGCAGCACATCTGCTGTTGCCAGGAGGGGTCTGTGGGGGAGCTGGGAGGCAGCGGGGTGAGAGCTCTGCAGCCATTTAGTTTTCTTGCTGTTCCACGCTGCCCCTTTTTCTTGAATGATGGCAGTGCATAAAGGATGACAGCCATCTCCCTGCTTCCCAAAACGGTGCTGTGCAGCAGAAGGCCCGACTGCTCTCATGTGACACGAGAAGAGTTGTTCTCTCAAGTTTTATCCCCAAATTTTGCCCTCACAGAAATGGCATTGATCTCTGCTAGGTGGGTTGGGGGGGTGCTGGTGGTGTTCTGGAGGTTGAATGGCTTTAAACTGAGAGAGGGGAGGCGTGGGTTGGATGTGAGGGGGAAATGGTTCACCCAGAGGGCGGTGAGGTGCTGGAGCAGTGGGTGCCCCATCCCTGGAGGTGCCTGAGGTCATGGATGGGCTCTGGGCAGCCTGAGCTGGGGGAGGCAATGAGCCCATAGCAGGGCTGAGGCTGCAGGGCTGTGAGTCCCTTCCAACCCAGCCATTCTGCGGTTCTGCAAATAGATGGGAAGCTTTAGGAGGGACCAGAAGGAGAGAGGTGTTGCTGTTAGGGCAGGGATGAGCCGTGGCTGTGGTTTGGTCTCTGTGTGACACGTGGTGATGCTGCAGTGCCACCCGTTGGGGCTGGGACCTGTGCTCTGGGTGGCACCAGTGTTGTCCCCAGCACCTCATTCCCATTCCGTTGTGCTCCTGTTTGCTGCTGGTGTGGCACCGAAGGGCTGCATGGAGCTGGAGATCCACAGTGTGCTGAGAGGAGGGAAAAGAGGATGAGCTGCATCCCTCCCACAGAGCGCAGGTGGGTGGAGGAAGGACTTCTGAGCTACTCTCCCATAAGCAGCATTATTGGAGCACCATTGCTGTCCTCTCCATCCCCTCTGTAAACAGGAATTAAAAGTACAGCTCATAAAACCCTTTTGCTTTCTCCAGAAGGAGGGAAGAAAAGAGAGGGGAAAAAAAAAAAGCCTTGAAAATGCTAAAGGACATAAAGGGCGTTCATGAAAGGGTTGGATGGTGGTTATTGCAGCAGGGGGAAAAACAACATTATTTCACTGTGCAGATAAAAGGAAGGGGAAAAGCAGCATATTTATAGCTAGGGAGCCTGGATTCCTTGTTAAGCCGCTATTATCAAATTAATGTCAAAATGCATCAAACAGGCATGAGTGTTCTGGGCCCCTTATGCAAAGTGCTTGCAAATTGGTTACAAATACATTTGTTTACAGGGTACGAGGCAGGAGCGAGCTAATTAGTCATTGTAGCGGGTTGTTTTGTCTTTTTTTTTTTTCCCAATGATTTTTTTTTGGCAATTACAGCCAGGCTGTTTTGAAGTACAAACAGAGCCCCTTTAAAAACACATCGAGTGCATCCCCAGCACGGGAGGGGATTCCAGCCCTCCCCACCCTTGGCTGTGCAGGCCGTGCCCTTGCTGGGTGAACTCTGCCCTTCTCCAGATTTGCTCCCCATGCAATATTTGCCTTCCCCCCGTGCCCAATGGAGGTCGTATTCCTCTGCCTTTACTGGAACTCCTCCAATTGGAAATCAGCTCTCTCATCCCATCCATCAGTGGCCATCAGGTAGTCCCAGAGCCTCCGCTGCTGTGTCCCTGTGCAGGCAGCCATGTGCCAGGCTCTGCTCCTCGCTGTGTCCTCACCCTGCACTGCTGATGGACTCCTTGTGCCACCGCGAGCACCGAGCCCAGGACAGCCCTTCCCTGCTCGAGGAATTCAGAACACACCGAGGAAGTCCAGCGTGAGCTGAGGTGTGGGTCGATGCCTCTGTGTGTGTTTGCCTTATTCTATTTCTGAATGGGTCACCGCGGGATCGGCACGGCAGGCCCGGGTCGGGGGATGGAGCTGCACTGATTTATCCGCGCTGTGGCACTGCAGCCCCACGTGCCGTCCTGGGCTGAGGGCTGCAGCCAACCCCGGTGCCACGGTGTGACCTGGAGGGGGGGGGGCTCCTCCCGGACAGTCCCTCCCGTGGGCATTTCTGGGGTCGGTCCCCGATGCGCGGTTCCACCGAAGGCTCTGCTATCAGCTCCCCGCGCTTGGGGTGAGCCGGCTGCAGCCCGGGGCCGTTGTCATTCCCCTCATGTAGCACGAAGGATTTCTGCGAGTGCCATAAACCGTCACGTGGGCAGAGCCTGGGTGAGCTCTAATTGCTTCTATTTGCATAATGAGGCGCAGCACAGCATCCTGCCGGTATCGGAAAGGGGAAAATCAAAATCAGCTCCAGATAAGCAGCCTGCCCCCATCCCTACCCGCTCCTCATCGCATCCTTTCCCCCTTACAGATGGGTGCGGGGTTTCTCCAGCTCCAGGGTCTCTCCTGCCCCCCAGGAGCACCGCGCCACCCCCCGCCCTGTCCTCGGGGCTGTGACCGCAGCCGTCCCCGCTCCGTCGCCCTTCTGTCCCCGCAGCACTGCTCCCAGCGGAGCCCCTTGCAGGCGACGGGTCCCAGTTTGGTTTTGTCACCACGTACGGACTGCGACGTTCTCGCAGCGATGGTGGCACCCGGTGCAGCCATCAGGTCCTGCAGTCCGTCGTTGAGCCCGGGACGAAGGGAAGCGCTGCCATGCGGGTCCGTGCGGCGCCGGAGGGTCAGCGCCGTGCGGGTTCCGTGGGACTTCCCCAGTGAGAGCCCAGCAGATGTCACTACAGCCTGTGTGATGGGGACAGGCGAGGGGACAGGTCCCATCTGCGGGACGCACGCTGTGCGCTACGCACTGCGCTGCTCCGGCCCCGTTCTCCTCGGCAGCGAGCGCCCAAAGGCAGCGGGAAGGGCACCTGGAGGAGGGGTGATGTCCCCTGACGGCAGTGTCAGCAGCCCGTGTCCCCAGGCTCCCAAGGGACGAGGAGCTTCCTTACCCCATCCATCCCAGCGGACAGATCCGGGCGCCCCCGGGCGCTGGCACAGATGCTGGGACCTTCCTTGGGCCGAAACTCGCCTCACATCCATCCCTCCTCCTCCTCCTCCTCCTCCTTCCCTGATTCCTCCCAGCACTCCACTGCCCTTTGGGGAAGAAGTGCTGACTCCAGATGTTTCCCTAATGAGAACCTTCTGCAAACAGCTCTGCTTTATTTTCCTCCAGAAAGCAAACCAAAGGGCCGTGCTGGTGATGGTGAATCCCCCGCAGCCGGCGCTGGGATACGGGCAGAGCCCCCAGCTGCCTTCTGCAGAGCAGTGCTGGTGCAGCACGATGTGCCCAGTGGGGTGGGTTTGGGCTCTCTACTTTCCTAGCCCAGGCTCACTGCCATCGTGTTTGAGATCCCATCTGATCCGCCGTCGCCCATCCCTGGGTCTCTCCATTGCTCCTACAGGTCAGATCCGCAGAGCTGATGGAAAGATGGCAAGGCGTTCATTTGAATGCACACTGTGACACCTCTGAGTCAGTTTGGGGGATTAACTGGAGCGGATGGCATTTAATAAACAGCCTCATCCCTCCCCCCACCCTGCTGTCATCTCAGAAGGGTAAAAAAGAAACTGCACGTGGGTGTGGGGGGGAAAATAAAATGGAGATGGGGGGTGAGTGCCGTGGTGTTTTCTGCCCCATCCCAAAGGATGCAATGAACGTGACCCCCAGCCATGGGGGGTCAACGAGGTCAGGGGGTCCTGGGAAGCCCCTGCGGTGCCCCCATAGAGGAAGGGATGATATCCTACACCCACAGCTCCTGGTTTGCTCCCAGTGCCATGCGTGGGGTGCTGCGAGCCGCCGCTCGGCGGGGCTGAGCCTCCATCACAACGTCATCCCTCAGCCTTTCCTCGTTTCTTCGGGATTTCAGGCAGCTTCCAAATTCCTGCGCAGCCAAATCCTCCCTGGGGCTGCCAGGAGCCCCAGCCAGCAGTGGGGACGTGCAGTTTCTGTACCCACAGAACAGCCAGGATTGCTGGCATTCCGCGAGTGACGAGGATGGGATGGAGCCCCACTGCTCCCCGTCCGGACACGGCCACATCACAGCGAGGTGTCCTGGAGGATCCCTTTGCTGGCACCTGGGCTTGATCCCAAAACTCGAGGTGATGGGGAGATGCTCCCAGCCCTGCACCCCTCTGCTTCGGGGTCCCACCCCAAACTCCCCACACTTCACCCTCCCGCTGTCTCCACAACCTCGCCGTGTTCCCGAATGTGGAATTGTGTTGGTTCATCTGCTCTCGTGCAGGATTTATTGTCCCCACGACTTCCTGTGCTTGCTTTCAACACGCACTATTTCTTCTGGTGAGCGATAAATCAAAACTGTTTGTTTGTTTCCAGTGGCTTTTTTTTTTTTTTTTTTTTAAACAGTTATGATTATTTTTTATTTTTTTTCCTCCTCAGGGCCCTCCCCGTGCTCTGGGAAGCACCTCGGGGGCAGATGGAGGTGGGGAGGAGATGTGGAGAAACTCAGAGTTCACAGTGATGGCACAAGTTGGGTGTCCATGAGAAATGCTCCCAGGAATTGAGCTGGGAAAGGTGGGAAACCCTGCCCTGATGCTGTGGACTGAACACTGCTCCACCTCCAACGCTGCTCCATGTCCAACACTGCTCCACGTCCAACGCTGCTCCATGTCCAACACTGCTCCACCTCCAACACTGCTCCATGTCCAGCCACCACCAGGATGCAGCCCCATGGCCTGGAGACCCTTCATGTGTTGGAGTTCTCCATCGAAGCCTTGCAGACATGAACCCAATTTGGTTTTCCTGCCTCATCCTGGGCAGAACAGAGCCTCGCAGTGGGGTGCACACACTGAGCACCCTCCTCCACCCACTGGGCTTCTATCAGAGACCCCAGAGCTGGGGACCCACCTCGAGCCAATCCCACCTACTGGATGCACCTCTCTGCTCCGCTCTGCTCTTTCCACCAGCGACTCGTGGAAAATCATTTGTTTTGCAGCAGCAGCTCAGCATGCCGGGTGTTCCTCCTTACTCTCCTCTTTCTTCTTTTTGTTTTGGAGCACTTTGGCACAAAAACACCTGGGATGCCGACCTTCCCACAGTGCTTTCCTCACCTTGAAGGCTTTTTCTTTTTACCACCCCACTCTGGCTGTGCAAACCGCACCGCGACGCGGCCCGATGGTGCTCCCAGGGCTGGATTTTATTTGGGAGAGGATTATGATTTTCCAACAGCTCTCACACAGAGGCGGAGGCACCCGCGGGGTTCCCACCATCCCTCTGCTGCTCCCCGGGCCAGCGTCAGCACGCCTGCAATGCGTCCCCTGGGGATGCAACAGCCAACCGGATCCGCCGGGAGATGTTGGCGAAAACACCCCCGAAATGATGAATGGTGCCGAGATGTGCTTTATGCTCTATATTTAACAGCATTGTCTTCTTTTAATTTATTTTATTTTTCTTGGAAATGGGTGTGGGGGGGAGCAGCACTCGCTTTTCCCGCGACTTTTCGCACTCCCGCAGAGCGCTGACCCCTCCGTGGTGCTCTGGAAAGCAAATTTCTTTTTTGGTTTCGTTTGGAAGCCGGGATGGAAAATGATTTCCAAACTCCCCAAATTAGAAACAGTGCTTTGTTTTGGTGGTGGGGGTGGGGAGGGGGGGGAGGAGCGGTGTGTGTCATCCCACAGCAATGAGGAGCGCGCCGAGGGAGTGCGGCACTGTGATTGATTTCTGCAGCACTGCCCCATAGCGCTGCCCCATAGCACTGCCCCATAGCACTGCCCCATAGTATTGCTCCATAGCACTGCCCCATAGCGCTGCCCTATAGCACTGCCCATAGCACTGCCCCATAGTGCTGCCCCATAGCACTGCTCCATAGCACTGCCCCATAGCACTGCCTCATAGTGCAACCCCATAGCGCTGCCCCATAGTACTGTTCCATAGCACTGCCCCACAGTGCTGCCCCATGGTGCTGCCCCATAGTCCTTCCCCCTTGCGCTGCCCCATAGTGCTGCCCCATAGTCCTTCCCCATAGTGCTGCCCCATAGTTCTACCCCACAGCACAGCCCCATGGCTCTGCCCCGAGTGTTTGCACACGGAGGGTTTGGGTTTGAGCTGTCGATAAGTGATTGGAGCGGATGCTTTGTGGTGCTGGGGGGCACGAGCAGGCGGTGGTTTCTCGTTGGGATTTTGTTTCAGTGTGTCCTCATAGCGATTTCACTGTGGGTTGTTTTGTTTCTCACAAAAAAAAAACCATTGGGTCCTATGGGAGCTGGGTTGGATTCATGCAAAAAGGAGCCAGTCCTGCCTGGGACGAGCTGGTCCCCATCCCTGCAGTTAGAGGTTCTACTGACAAACCACCATGGCAGAGGCTTCCTGCTGCCTTCTGCAGCTCCCAATGGGCCCTCAGCCTCAGGCTGTGGGGGTGCCAGGCCATTTCTGTGTGTGCAGCAGCAGGCATTGCCAGAAATCCCAAACAGTGCATTTTAAGAAATCACAGCGGGTGCTCCATGCGTTCACTAGCAGTGACTGCACAGACTGGAGAAACCTTCACCCTCCGCATTTTTCCCCCGTGGGGCATCTCAGCTCATGCACCCATAGGCACAGGCGGGTGGCCACGGGCTGGGCTGCCCCCCCAGGCTGCTCAGTGCCAACCGTGGCCTTGGGCACCTCCAGGGATGGTGATGATGCTGGAGCCACATGGGCTGGGTTTGCTCCCTGCCAGCTGATGCTCGAAGAACAGAGCAGCCTTACACCTCGTCCCTCTGCCCTGGTTCTTCCTCTCTTCCACCTCTCCCTCTTCTTTCTTTCTTTATTTTTTTAATTTTTCCCAGGCCCCAGTTTTCCCCCCCATCAAGGGAAACGCTTCGCCTAATTAGCAAAACACGTCAAAGAAAAATGATTAATGTCCCAGGAGGAGATTTAGCCGCCTTTGTGCCCGGGTAGCCTGACTTCTGCTCCTAAAGGTTTTAGTAAAAGATAAGGCAGCTCGTGACGGGCAGGCAAAGCAAAGCGTGCGCTCTGCCCGGTGCCGTGGGGTGGGAGGAGGGGGGGATGCAGATCGGGGTCAGTGGGGCTCGTGTTTCTGTGCCTCTGCGTGTGACCGTCACCGTGGTGTCGGGCCTTGGCAGGGGGAAAGGCGTAAGCTCTGGCTGAATGCCTCCTTTATTCTTCCAAGGCAGGTAACTCAATCCTGCTGGCCGGGCTTGGAAGCGTTGCTGTGATTGAGGCTGTTTGCACGGGGTGATGCTGCGGGCGCAGAGCGGTCTGGGGAGGGGATGCTCGGGGTGGGTGCCTCAAATTGGGGTCAGATGCAGCAGCGGGGTGGTGAGGGGACAGCAGGGTTCCCATCCCAGCCCTCTGCCACAAACCCCGGCACATCTACCCTAAAACCTTCACAACGAGCTCCTGCAGAACTCCGTGCTGCTGCAGGGCGGTTGTTGCAGACAGCTGGACCAGAGATGGAGCATCGCTGCGCCCCGGGATGTGCCCAATTCTCAGCAGAGCTCTAGGAGATCCAAGCACAGCATTCTTTGCTGTTATTATCACGTCAAACCATGAGAAACTCCCCAAGCAGCAACTGGAGGCATCTGTGTGTCAGTGGTGGCGGGGCGCTCTGTGCTCAGAGGGCTTCTCCTCCAGCACCAGCCTGGGCTCAGCCGGCTCTGCTCCACGTAAACAAGGGCTGTGTGTCGGCTGGAGGCGGCCTTGCAGGGCTGTGTGCCGCTGGGTGGGACCTCAGCACAGAAATATTTTCAAGATAAACAGAGGAAAACGAGTCCTGGAGGAGGACGGAGCCGCTGGCAGAGCTCCTCGCCGAGATATTTCGGGGCAGGAACTTGGCGCTGCGCGGGCTGGGGTGGAAAGATGGCTTTTGTAAATTCCTTCTTCTCCAAAGGGAACTTCGAGGGCTGCAAATAAACACAAAGGGCAACAGGCAGCGAAACCCATTGGGGGAGAGTGGGGATGCCACGGGGCAGAAGTGCCCGCAGGGCAGGATGATGCCATGGGGACCCAGCACTCTCACCCTGCAGCATCCCTGCGTCCCAGTGGCCAAATGCCACCGATGGTGGAGGTGGAGCATCACCCAGTACCAACCAGGACTGCCTGCTGGCAACGCCAAGTGCCGGCAGTGGCACCTGGGGGATGCGGTCCCCTGTGCTGGGTGCCGCGCTCGGGGTGCTGGGATGCCGGCGTCTCCCCCTCCCTCTCCTCCCCACCCTCGGCAAATTTAATTAAAAGTCGTTCAGATTCCTTTGAAAGAAAATGTCATCCGTCGACACAATTACACTTTAACTAACCAAAGCTGTTACAGTTCCTATATATATTGGAATCAGGCTGTCGTTATTAGTTCTAAGTAAGTAATTTATTCCCATTATTGTGTTCAAATTACAGGATATTACCCCCTGGGGAAATAATCCTGTTATTTGAAATGTAAAAAAGAATTCGCACGGACAACAATAGGTTCCTAAATGAACCTCAGAACGGTCCGAAACTGAGCACGGCATCGCTTTGCCCGGATAGAAAAAACACACAAAGTTGCGTTTAAAAGATGCTTTTCCTCCTCCCGCCCCAAGAGAGGGAAAAGGGGCTCCTCCTCTTCACCCGGAGCTGTGGGAAGCCGGGGGGGGGGGGGGGGGGCAGGGGATGAGTGGGGGCAGCCCGGTGCCGGTGCGGCTCTGCGACACACGGAGCTCATCGACCGCTTCGGAGCACCGAGAGGAAAAAGGGAGAGGGGGGAAAAAAGAAAGAAAAAGAGGAGGAAGAGGGAGGGGAGGGAGGAAAATGAGCTACACTTGTAACCTGATTACAGCAGCCAGCTATGTGTGCGAAATCACAATGCGGCTCTATAATTAAATCTCCCTTTCCCCCCTCCTGCCGCGCTCTTTCCTCCAGCAGGCGCGGTACAAAAGCCGTCGTTAGGACACGGCATTCCAGCTCCGACCAGAGGGGAGGTTTTGTCTATCGCTGCTGGGATCGTCTTGAAGGAAATCATAATTAGGAGCCGGGCGCTGCCGGCTGGAAGGCTTTGTTGGGCACAGGGCTCTGCTGGAGGAGCCGTGGGTGCTGCGGGGCCGGGCACAGGGAGTTTGGGGGGGGGAACGGCCCCGGGAGAGCCGTGGGGCGGCCAGGGGTCAGCAGGGGTTGCGTTGGGTGTGGGGACCCTCCTGCAGCCCCTGGTGCCTGGGTGAGATGGTTTCTGCCCCAACAGGTGTTGTTTTAGCATCGTTTTGGTGCCCAGCGTGGGCAACCGCGGTGCTCTGGCTGGTGCCCGTGGGGATAAGGGAGCCAGAACAACTCCTGGGGGTGGGAAATGCTCCTGCCGTGTGCTCTGCCCAAAGCTTTCTGGGCACTTGGCTTCTGGGCCCATGGCCCTACAGCTGGCCACGTGGAGGTGCCAAGGATGGGCTCGGCTCGGGGCGAGCAGCCCCTGCTGTCCCTGCCTTGTCCTTTAAGGACATCGGTTTGCTGGGTGCTCTGTCCCCACCTGTGTGACACCTGAGCTGGGTGGCAGTTCAGCCCCAGCAGCCCATTTCCCCGTGGGCTTGTTGCTTTGGGGTACTTTTGAGGACAGGTTTTGTTTCCCATCTCTCTTTCCCTCGGATAAGAAGAGGCATTTATGAGCTGGAAGAACTCAACGTGGGGAGGTGGATGGATTCCCCGTGCTTTCAGATGGGGATGGCAAAGTTTGGGGTGCACACGCAGCAGTGACAGCACGCAGGGACACCTGCAGGGGAAGGGACAGCCTGGAGCATCAGCGCCGTTGGTGCCCACATCTCTTCTTCTGGGGGACATCGCTCTCGGTGTGGCACAAAGCCAGTCCCCATCCCCTGCAGCTCTGCATTTCCAGCTCCCCAGGGCTCTGCTGGTTGCTGTGTGCAGCACAGAGGAGAGGTGAATTTTAAGAAGGACGGAGCAAAGGCGACCAGCTCTGCGCTGAACCGCTCGACTTCCCTCCCCGCCTCTCCCTGATGCTTCAGGACCTTCAAACCTGAGCTGTTTGTTTCTCCCCACCATTCCTTCCCTCACTGGAGAAGCAGAGAAGCTGCAGATGCTTTCCATGTTCGGATATTTGGTGTGCACACAGGAGGAGCTGCACTCAGCTGGCTGTGCTGCTGCGGATTGCTGCTCACAGCCTGCGTTAGAGCCACGCAGCAGGGTGTGGGTCTGGGGTATTTCCCACGCGTTTCTCTGTTAAACCACCACATCTGGCCCTCCAAAAGCTGTGGCTGCCTTCTCCTCGCCCCGCAGCCCAGCTCTGGTTAGGACTGGAGGGCACAAATCACAGCCCTGGGACTCACGTTCAGCTCGGAGCATCCCTCGCCAGCATGTGTGTTTTTCTCATGATTTTGCACTTAAAAAAAAAAAAAAGAGAGAGAGAAAGAAAAAAGCTTTTTATTGGGTAAAAGGGGAAGAAAAAAAGGAGAATCAAAGCCCCCACAGCCCCGCAGCTGGGATTGATGGAGAACGCCATCCCACGCTGCTGGGAATCCCACCTCCCGGCTGCCCCCAAAGAGCGGGGTGTGCGGGACCCCCTCGTGTCTGTAGGGCTGCGTCACAGATCCCGTTTTGCCTCCCATCCCCTCTTTGGTGTTTTATATGGGGGAAAGGGCCTCCAGCGCCGCGCCGGGGGATGAGGAAATGGGGCAGAGCTGTGCCAGCTCCGTCCGTGCGTCCGTCTGATTTATGGCCGCATTGCTAAATCCGGGCGCTGACTGCACGCCTTAAATATAGCTGCAAACAGCCTGCAAACGTGCGGGCGGCACGGCTCGGCACCCCGCGTGTGTGCACGAAATGGGGGGCAGCCCCAAAGGTGAGCGGCCCCCCCTGGGAAAGTGGGGCAGGGTGATTTGGGATGGGAGGGGGGAAAAGGGGAGGGGGAAAGGATGGCGGTTGTGTTGCCATCCCACCCCGAAGTCCTACCTGTGTGTGCTGGGGGCTCGGCGCTGTGCTGCGTCCTGCCTGCTCCGCTCTGCGTCCACTGGGGGGGGAATAAGGAAAATAGGGGGAAAGTGGGGGGAGGATAATAAAGGGGGGGGGAGAAAAAAGAAGGAAAAATGGGGAAAAAGGGAAAGCGGGGAAATGGAAGGGGGGGGAAATAGGGAATAAAAAAGGAGGGCAAAAATGGAAAAAAGGGGAAGGGGAAAAATAGGAAAATGGGGAATAAAATGGGGGGGGGGGAGGAAGAAGGAAAAACGGGGAAAAAAATCGAGAACGATGGAGTAAGAACGGGGAAAAAAATAAAAAAAAAAAAAGGAAAAATGCACTTTTTTTTTTTTTTTTAGTAAATTAAGCGGCGTAAAAACGAAAGGGGGGGGGGGGGGGGGCGGTCCGTCCGGGCGGCGGCGATGAACGGAACCAGGCGGGGGGGGGGCGCTGTGCGCTGTGCGCTGCTGGCGGCGCCGCGCGGGGCGGCACAAAATGGCGGCGGAGGAGGAGGAGGAGGGGGGGGGGGGGCGCGGGGGGGGGAAGGGCGGGTTCTATTTTCCTCGGATTTTTAATTCTTATTTTTATCATCCACCGTTTTTAACGAACGCGGCCCGCGCCGTTCTCTTAATGAAAGCGAGGCGCCCGCGCGTTGTTTGTGACAAAAGGAGCCCCGCGCGCAGCGCAGCCGCTTTGGGGCTGAAAAAACGCCGCTTTGCTGACCGGCGCCCCCCGCTTCGCCCCGCGTTTCAATGTTTGGAAGCGGGGGGGGTGCGGAGGCTTCGCCCCCCGCGGCCGCTCCCCCTCAAAGGGCGCTTTGTGCGCGGCGGGGCCGTGGGAGAGCGCCGGCCAGCCGTTCCCTGCTCAGCGCCGGGGGCTCCGCTGGGGGGGGGGGGGCGCTTCGCTCCCTCAGCGCGGGGCGGGCCGCGGGGGGCCTGGAAACGGCGGAGAGCGGCGGCGACTGAGAGCAGAAAGCGGCGGTAGGGGGGGAGCCTGGAAACGGCCGCCTGTTTACCCACGGCCGAGCAGCGTGCCGGACAGCCAATGGGACGGCGGAGAGCAGCTCCGGTCCCGCCCCTTCGGGGGGGGGCGCGGCTCGCGGAGAACAATGCGCGTTTCATGGCCCCGGCGCCGCGTTTTCCCCCCTTTTCCCTCCCTCTCCCGCGCCGTCCCTTTATTTTTCTCCCCTCCCCCTCCCGCCGCACTTTTTTTTTTTTTTTTTTTTTTTTCCCTCCCCTGAGCGCCGCCGGTCGCCGCGCGCGGGCCGCTCTCCGTCTGCGCCGCCGCGGTTGCGGATCGCGCCCGATGCCGCCGTGCGGGGCCGTCCCGGCGCTCCATGGCGCGGCCGCCGCGCCGCCGCCCCCCCGCCCCTGAGCCCCGGCCCGCCGCGCCGCCCGCACCCCCCGCCGGGCCCCGGCCCGCCGCGCCGCCGCCATGGGCCGCGAGCAGGCGGCCTGAGCGCCAGGTAGGACGGCGGCGGCCCCGCGCCCCGCTCGCTTCGCTCCCCGCTTGCCGTTCTCCGCCCGGCTGTTACCGCGGACGCTGCCGCCCGGCCCTCCCGCCCCGTCCCGTTCGTAGCGCCGTGTTTCGCCGCTGTTTTCCGTTCCGCCGCTCTTCGGCGCTGGTTTTTCCTCCCCTCTGCTTTATTTCTCCCTCCCGACACTTTTTTTTCTCCTCACCGTTCTTATTTTGCCCGTTTCAGATTTTTTTTTCCCCCCGTTTTCTCGTTTTCTCCCCCCCCCCCTTCACGTTTCTCCCCCGTGCTTTCCATCTTTTTTTTCCTTTTATATCCGTTTCTTTGATTCCTTTTTCTCCTTTCGTTTCCATTTTCTTTGCTTTTCTCCCGTTTTCCCGCATTCTTTTCCTTATTTTTCCTCTCCTCTCTCGTTCACCTTCCATCTCGCTGCTTTAATTTCCTTCTCCCCCTCTTCTTTCCATCCTTCTAAATTGACTTTTTTCCCCTCTTTTCTTCCCCGCTTTCCCCCAATTCTTCCCATCTTGTCCCCCCGTTCCTTTTTTCTCTTCCCCCCCTTTTATTCCCTCTTTTTTCCCCTTTTTTCTTTCCCTCGTTTTTTTCCTTCTTTTCTACCCTCTTTTTCCTTTCGTTCCATTTCTTCCCTTTTCCCCCCTTCTCCCTCTTTTTTCCCCTTTTCCTGTTTTCCCCTTTTTTCTCCTTTTCCCTCCCCTTTTTTCCTCTTTTCTTTTTTCCTGTTTCCCCCTCTTTTCGTCCGTTTCTCCCCGTTTCTGTCCCCCTTTTCCTTTCATTCCCCCACTTCTTTTTTTTCCCATTATTTCCCCGTTTTCCCGTCTTTCTCCTCCTTTTTTCCCCCGTTTCTCCCCCTTTTTTCCCCGTTTCTCCCCCTCTTCTCCCCCTTTTTTTCTCCCCTTTCCCCCTTTTTTCCCCTGTTTTTCCCTCGTTTTTTTCCCCGTTCGCTTTCCCCCGTTTTTTTTCGCCTTTTTTCCTTCCCCGTTTTTTTCCTTTTTTCTTTCTCTTCTTTCGCCTTTTTCCCTTTTTTTTTTCTCCTTTTTTCCTTCTCCTTTTTTTTCTTTTCTTTTCCTTCCCCCCCGCCCTTTTTTTTTTCTTTTCGATCTCTTCTCCCCTCCTTTTTTCCCCCCGATTTCTCTCCCCCCTTTCCCTTTTTCCCCTCTTTTCCCTTTCCAACCCCCCTCCCCCATTTCTCACCGTTTCCCCCGCTTTGTTTCCCCACGAACGGCTGGGATCCCGGCGGAGCCGCCTCCGTGTGTTTGCGATGCTGCCAGAAGCTCGGAGCGCTGCGGCCGCTCAGCGCCGCCCGTCCCAGCGGCTGCGGCCCCGCGCCGGAACCGTCCGTACAGAGCGATCCGAAAGAGAGGAGAGGATTTAAGGAGGATATTTCTGTATCTTCTCCTTTCTTTTCGCTCTCCGGCGGTGCCGCGCTGTTCCGCTCCGCGGGGCGGCTCCGCTCCGCGCCATTATTTTTTTCTTCTTTTTTTTTTTTTTTTCTCCTTTACAATTCCGTCCCTCTCCTTAATTCCTGCCTTACATTCCCGTCGTTTCTTCCCCCGCTTTTAAACCCCCCTTCCTCTCCGCTCCGTTCCCCGGGCGGCTCTGGCGGCCGCTCTCCCGTTCTCACCGCCGCCCGCTCTCTCTCCGCAGGCAGCACCGAGCCGGGGGCTGGCACCCTGCACCGCGCCATGGCACGCTCGGACGCCTTGTTCTTGAAAACCGTCTGATTTTTTGGGGGGAGAAGCGGCAGAAGCAGAAGAAAAAAAAAAAAGAAAAAAAAAAAAGGGTGGGGGGGGGGCGGCGGGAGGGGGAGGAATCGGCGGCGAACACCGACAGCGATCCGGGAGACTCCTGGAAGCCGGCGAGCGGATGATGGATGGCCGAGACTTCGGGCCCCCCCCCCGCTCGGCGCACGGCCCCCCCCCGCCGCTGCTCTCGGGGCTGCCCATGGACGGGCACCGCCTGGCCGCCGGCCGCCTGCCCCCCTCCGCGCCCCTGGCCGCGGGGCTGCCCGCAGCGCTGCAGCCCGGCAAGTTCCTGGCGTCCGGCATCGGCCTCCACGCGCACCCCGGTAAGAGCGCTGGGCGCGACGCGGAACCGAGCTGTGCGAGCCCAGACTTCAGCCGTGCTGTACAGCCGACTCGTAGCGAGCCGTGCCTTCAAGCCCGGGGAGCGGTGCTTTAAACCCCGGGGAGCCGTGCATTGCAGTGCCGAGATCCGCGCGTTGAAACCCCGACTGCGTTTGGTCCCGAGCCCCAGCGTTCCGTGCTTTAGAGCCCCGAATAGAGGCTCCTCGAGCCCCGAATCGCCGTGTTGTGGAGCCCGCGTATGCGCGCTCTCCGTTCCCTAAGTCTTGTGTTTTAAAGCCCCGAATTCCGTGCTGTAAACCCAAGATATGTGCGTTCCAGAGTCTTAAATATTCACGGGTCGCAGCCGTGCGTATCCACGCTTTGAATCCTATATTTATCTGTGTTTTAGACCCTAAAAATCTGTGCTTTAGAGCCCGGATCTCTGAGCTTTAAACCCCAGACAGATGTGCTTTAAAACCCCAGCGCCCACAATCCTGCACTGCTGATCCCAGTGTTTGGGAGCCACGAATAGATGAGCTTTAGACCCCAAATAGCTGAGCTGCTGAGCCTGTGTGCGCTCCAGAGTCCCAAATACCTGTGCTTCACATCCCAAATTTTCACGCATTAAATCCCACGCAGACACAGTTTAAACCCCAGATACCCGTGCTTTCAAGCCCCAAATATCTGCGTTTTTAACCCCCAAGATTCATGCTCCCGAGTCCCAGAGATCCGTGCTTTATATCTGAAATGCACAGACTCTGGAGTCCCAAATCCTAATGGTTTAGTCCATAAATATCTGTGCTTGAAACCCCGAAGCGATGTGCTGTAAAACCCCAGCCGTGCTTTGGAGCCCCCAATAGCCGTGCTTTGGAGCCTGAAGATCTGTGCTAAGAGCCCGGATCTGCGCGCTCCCCAGCCCCAAGCATACGTGCCTGCAAGCCCAGATTTGTCTGCTTTGGAGTCCCCAAAATGCGTGTTTTAGAGCCCCAAATATCTGTGCTTTTGAGCCCAAAGACCCACGCTGTTAATCTTAAATGTGAGCGCTCCAGAATGTCAAGGATTTGTGTTTTAAGCTCCAAATATTGGTGGTTTAAAGCCCAGATATCCGTGCTCCACAATCCTGAATATCGGTGCTATAAACACCAGATTTGTTCTCTGCAGCCCCAACTCCGTGTGGTTCTGAGCCCCAGATCCATGCCCTGTATGTTGTTCAGGGCTCTGCTCTGTGCACGGCTCTTCCCGAAGGCTTTGCTTGGGGCGGAGGGGGATAAAAAAAATACCCAGCAAACAGGGAAAGCAAAAAAGAAAACGATGGGAATGGGGGAAAATCGCTGCCGGCCGTTTGTGCGTGGCGACTTATGGCAGGGATTCGGGAAATCTCAGCAGGGTGGAAAATCCCTGCCTGGCTGTGGGGCCGTCCCTTACAGAGCAGGGAATGGAGGGCGGATTTGGGGGAAGCGGAGAGGGAAGGCAGCGGTGTGGGGCTGCCCCTATTGCCTCCTATTGTTGTTATTATTTTTATTGTCTTTCATTTTCATCCTCCGTCTGTGGGCACCCAACCCACCCATCCATTTAAAAAAAAAATTCTCTTTTCCTTCTTTTTTTTTTTTGCCTTTTTTTCCCCAGCACTCTGCTTTCTGTGCTGTTGCCCCATGGGCTGTTGGCTCCATCTCCCACTTTCCTCCCTCTGAGCCGCCGCTCTCCGGCGCGATGGGACTTTGCCCCTTGGATTTGCTTTGCTGTCTTTTTTTCTTTTTTTTTTTTTTGCTTCTTCTCCCTCTTTTTTCCCTTCCCCCTTCCCTTTTCTTTTTCCCCACCTTTTTTCCTCTCCCTCCCCCCCCTCTTTTTCCCCATTCCCCTCCCATTTTTGCCCCTTTCTCCCCCCAGCCGTAGGGTGGTTGTTGTGTGCTGCTGAGGAGAGCAGCTCATTTCCCAACCGCAGCCCTCTGCCCTTCTCCCGTGGCCCGGCCGATCAGCTCGGTGTCCGTGAGCGCAGTGCTGGGCGGCGGTGCCCAAATCTGCAGAGAGAATTACCAAACCAAGGGCTGCACGGCGCTCCAGCACCCCTGCCTGCTTCCTCCCTTTTGCTTTTTATTTTAACTCCTTTTTAATCTGTTTTTATCAATATTTTAGCTCCCTTCTTGCGCCGTGTTTTCCTTTCCCCCCCACCTCCTTCCTATACAGCAGAAGGCAGTCTGCAGCGTTCCGTATGGACGCTGTGCACATCGGGTCAGTTTGCTGTTGGGCAGATTTTTCCTATAGCATTTTTTTTGTTATTTCCCTCCCCCCCACCCCTCAAAATCACCATTTCTGCCCTTTCCCTCCGTCCCTCCACTTGCACAGCTGCAGATTTGTCACCGAAGGGACGCGCTGAGCCCCATCCCATCGTGCCGCAGGGATTTATCTTTATTTCAGCCCAGCGCAGCACCCCGAGCCCATCGGTTCGGTGTTGGTGTCTGTGTTTGTTTCTCCTCCTTCTTTGCTGCTGTTGTTGTTCCATTTGGGTTGGTTTTTTTGGAATGGAGCCTTGCGCAAGGGGCGAAGGGCGGCGGGCAGCAGCAGCGCCTTTAAATAGAGCAGCTCTGGCCCCGGCTGTGACCCCCCTCCTCCCCCCCATCCGCGGCTGTTGGAGCCGTCCCAGCTCCCTCCTAAAATAAATACCTGCAGAAATGTTTCGTGTAGGCAACCCCCAGCCTGGGGCTCGGGGGCGGGGGGGGGGGCATTGCTGGGGGTATTTTCTTGGAACTGGGGGTATTTTCCAAGGGCGGGGTGACGGTGGCAGTGGGATTTGGGCTGCAGATGGAGGAGGGTGCTGTGTATGGAGCTGGGGGAGGGGGTCGGTCCCCGGTCCTCATAGGGGGTGGTGTCCGGCTCTGTCCCTTCCCTGCCCCACCTCCGTGCTGTTCTTGGCAGCCGCTGCGTCCGGGGGAGGTGGAGGCTGGTGGGGATGGGGTTGTGGATGGTTGGCTGCAGTCGGGAGCAGAGCGTAGTGATAACAATAAAAATCTGCTTTCCCCGTGGGCTCAGGGTGCTCTTTTCTTGGGTGGGTGGCTGTGCTGTGTGTTGGTGTTTGTGTGCTGCACAGGCGGTGGCACACGGCGCCGTATTGGGGTCTGTACAGTGAAACGCAGAGATTTATCGGGGCATTCCTGCTTCTCTGCTCCAGCTCTGCCGTGGGTTTTTCCAGCCTAATCTGGAGCATAGAGGGGACACCATCCCCCCATCCTGCAAGGGGACATTGCCGTGCCAGCAAAGCCCTCCTGCAGCCGTCCTGAGAATGGTAGCAGAGCAGCAGAGCCCTGTTGGGTGCTTTCGGGGAGTTCTGCTGTGTTTCACGGCCCTGAAATGGGGTGCTTGCCCTTGGGGTGGTGGGAGGTGCTTGGTGATGCTGCTGTGGGTCTCTGGGGTTTGGGGCGAGGCAGGAATGATCTCTTGGGGTTTGCACTGGGAATGAAATGAGGGGGATAGGAATTTTGTTCTTGTTTTTTGGGTCTTCCTGCAACCTTGTGCTCTGTGTTGGTGAAGGGAGCCTGTCTGCTGTGGGCTGTAGGGTGGATTTCTGTCCCGTAGGAGCTGCGTGCCACCCTCAGCCCCATCCCGAGTGCTTGGTGTAGGGCTGCAGAGGGCACAGGGGCTCTCCTGGAGCCAGGTCCTGCAGCATCCTCCCGTATTTTCGGGTTCTGACTCCTCCTGAAGCTGTGCATGGCTCTGCTCCTGACCCACCGCGTTAGCTGAGGCGTGCTTCATTAACACAGCTTCGTTAGCCCAGCTCCCAGCAGCCATTCTCTGCTGCAGAGCCGTGCCTTCAGCCCCGAGCTCCTTGGCAGAGCCCCAGTGACCTGGTGCCGGGGAAGCCCTGCCCCAGGATGAGGTGTGGGAAGGTCCCTGTGCTGCTCCCGACACAGCAGCAGCTGGAGGAATGGAAATGGCCGGGAATTAATCTTGCTGCAGACGTGGTGAGCAGATCTGCATCCCCTGCTCCTGCCTCTATCCATCTTCCCCCGCCGCCCAGCCTGGATGGCAGTTCGCTCCATCCATCGCTGCCCTCCCCGCCGCCCCCGCGCCGTTCCTTCCAGCACCACCCCCTGTGGTTTTGAATATGCTTTTAATACATTTGGTTTAATTGCTTTTAATTACAAAAAAAAAAAAAAATCCAATAAAATTAAGCAGCTGGTGTGCTTGGGAGGAAGGGTTTCGGAGGGATTTGGCTCTGGCTGCCTGCAGTGCGATGGCATCGGCTGTGTGTGGATGGATGGTGCCTGTGCTGTGCTGTGCTGCCTGGTGTCTGTGTGTGCAGGGCTTGGAGGCTCGGTGCTCTGCCCTGCCCAGGCTGGATGGTGTTGAGAGATGGGAGAAAAAGGTGCTCGTGGGCTGCGTGGTTGTTTCTCATTTCATTGTATGCACGCATAGATGGAAACCCACGTAGTGCTTCTGCGGCATCGGGACCAGGTTGGAAATCTGTCCAAAGGCTTAAATTTGAATTTGGATTTGCACCGTTGTTCATTGGGAATTAAATCACAGCGCCGTGGCGTTTGCCTCTGTGCTTATCTCCTGGTGTTGGGATGGGGACCAGGAAGGTGGTGTGGGTGATGCTCAGGAGAACGTGGGAAAGGAAAAGGGGCTGAACGAGGGAGAAGGGGGAGAGCCTGGGCACAGACGGCGCGTTTGAGCCTGGGTTCCTAAGGAAAAGCAGCTTATGGGATTGCGGTCTGCCTGCAGGAACAGCAGCACTGGTGCAGCACTGCATTCCCAGCTCCGTGTTGTCCAAAGCAGTGTGCAGGTGGCACTCACCCAGCTTAGGGCTGGCTGCTGCCCGGCTCGCAGCGGTGTTCGGTTTCTCAGTGGGAAGGAGGGGCGGATAACGTGGCACGGTCCCATTTAACCTGCTGGTGACCTGGGCTGAAGTCATTGTGGCTGAAAATAGGCTGCGCTGCCTGCGGGGCATGGCTCGTGGCTCTGGGAGCTCTCTGAAGCTGCTGGAATTGCTGCTGGCAGGTGATGTGGGGCCGGTGCTGTGCCGTGCTGCAGTAATCGCCCCCATTGGGTGCCCATGGTTCTCCTGGTGCTGCCTAACGAGCTCTCCTATAACGAACACGTGGGTGTTGCTGGGTTAATTGTGCAGGAGCCCAGGCTCGATGGTTTGCTGCTTCTGCACTGGTTTTGAGTAATTAAAACAAAATGAGGATAACAGGAAGGAGCTGGGTGAAGTTTCTTTGCTTAGTGGAGATGCAAATAACGCGTGCACATCCTTGGTGGGACCCGTGCTGGCCTTAGGGCCCCCATACAGGACAGCTTCATCCCCAGGGCTCGTGGGGCAGTGGTGGCACGGGGTGGCTGGGAGGGAGGAATCCTGGGCAGGCTTGCTTTCTAGCATCCAGTTGCTTCATTCCTGGGGATTTTGGGGAGGAATCTGAGAGTTGGGTGATATTTTTTAATTCCCATCCAGCACCTTGCAGAACGTGGAGCTAGAGGGTGGATCTGGGGAGGTGCCCATCGGGGTGTTGGGTTTAATTCAGCAGGAGATTGGAGGTGTGTGGCGCAGCTGGGGTTTCAGGCAGGGGACTGCTGTCACCGCTGGTGGTGACACACGAGTGTTGACACCACTTGGGCTGTTTTCATGCTTTGGGATTAATGTGGGGCGCGTGGGACCGGGCTGGCTGTGCGTGTCCCATGCTGCATGGTGCTGCCTGCACGCACCCCAGCACACCAGGGCTGCCAGCCCCGGCGGGCAGAGAGCCGCAGCAACACGTCGTGCTGCCCAGGAGCTCACTGCTGCTTCCCTGTAGAGCTGCTCTCATAAAACTCGCGGCCAGAAAGAACCGAGCCAGCAGCCTGGCTCACGCCTCCTGCCCTCTGCATCCTCTGGGCTGGGTGGGACGTGTGCTGGGAGCACTGGGTGCTGGCAGAGGGGGGGGTCCGCCTGGTGCTGCGGTGGTGACGCTGCTGCCAGCAGTAGTAAATATTGAGCAAGAGTTGCTTCAAAATAAAACAGCCTGGACAGCGGGGTTCCTACGTGGGGTAAAGCGAAGTGAAAAGAAACAATAGACGTGGGTGCCAAGCTGGTGGCGAGTTTGTGTTTGATTTAAAGGGGTGATTTTGCAGCTGGAGGGAAGCGGCGTGGTGATGGGAGAGATGTGGGGGTCAGACTGAGGGAGCGAGCCCCAAGTCCTTCAGGGGACGGGCAGAACGGAGGCTGTAAATGTGTCTTAGGAGCAGCTGGCACGGTGGGGTTGGGGTTTGGGCGGGGGGGTGGATTCAGTGGCACAGTGCAGCGATCCGGGTGCATCTGATGCAGGGCTTTGATGTCAGCGCCTGGGGGCTCGCAGCGCTGCTGTCTCGTGTGTGGCACGGAGTCAGACCAGCTCTGGTGCCTGGGGTGTCACTGCAGGGAGGAGGTGGCGGAGATTTACGCCGTCAGCGCTGCTGGCTCTCAGCTGTTGGCGAGCTGCAAATGTGTGTGCGAGAAACAGCCCCTGCTGTGCTGCTGTGGGATGCAGCAGGGAGGTGGGAGGTGGGACGGAGGGTTCCCAAAAGGGTTCCCCCCAGCAGGGTGCTGCTGCTGGCACCGGGATCGGGGACGTGCAGTGACTGTAGGCTCAGATCGAGGGGTCCTGGGGAGAGTATTGGGCTCAGGGCCCTTATGACCTGCAGCCCCTTGCATCACAGTGCAGTGCTGGGGGAGGGGGCGAGGTGCTGGTGGTTAGCAATATTTCATCACTGGCAGAAACCCATAACGGACAGATGGGCCCATGGGGGAGAATTACTTCACGTCTTCCAGAGCCTTCCGATGGTGGGGCTGCGGCTTCTCGGGCACAGAGGGCTTTCACTCGTGATCGCCCCTGGTGAGGGCTGCGTGCTTCTCTCCCAGCTGACAGCGGGGACCAGGGAGCTGGACACTACTGGTGCTTTGGGGATGCAGCTTCTTGGTGCTGCTGCCGGGTGGTTGGAGCCTGGGCAGTGTGGGGCTGGACTCCCCACGGAGCTGCACCCCGGCGGTGCTCCCCCGAGTGAGGCTCCGGCGTGTGGTTGCTGCGGTCGCTGCTATCTCAGCTCCCCATCGCCCTGTGCCCGCTCGGCGGTGAGTCACAGGGCCCTGCCTCTTCCCCTCCGCCACCGTTTTCAGCAGGGTTGACACATCTGTGCCCGCCGAGTTCCTCTAACAGCAGCCTCGGTGATAGTGATCGATGGCTTCATTGACGGCTCCTGTGCAACGTGGGTACGTTTTACCACTGGGGAGATGGGTTGCATGTAGAGGCATCGGATACCCCAAGGATGCTGTTTCCCACCTCCCTGTGGCTTCCTCGCCCCACGCCTGCCTCCCGTTCCATCAGCAGGCTGCAGGAGCGTGGCTCAGCCTGCCGAGCCCCTGGGCACATCCCTGGGCAATAAGCATCTTGTGCCGGTTCAGCGACTGCCCCGTCCCTGGGCACATGGCTGTGGTTTCCCCTTCTCCCCTCCCTTCCCTTTGGCAGGAACCCATGGTTGGGGTGAGCTGTGCGTTGCTCACTGCGGTCGAGTTTCTCCCCTTGGCATCGCTTTCTGGCACAGAGATGCAAGGAGGAAGCGGCTTGCCTGTGGCCACTGCTGTGTGCCTGCTGCTGCAGGCCGTGCCTGGGGCTGCCAGGCAGCAGGTTTTGGGTGTGTGTCAGGCTTAGGGCAGCCAGAGGGCTGTGCAGAGGAAGGGGTGCTCCGGTGTTTGTCTGGGGGTTGTGTTTGCGTTGGGTTCATCTCCCGGAAGGCTTTGGCAAGGAATGGATGGGCAAATGCAGCCCAGCACTTAGCAAGGTCAAATGGTGTTGCTGGTAGAGATGAGGCTGTCTAAATAATGTGCAGTACTGACTGGCTCTTGTGGATGGTGCTCCATGTGCAGCTTCAGGGGCTGAACTTCCCTCTCCTGGTTTTGGTGCGGCTTTGTTTGGATCCAGCCGAATGCCCGAAGCTTGAGAGAGGTCATTATTGCATGTTTGCTTTCAGTGAGATTGTAGGATTTTGGGGTGGTTTGTTGCTGATGGGATCTGAAGGGAAGCTTGCAGAGGGCTCCACTGGCTCCTTCAGAATCTCCTGATGGCTTTTATGCAGTTTGTAAATGTTGACACCAGCGGAGGAGCTGCTTCCCCTTCTGCCCGTTCTTGGGGCGGCATGCAGTGCTGGATTTGCAGCGGTGCTGGATTTGCAGCGGTGCTGGATTTGCAGCATTGCCGGGTGCCGTTTGGTGGCAGTGTTGCAGAAGAATTGCTTCCTGCAGCCAAGAGCTTTCTTGATTCCCAATTTTATTATGACTATTCATTTATGAAATGCTGCTGCTTAAGATTTCCATGAAGATGCTGGGGGCTCACTTGGTGTCCAGAACAAAAGCCAGACCTGAGAGCATGCTGTTCTCTTACAGCTGATGGTGGTCTGACAGCTTTCAGCTCGGGGTCGCCGTCCCCTAGGATGCGGTGCTGCTTTGGATAGGTGTGGTGCTGTTTTGTGCCAGCTGATGGGGATGGTGTGCTCATGCTTCTGCCAAAAGCTAGTACCCTGTGTTGGGATGGGCTGTGTGGGCACAGCGTGGGTTTGCAGCCCACTCTTGGGTGCTCTTTGGGGACTGCTGTGCATGGGAAACCTGAGCAGTGCTCAGTGCCCTGCGCTGCTGCGTGTCCCCACAGCTGGCATGCAGGGGACCAACAGCTGCAACAGACTGCGCTCTGCTTGGGCTGAAACATGTTTCCCTCTTCTGTTTCCATCTTCCTCCAGGCTTTTCCCATCTGCCTAATGGGCTCTACCCGTCCTACATTCCCCTGAGCCACCTCGAGCCCCCCAGTGCTGGCAGCCCGCTGCTGGCCCAGCTGGGTCAGCACAGCCTCTTCGAGTCGCAAAAAGGTGAGAGCATCCCCGCATGTCCTGTCCCCCGCTCCTCCTCCCCCCAGCTGGAGCTGCTGGGTGTTGTGACATTCCTGAATGGTAACATCCCTCGGTCTCAGCAATACTGAAGTCTTGAATGTGGCATTGCTGTGGGAAACCTGGCCAGGTCCCTCCTTGCAGCCCCGTTTGCTGTTGCATCACTGTGCATTAGGGGTTGTTCCACAACCTGGAGATCCCCGCGTTGTCATCCTCACAACCTGATCTCCTCAATACAAGAAAGACACGGAGGCCCTGGACTGTGTCCAGTGAGGGTCTGGAGCATAAGTGTTATGGGAGGTGGGTGGAGGAGCTGGGATTGTTTAGACCCCAGAAGAGGGGCTCAGAGGGGACTTCATTGCTCTTTCCAGCTCCCTGAAAGGAGGTTGTGGAGAGGTGGGGGTTGACCTCTGTTCCTAGGTAACAGTGATAGGATGAGAGGTGATGGCCTCAAGTTGTGCCAGGAGAGGATCAGGTTGGGTATTAGGAAACATTTCATCTCCAAAGGAGCGGTGTTGCACTGACACTGCTGCCCAGGAGCGGTGGGGTCAGTGTCTCTGGAGGCGCTGAAGAACCGTGTGGATGTGGCACTGGGGGACGTGGTTTGGTGTCACGGTGGGATGGGCTGGGGCTGGACTTGATGATCTTAGAGATAACCGTAATGATTCTGCAGTTGTGCCCGGGTAGGACTGAAGGGGTGGGAGGCTGCTGTCATCCTGTTTGCTTTTGCTTTGCAGATGGGTTCTACCTATCCGGCCACGCAGCTCAGTCGGCCTTGCACCCGCAGCCGCCCCTCGCGAGGAGCGCAGGCGGCCACGCAGCGAGCGCTCTGCTGCGGGAGAAGGAGCTGGGGCAGCTGCACAAGAGCTCGAAGGAGAGCCTGAAAGACCCCGGTGGGAAGGAGCGGGGCTGCAGGACTGAGCTCTCCCTGCCCTTCACCAAGAAGGAGGGCAGGCCGAAGGAGGAGCCGCGGCCCCGCAGCGTGGTGGACCTGACGCAGGACACCAAGCCCGACGGCGAGCGGAAAGTGAGCGTGGTGGAGAAGGCGGCGAAGGCGGGCGAGCGCCTGTCGCCCTTTCTGGCTGAGCACGTGCCAAGCCGGGGCGGGGGCGGCGGGGAGGCAAAGTCCAAGAACCCGCTGCAGAGCTCGTCCCTCAGCAACTGCAATGGCGGCGGGGATCCCGTGCTGAAGGTGCTGGGCGCCGAGCAGGACCGCTGCGCCAAGGACCCTGCGCGGCACGACGAGAACGTGAGGCCTTCTGCGCACGCCCACGCCGAGCGGCTGAAGCGGGGCGAGACCCTGCTGCCCTCCGTGGGTGCTCTGCACGTCTCCTGCAGCTGTCCCTCCCCGCATCCCTCGCAGCCGGGCAAAATGGTGCCCGCTGCCACCTTCCCCCCTCAGCCCGTCCATTCCAGCGTGTACACCATCTTCCCGCCGGCCAAGGAGCTGGGAAGGGAGCACAAAGTCATCGCGCCCACCTTCGTGCCTTCGGTCGAGGCCTACGATGAGAGGAGCGGGCCCATCCAGATCGCCTCGCAGGCCCGTGACAACAAGGCCAAGGAGAAGGAGCTGGGCAAGGCCGGCGTGCTGCAGTCGCCCCCGGAGCGCTGCCTCGCCGACGCCTCCCGCGCGCTCCTCTCCCAGGACTTCTCTTGCCACGGCGATGCCAAAAGGATGGAGGCCCTGAGGGAGAAGGGTTCGGTCATCAGGGCCAACTCCATGGCTCTGAAGAGACAGGTTGCTTCAGAGCCCTTCCTCAACCGGCCGGGGCTGGGCTCTCCGGAGAGCAGGGAGTTCCTGGCCTCCAAGGACTTGCTGAAGTCGAGTCCGGAAGCGGAGCACCGTCCCTGCGAGCGGGAGCGCTTCCAGCGATCCAGCTCCAAAGAAGCGACAAAAGTTTACGGCACTTTGGACTCCTCTCGGCAGCACCTGGACCACAGCCAGCTGAAGCCTCCCGAGCAGAAGTGGAAACCCTTTGAGATGGGCAACTTTGCCACCACGCAGATGGCGGTGCTGGCCGCGCAGCACAACCATGTCACCCGGGCAGAGGAGGAGGCCAAGAAGGTCTACCTGGACCCCAGCGGCTTGCCACGTTCTTCGGTGGTGGGCTCACGGGTCGCTGCCGACGTCCTGCACCCCACTTCCCACAGCGAAGGCTCGGCCATGCAGAGCCTCATCAAATACAGTGGCAGCTTTGCCAAAGAGACCGCGTCCCGGCAGAGCTGTGGCAAGAAGAGCCCCTTTGGTGGCTTGGGCAACATGAAGTTGGACTCATCGCAGCTGGGCACCTCCAAAGTGCAGCAGCTGCTGACACAGCAGCCGGCCAAGCAGCTGAAGAGGGACCCCGAGAGACCTGAGAGTGCCAAATCCTTCGGCCGTGAGAGCATCGGCTCACAGGGGGAGGTGGAGGTGAGGCACCTGCCTGTCGGCATCGCCGTGGCCGTGGCCCGGCAGAAGGACAACAGCAGCAGCAGCAGCAGCAGCAAGCTGGCGCCCAGCCTGGCGGACCGGGATCGCTCGCTGTCTCTCAGCAGCATCAAAGGTGGGTTCTCCTGTCCTGAGGCTTTCTGTGTGGATCTGGAGCAGGTAGAGCTGCCGCATGGCGTGGGCTGCATTGAGTGTTCTCAGCTCCCTTTGCCTCGTGTTCCCAGCCAAGTTGTTGTTGTAAACATTGGTGAAGTGAGGACTCTTCCTTCCAGTCCTGTGCTCGCCCTGGGGGTGTGGTTGCAGCTGCACTGCTCTGACTCTGGTGGGACTCTGCTCTGTGCAGTTTTGCTCTGCCATGGGCCATCAGCTGCAGCCACGCTGAGCCAAAGCCCAGGGTCCACCAGAGCCTCTCAGGGGCTGCTGGAGAGCTTGGGAGCTCAGCCACCCGTGTGAGCAGTGAGGAGGAAGGGAACCCATTGCCAGCACCCCATTTCCCTTCTCTGTTCACCTCCGGCACAGCTCCTTTCCACTGCTTTGACCCTCATTAATGTGGGGAGCAACAGAAACCCCAAATCTCCCCGTTTCTGTCACTTCCCTTCGCCCCTGGGAGCTCCCTGGGGACGTGGTGGGCAGCACAGGGCTCTGCTTGTTCTGCCTTTCCATCGCCCAGACCCTCCCAACTCATGTTAAATGTAATTTACTGAGCCCAACTAAAAGGCTGCAAACAAGGACTGAATTCTGGCCGGCCTGTGGGCCCGTTGCTAAGCGATGCAGTTGGCTTTCAGACAGAAAACAAGACTGCTTTTCTCCTCCTCTCGCCCCCCAAATGCTGCCCCCCCCTTTGTGTGCCGGGAGATCTTCGTCTAATAACATTAGCTTGCTCGCGCTGAGTGGACAGTGCTTGAATGTTTAGACCTTTTAAGAAGGAGAAAGCAGGCTTTAGTGGGCTAATCTGTAGTATTTGGCAAGTAAAATGCAAGTATTTAGTGCCGGGCATTGGTTGTCAGGGAAACGGACCTGAGCCTTTCCTCTCTGCATAACTGATTGAATTTTTCTATGCGGTCTGTGCGTCATGTTCGTATATATGGACAAAATGATCATTCACCATCCGAACAATCGTCGGTCTGTACGGCTAAAGGAGCGTCCCATTAGCGAGGCTGGGGAGGAGTGGCAGAAATTAGAAAGTCTGTGTGTGTGTGTGCATGGGGGATGAGAAGAGGATGGTGGAGCTGGCTGGGAATAGCAGCTCGCAGGTAGTGGGGATGGGTGGGAGATGAGGGGCAGCTGCTGACCTTGGAAGGCCTTCTGGGAGGGAGAGGTGTGCGCCAGTGTTGAGAGCATCTTTGCTTTCTGCCTGCAGCCCTTGGAAGGAGCCCAGGGAGAGGAGCTGGGAGAGTTGTTGTCTTGTTGCTGCATTCCTTCTGACAGTAGAAGCTGAGGGAATTGGAGACCTGACAGCATAAAAACCACGGGCTGTCTGGGTTTGAGGAAATACACAGCGGGGCCCTCCTTCAAAAAGCTGCTTGTCAGCTGGGTGGACTGGCTGTTAGGGGTGTCCTTGTGCCCAAACCGTGCCCACACGCCAGGGCTGGGATTCAGGGATCACCCAAGTATAACATGGATGGGGACAGCAGGGAGATGTGGGAAAAAATGCATATGTAACAAGGTAGTTAGGGATAAAGCTGCAGAAAACCATGTCTAAAGTCAGGTAGCCAAAAATTTTAGATAAATAAGAGTGGCAGGGCTGGCAAGGCTGAGTGTCTCAGTGTTTGCTGCTGTGCAGGTTGCTGCCTCCCCTGCCAGGCTGTGCTTGTGGGAGCTGTTGTGATCCGGAGGAGCTGTCTCTCAGCCCAACAGCCAGCCATTGTTTTGGATCCCTGCCCTCATCTGCCATATGTACCCTCGCTTCACCAGACCCTTTCCTGTTGCACGGTTTGGCAGGAGAGTGTGGATTCCCTCTAAGGGACTGGATTGCAGAACGGAGCCTGATGTTTTTGTGAGCGTCTGCAGGAGGACAGGGCTTCGGGGTGCACCCAGTGCTCCCAGTTTGTGAGGGCGTAAGGAGCCTCCTCAGGTGGCTCAGATCTCCCCCATGAGATGTGCTGAGCACAGCTGCGTGGTTGGGTGCAGGGGTTTAGCTGGCTCCTTCCAACAGGGTGATGCTTCCAGGAACCCCTCTTAGCAAGAGTGGGGCCGCGCAGACAGCCCTGCTCTGTCCTCCGGGCCTTGAACTCAGTACTTTGTGCAGACGGCTTTTCCAAGCTTCTCATCTGTGATGGCACTGGTTTGTCTCTTAGGGCACAGCCGCTCTGAAGATGACTGTGGGGACGAGAGGAGTCGTCACCGGGACGGCCACCTCCTGGCAGGGCGGCTGGAGCGGGACCAGGAGAAGCTGCTCAGGTGAGGGTTGTGCCTGCCCCGTGCATTGTGTTCCCGTCCTCCTGCAGCACTCAGACCCTCTCATTCTCTCCCTTGCCTCCCTCATGACCAGAGAGAGCAAAGAGCTGGTGGATTTCGCTCGGATCCACCCCTCCGGCTGTGCCACGAACGGTTTGAACTCCAACCTGATGGTGACGGGAGGTCCGGCCTTGGCGGGCTCCGGGCGCTGGTCCACAGACCCGGCTTCGCACTTGGCAGCGCACCCCTGGCTCCCCCGAACTGGCAGCCCCTCCATGTGGCTGGCCGGCCACCCCTACGGTGAGTGCCCTAGAGGCACCCCAGGGCGCCCACAGCAATGCAACCCACTGCTGAGTGCCCAGGGAGGCTGCTCTCTGACTACATGGGAACGGGAACGCGGTGTTTTGGAGCCATCAAAGAGCAGATGAATTGTTGCGTGCATCCCCTCAGTTGTGATTGTGGTGTTTCTTCTTTCAGGACTTGGCCACCCATCCCTGCACCAGGGCATGACTCCAGGCTTCCCCCCTGCCATGGGAGGGGCCCTCCCTTCTGCCTACCAGTTTGCCAGAGACCCGCAGTCGGGGCAGCTTGTTGTTATCCCCAGTGAGCACTTGCCGCACTTTGGTAAGGACGTGAGTGTATTCCTGAGGAGGGGAAGTGGCTTTGGAGTTGGCTCAGTGGGAATGTGCATATCCAGGGAGAGCAGAAACCAGTTCTAGGTGGCCATGGGCTTGCTTCTTGTTACATTGCGTTTTGGAAATGAAGATGTGTTATCTTCAACACTGATTTCTTACCCTGTAGAGAACCACATAGAGTTTGGATCCCTGGTTAGGAGAATTTGCCCTTGGGATCAACCAAGGGTGGGCAAGCCAAGGCTGAGAGAGCACAGCAAGTCAGACGGCCCCAGAAGTGGGGGAGAAGGACAACATGCTTTCCCCTTTGCGTTTCTGATAGTGTTTTTGCATGGCTTGATGTTAAGTGTCCCCTCACCATGGAGTTGGGTTAGAGACTCTTGCCCTGAACAGCCCTTAATCCTCTAACCGTGCTTGTTTTGCAGCGGAGCTGATGGACCGGGCTCCCCCCCTGTGGCCTGCCATGTACCCCCCGACCCGGAGCTCCCTGCAGCACGCTCACCAGCTCCAGCTCCTCTCCCATCAGCAGCTGCTGCGGCAGCACGAGCTGTACATCCTGCAGCAGCAAGCAGCACATGCCATGGAGCTACAGCGGAGCGCTCAGCTCGTGGTACGTCTTGGAGAGCATCTAGCTTAGAGGTGGAAGCCCGAAGTTGGGTTGTCTAGGGGGTTTGTTGTAGAGAGCCTGAGTGGTGTCAGGAGAGCTGCTCCATGGCATGGCTGTGATTCCTTCCCTAGGGATGGCTCTGTTTATTGAGTGCTTTCATCCCTGCTCACCTCCAGGCAGACCTCCTGCAGTGGCTTGAAGGAGCAGCTGCAGTTCTGGCAGTGATTGCTTTGGGTCCTTGAAACCAGCTCCTATTCACCAGAAGGTTTTGGCAACCGTTAGGTTTCATTTGGGTGTGTTTTGCACCCAGTTAATTTTTGTAGTGGTGATCTGTTTTTAGGCCTTAGCTTTATATTTGTGCTTGCCAAGCTGGAGGCTTAGAAATAGAAACCATTTTTTTTTTTTGGGCTGCATTTGAAAGCTGAGACACCCTTCCCATGACTCCTGGATCTGGAACTTCATAAAAAAGGCTATTATAAGCCTTGGTGAGTCCCAGAGGAGTCTCCATCTCTTTCTGCCAGTGCTTCCTATCAGATCTTCATCCAGGTCCAGGAGACCTTTCTTACCTCTGAGCACTTTAACCCTTCTCTGTCCCAGCACGCTTCTGCCTGGGAGGTGTTAGTTTAGGATCAGCATCTCCCTCTATCACATTGGCCTTAAAATGCTGTTGCAGTTGGTAGCACGTTTTATTCCAGTTGTGTTGGATAAAGATTTGGTTTCATTTGGTGGTAGATCTGTGCTGCTCTCCAGGAGCAGGTGGAGATGTGCTGAGTTTTGCTCTGTTCTTATCACAGGAGAGGTTGAAGGCAAATGAACAGCGTGCAGATATGGAAGAGAAGGTGACGAAAAGGAGCCTGGACAGTGCCAAATCAGGCCTGTCCTCCTCTGCCCCAGGACTGGTACACCGAAAGCCACCCGTGCTGTCGCCCAGCGCCTCCACATCCTACAGCAAGGCTGTGAGTCCACCTCCCCTCTCTCCCAGGGCCTCACCCGTGTCTGTGCTCAAAGCTGAGGTGATCCAAAAGATGGAGGAGCCACCTTCGCAGCCAGCCTACTCCTACCCTGCCACCCCCAGCTCCCACCCCTCCAGCCCGCCCCCCGCCTCTCCACCCCCTGCCCCTGCCATCCCTCCAAAGGAAGAGGCACCCGAGTCCGTGGAGAAGAAAGACCTGGAATTGGAAAAAGAGGCTGCTGGTCCATTTCAGGCCTTGTTCCAAGGTAAGAGAGCCCTGCTTTGACAGAGTCCCATTGTGTTTGTGCCTGCCTCCCTTTTTTCTCCTCAGCTCTTTCCTGCTTCCATCCCTTTCCCTAAAGAAAACCATGTCGCGCCTCCGTAAAAGGCAGGGGAGAGGCAGGCAGCAGAGTGCTGTGGTTGGCTGGGATCATTGCTTGGGTTCTAGGGGCACCTGGTGCTGTGGGCTCTGTTCTTCCCTTGGGTTGAACCTGGGTTGGTTCCTCCGGAGCTGAGATCTCCATGGGAGGATGAATGCAGGATGCAGAATCCCACTGTAGTTGCTGGAGATATGCAGAAGGGACATTTCTGGTGCTGCAGCCTAAGGCAGAGCTTGGCAGCTTGGCCAGAAGAGAGATGCCCAAGTAGCTACTGTGAGAATAGGAAGAGTTGTGAATTGATGGAAGCAAAGGGAACCCATCCCTGTGCCTCCATGAGGGAAGACACATTGGAGACCTTGCCATTACACAGCCTGTCCCTTCCGATGTCTTGCAGAGATCCCCCCGGGATATCCATTCCAGTCCTTGCCTCCCTCCTTCGGCAGACACTACCCCTACCTCCTCCAGCCCACCGCGGCGGCTGATGCAGACGGCCTGGCTCCCGATGTCCCGCTGCCTGCCGAAGGCTCTGAGCACATGGAGCTTTCTCCTGAAGTCAAACCCATCCACCTGTCTCCGTCCAAAATGCTAGAACCCATCCCAACAGCAGCAGAAGAGGAGTCGTTGGAAGAGAGGGTGAAATCGGAAGTGCAGATGGAGGAAAGCCAAGAGAGCATCTGTGAGCAGGACATGGGCGCCCTGAACATCGCCACCACTGCGGCTGTCCCAGTGCAGAACGTGGACAGCTGCAATTTGCTGTTGCATCAAGGAGAAGCCTTGGGTGCTATGGAACAGGACCAGGAAGACCTCCAGAGCTGCCCACCTCCTTACCAGGTTGTGGCTTGCCAGGTGGAAGATGAGGCTCGGGCAGAGCCTGAGGGTGGAGCAGAAACCTGCTCTGTGCACATGGACTATGACAGCTCGCTAGTGCACACAGAGAGCGAGACACCTGAGATGGACTTGACTCCCCAGCAGGAAGAGGCCTCTGTAGCCATGGATCTGCAGGGTGCTGATGTGCCCCGGGGCAGGGAGTTTCCCAGCCTGCCCCCTGAGGAGGGTGAGCAGGGGCCAGAGATGCCCTCCTACCCAGATGAGGCAATCTCTTGCCAAATCCCGACTCTGGACATCAAGCCGGGTGACCCGCTGGCGGGGATGAACGCTTTGGTGGCTGCCACGGAAATGCCTCAGGCTTGTTCTTTGTTGACTACTGCCAGCGTCGCTCCATCCCAGATGCAGATGGAGGTGTTACCTGACCAGGCCTTGGAGCACTCCTTCCTGCAAGGGATCACTTTGCTGAGTGAAATTGCAGAGATGGAGCTGGAGAAACGGAAGCAAGAAATGCAAAGTAAGTGATGGGAGCGAGGTCTGGCAGGCCTTGGGTTGAGTCAGGTCTGCTTGTGTTCTGCATGCACAGAGGAGTAGAGGCCCAGCTGAGGTCTCTTGCAGCCTCAGCCAGGCAGCAAGGAGTGATGCCCCACACTTCAGGCACTTCGGAGGGGCTTGAGGAAGGGGTTTTTGTTGTAGCAGGCTGAGCTGCACGTGGCATCTGGACTGCTCCCCCCTTCCAAAGGCCCTCCCCATGTCTAGACAGTTTGTGGTATGCATAGTGGAAATGGAGCCCCACTTGCTGCCAGGGTAACACCCTTCTGGCAGGGGCTGAGCCTGCAGTCTGTTGGGGCTTGGCACAGGAGGCCCCTGGAGCTCCAGATGATGCTTTCCAAGAGCTTGGCAGGTCCTGAAAGGATCTCACCTTCAGTAACTTCCTGAGATGAGACGTGGTGGGAGCTGCAAGCTGCAGCGTGGCGGGGTACAACGGGAGATCTCAAGTGGGGGCTGGGGTATCCCAGAGACTGCTTGATCGGGAAGGGATGAGAGCCTTTCCTTGTGCCCACCAGAGGGATAGTATCACAGGATCAACCTCTTCCCAACAGGTTCAGAGAGTTTCCCTGTCCGGCCAACGCTGGAGAGTTTGCTGGCTGCCAGCACCCACATGCTCATGGAAGTACTTTCCACCCCCTTTATGGAAAGTCTGAAAACCATCCGACTGCCTCGAGAGCTGAATCCCAACAAAAAGTACAGCTGGATGCAGAAGAAAGATGAGCCCGTAAGTAGCTCTCAGCGTGGCTGAACCTGAAAAGCCACAGCACATCCGCTCACCACTGCTTGCCCTCCCAGTTGCCGAATGCCATCCTTCTGCACTGGGCAGAACTTCCCTCTGTGTTCCTAACAGCACATGAGTTGGCATGGTGCACTTCAGCTTTCTGTCTTGTTTGTGAATCAACACCATTGATCTCAGCGGGACCCTCCGTAGCCCTAGAAGTGGTGCTTGTAATACAGAGCCAGCAGGAACTCGTATGTTACTGCTTTGGTGGGGAGAATAAGTAAAGATAGTGGCAGCAGGGTTTTTCCTTCCTTTTTCTTTCCTGACTCTTCCCCATGGGAGACACTGAGAAATTATGTTGTACCCAGCAAGTAAGTGTTCCAGGAATATTTTGATCTGTGTTTTTAAATAAGGGAGAAGAGGCTCCACGGGTGTATTTTGCTCTGCAAGTTATTTCCCAGGGAGGTTGCTCTTTCTCAGAGCTGAAACCTTGCCCAGCCACCGAGCATCTTTGCTTGGCTGGTTTTGTTCCCATACCACTCTCAGGCTGTGCCTGATGGGGGCAAAAGTGCTCTGCTCCAATATCAGCACACAGGGTGTGTGCACTGCACTGCGAAGGCACCACAATCTAGAATGGGGACCAGGACATGCCCTGACCTTCTCCACCCCTCTTGTCTCCCCCCCCCCCCCCAGATGTACTCTATCAAATCAGCCATTGAGAACATGGATGCAATGGAGCTGGACTACAGGATGAGGCTGGCGGAGCTGCAGCGGCGCTACAAGGAGAAGCAGCGGGAGCTGGTGAAGCTGCAGAGGCGCAGGGACTCCGAGTAAGTGGCAGGCTGTGCACTTGGTCTTTTCTTTTCCAGCTGGGCACCTACCACTGCCTCTCGGTCCAGGAGAGAAAACAGCCTTCCATCCCTCCCTGTCTCCTCTCCTCCTGGTATGGCTCGCCAGAGCTTTGCACAACACACTCCTAGGCTATGTGACACATCACCCCATCACTGGTGAACGCAGCTGGGAGACCATTGTTAGAGACATCCTTGGCTTCAGCAGCTCAGTTTAGCAGTTCGGTGACAGGCGAAGGTTCTGGGTTGGCTCCCGTTCTTGCTTGCTTTCTTTTTTTTTTTTTTTTCCTTTTTCTTCTTTTTGGATTTATTTGCTTTATTATTTTTCCCTGTTTGGTTTGCTTTTTGGTTGCAAAATTTGATTTTTTTTCTTTGCTGTTTTTTTTTCCTTTTTTTTTTTTTTTTGTTTTGTTGCCTTGGTTAACAGTGAAGCGTGTGGTTTTTTTAAAGGGAAAAGCATGACGAGAAAAGTAGAAGCTTGGCGAGAAGAGGCCCTGGAAGGCCCAGGAAGAGGAAACTTGGATCAAGCGCTCTGTCGCCCATTAAGGAGAGAGGGAAGAGTGACAGCAAGAGTGGAAAGTAAGGCTGGAATTCGGGGAAGATGGGAAAATGGCAGGGTCGCTGCACAGGGTCGTACTTGGGGAAAGCATCTCGGATGCAGCGGGGTCTCGCCTTGGTGATGGTCAGGGAGGATGGTCTCACATCAGTGGTGTGGAAGCGTTCAACACGAGCATGGCCTCACGGTGGGAAGGCAATGCCAGCCCATGTGTCTGCATGTTGGCTGTGGGTAGGTCAGGCAGAGTTGAGTGGTGTTGAGCGCTCGGTGTTGGGAGCTTGTCCTTGTGCCCTGTCGGGAGTACAATGCAGGAGGGTGCCATAGAGCTCATGGCAGGGATGCTGATGTCAAAAACTGGAAGGATAGGGCTGGTCCAGGTTTTCTGTTTTCTCGGGCCTTTCTGCCGCATTTCTTGTGTCTTCACCTCCTGTTCCTCTCATCAGTGGGAGTTGGTTTGGCCTGGCCTTTCTCTTTCCAGTGTCTGGGTCATTCTCTTTTCTCCTTTTTTTCTCTTATGCAAGTCCAGCCGATCTCGTTTGGATACCTGGATCTCAATTGGCCATCTGACCATCCCTTAGATGGCTAAGCCTCTCCAAAGGGAGGGCATCTCCAAGCTGCCTCCCCATTCAATTTTTTGCAAATATCCTTTTCAGTCAGATTCAGGTGCCCAGCTCCCACTGACTGCGTGCTTCTGAAGATCTGTCCTCTCGGTGGCTCTGTTTTGCTCCTCGTGTTCGGATGGCTGAGCAGGCTGGAGGCATCCAGAGGTAGCTGGAGCTGTGCATGTGTGCATGCATGAGCGTATTGGTATGCACATCCTTGTGTTACAGGAATGCAGGAGTGACCTGGTCTGAGAGGTGGAGGTGCACCTTCAGTGTACAGGGCAGGAGTTGTTGTTTTAGCTGAGTACAGTGTTCAGCAGAAAGGACAGAAGGGAGGGGAAGTGCCTAGAGACTGTCATTGGCTTTGTGGTAGCAGTGTGATATGGGCCAGCAGGCTCAGCGTGAAGGAGGTGGCAGTGAGAGCTTTCAGTGGAGGCTTGGTGGAGGTCTTTAGGTGTTGAATGATCACAGCATCCATCAGATAGTTAATGGAGGCAGCTGGGGAACAGTGAAAGACATGCATCTAATCTCGTGTTATTTTATTGTTATGTATTTACCCTTTCCTTTCCCCACAAATCCTGGAGAGAGACCAAAAACACAGTCTGCAAATGCCACTTGCAGTGGGCCAGGCTTGTGAAGCGGATGGCCTGCCCTTTGTGCAAGCTGGTCCTCATGGTGCCATTGTCCCTCCGTGCGGCCCTTACACCCTGCTTGATCAGACTGAGCATCCTGGTGCCAGGCATGGCAGCACCTCCCTGGGCCTCAGGACTCTGTCTGCACCTAGAGACCATGAAAGAAGTGGGGTAAAACCACCACAGCCAGCTCAGCTGCCTAACCTTCCTCCTGCTGAGCTGTACCAAGTTGGGTGCTTTTTCAGTGGCTGTTACTCAAGACCCCAAACACTTCCTTTCAGAGACCATCTTGTGGGTCTCTCATTTGTGTGTTGTTATCCAAGAAGGGCTCCCTGCCTCTCCTCTTTGGTGGAAAACGAGAGTCAGGCCCTCTCTGTGTCCAAACGCTGTCGCTTCACAGTGGACTTGGCTCCCATTAAGGATCCCCACTGTTCTAGGAGGCATTTTACCTCACTTTTGAGCTTGATGGGGATCACAGGGAGGAAAGCCCCCCACCTTGACCCATCCTGTGCTTGGCTTGCAGACTAAGCAAGTCCTTGTTGCTCTCTGAAGACTCTGAGACTGGCGAGGGCATGAAGAAGAGGCACAAAGGGGCCCTCCCGGAGGAGGATGACGATGTGGAGAGCGGCAGTGGCAAGATGAAAGGGAGGAACCAGAGCTGGGAAGAACACGATGCTGCTCCCAGCTTCTCAAACGAGGTCAGTGCCCTCGTGGGGAATGCGGAGCCACAGGCCAAAAGCAGATCTTTTTCCCACTTTGCCTGGTGTTGGCTTACTTTGAATAACTCCTCCTGATCTTTCAGCATCTGTTCTCAGTTCACGTGTGTTCAGCAGCTCCTCATGGAAGGGCTGTGTGCAGCAGAGGGGTGTTTGCAGAAGCTAATGCTGGCTGATGGAGGTTGGGTCTTTCTGATAATCGGTAGGGAGGCTAGCACCTTCGAGCCAGCCAGAGAGTTGCAGTGTTGTACTAGCTCAGAATCCAGAGCAGTGGTTGTATTACTGCTCTGGCTGTTGAGGCAGAAGTGGGTGACTGACTTTTCGAGGCGAGAGAAGAACGGAGTGCAGTCTCAATGTTTTAAATGCAGGGTCTTCCTTTGCTCCTGTTGAAGGAATGAGAAAATTACTGGAGCTTTAAGCTGCTGTTGAAATCCAAAATGCATACAGGCAGAGTACTGAGTTATAGCTGCTGTTATCTAGCTTTAACACATGTAAAGTAAATTTACTTTTTTTCAAAGTGCAAGAAAATATGGAAAAAGAATGTAACAGCCCTGGCTGTAATGCAGTAGTGCTGATGCTCTTGCTGAGAGGTATTTGGGTATTATTGGCATCTCTGCTACTGTAGCTGGTTGCTTGTATGGAAATATGTATTTATTTGGCTGGAATTTGGGGTAAAGAAGACTTACAATCCCTGTGATCTAGAGAACAGCTTGTAAACCAAACCCAAACAAATCCTAAAAAACAGAGAGTGTTGAGAAGAAAAGAATTCCAAGCTACGTTAATTTGTGAATATATTTCTTTTGGAAGAAAACTCAGTTTTTCTGAGTTATCTTTGAGATTATATATTACTTTATGAGGGTGAAGCTGCCCCATTTGCCATTGTCTTTCTCCCTAGCACCACGATGGGAGTGAGGATCCTCCTTTTGAGGCATTATTAATTGACAAGCACAGGAGACTGAAATGAGGGTAGTTAAAAATCCTGGGGTCTGCCATGATACCTGCTTTGTGTTCACCTGCATCCCTTCCTTTCACCTTGACAGTTAAAGCTTAAGAAAAAGAAAGTACCATCGGATCAGGAACAGCTGGCCAGCAAGCTCGACAAGGCCCTGTCGCTCACCAAACAAGACAAACTCAAATCCCCCTTCAAGTTTGCTGACAGCTCTGGGGGGAAGCTGAAAGCTGGTGGAGGTGGCAGCAGGTACCTTCCTTCTCATGAGGCTCTGCCAAGTAAGGAGGAGAAGAAGAGCCTGTCCAAAAACCTGGGCCTGTCCCTGAAATCCACCAAGGAAGGTAAAAACAAAGTGGCTGCCAAAATGAAGAAGATGGAGGTGGGATTAAAAGTCAAAAATCAGCTGAAGGTTTCCCATTCACCAGCAATATCTGAAGTTAGCAGCTACTCCTATAGTAAGTAATCCCTCATTTATCTCTTGTTGTGGTGTAACCTGTTGTGTGGGCTTGTGGCCGGGGTTTCTGACCTCTTGTAAATGTTCTTGGAGATGGGTCTGGTTTTGCTCGTGGGCGGAAGGTGACTTCTCCTTGGTTAATCCATGCTGCTGCATCTTTGGGCTGAGTGTAAGATGTCCACCCAACTTGCCCCATCCGAGAGGTAGCAGACGTTGCCTTGTCCCTTCCTGGCCTGTGTTGCTTGTCTCTGGGGAAGAAGTAGTAAAATCATGTCCTTGCTTTCAGTGCGAGTAGACACTCTCCATCTAGCTGCAAGATGAGTTCTCACTGCCTCTTCTTAGGAACTGGTTAGTAGAGACAACTTAGTGAGTTGGGTGGGTTTAAGCTGTGGAGGCAGGTAGGAAGGGCATAGTCTGCAGGGAAGATTGATGTCTGAAGGATTGTGCTGCCTTTCTGCAGTATTGTGGCCCGATTCCTGGGTGGCTGTGTACAGCCTTCCCTTCGGAATTAGTCTGCTCCGTGGCATCCTACATACCGGTGTGCCCAAAGTGCACCCAAGGCAAAGATTCCTGCAGACACCATTACAGAAAGAAAAATCTGAATTGCAGATAGCATTAGGAAGATGTAGGACCAGGCATGGAAGAGTCTTTAATGGCTCAGGCAGACAGTGGGGCAGAGAAGCATGTGCAGGACTTGAAGTTTATGGTCTGAGGCCTGGTAGCTCACTTACTTACACATCTTGTCCTTTGTTGCAGCTAATTAAGTCCCACGTTAAAGATCTTATGGGGTATTTGTATGCATAACAAATGTATGTGGCAGCAGTACAAGACCAGTTTAGAAATTTCACTAATGGGGAAGATGATGAGGTAGTGACTCCACACAAACAGATGTTTGGCATGAAAACAACCATTTACGTGGCAAAATAGGAGCCATTGTGTTCACTGGACTAGAACACAGCTTTTGACTGGTTGTGCTTTACAGACCACTCCGTAGTACTGCTCTTCAGTGTACTTCAGTCCCAGGAAAGGACCCATGCCTCCTCAGCTGGGAGCTGTGGAGCTGCTGGGGAGGTAAGCAGGGTTAGAGAGGAGGCACAGCCCCTTGCTGGGAGGAGCTTTCACTGTATTCTTGCACTTGGTGCTGCGATTTCAAGGAGATCAAAATCTCCTTCCTGGACCCAAAGGAGCAAGAGAGCTGCTGTCCAGGTCCTCTCCTTTCCAGCAAGTGTCCTGATGTAGGACTGTGCCCGTGTCACCACATGTATCTCAGAGCAGGAGGATTATTGTTACCGAGGAACCAACTCTGGAATGGCTCAGCTTTGATACGTGTTCTTTCAGCTGTGTGCCAAGTTCAAGGAAAGGGCCTTAGGCAGTCATCTGGTCACTCAAGCGTGGTGGATTTGGAAAGGCAGGTTGAGCATATGGCAGCACCTCCTGTGACTGGTGGGCTGCCCTTGTGGAGGAGAGTGGGACCGGTGCCAAATGCTTGTGCCTCCTCCTGACCTCATGGTTCTCTAGCTGGAGTCCTGAAAAACTTGGGCATGGATCCGGAGGGTGAGCTGAGTATCCTGTTCCCATCCATGTTAATGGAAGTGAGGTTCATCCGATCTTCTGTGTATTTGGACTTTGGACCTCCTAAGCTGCCACCCCTTGTTCCTTCCTCTCCACAACTGACACAATGGAGATGGGGAGTGATGTGCAGCTGGGGCTGACACTGGAGAGCATCTGCTGCTGCCTGCATGCTAGAAAGGTCCATGTCCATAATGTTACGGAGTCAGTTGTGCGTTTGTGAGCTGGGATGTGACACTTCAAACCTGCTTCTATCACATCCAGGGGCACCGTACATTTCTGCTGTGCTCATCTGACACTGGAGAGGATTGTTGTATAAAACTCACCGTCTGCAGCTTGGTAAAATGGGCCAAGGAGTTTGGTCACTGTTCTGTTTCGGTGTACTCTGTGCTGCTGAGTTTCTGGGGTGCTGTGTTTGGAGTTGGGCGTGTTGCCCCTTAGCAGCTGGGGTTGCTCTGGCTGTGTCAGAAACCGTTCAAGAGAGTCAGTTTGTGTAGAAATGGGATAAAGTCAGAGGATAAAGCTGAGGTTGATTGGGGTTGATCGGCCAGTCATTGGCATCGCTGCACCTTTGGTGGCTGTCTGGAAAGGTCTGTCTCAGCTTTCTGTTCCTGAGCTGAGAGCAGGCCTTGGATCCTGCTGTAAGGCAGAAAGGATCGCTGGATCTAGATGGAGAGTGTTTATTTCTAACAGAAAGAAGGAGGTGTGTATGTCTGTGTTTATTCGGCTCGCAGCTGACCTGTGGCTCGTGACGGAGGCCTGGCAGGAAGGACAGGGCGCCGCGCAGCCCCTCGTGGTGCAAAGCCCCTTCACCCAGAAACACACGAAAACAGCCCTCTGTCCCCCTCTGAAACCCCCCCAAACCCCGTTCCCTGAGGTAACGCTGTTCCCACCCGCTCTGACTGCAGATACGGACTCGGAGGAGGAGGAGGAGGGATCCCTGAGGGACGAGTGGCCGGCGCAGCCCCCCTCCGCCCCCAAGCCGCGGCCGCCTGGCCTCTACAGCACGGCGGCCAGGAAGGGCGGCCGGGCGGCCGGCGGCCCCAAGGCGGCCCCGCGCGGTGTGGCGGCCGGGCGGCCGCTGAAAGCCAAGGCGGCGGCGGGCCGCAAGCAGCCCTTCTGCCTGCTGCTGCGGGAGGCCGAGGCGGGATCTTCCTTCAGCGACTCCTCGGAGGACTCGTTCGATCAAGGTTACTAGCTTATAGCAAACGCACCCCTCCACCGTGTCTGCGTGGGGCGGGCGGGGGGCGAGCAGGGCCCTCGGGCCGGGGTCAGCCATTTTGATGGTCGCAGCCAGGGCGGCCATCTTTGTTCTTGGCAGCGTAGCCTGCTGTATCAGCCCGACGGTTATTTTTTATCCTTTTTGTACCTGTATCGTTGTGATATTATGACCGACTGGCTCTTTTAGAGCTTTTATATCGACTGGGTTTTAGAGTTCACCTCTCCCTACTTTCCTGCTCCCTTCCTCCCTTCAGTTTCTCCCTCACTTTCTTCCTTGCTGCCACCACCACCATTATATTCTTTTTATTACTCTTATTATTATTTTATCTCTTATTATTTTATTTTGGCATGGGCCTTGAAGAGGCTTGGAAGGAGCTTTTGTTTTGTTTTGTTTTGCTTTTCTTCCCCTTTTTCAGTTGCATTCCTTTACTTTCCGTTATTACCATTTTTTTACTGCCGGGATACTGTTGTGTGGCCGTGTGACTTGATGTTTGTACTGCGATTTGGTATACCAAGCTTTATTAAACATATCGAGTTCATTTTTAACTAAACCTGTGTACTTGTCTCTCTTGCTGTGTCTCTTAGCAGGCGATTAGGTTGCCGCTTCACTCCATCCTGCTCTGCATCCCTCTCCTGCTCCCACTCCCCATGAGTAGAACTGGAATTAACCTAGTCTGGGTACTCTCTATTATTCAAATATCCCTGCTAGCAATTGTCGCTCGCTGCCTTTGTCCAAATCAAGGCCTCTCTCCCACCCCCACTCCTTTTATTTCGTTTTTATTTTGCTCATCCGTTTTATGGTTTTTTTTTTTTTTACTATTATTTACAGCTGTTTTCTTGTGTTGTTAGGCTCTCAAGGCAGGCAGGTAAATCGTGAAGGCTCTCTGTCCTCATTGCTGCTGTGCGTAAGGTCCCCGTTATTTGACAGATAGGCATTTTTTCTTTTCAGAACATACTCAGCAAGTTTTTATGTCCCTTTTGGGTGGTAAATGTTTTTCAGATGCCCGCACATAATCCGTAGCGCTCAAGGATGTGATAATTACTGCATTAAATTTGACTGCAGTTTCCCTCCCCCACCCTCACCCCAATTTTTTTTTTCCTTACAGCTTCTTTTTGTCAGCCTGTCATTAGTACTTCAGTGGGAAAAGAGATTACTTGAGACTTTTCCTCCAGAGGCACAAGGGGTTTCTGTTTTAGAGCGCGCTCATTAAATAATAATCATGGGGAAAGGTCATTTTAATGAGCCCTCAGCTCCCAAAAGAAAGTAGCTCGTCTGGGCTGAATGCTAAGCAAGAGCATCCCCAGTTGTTATCGCCTACGTTACACAGCAGAGCTGCATGCAGCACAGCAAAAGCCTTTTAGCGTTTCACACTGCTCAGACAGTTGTTAATTGAAAATGGGGCTGGATAATTTTGCTTTGGTTTTGTTATTCTTAGTTTTTGATCTTAATCTCCTCCACACACCTGTTTTTTCTTCCCTCCAAACCCATCCTCCAAAGAAAGGCTATTCGAGCTGAAAAAAAAACCAAACCATCTATTTCAAACAGCAGAAAGATACAGAAGTAGTTTGATGTGACTCTGGGCTGGGCCCACCAGTGCATCTAAAAGAAAACTAAAAAGAAGTCTGTTTCAGAGAAATCAAATTTATTCCTCAGAGAACCCAAGCTGTTCTGGGGACAGTGGATTTCAAGTAAGGGAGAGTTTGCCACATCTCCATGAAGAGTCTGTGTTACTTCCGTTCAGCTTGACATCTCTTCCCTTCCCTGTTTCTTTCTGCATCTTTTCTTTGTTTATTTTGCTGCTTTTGGAAATTTTGAGGGTATCAGTCCCTTTTTGATGCTATGTTCTTGAGTTTTGGGGCTTTGCTTTTTGGTTTTGCTCCAGATAGCAGATAGGTAACCTGTCCCTAGATGAGCTTTGTCGATTTTTCAAGTGACCTGTTTTGCTTTTTTAAAACACAGCTATCCCGGTTTTATGGGATAAAGTCTGGGGAAGGGAGGGGGATACGGGAGGAGGTTGGGGTGTCTGGAACAAATGGGGAAAGGCGTTGTAAATCCCTCAGAGGTGTCATTTGATGGTGGGGAAACCAAAGATGCAAATCCTCCGGGGGTGGGAGGTGGGCACGGAGGGGCGGTTGGGAGGGATGACTGGTTACAGTTTTGTTTTTTCTTCAAATGGTTTTTGGTTTTGTTTGTTTATTTGCTTGTTTTGTTTAGTTCTTTGTCAGAAACATTTCTTGAAGGGATATTTGGGTAATAGGGTTTCTAATGGCTTTCCCTGATACTAAACCGATTAATAACCTCAGCTTTTCTAGAAGTGCTCGCTTTCTCCTTGCAGCTGCTTGGCCAACCCTTTCACCCCTGCCCCTATCCATGATGCTTTGAATGTCTGTGTCGGTCTCTTGCATTTGCTCTCACGCTGCACTAAAGAAGCAAAGTGGTTGGCTGGTTGTAGGGCAGACACTTCTCAGCGAGGGTCACTAACCATGAACCTGAACCTTGACCATTGTTATGTAGGTAGGCAAAATAATTTTCTTTATGTCATCTGTCAGCCTCAGATGTTTCGATGTTACCTCCGTGAATAATGACACGTAGATCTTTGCACTCTCTTGTTTTTTTTGGTATAATTTTCAAGATGATCGCTGTCCACTTTTGACTTTCCTCTGTCCATGTAGAGTTTTGCATGGAACATTTGCTTGAGTGTCTGTGTTTGAGGACTCCAGAAATGCTTTTCTGTTTGCTGTTTGATTTTCTCTTGGAGAACCCCTTATCCTAGCAGAAAGGAGTATTTTTTTTTTTTTGATAGATACAAGATGAGAAGCCACGGAATTGCCTGCAAAGGCTCTGCCTCTCTGCAGCTGAAAGATTTCCTGGGCCACGATGCAGACTGCTTGCTGCTGGGGCAGTGGGTATCATGACCCTACCACTGTGTGCGTCAGATGTAGGACTAGCTGCAGGAGAACTTGTTTTTGTCTGCCTTGAGATAGTTGCAGGGACACACAGATTCCTTGTCGACCAAACATAGCACTGCTGTTAACGACAGTGAGCGAAGCCTATGGTGTTTCATCCAGTGACCTTGCAGAGGAAACTGCCAGTAGAGGCTGAAGCTACATAGGGTCTTCAGAGGCTATCAGGATAGGGAATGCCATGAAGTTTCCATGACCAAAGACCCACATTTTTTCTTCTCAATAGACTGTATCCCTGGAGAGATGAATGCCTTCTTCCTTGCTCTCCTTAACTTGGAGGGTGATTTTTCCCCCTTGAAAGAAATGATGGAATGTTTTTCTGCTGTTTTTTTCCAAGCAGTGTGGATAACTGTTTCCCCGTGCAACCAATCCTGTGCAATCATTGTAATATTTTAATAGTTTTTAATAAGCACTTCTGGAGTCAGCAGCGCCGCACACATGGAGGAAAAATCTACGACTGATGAGAATTGGTTTGTTTGGCATTAAAAAAAAAAAAGAAAGAAAGAAAGACAATCTTAAATTGGAGATTTGAAAATAGGTAACCTCCAGAGTTTGGACCGATCACACAAATCAGATGTCAATGACCCAGGAGCTGTCTAAAGTCTGCCTGTACTTAGCCTGCTTTGTATGCTGTAGGCCTGCTTGGTGTTATGAAAAAAATCATGCTATTTTTTTTTTACAGTGTGAAATGACTCTTCTAAGTGTGTGTTTTTACCCCCCCCTTCCCAAACCTCTCCTCCCCATGCCCTACTCAGTCCATCCTGTTACATCAGTCTGTAAAAACCAAACTGCTTAACCGATCTCCACTCATCTTCATTTATTCCTCTCCTACAGTAAAATGCCATAAAAAAAAAAAAAACAAACAGTGAGAAAGTTCAGTATTTTCAATTGGTGTTGCTTCTGAATTTAATGCAGGTAAACATTTTGGGAAAAAAAGAAAACCTTTGACTTGAGCTTATCTGGCTTCACCAGCATTTCAGTATGACTTCTTGTTTGTTTTGGCTGCAGGATTGTATGCATACGGTGTGACTGTGTGTGTGGGTGTGTACACACATATACATGCTCTTAATGATGGCAGCAATGTTTCACTTGATATGTTTTCTCCTCAGCCTTGCTCAGTGTTTACAGAATTACAACCAGAAGAGAGAAAGAAAAAGATATTTCAGAATGTTTTTTGTCCCACCGTTAATTATTGGCAGCTGAAAAGATGGAGGCTTTGGTTGTGCAAAAGCATCTGTGCGTGCTTCGTTTTAAGCCCACAGATAGGTTGGGTACCTATCTGTATCCTATAGGATAGCAGGAGTCAGACTCAAGCTTCAGATTCTGTACAGCCATTGCACTGAGCTGCGGAGAACCAGCAGGAATATCTTTGCCACCAGGGCTGTGAAGGTGGGGACTCGGTTTAGAAGTGGGTTTGGAGGGAAGCCCCAGACGTGCTGTCTTGGTTTCGTTCGGTCGTTTTTGTCTCTTGGCACTTCAGGAGGAAGAGGAGCAGAGTGAGCAAGAGCTGCACTTGTGGTGGGGAAGGATAGAGCTGTGAGTGAAGGCTGCGAACGTGCTCTAACGTGTTGTTCTTTTTCAGGCTGCAGGTTGAATCTCCTGCAGTTAGAAATATAAGTGTTTTGGTAATAATGCTGACAAGAGACTGTCTCTGGTTGTCTCTCCGTAGCGTGACACCGTATATTTGAAGGAGGTTAGAATAACTGCTGGGTGCATTATTGCATCGTACGTTTTCCGTGGCGTGAGTAATGGCTGCTTTCAGCGTGCCTTTTAAATCTGCTTCACCTCGGTGCCTTTGAAATACGGGAGCTGCTCGGTGCCCTCGTGCCCTTGTGGCTGCAGAGCCCACGTTGGCTGGGGTGGAAGAGGAGTCTTCAAGCACTGAGCGAGAAGTGTGCTCGTGCTGCATGGTATGCATATGGGACAGGTTGTGAAGGGGTTTTCCTGCAAAACATCCCCTTTTTTTTGCCTGCTTTCTGTTCTCAGCTCACCTGGCTCTCTGGGTCTAGCAGGAAGGGCTGCATGGGCTGATCTTTCTGATTTTGTGGAGCAGTACTGAATTCAGAGCCCAGTTGGATGCATGGTTGGAGTCTCAAATAAGGGGCACTTGTTGGAGTAGGGCGTCCCACTTTGGAGTAGAACAGAGCTGGTGTAGGAACTCAGGCACTGTTTTGCTGCTTGCAGGCAGGTGGCTTCTGCAGCTCAGAATAGCTGAGGTCATCTGGATGTGTTTTCTTCTTGGCAAAACATGGTAGAAAAACAGCCGTTGTGCCCCTTCTTGTGTTAGGGAAAGGAATCTGATCCTAATTTGGTGTGGATTGGTTTTTTTGCATGTGGTTTTTGTGCAAGGAGTGAACAGGGCTGTTAATGTCTTGGTATTCACTGCAAGACTGTTGGGTTAGCAGCAATTCTCTATCAAAAGCATCGTGTGAGCCACTGAGGTGTGGAAGGGCTTTCTGTGCAGTCAACAATTAGTATTCCGTGTCCATCTGATGTATGCTGTTGGAAAAAAACAAAAGTGTCACTCATTACTTCATTGGATGAAATGCAAGGATGAGAGCTCTGCTTTCTGATATCCCTGCGATTTCTGAAGTCACGGAAAAAAACAACCCAAAGTGGAAAAACAACACTTGTGTTATTGCATTTTTTTTTTTTAACAACCAAGTGTCAGGAACATTTTTATCTATCCCCGAGGGCAGCAGTGGAAAGAAAAGGATTTTCGTGTTTGTTGCAGCTGATGCTGAAGGGATCTGGTTTCCCATTTGGCCAGCTGGCAGGCGCTGGTGGGCAGTGGAGGCTCAGGGAGCAGAGCAGGGCTCCTGCTAGTGGTGGGAATCTTTCAGCAGCCTCGGTGATGCTATTTAAGCCTTCATGTTTTTCAGACCTAGTTTTTGCAGTTAGAAAGACCCCAAACATACGTATATATATGTATATGTGCTCGTGTGTGTGTGTGTGTGTGTGTGTGTGTGTGTGTGTGTATGTGTGGTGTTTGTGCAGTGACTCTCACCAGCACTAACTATGGATGAGATGTATTTAAAACTAATTGCCTTTGGGCTGATGGGCAGACCCTTGGGAAGTGCTGTCGGGATGGGAGCGATACCCCTCTCAGAGCATCTGCCCCACGTGCCTGCTGTGCACACGCTGTAAGGAAAACCCCAGCCCAGTGCTCTGTGTGTGCCAGCCCAGGCTGATTTCTGGGCCAGAGCTCCACCTGGGGCTGTGGGCAGCTCACTCTGCCTTTTCTGCACTGTAGAGAGGGAAGCAAAAGGCACAGAGGGTTTTGAGGCAGAGTGTTTCACTACTCTCGTTGCCATCTCTAGTACTAACTTTTGAAGTTTGCTCCCTGTAAATGTCATTTTCTCCCTTTGTGTCCTTTCATCTGCAGATACAGTTTTCCTTCTTCTGCATTCCAAACACATCACTTTCAAATTATTATTTCCCTCCTTCCTCCTCTCTTTGCATTTTTGCCTCCTGCCCCTTCTCCATGTCCTCCTCGCCTCCTGCCGCAATGCAGGCTGATCTCTGGTATTCCCCTTCTGTCCTGAGCTCTGGTTCTGATTACACTAATGGATTTTGTTATGGAGGAAGAAGTGGTGGGTGGGAGGGGAATCCCACAGCTCCAGGGTTGGGATTTTCAAAGGAGTTAAGCTTTTAATTTCTCCTTGAAAGCTGCAGGGAAGGGGTGCGTGGCTTCCTTTTCAACACCTTGCTTTTCCCTCTCCTGCTTAGGATGAGTCCTCTGCTATACCTTGTGTTGCCATGTCCCCCATGGGTGGTAGTAGGCAGGGTGATACCAGCTGTATGACCACAAAGATGTGTGTCTGCAGCTAACACCTTCTGGCTTAGCTCAGGGGTGGCTCAGTGCTGCTTAGGGGAGCACAAAGCAGAGGAGAGCTGTCGGTTCGGGGTGGAGATGTGGCTGATGCGCAGCTCTGCAAGACTTATAACAGGCTTCTTCTTTTCTGCGTGCTAGATTCCAGCTCAGAGGAAGATGAGGAAGAGGATGAAGAAGAGGAGGAAGAGGTGGAGGACTATGGGACAGACAGCACCGACAGGCTTTCCTCACCTGCTCTTGATGAGAGTGGCCTGGGCCTGCTAGCGAGGTTTGCTGCCAGCGCGATGCCCAGCCCCATTGTTCCCCCTCCACTTTCCATCATCCAGCTGGAGGCCAAGCAGAAGGCAAAGAAGAAGGAGGAGAGACAGAGCCTGATGGGTGAGTCGTGTGCTCAGGGTTTGTGCCGGGGAGAAGGTGGAAGGTTCAGGATCAGCTGTGCTGCAGGAAAGCAGATTCTTATCCAGACATGTCCTTGCTTTTGGCTACTTAATACTGAAGGCAAGTTCAGTGTCTGGCAAGAAAAGAAGAAACAGTCATGAGAATGGCAGTTGTAGCAGCTGCAGCTGTGGCTTCCCTAGGGGCAGTTGCCTGCGGCTTCCTCAAAGTTTCCCCTTTTCCTGCCTGGCAAACCCTTAACAGTCATGCTGACAGTGGGATGCAGTGCCCCCATGGACACAGTGCTGTTGCATTTTGAGGAAGGAAGCACGTGCTAAATGCAGCTGATTTTCAGCACCCAAGAAAAGCAGAGACATCAAAACAGAAGAAAACCTCTTAAATTCACTCATCCCAGCTGTGTCCCCTTAGAAACTGGGCAGAGGGACTCAAAGCAAGAGTTCATTTGCTCATCTGTTTGCCGTGCCAGGCCCTGTGCCTCTGTCCCTGTCCCTCAGTTTCACTGTTGGAAGTAATTGGAGTTTTATTTCTTCTCCTTCCCATGCCCTGCTGCACAAATGCCCCTGGGTGACATCGTTCCCAGTCAGACAGATCTATATGGGCTCCATTTATAAATTCTCTATTAATATTTATTAAGTGATAATGGAATTTATAGCATGCCTCAGAATGGAAAATGATGTCTTCTTTGGGAGCCCAGCTTGTTTTAGCACCATTTCCATGCTATATTAGGCTTTTGCCAACTTGTTCCAACAGCCTCTCTTAAGAATTTATCGCCTTGTAACCTGCCCTCCTTGAAACTGGAAACATCTAGAAATTGTCTCAGGCAGCAGTGACAGAGGAGAACGGGTGCTGTAATTTCCAAAGGGCTTTTCATCTTGAGCATTGCCAGCTTTGATTTCAACAGACTGGCTCTTTTTGTGCTGGGGCTGTCTCAGGGGAGACTGTTTAGGTAGAAGAGGTGAGCAGGTTCCTGCAGGCCACATTTAACCCAGGAAAGTGAGCATATTTAAAAGAGAAGGACTGAAATAAGGTGTTGTCTCTCTATGCTTATGCCTTGCACATTTTCTTCTACCCATGTGAATATTGTTTAGTTGTGTACGCCCTTCCTTAAAGGATCTCCTGCACATGCTAGTTATCTTACAGGAGCTGTTCACTGTTGGGCTTTAGAATAATTTCTGTCAACCTCAGACAAAGTCACACCAACAGTTGGGTGCTGCCTCAGTTTCTCTCCTGACCCTGTAGGGTATGATATTACACTCCTTTATCAGGTTTTGAAGAGGGGAAACGCACTGTAGGTGGTGAACATCTTGGTGTTACTGCAGTATTTCAGGATGCTGGATACTGCTGTGCTGAGCAGTGGCCAGTATGAGGGGATTTCCATCTTCCACAGACAAAGGATCATTTACCTATTTTGACTTCAAGGCAGTTGTTTGAGCCAATAAATAGCTCTGTGGTGTCCGTTGGCCAGTAGGAGAAAAATAAGCTTGAAATCTGGGTTGATTTAATTCATTAAAGAGATCCTTCTTCAGAAACGAAGGTGAGACTGGAGGGACCCCATCCCGGGAAGGTAGGAAAGTTCAGTGTGTGAGGTTTGTACTTTCCTTCAAGCAAGAAACTCCTTTTTGTGGAGGGCTAGAGAATGTTGTAAGGGTGTTAGGGTTTCAAAGTGGGACACCAGGGCTCTGTTGAACAGTCTTGACATCTCCCATGGAGTCCAAAAGCTTCTAGCCGTGCTTGGCTCCTCATGTGCTCAGCCATAGCACTGACTTGATGATTGAATCTTTTGCATCTAGGGACGGAGTTTGAATACACCGACTCAGAGAGTGAGATCAAGATCAGGAAGAAGTCACCCTCGGGATTGCTGCGGGGGAAGAAGGGTTCTCTGGAAACAAGCAGCATCCCATCAAGCCAGACCCCAAGCAGCCTTGAGCCCGGATCTGGAAGTGCTGACAAAGCCAAGCTTGGGTCTGAGAAAGGCCGCAAGCTAAAGAAGTTCAAGTCCCCCAAGGACTTGAGCTTTGAGTTTGGGCTGGAGGCCAGCGATGATGACCTGTGGAACCGGCGCCGGAGCGAACGGATCTTCCTCCACGATGCCACCACATCATCAGCCATGCTGACCCCCACGGCACCTGCCAGCTCCACTCCTGTCTCCAAGTCTGGGCGCTGTGGAAAGGGGGCCCCCATGAGTCCCAAGAAGGAGGGCAGCAAGGGGAAGGACAGGAAGGAGCTAAGCAAGGTGAGGAACGTGTTGGCAGCATGTGGGACGCTTGGGAGCTCAGGATGAAGGGAAGGTGATGAGCTCCACTAGACAAGTGAAGGGTTGAGTCCACATTCTGTTTGGCTGCCCGTGTTTCCTTTGACATCTTCACGGTGCCTTTGAAGGACCAGCCTTGGCTGGTAGTGGCAGTGGTCTTCTCCTGATTCTTCCTTTTGGCTGAAAGCTCAACTGCTTTTGGCTCCAGTTCATTTAATGATGGATCAGTGATAGTGGGAAGAGTTAGACAAGTTAGTTGTGGCATGAAGCCAGCTGGGATCTTCTCTGAGCTCTTTGAGGGAAGGACTGATGGACAGGAATTGCTCTCTGGGGTAATGAGAAACTCTCACTGAAATTTGTGAGGCTTGAATGCAGAGCTGGGAGACAGAGGATGTCAGTGAATTGCTGGCTGACTGTGCATGGCCTGCTTTGCTCCACCCTTCCTCTATGTAGGCCTGGATCTTCAATGATGGTGGTGTTTACTTTTATTTTTGGCAGCGGAAAAAGGGTAAAGAAGCACCCTGCTGCTCCTCTTCCTCGTCCATGTCTCCTCCTGGCATCCCTAGCTCCCCATCTGACGTTCGGGTCAGCCTGGCCAGTGCCCTGGGCTCCACCAAGAAGAGCAAAGCCAAGGTGAAAGCCAAGGAAGTTAAAAAAGAGGTGAGTGACTGGTTCTAGACTGCATGAGCTGGAAGATGGTTGGCAGAGCCGTGCTCTTTCCTTGGACTGCTGCAGTAAGAGGGAGGGAAAACACTGAATGCAACCTCTGTTGATGCATTACAGGCAAAATTTGAGAAGCCTAAATTCCCAGGAAGGCTAGCAGGTAGAACAGTGCCTGCTGCTACCATCTAGTGTTCAGTTGAATTTGTACCCCAAATTAATGAGCAGGCAGAATTTCTCTCTAAGGCATAGAGATGGGGGTGGATGGAGAGCTTTGGGAAAAAGCAAAGACCAGAGAGATGGTGATGGAGTTGTGCTCAGCACTGGGTGAGCCAGGCCACCATTGGTTTCTGCTCACTGCAGGCTATCATAACACACAGTACTGCATTTTCTCACATGATTTCTGAGTTTAATGTTTCTGGTCTCTGTGCAACACTGAGAAATGAATCGTGAGGCTTTGAGAAGAAATAGGAATGGCGTCTGCTGCGTGTTTAGTGAAAACAGGCTGTTTGCAGAGGGGTGGTGAGCACAGAGCAGTGCTACAGCTGTCTGCTCTTTGGCACCTCTCCCAGCCTGCAGGAGTGAGATGTGGCTAGGAGATGTGAAATGGCTTTTGCTCAGCTGTCAGTGATGCTTGGCAGGAAACCCAGTAAAGCAAAGATATTTTTTTTTTAGTCAGAAAACAATTTTGGGTATACCTACTGGGCTCTCTGTGTGTTTTAACATTATTGAGGATGGAGACGAGTTTGTCCCAATATCCTCAGGTTGTTTGTTGCTGGAGGAAGGTGAGATGGGATCAGGCTGTTGCCTGTTGGCATCCAGCTGACGTGCTGCTTGCTCTCCTGCAGAACCGAGGGAAAGGAGGAGCTGTCAGCAAGCTCATGGAGAGCATGGCAGCGGAGGAGGATTTTGAACCCAACCAAGATAGCAGCTTCTCGGAGGATGAGAACATCCCACTGAGCATGCTTGTCGAGCGGCCACCCACACCAGGTGAGAGCAGGGAGGGCTGGAAGGGCTAATTGTGCAAGTAGCAGAGCTGGATGAATTTCCAAGAGCTGCTTGGGGGAGGGCTGTGTTGCTTTCACACATTCCTTTTCCAAAGCCATGAATCCTTCCTTGGGGTGGAGAAACACATTTACAGTCAATTTGGCTTGTCAGATACAAGCCTCTTCAGAGCTTCCAACTCTGTTTGACATCTAGATGAAGCCCAGTTCTGAGCTGCCCTATTTTCATTTGCTGACATATTGTTATTACCAAGAAGGGTACCTTTCTGCAAAGGGCTTGCTGGTCCTTTCTTAGGGGAGGATCATGCTGGTGGAATGAGATTTCCCTCTCCCTTTGCAGTTGCTTTTTCCTCTGTGGTGTTCTCTAATCCCTGCCTTGCTTCAACACCTCACAGCTCCCCGCTCCTGCATAATTGACAAGGATGAGCTGAAGGATGGCCTGCGTGTCCTCATCCCCATGGATGACAAGCTGCTCTATGCTGGACATGTCAAGACGGTGCATTCACCTGACATGTGAGTTGTGGGGCTGCTGTATCTGCCCAGTCTCTGCTGATGAAATGGGGGGTAACTGATGCGGGGATGGATTTTGGTGCTTTGCAGGGATGTCTGGAGAGCAACTGAGAGAGTCTGGTTGGGAGGGATGGAGAGTTCACTCTGTTTTATCAGTGCTCAGGAAAATCTAATTACTTTTCATTAAATCTGCTCAACTGACTGGTGGCAGGGCTCGGAGGGAGGTGTTTTCTTATCCAAGTGATCTCTTCCATGTGCTGTGTCTGATCAGGTCTTTATGTTCCAGATACCGCGTGGTGGTAGAAGGTGAGAGGGGAAACAGACCCCATATCTACTGCCTGGAGCAGCTCTTGCAGGAAGCGGTATGTGAGGCCATTGGATGCCTGTTCTTGGTGCCTGGGTCTGTTCTGGGGTGGGAGTGGCTAACTGTCTTGGGCTGCAGGGCTGCCCTGTTTCTGTCCACATAGACAGTCTGGGTAGAGCTCCCACTGGTGTGGAGGTCCCCACTAACAGAAATAGTCCTTCATGCTGTCATGTGTGCAGGCAGGAGGCCATCTCCCAGCAGGGGAACTGTCTCTCGTCTTCTTCAGATCTGGTTTGCTACGTGCTGAATGTGATGGGATGATCTGTGCTGGTGCCAAGAGTATCAGTAATGGTTTGCCTTTTGCTCTGAGCAGATCATTGATGTGAAGCCACCTTCAGTGCGATTCCTGCCCGAGGGCACAAGGATTGCTGCCTACTGGAGCCAGCAGTACCGCTGCCTCTACCCAGGGACAGTTGTCCGAGGTAAGGCTCCCCAGGTGCTGTGAGCCAGGGATGTCTCTGTCCTGCGTGTCCTGAGGGATGTCAGGCTTGTCTGGGATAGTCCTGAGGTCTGCTATGAGTGTCAGTGGTTAGCTCATTCTTCCAGGTTATGCCCAACTTGATTGAGATGCTGATTTAGTACCATCTTATGATCCAGGAGCCATGCTTTGGTGGGAAGGGGTCTGAGTGATTTAGGAGCTTAAAATACTGGGGAAACTTACCACATTTCAAAAAGTCAGAATTATTTCCAGCCCAGGCACCAGTTATTGCTGAGGTTGTGGAGGTTTCCCATCACCTTGCCACTCACAACTCTGCCTCTGACACATTCCTTCCTGATGTCTCCCCCATCTGGCCTGATAGAAAGGCCAGTGAAGAAGCCTGGACAATTTTGCCATGACTGGTCTTGCTTTTAGGCTCTTAGTCATGCTTTGTATGTTTAAAGGATTACTTATCAGATATATAGAATGTTGGTGTTGTTACAGGAACTCTGCAGTTTGCTGAGAGTAGTTGCAAAATGCAGGTCATTAAAGGTACTGCAGAGAAAATAAAAGATATTTCAGGAAGAGAAGGAAACAGGGAGGCGATGCGGGATGTCACACGGGAGTAGTTTTTTTTCTTGTGCTTTTGACAGAGAGATTCTGCACTAGGTGGGCTGGTTTAGTATTATGAGGGATTTTTTATTGTGGTCTAAATCTTCTGTGCTCTCCCTGGACAACCATATAGGAAAGGTGGGAAATGGAGTTTTGGAGGTAGAGGAAGGCAGTCCCTGCTTTTCTAGCAAGTGTTTTGTGCTTTTAAGTTTTCTGTGATACCTTCTTCTACTCCCCCAACTCACAGGAACCCTGGATCTGGAGGAAGATGGTGATCTTATCACAGTAGAGTTTGATGATGGGGACACAGGACGTATCCCACTGTCTCACATCCGGCTTCTCCCACCTGACTACAAGATCCAGTGTGAGTCTTCTTTCTCCATTTCTTTCTTGACGCTTCCCACTATGAAATGTTAGACAGTTCAGAGCCACCTTCCTCAGATTTTAGGGCTAATTCACAGACTTTCAATCACAGAGGTTGCCCCATCAATTATGGATGTGCATACTGGGCGTGGGACATGATCCACTGGGTAAAAAGGCCCAGTCTCTATTGTAGATTTGGGAGGGACAGGTTTCCCATGTCTTGTCTCAATTGTGTATGATTTTTCACTGCTTTTCAACATCTCTTTGATCTGTTCCAGGTGCTGAGCCTTCCCCAGCCCTTTTGGTACCCAGCACCAAGCGCCGCAGCCGTAAATCCAGCAAAGATGCCGGAGAAGGAAAAGAAGGGGCTGCACTGGGGTCAGAGGAGCCTGCATCAAAGGGCAAAGGGCGAGGGAGAAAGCCAAGCATCAAGGCAAAAGCTGGTAAGTTGTCACCACCGCTGTGCCTGGAGTTGAGAGAGTCCTTGCACAGTGAGGACTTCTGTGCCTCTGCAGGGAGCCTGAAGCAGTCAGAAACAATCCAGAGACTAATTGGGATTGTTGTCTGTCTGTGTCTGAGCTAATAGTGCTGGTCTCTGTGGATAATACCATGCCTGTGTTTTTCTTCCCCTTTGTAGAAGAGGCTTCCCTGCCTGAAGAGAAGGATCAGGTGGAGCCTTCACCTGGTGCTTCTTCAGTCCCTGAGAAACCAGCCTGCCTGGGCAAATCAAGTGTGAAGGGGTCTCGAAAATCCCAGCCGCTGCCTACTGGAGGGTCTCCTGCCCCCACAGAGGAAAAACGGTCAAAAGCCAGTAAAATGAAGATCTCCACTAAGCTGCATAGCCCCCCACAACCCACTTACCAGCCTGCTGTGTTTGGCAGCATCCTCACCACAGAGCCCTACAGTGACATCCCAGGGACACTGACAGCCTTTGGCTCCAGTGATGCTTCAGCGTCGAAAGCCAAGGCCAAGAAAGGCAGGCCCACAGAAGAGGCACAGGAATTTGGTACCATGGTTAAGGCTCAGAGGAAGCATGACAGTGAAATCCTGATCAAGCTGGACCACGAGGGTGTAATGTCTCCAAAGACGAAGAAAATGAAGGAGGCGATGAGGATGCTGGAGGACTCGAGTCTGGCTGGTCGCAGAGATGGCAAAAGTCTCTTGGGGCTGGGCTATTCACCTGCAGTGGGTGCAGAGGGCAAGCAGAAATCCTCCCGAGCCAAGGCAGCTGAGGGAGACCCTGCCAGCTTTGGGGGAAAGTTTGATGGCTCGGCAGAAAGCCTCAATGCCTCAAAGGACCAGGAAGACAAGGCAGCAGTGCCAGCAGCTGTAGAGGAGTCTGAGAGCAACAGCAGTGACAGCAGCTCAGAATCAGAGGGAGAAGAGGAGACTGAGAAGAACCGAGGGGAGGCTCAGGACAGCAGCTCAACCAGCTCAAGAGCATCGACTCCTCTCTCTTCCTCCAACTCCTCCTCCTCTTCCTCTTCTAGCAGCAGCTCCTCTTCCTCCTCCTCTTCCTCCTCTTCCTCTGCCTCATCGACCTCCTCATCATCAAGTTCCAGCTCCTCTTCCTCCTCCACTACAGATGAAGACTCCTCCTGTAGCTCTGATGACGAAGTAGCTGAGGCCCAGCCAAGTTCCTCAGTGCAGCAAACCATCCCTCCCAAGCAAACCAAACAGACAGGGAAATCCCGGGCATCCTCCCACCCCCAGAGCCAGAAGCAGCCAGCACAGCAGCCGGCGCAGCAGCCGGCACCGCAGCAGAGCGGCAACAAGAGCAGGCCCAAAAAGCGTGAGGGCATCCACCTGCCCACCACCAAGGAGCTGGCCAAGCGCCAGCGGCTGCCATCGGTGGAAAACAGGCCCAAGATCGCCGCCTTCCTCCCCGCACGGCAGCTGTGGAAGTGGTTTGGGAAGCCCACGCAGGTAAGTGAAATCTTTCCCATTTGCCTGGGAAAGGGAGCCTTTCCGTTCGGGGTTGGCGATGCTCTGCTGGCGTAATGTGTGTCCTCTGCTCAGGTTGTAAGGAGGTTGGGGTTGGCCTTCACTGTGTTGTGGGGAGCTGTCGCACATGGCCTGTCTCTCTGTCCTGTTTCTTGTGGGAATGCCTGTTTACCTGATGGTTGAGGACCAACACCAGCCACATCTTTGATTCTCCATTAGTGTGTAGTGCTCAGGCCGTGGAGTGTCTGGCGAGGTGGTGGCTGTGACATTATACGAGGCTGGGTCTGGCTCTGCCAACAGAAAAGGTCAGAATGTAGGATGAGGGAAACCTGAGCTGCTCACCTGTGCGATTCTCTCTTGGCAGAGACGAGGAATGAAAGGGAAGGCCAGGAAGCTCTTCTACAAGGCCATTGTCCGAGGCAAGGAGATCATTCGCATTGGAGACTGTGCGGTCTTCCTCTCAGCTGGCCGCCCCAACCTGCCCTACATTGGCCGGATCCAGAGCATGTGGGAGTCCTGGGGGAACAACATGGTGGTCCGAGTCAAGTGGTTTTATCACCCAGAGGAAACCAACCCTGGGAAGAAACTCAACGAAGGCAAGGTAGGCTGCTCGCCATTGCTGAGAGGGCTGCAAAGCTGCATGTCTGTGTTCCTCTCCTGAAGACAGGGAGAATTATGGCCCAGGTCATTGCTGGTACCTTAATTGGGTAAAACCATCATTTCATGCTGTGGCTGTGGACAAGCCTGATACCCCTTGATCCAGGGAAAGGTGTCTACTAGGAAATAGTTGTGTATGTCAATCCAAAAAGAGTTTATTAAGAGTCAGACCAAGACTTTGTGCAGTGTAAATCTGCTAGCCTGGTGCACAGGAATGCTGAGTTTTGCATCTTTGCACAGTGTGTTTTACAGTAGGCTATGAGTTTGTATTGCCTTTGGGTGGGGCTGAGGTTATAAAGGCACATGTGGTGGGCAGAAGATGATAACAAGGAAAATCCAGTTAATTTGTTTTCTTTTTATTTCTGTTTTCTCTTTTTCTCCTGGGCACAGCGCTGGGATCAGAAATCAGGCAGGAGTCTGTCCACAGCTCTGCAGGCATCCAACCAGAGGAAGGACTTCATGGAGGTTGGTGCTGCAACTGCATAACTGATGCTGCTGGGGAAAAAAAAGCCTCTGACCTTCTCTGGCTTTTACTTTTTGCCTTAGTTGTTGAGACTATAGTTTCCAGGACTTTGGACGGGTGTATTTGGGAGGATGGGAATAGCTGCTGGTGCTGGGTGTTGGGAAGAGCAGTAGGCCCCCAGCCAGCACCTGTCTTTGCATTTGCATCCTTGAAATGGAGGTGACCAGGCCTCTGTATTCCCCCGTCAGCACACTGTGCAGCTGTGGTTCCCTTCTGTGGGAGCTGGCTGTGTGCAAGGGCTCAGGTTTGGTGTAAAGGACTGATTACGTCCACACTGCCCATGGGATCAGCCCCCTGGTGTTCCCAGTGTCTCTGTCTGCGCTTGCAGTGGGGATGGTTGGGGAGTTCTGTATGAGCACAAGCCCTGGGTAGGCTGGTGGGTGTTTTTCTTGCTATTGCAGATGATGCTTTAATTGCTGAGAGTTCTAATTACTCCTTTCTGTCTGCATTCTTCCCTTCCTGTAATGCAGCGAGCTCTCTATCAGTCCTCTCACGTGGATGAAAACGATGTCCAGACCATCTCACACAAGTGTCTCGTTGTTGGTCTGGATCAGTATGAGCAGATGCTAAAGACTAAGAAATATCAAGACAGTGAGGACCTCTACTACCTTGCAGGGACCTACGAGCCCACCACGGGCATGATCTTCAACACCGACGGGGTCCCTGTCATCTGCTGACCGCCCAGGGAGCACGTGCCAGCCCTGGGAAGGGACAGGACAAACTTGAGGACGTGCCTGTTCAGACGACATGATTGTTTCTTTCAAAGCTCATGACTTCGGTGTCACACTACAGACAGGAGAGTGCGAGAGACATGGGGAGGAAGGAGAGGGCTGAAGAAAGGGGCTGAGAAAGCGGTTACAGCAATCACGGAAGATGCCAAGGGTGGTAGCGGTGGTGTATGAGCCTCAAGAATCTTTGGGAAGTGGCTTTAATTAAGGTGACACTTGACCAACTTCTCCCTTCCTCCTTTTGGTCCTGGAAAGCACATGGGTCTCATGATCATTTCACCAGCGGGGAACCCCCCAGCAGGAGGGATCCCTTTTGTGTCATTTGCCCCCATCAGTCACTCAGAAGCCGCCCGTATGTGGAAGGACACCTGCTGACCTTCTGCATACGCTCCTCTCCGTCCTTATATCCCCTTTCCTGCTTGTTTCGCATGACCCTTTAGGAAGGACAGGGTGAAAGAGAAAGGAGATGAGTCTCTCTCAGCGCCTCGTCTCAATCCTCCCGGCGCCTTTTGGCGGTTCCCCTTCCCCTGCCTGGCAGTGGAGCACAAAGAGCAGTGCTGGCCCTAGTGTGGAGATGGCAGGAGAGGTCCTCCAGGCTGGAGGTGCCAGGTGAGCCCCTGTCACACCTGGGATGCTGCTTTCTCATTGCCCCAGATGGGCTGAGCCCACCTTCCCACTCCCTCCTGTCTCACAAAGGAGAGAGAGAAGGAAGTGCAGGTGAGAAGAGAGTGAGGCTTGCCAAACAACTCCCTGTGAGTGTGCAGGGAAGGAGATGACTGGGAGACACTGCTTGGGTGCTTGGAGCAGAGGAGGCTGCAGGTCAGGGGGTGCCTCCCGCGATGGAATGGATTTTAGCACAGCTCACTCAGCTTTACCTCTCACGCCTGTGTGGAGCAGTCAGCTGCCTGGAAGCCCTCCACCTCTCATTTGAAGGAACAGGGACAGAATGCGAAGCCCAGCCGTGCCCTGCTGCTGCATTTCTGCAGCCAAAGCCCAGCCATCACCTTGGGCTGGGCCAGGGGAGCGCTCAACTGGCCAACCCAGCAAGGGGGGGGGATGTTGGAGGAGAACAGAACCACGCAACATCCTTGCACTTAAACAAAAACTCCCAAGAGACGCACTGATCTTTGCAACTGTCGACTCGCACTGCATCGCTGCGACGTGGAGCGTGGCTCAGCTCGGCCGGGAGCAGCAGCCCAGGCTCTGGTGGGGAGAGCTTGGACAGATTGCAAACTATCCACCCCTCTGCTGCTCCGGACCGGACCGGGGGGGGCCTGGGTGTCTCTGCACAGTCACCCCTCGACTTCAGCAAGAACCACAATGGTGCTGCGCTGTCCCACCTCTGCCCCGGGCGCCGCGGATAGTGACGGTTCTAACCTGTACAGTTTTAATGTACCAAAAGACTCTTTAGCCCTCCTGTATTATAAATCTTTAAATGGATTCAACTTTTTAATTATAAATATAAATATAAATATATATATATAAATATAAACTTTTTAAAACTGTGAGGAAAAAAGAAAAAAAAGTTATGAAATTCTAAAAAAAAAAAAAAAAAGAAAAGAAAAGGAAAAAAAAAGGAAAAAAAACCCACAAAAACAAACCAACACCAACCAACCACCAACAAACCCCAAACCCACCAACCAACAACGGCAGAAAACGAACACAGTCTGACGTTCAGAATATTATTTTTTATTTCCTGTTGGATTGTGATTGTAAATGATCTGGGAACAGGCACCCCCACCCCCCACGCTCGAAGTGTACTGTACTTGTAGAAGCAAATGGTGTGAGCATATTTTAAAAGAGCGAGAGAGAGCGCGCGAGAGAGATTTTATGCTAATGTTAAATAGAAAGCACTTAAAACCCACTGCCTTCTATGGAACACAAGGATATTTCAGACAATCGAGAGGAAAGGAGAGCCAGGTTTTTTTGTCTTTTTTTTTTTTTTTTCGTTTTGTTTTGTTTATGTTTTGTTTAAAACAGTTTCTTTTTGGCATTCTGTTTGTTGGAGAACTCCGTGTGATCTTTTTTCATAAAAAAAAAAAAAAATTAATTGAGGAAAAAAAAACAACAACAAAAAAAAAAACAACAAAAGCAACCCACCGAAGCATCGTTCTTTGTCTCGCCTTTCCTGACTGAGGGTTCCTTCCTGTCCCAGCACAGCCCATGCCTGGTGATGGGCATGGCCCAACCTGGGCACCACGTGGCACTGTGGGGGGGTCCCTGTGTGCCCACCCCCATATGGATGGGGTCCCAATGGGTGGCCCTGAGATGTGGGATGGAATCTCAGGGCGGATAATGTGGCTGCATGGAGCAGAGGGAGCAGAAGGAGGGGAACCCATCCCTGCACTCCTCCCGAGCCCTGAAGGATGGATGGTGCATTGATGAACTGCTGGCTTTTCTTGCCTGTCTTGCCCAGTGCCTTGCTGGGGGCTCAGCATGGTGTTGGGGGGCATTTTGAGGTTCACAGCCTCCAGCCCTTGGGAGATGCACCCACAATGGGTGCAGACAGCCCCCCAAAATCACCCCCAGGGCGATTCCTGCTCCAGAGAGCCACGCTCCTCCTGCTTGCTGCCCTCAGGCAGGCCCTGCAGGTTGCCCGGAGCTCCCTTGGGCTGTGCTCCAGCCCCTCACCAGCTGCTAAGGACCTGTCCTCCCTCCCTCCTACAGCTGGCCCCCAAGCAGCCAGTGCTGGCCCTCAGCTGTTCGTCCTGCTAGCAGCAGAACCAGCCCAGAAGGGGCGAAATGCTGCCTTGGAGAAAACAGAAGTATATAAAGGCAAAACCAAAAAGCTTTTATTGATTAGGAAACGCTAAACCCGGTGTGCTGGCAAGGAGGGGAATGGGAACCTTTCAGCAGTGCCTGGCTGGCAGTGGGGCTGTAGGTGCCCTGCAGCCCATGGCTCTCATTTTTGGCAGGGGGGAGGACTGGTGTTCCTGTAGCCTAAAGCCTTTCTCCCAAGGATCTGCCGGGGTTCCCAGCCCAGCAGTGTGGCTTGCAGAAGGGATCATTGCCAAGTAAGACATACAATCTGTTTTCAGTTTGTTTTACATGATAGAAGTCAAAGCTCAGCAGTGGCCTTGGGCAGCACCCAGGGCATCGCATTCCCCCCCAGCCCACTGGAGCCTGGAGGCCGACCAAAGAGCTGAGGACAGGAGTAGAGGGCAAAAAAACCTTTTTTTTTTCTCCCCCCCCCTTTCCAGGCAGCAGTAGTGGGTGGGGGCTCTTACACAACGATTGAAGTACAGGGAAGGGTTGGGGTCATGATTTCAAGCTGTCCTCAGGGGAAAGCTGCAGCACCATCAATCAGAGCCATCTTCCTCCCTGCTCCTCTTCCTCAACAGCCCCCTATTGCTCTCTTCCCCAGTGCCATCCCCCCTCCCTTTGCGATTCTGCCGTATTTCCCTCCTCGGCCAGGGCTCAAACAGAAGACCCCTCCCAACCACTGCCCAGGGGGAGACCCCAGGAACTTTGGGACCAACAACACTGGGGGGCATCAGCCCAGGAATTGGATCTGCACAGTGCCCAGAGACCACGGGGGTGGGCAGTGAGGGCTGCTGGGGACAGCAGCAGGGCCTGGTCCCATCCTGGCCCCATTGCTCGGCCCTGGGGCTCAGTACCCCCCCAGGAAGGAGCCGTTGGAGGTTTCAGTGTAGAAACAGCTACTGTGGGACGTACTGGTGAGGCTGTAGGCAAAATAAGCCACGGCTGAGCCCAGCGTCAAGCCCGTCATGTAGGACACGGTCATGGTGTTCCCTGCAGAGAGGGACAGAGGGTGTCACCCTACACGGCTACCCCACACGGCAGCCCATGGATGGTGCAGCCCTACCTGCCAGCTCCCGCTGCTCGGGGCTCACTTTGCCAGCAGCCAGGATCATGGGGACGCTGCCAAAGTAGCCGTTGGTGATGCCCATGAGGAGGGAGAAGACGCAGGGCCAGGCGGGGTGGCCGAAGGTGGGCTGACCATTGGGGTAGACGCACATGATGAAGAGGGGGATGAAGACCACGCGGAGGCAGGAGTAGACAAGGAGGTGTGTTCCTCTCCAGTCGTAAGGCAGGGCAGCCAGGATCTGTGTGAGGGGCAGAGACCGTGCTGAGGGGAGGAGGGCAATGCAACACCCAGAAAGGGGCGGCGGGGAGAAGACAGGATGGGGGAAGGCCCGCATGTGGGAACACAACATTGGCCATGTCGGTGCTGGTTGGACACCCACAGGGTGTGGATGGCCCACAGTTCACTCATCCCCTCCTCCTCCTAAGGACATGCAAAGAGATGGAGGGGGTGAGCCGTGCCCGGTGGCAGCGATGCCTCCTACCTTGCCAACGAAGTCGGAGAGGTTGAAGATGGCCATGATGAGGATGGGCAGCCATTCCCCCAGCGTGCAGTTGTGGATCTCCGACTCCAGCCCGGGGAAGAGGCACAGCGTGATGAAGTAGGTCATGGCGATGGACAGCATGTAGGCCCAGATGAGCCGCGACACGATGTAGCGGTGGAGCAGCATGGCTGGTGGAGATGGGCAGTGAGGCTCAAACCCCCCCCCTGCACAGCCCACAGCTCTCAGCTGCGGCTGAACGATGCTGTAAGCAGGAAGGACTACCAAAGAAGCATCACCATATTTTTCAACATGTATTTTCTCCCCATGTTTTTAAGCACAAAGCCCATAGCTTGCTCCTCCTGCCCCACAAAACGCTGCTGGAACACCCCATAATAGCCAGCCAGCCTGCTCCACCCCCAAGCCCACCACCCACCTCTGAAGCTGGGCCAGCTCCTCTTGATTTTGGGTGTGGGCACATCGAAGCGCATGTAGGTACCGCTGCCGGCCAGCTCAGCTTCAGGGCCCGGGCTGCCACGGGGAGATGCCAGCTGTCCCTGCAGCCGGTCCTCCTGCACGGGGACAGGGGACACAAGCGCTGAGTCCCAGGGAGGGAGGGATATTGGGGATCAGTGGGAAGTGTCGTCGTCCCCCCGGCTTACAAATCTGATGTCCTCGGCCGTGACGTCGTGGTGGACGCGGTAGCCCGGCCCGTGGTCGCTGGCCCTGCAGGGCTCGGGGTTGCCCTTGCGGGGGCAGGAGGTGTAATAACGGACAAAGCGAGTGCGCTTCACCAGGAGGTGAAGGATGAAGCACGTCAGCTCCATGCCGATGGAGATGAAGAAGAAGATGACAGTGTTCTCCTTCTCATCCGACAGCAGCAGCTTGGTGAAGATGCGGCTCAGTGAGATGATGACCCCGGCGGTGCCTGGAGGCACAGGAGTGTGTTGGAGCCAGCTCCCATTGAGCCCTATGGCTTAGGAACCTCCCAGCAGCCTCTCCCTGCATTGGGTAGGGTGGTCCATGCGTAGAGGAGCATTGCTGGAGGTGTTCAAGAGCCACGGAGATGTGGCACTGAGGGACGTGGTTAGTGGGCACAGGATGTGTTGGAGTAGATGGTGTTAGAGGTCTCCTCCAGCCTTAACAGTTCCATGCACATGATTAGACACCACTGACCACCCTGCTTTGCTCAGGATTAGCCTCGGATGTCCCCCAAGTCGCTGGCAACCCCAGAGCCACCAGGACAGGGACCTGGGCAACCTTCTGTAGGTGAGCAGGTAGGCGGGACCAGATGGACACAGAGGTCCCATCCAACCTCAGCCATGCAGGGGCTCTGTGGTTCTGTGCTGGGGGCAGTGTGTTGTCGCACACGGGGGATGGCAATACTCACTCTCTCCTGTCATCACCCCCTGCGTGTAGCGCTTGGGCAGCAGCCCCGTGTAGCCATAGAAGCTGGATTGCTGCACTTCAGGAGAGAGGGGCAGAGGGGAGGAGGAGGAGGATTATGGCAGCAGCTGAACTACCAGGATTGGGGAGGGGGAAAGGGACCCGAGGGTTGCCTGGTAGGTTGTCCCAGGTGACCACAGCATACCTGTGCAGCCAAAGGCCACCACCCCAACAGCCACCAGGTTGATGGCGTAGGCTTGCCGTCGGGTGAAGAGCTCCAGCCAGACGTCACAGATGCTGACGAAGAGCAGGGGGCCCAGGGCAAAGAGGTAGCCTGGAGGGGGGGAGGGGGAGGTGGGGGAGATGGAGGTGGGTGGGGGGCAGTGGGGAGGCAGCACTGCCCAGGGACACGGAGATCCCAACTCACCCACAGAGATGCGGGTGTGCAGGCTCAGCAGCTCCACCAGTGCATTGTTAAGGATGACGGCCACCAAAGCCACCAGGATGTAGGTGAGGCTCATGTCAAAGACTATGGAGGTCCCTGCAGAGAGGAAGGCGGTGGGGGCTCTGCCCAGGTTTGGGGAGCAGGAAGGGCTGCAGCCACACAGAGCCCTACCTGGGTATTTATGGTGCAGGTAGTCCACATCGGTGATGAAGCTGTTGTATGGAAGGAGAAATCCAACACCAGCCAGCAGCATGGCAAAGTAGATCCCGTGGTATCGGTCCTGTGGCTCGGGGTCTTCAGAAACTGACCCAAAAAGGAGAGAAAGAGAGAGGACGTGGCAGAGGCACTGCCACACTCACTGGACTGTGTGGGATGAAGCTGTGGGGCGATGAACACAGCTTTCACATCAGTGGGGACATCAGGGCTCAACGTGTCCTGCAAGCAGCCCTGCAGCTCTCATGAACAAACACCCTCAGCCTGGAGAACGTCCCTCCAGAAATGAAAGTGTTTTAGAGAGAGGCAGAAAAACACCAGAGCTGAGGGCTCTGAGTGCTGATGGGTTTTTATAGCAGCCCCAAAACTGCCGGTGTGGGGAGAGACCTGGTGAGCACCAACCACAGAGCCCAGAGCTACAGGATGCTGCGGTGACTACAATAGCAAGCCCCAAAGAGACAATAGTTGACGTCACAGCATTACAGACCATTTGTGGCTACGAAACCATCCCAGGATCTCCTAACTGGGTGGGAAAAGCACAGGGAGAGGCAGCTCCCTCCCTCCCTCCCATCGCATGCCATCCCTCACCCGGCTCCATGAAGGTGAGCACGCCCTTGGCCTGGCTGCCCCGCTGCAGCTCGTCCTCCTCCAGCTGGTAGCTGTCGAAGCTGAAGCTCATCACCACGTTGCCTTCGGGTGTCCCCATCGGGCTCAGCTCTTTGAGGTGCTCTGTTCCCACCGATCCCATCGCAGACGGTCTGGGGAGGGATAGGGGAGACTCCAGGCTGTGGGTCACAAGTGAGCGAGGGTCCTCGTGGGTTTTGGTTCAGACCGCAGGGGGGGGGAGACCACCCCAAACCGAGCTTCACCACCGGGCATCCTGCAGCACCACCCGAAATGCCCTCCATCCCCCGGGCCCCGCTCTGCATTACCGGTGCCAGTCGCTAGATGCCAGCCTGCCCCGTGCCCGCTGCCCACCGACCGCCCTGCAGAGACGAACCTCCGAGGAGGCGGCAGGACGAGGCAGGAAAAAAAAAAAAATCAATGCAAGTGATTTGTCTGATCTCGCCGCGAGACGCGGTGTTCGCAGGGACACGGAGGTTTTGCAGCCTTTCCCTGCTGCCAGGATGGGGCGGGCTGCGAACACAGAGCCTGCAAGTGCAAGCCTAAATGCTAAAACGCATCAGGCAGAGCGGAGATGCTGTGGCCCTGAGGCCATGCAGAAGTCGTAGTGCTGGGGGGGCAGGTCAGGGTCCCCAGCACACCCGGGCTGAAGGCAGCATTCATCCTGGAGCCCCATCAGGGCACGTTTCAAGTGAGAGCATCGCTCCATCTCATTGCTCACAGGAGATCTGGATGACCCCATCCACTGGTGCTACCCCAGGAGATAAAACCCAACAGGAAGCTTCTCCCAGGGTGCTGGCAGAGCCCAGTGTGGGGCTTTTACCCAAAAGAATCCCAGTAGATCACACTGATTGGGAGCACCCCATAGATAACAGTGCTGCCCCGAACTTCTCCATGGTACGGGATGAGCTGCACAGCCACCCCTGCATCCACACACCGGGATCAATCAATCTTATTTTCCCTTTTGGATCTACAGGGATGAGGGCCAGGGCCTGTCACCTCTCTGGGTGGGTGCAGAGTGAGGGACAGAGCAGAGGATGCTCCCGGAGGGGATGAGAGGATGATTATTATAATTGGGAAAAGGGTCCTTGACAAAAGGAGGCGCTTCCACGGGGGATGATTTTATCAACGTGATTATTTTGTTCTGGCAAAAAAAAAGGCTCCCCATCTTGGGAATTCATCAAACCCCACCGGAGGAGATGCGCGGTCGAGGTGAGGATGCTGGGGGAGGAGAGGGGGGGGGTCTGAGGAAGGGGTTCGTCTCCCTCCCCTCCCTCCCCGCCGCCCAGCCCCGTTTCCCCCCCAGCCCCAGACAAAGCCGGTCCCGTTCTCACCCAACAGGTCGGCACCGCTCTCACCTCCCTCCTCCGCGCCAGCTCTGCGGCACCGGCCCTTCCAGCCGCCTCAGCCCCCGGCGGATCCCCCCGGCCCCTCCATGGCGGAGCTCCGTTCTCGGGGTGGGGGCACCAGCGAACGCGGCGGCGGCTCCGAGCGGGGGCGGCTCCGTCCCCACCTCCCGCCCCTCCCCACCCCTCCGCCGCCCCTCCCCGGCAGCGATGGCCCCGAGGCACTGAAATGGCTTTTCTGCCGAACGGAGCGCGTCCACGGCTCTGCCTGTAGACACGGCCCGTAGGGACCGCCTATAGGGACCGCCCAGAGCTGCGGGGCTGCAAACGGAGCATTCGTCAACACGAGAAACCGTACCTCGTTTCATTCAGAACACAAGCTTCGCTCCCATTGCAGGGAGCTCTCTCTTCCCCTCCAAACATGAGATGGGCCGAGGGGTCCAGCATTGGCTGTTCCAAAGATGGATGGATGCAGGGATGGGATGGATGATCATGGAATCAACATGGCTGGAAAAGACCCCCAAGATTAGCCAGTCCAACAGGCCACCCATCACCAGTGTTTCCCACTAAACCACATCCCTTGGCACAACATCTACGTGTTTCTTGAACATCTCCAGCAAAAATTCTGCACGATGGACAGAGGGATGGATGGATGAATGTACAGGCAGGATGGATGGGTAGAAGTAGAGGGAGAGTGCATGGACATATGGAGGGATTTATGGATAGGATGGATGGATGTACAGTTATGGTGGATGGCTGGAGAGGTGGGCAGATGGATGGAGAGAACAACAGGCTGATGGACAAAAGCATCGCACAGGTTGGGGACATCAAAAATCACCCAGTTCCAACCCCCCTGCTGTGTGTTGGTTGCCCCCCTGTCCAACCTGGCCATAAATGCCTCCAAAGATGGAGGTGATGCAGCTCTGTTTAGCAGCATGCAGAAAACTGAAGGGTTGTGGGGGCAGTGAATTGGGAAGCCCCTTCTCCTCCTCACCACTGGGATTGAAAGTGGGAAACCAGCAGCATGGTGGGGACACATCTGGGGAGAGGATGCACGACCCCAAGGAGGGTGCTGCAGGCAGGGACAGCACGAGTGTCCCACCACCATGAGCAGGGCAGGAGCCCTCAGCCCCAATTGGGTTGTAAAGATGGGGGAGGGGGGACCCCCACAACCCCACCACCAGGGCAGGGATGGAGCAGAACAACCCTACGAGACACCAAAGAATCCCAGCTTGGCATCACCACGCTGTGAGCACGGCACAAAAAGAGCAGGGCGAGCTGCAGTATCTGTGCACGGCTTTTCCCTGCTGCCTCCGCACTGCCGGCAGCGTTACTCACCCAGCAGCAGTCACAGCTCTTCTGCCACACAGCTAAAAGTCAGGGGTCCTATAGAAGCTGTGGGTCCCACAAAAGCCTCCGAGCTCATGTCAGCATCCTAACTGCCTTAGAGTGTATTTGGGGCTCTGGGAGATGCTGTGAGCACACACCTCGAGGCAGGGAGCAGCCCTGATTTTACCCTGAAATCACACAACCCCATCATTTCCAATTCAGGGAAGGAGGAGTTTGCCAACTCCCTTTGACTCAATGCTGTCAGAGGTGCAAATCCCAAAAGCAACCCCAGGATATGCACACAGGGCTGAAATGAGGCCACAGTGCTATTTGCAACACAGAGACGGGGCTGGAGGCAGGCTTGGAGCCAAAGACGTGCTTCCAACCCCAGCAACAAACACACAGAAACCTCTGCAGCTCGGGGCAGCCCTGCCATGAATCCCTTCTGAGCGTTCTCTCCTCATTTCACCCTCCCAAAAGGCAGCACCAGACCCTGCTGCCCTCCCACGACGCCCTGTGCTGGTATGGGGCTCTGCTGCAGGCCCCGAGCTGGGTGTTCCCACTGAGCTTTGCCACTCTTCAATTTTTCAGCTGGACCTGAATAATTCAGCTGTGATGGAGCTGGCACGAGGGCTGTGAGCTTGGATGCTCCCCGGGTTTCCGCTTGACCCACTTTAAAGGCCCAAACTCCCACCAGCTGCAGTGCTCTGCATGCAGCAGGGCGATGCTGGACCGGTCCCAATGGCACTGGGGACATCCCACAGCTCAGCCTCCCCTGGGCCATCAAACAGCAGAGCATCCCTCACCAAATGTCAGTGCTTCGGGCTGCAAAGCGCAGAGGTTTGGAGGCATTTTTTCCCTTTCCCATCAGGGCCTCACCTCACTGCTCTGAGCGCTGATTAATTCCACAGGGAGGAATGAGGCGATGCCATCTCATTTGGCCGGGAGATGCTGGATGGGGGCAGCCTCCAGAAATGCCCCTTGGTGTGCTCTTCCTTCCAGCAGAGTTGGGTTTTGTTAACTGTCATCACTGCAGAGAAAAGAGAAACCTTTCAGGAGCATCCCATCACACTGCCAAACCAGACCCCACCGAGCCCCCGGGCCCACAGCCCAGCTCAGTGCTCCCAGGAACACCAAGCTTCCATCTCTTCCACTTCATGGGACCATGATGGTGCTTTCCTCATTCATTCCCCTCCTGGAAACCCTTCTTTAACCAACACTGCAGCCTCCGCATCCTTCTCCCAAGGCTGCTCTGAAATGCACGCTGACCCCCCAGCATTGCCTTTGCACAGATTTATTGGGGATTGAAGGACAGCGCTGCACTTTGGGGGTTACCCCATTACAGCACATCCCTCTGCCCACACCGCTGTGCTGTGAGGGCTGCAGGAACCAGGAGGGACCTCAGCCTTGTTCCTCTCCTTTCCTCTTTTCTTGTTAGAACAAATTTGCATCCCTCGCTAATTAATCCAAGATGAGCTGCTAATTCAGCTCCTTGATTGCAACTTTGCATAATCGCTGCACGCACACACAGCACAGGGGGGGATGTGAAGGAGACAATCAGCACTGGGTGCACAGGGGGGGCCCTCCAGCAGCTCCCACTCATCCCGGCTCTTTACAGAGCAGGTGGAAAGCAGAGATTTTCCTCTAACAGCAGAAAATGGTGACACCCCCCAGGATCCACCTTTGAGTTGCTTTTTCCCCCATGCTGATCTCAAAGGACCTCCAGCACAACCTGAGCTCCTCTGGACATGGGGAAACCACAGAACTGGAGTACAGCACAGCCCAGGGGCCATTCCTGGAGATCAGCACATTCTGCCCTCCCATCTCCACACTGCTCCAGAGTGAACCCTCTGCACCCCATGGGCGCTCAACCACACACTGACTGCATCCAACCCCAACCCAAAGCCCCCCCACCCCAAGCACCACGGGGCAGCGTAGCAGACCTGAGCCCCAATGGCACTGTTTGGGGGGAAAATCTGCTTTTCCTGTCACCCACAGCCCACGCAGGGTGCACAGCCCTGCTGCTGACACATGGGTTGTGCCCCACTCCACCTCTCCCATCCGAACACAGACCCCCACACCAACCAACCCCCCTCCAATTCTGGCACTGCACCCCCCAGGGCTGGGCCATAGGCTCCCCATTGAGCATCAGAGCCACTTCCAGCCCCACAAACACAGCACCCAGCCTCCACAAACCGCAGCACACACAAAGGGTTGGGCTCCATTGGCACACACTGCACGTTACCACCTCACGGGGGGGGGATTTGCATCAGCTATGGGGAGCGCTGCGAATAGCGGGGACAATGGGGAAGTCAATGCATTAAAGTGCTTAGGGGGAAAAAAAAATCTGATAAAGGAATAAACCGGTTAAGGGAATACATAATTCACAGCCCAGTTATTCAAATCCCGCCTTAGAGGAAATCCTCTTAGAGCGATCACCTGATTGTGTGCTAAAATCCTAATTGAATAAGAACAGAATTATGTATTTATGCCATCAACTGCGCAACCACCAGCACATGCAGCTGTTTGCAGACAGACCTGAGGGGCTGCAGGGCCAACACTGCTGGGGGTGAGTGGGACCCCCCCAAAAAAAACCACATTAGGACCTCCCACCCAAAATCTTACTGGGGGGAGGGGGTTTTTCTTCCCGTCCATCGCATCCCCTATAAACACAGCCATTTATGTATCTGTTTCCCCCCCTCTTTTCTCACGCTGTTGCACTGCTCTACCCAGGTCCAGCTCCATTTAAAAGCTATTTAAGGAACAAAAAAAAACCCACACAAAACCAGCCTCCCAGATCCCCAACCCAACCCCCAGCTCCCCATTGCTCCAACACAAGCTGACATTGCTGCAGCACTCCGGAGGTAATTGAATATCCCAGAGTGCAGCAGCTCACGCAGCTCCGACACAAACAAGCAGAGCACTGAGCGTGGGGCCGTGCCCTGTGCACAGCTGAGACAACATCATGAGAGCACAGCACACCCCAAATCCAGGCAGGCAATGGGCTGCAGGTTGCTTTTTTTGGGTTTGGGGAGGGGGGTGCAATATTTGATTTACAGGGCCTTGATGTGCTGCATCCCGATGGCAACCCGGAGCTGCAGGGAGGTGGGGATGTTTTCCCTCCTGGTGCATGAGGGGCCCTCCAGGATGGGATTGGAGATGGGCTCAGGGTGTGCAGCTGCAGCAGGGCTGGCAGTGGCTGCTCTTTGGGGCTGCAGAGGCCATCTTTCGCAGCGCATCAGTTGGCTTCCAACTCCACCATCTGAAATCAGTTATTGAAAGAGAAATCGCCACCCAACTGCTTGAAATGCAAATGGCCTCGGGAGACATGAAAGTCTGCTCCACACCTGAGTGGTGAAGAAGGAAAGAGATGAGGCTCTCATCTCTGCCTCCCTGCTCTGGGTTTTGAAGTCATTTTGGGCTGAAAGGGAAAGGAGATGCTCAGTGCCACCCAATGGGGTCACAGGGTGCTGAAGGGCTGCAGGGCAGCGCTGGGGCTCAGAGCAGAGATCTGCCATGGGGTAAGGAAGGGCTCACAGTCCCCAGCTGTGCTGGCCATGCAGCATCCTGCACTGTTTGCCAGCCGTTCTGCTCCCCGGGCAGCTCTGGGGCTGGGCTGAACACGGAGCAATTTTCCCCATCCTGTTCGTGGCACCCAACGCTGGTGCTGGGAAGGGGATCTGAGCACGCACGCATTAAGGGCGCAGCAAACAGGGCGCATGGATGGGGAGCAGAGAAGTGCTGTGGGGAGGGGAAGGGACGAAAGAAGTAGGGATGGATGCGATGGATGCTCACTGAGGAAGGAGCAGGGCTGCTCCGGGCCGCGCAGCACACCCCATCTAGCGGCTGCTGGGCGGCAGAGCCCGGCTCCCCCCCGACCCCCGGCACAGCTCCGTGTTCATGGTTGCCAGTGCTGACCTACGGGTGGGGGCACCCAAAAGTGACAGCCTCCATACCGCGCAGAGCCATTGCTCTGCATCGCTCAGCACTCCTTAGCACACCTCACAGCAGCCCATGCCAGCTCTCTCAGGGCTTTTTGCCCCTGGAAAAGCACTCAGAACATCACAGTACTGTCAAAATCCTCTGGCTTAACATTATGGGCTTACCTGGATTTTACAGATCTGAAATCCTTTCTTGTAACCTCACTGTGCAGCCTTCTAAAAACTTATTGCTAAGAAAAGAAAAAGTGCACCCAGGTGCTGGAACAGCCAGCATCACATTTCCTCACCTCCAGCAGGTTGGGCAGGAAGCCCTCATTAGCTCACAGCACACCTTTAATTAGCTGAAGAAGTCTCTGCTAAAGGCCTGGCAGAGCTGTGCAGGACAGAAGCAGCACATGAGAGGTGTGTGCTCAGGGATGGATAAGCACACACAGGCAAACCACCAGCCTGAACACAACTGCAGCTGCTTGCTTCAATGGTATGAACCTATCGTTAGGATTTCTATATAGGCAGCACTCTGGCCCAAAGGTTCACCTTTGATGATGCTTTGCAGTGATCCATATGCAGGGCAGCAGCCGCACCTCCTGTGCCACCAATGGGTCCAGGTGAGCACCCCCACCTTGGGCACAGGGACAAAGGTGCCACCACCTTGCCTGGAAGTCACTGCCACTCACTGAATGCAAACAGCCTTCTCTGATCCGCAGCTTGCTCCAGGCAGAAGAAGGGAAACGTCATCAGCAGCTGAATGAACAGTTTAGAATCACTCATCCGTGCTAACACAGCTGATTCTGCCTGCAGCAAGGGACAGCACATAAATGGCACCAACATTGCTCTCCAGAGCCAGATCAGGAGAGGAGACGTCTGCAGCTTCACTGAGTTCACTGCACAACAGTCATGCAGAAGAATAAAGACCTTCCATCACCATGTGCTCCTCCACCACCAGACAGAGCAGGCTCCCTCTGTCACCCACCCTGCTTGGAGGGTTTGTCACAGTTCTGCAAAGGAAAAGATGCATGCAGGAGGTGTCACCTCACCCACCTGCAGGGCTCACTCCAGAACTCCCCCCTGGGCTGAAGGTGAGAAGCAGCAAGCTCTGAGTGACAGCACAGCAAGCAGGGAACATACGTGAAAACATTGCTACAGATGCAACCCACAGAATGAAGTATAAAGGAAGTCACCTAAACTCACCTGAGGAACAGGAGAAAAACACAAACCCAAGTCCCTCAAGAAGAGCTTTAAGGAGGAGGAAGGGTAAAATTGTGGTTTCAAGCAAAATATACCAGAAGCAGCTCAGCTGGTCCTTCCCCTGTCTCAGCAAAAGTCAAGCTGAGTTTTTTTTGAGAGCTGCTGCACAGCAAAGATAGAAGGTTTATTACTGCTGGCAGTTGGGTTTGAGCCACAGCAGCCAGAACACACAGCATCACCTTCAGCTCGTCCGGCCCCACCTCCAAGCAGCACACAAAAGGAAGACGACACAGAATACTTATCACAACACATTTAATTGCTTATGCAGTTATAAAATTACAAAGAGCGATGGGCCAGCAGTGAGAGCCACACACCTGGGGAGGCGGAATGTTAGGCAGATTTTTCCAATTATCAACAGAGATATTGAACAGTAGGTGAGAACTGCAGGATGCAGCGTTTTTTTGGGGGGGGTGCAGAAGCAAAAGCAAACAGATCCAAGTAGGGAAAGGGTTGAGCTGCTGCCCCATAGGGACCTGGAGAGGTGCAGGTTTGGGAACGACTCACCACTCCTGAGAAACGAGTTGGACACATGCAAGGGCAGCAGGGAAGGCAGCACACAACTGCTGCAGCCACAGCACCAGCACACCTGCAACGAGCACAGCTGCAGCTATTTGCAAGCCAGGATGAAGACTTCTCACCCATTATTTTCAAGGCAGTGTAAGATGTGGTTGGCCAATCTGAAGTGTGGTAAAAACAAAGGCATGTTACAGTTTGAAATAATTGGAATTTGCTCAATTCCTTTGGTTGTGCAACTGGAATCTGAAAGGATGTGTTTACAGTCTGAGCCATGCTTTCTTCATTGCAAGCCTTTGTGCAGCACAGATTCCAGAAAGACTGCTCTGCACATGTGGAGATGCCATTCTGCCTTGCTCTCAGATATTAACATGTTAAACCAAGGAGACTGTTAGCCAGGACATCTGGAGCACAGAACAAATCTCTGCAGTGCTTAATCTCCACCAACGCTTTGGACAAAGCCTCCTGTTGCTCTGCAAACACCAGCAGAACGCCTGCACGTCTAAGTGGTACAGTGAGCAGCTTAGCAAGCTATAAGGAAGGAAATTCTACAGTCTTACTGCACGTTGCTTTGGTGCTAATGCCATTATTAGAGCCAAGAGAGCACAGCATGGGACATAACAAAGCTTTCTGCTCATCAGCTCCTCAGGTCTCTGTGCTAACCTACCCAGACCTGGGGGCTCCTCAGTCCATCCCTCCCTTTTACTATTACACACAGATCAGACACACGTTCCCTTTGTGGAGACACCTGTCCCTGTGCTCAGAGCTCTCTCAGAGATTTGCACTGAGGAACACATGAACAGCCCCCTCCCCTCTGCTCCCAACCAATCTCCATAGAAATAGGTGTAAGGAACTCACCCAGGACCAGAGGCAAAGCGGTGCCAGAGGGAGAACTCACACAACTGGTCTTGCTGAACAGAGTCACTGAAGAAACAGCTTCTGCTAATCTCACTGCACTTTTAACTTCCTGCTCCTCTGCCAGGCCCAGCCTTGTAACTGCTAGATGTGTATCTATCGCTCGTGTTTTGGAAACTCTGACATAAGAGTCCAGAGCAGATAAAAGCTGTCTGCCTCAGAACATGAAAGATGAAATAGGGTAAACACACAGATGTCGAGACAGCAGCAAAGCGTGCACACTTGCTGCCTATTTGCACATCAAGTGAGACAGCTCTTTCCCTACAGTACTCACTGGGAACAGATCCCACTGCAATTTAAGACCTGAGTTTCAGATTCCAAGTTTAAAAGCATTTCCCTCCCCCCTCTCCCCTCCCCTCTCATCCTCTCCCCCTTACCCCAGCTTTGGTTGTTTCTGTTGTCCATTTCTGTCCCTAACACTTCATAAGGATCAAGAGGTACAGTCCATATCCAGAGAGAGATGCTCACTGACACAAAACAAGCACCATCCTTCCAAGGAAGGTCAGCCTACAATGAGAAGTTGTATGGTTGTTCCCATACCAGCCCACACAGCCACCTCCAGGCTACCCTGGGCAATCTGGGGCTGTAGGACCATCAGAATAGAAATGCTTGGCACCACCTGATCCACAGAGCAGTGAGTTCAGCTCCACCCTGAGGTGAGGAAACAGCTGCAAACAGCATTTCTGGTATGTTTAAAGGGAAAAAAATAAGTATGTATTTGCATAACTGGGATGAAACCCCATCCTGAAGGAATGGAAACTTTGGTAGCATACCACAGGAGGGCAGTTACTGAGGGCCTAAGGCCATCAGAGAGAAATGAGATTAGTTGTGTTTATCCAAGAAAAAAAAATATATCCTCATATAATGAACCTGAACAACACCACTGACCATCACTCATGCTAAACACACCATCAGCTGGGACCAGACACCCCCTGCTCCATGTTGCTCACTCACCCCAGAACATTTCTACTTTCTCTTTCTCTTCTATCTCCAAGAAGACCTTCCTTATTAAAACAGGAAAAAAACCCACAACTTTAACAGGCTTCCAATTAGGAGCAAAGCAAACAGGGCACAGTGTGTCACCAGTCAGTCTGTAGCACAGAAGGAGGGTAACTACAGCACACAGAAGAAAACTACAGTGAATACAGAATCTCCCAACTCACCAATGGAAAATATCCAGGTGTAAAAACTAAGGATTAATATCTGTTTAAGTATCTCAATTTTTGGCAGTAAAAGATAGCAAACATATTAAAGGTGACAGCAGTATCTTGCTCTGTAATATGGCCTTTGTTACAACTCAGAAGTTTTAACACTTGTGCTTAGCATACCCGTGTTGCTCATGTATGCTGACTGCTTAACTCTGTTTGTAGACTCTGTGCCAAGCCTCCAGGTACATTATCAGGAATGTCACCAGCCTTAGTCTGGAACAAGCAGGCATCTGACAGCACCCGTGGGGTTCAGTCTGCCAGCAAAGCTCATCGAGCTTATATTTACTTTAAGACTTGTATTTTACTCTGCAGTTTGGTGCTTCACAGCAAAGCTGATAGCACTAGTAAAAAAAAAAAAAGTAATTCCAGATCATGGAATTTAGTTGTCAGCCAGAGCTTAAAGTCAGGAGACTGTATGAGATTTCAGCACGGCTCAGCAGTTTGCTTCAAATGTGCTGGATTGTGGAGAGGATGCCACAAATCGATCAAGTCAACTGTTTAGGACAGCCAAGGGTTTTCAGTGAATACACAAGCCTGATCCCTTACTTCCCAGAAGTTTGGTAGAAGAAGAATGGTAACAGCAGCCTCACTGATACAGGTAGCTCCCTTAGGCAGGAGCTATCACTGTCTTCTGTTCTTAAATGAAATGGAATCCCAACTAACCACAGAGTGCTCTGAGAAGAACAGCCACCAATCGACACTGCTTGACAGAAGACCTGTTAATGGTACCAAAAGCCTAAAAGCACGTCACCATTTAGCAGTGGTAGGAAGTTCACATACACAGTTAAGTCAGGGTTCTGTCCTGCCCTCAAGATCTGCAGTTTCCTTGTCTACTTCTATTTTCACTTCTTTGCAAATAGTCAGTAGAGCCAAATGAAGCATCCCACAGCGCTACACAAAAGGCAAAGCAGGTTCATTTTGGCAAAGGAAAGTCACACTCACCAAGTACTTTGCTAATCGTTTGTTCACTAACTGTTATCCAAGACTTAAAGAAGGCACATTACAACCCTAAAAATAGACTGCAGCACTGCTCAGCCTTGGACAGCCCCAGCCAGGGTCAGGGCTGTTATGCATTTATTCCAAAATTGCCAGAGACAGCCAGTCCTTGGAGAGTAACACAGGAGGTACTCTGACAGAAAGGGAAATAAAAAGAAGAGCATGGTTATCCAACAGAAGAGAACCCAGAAGAAAATTAATCTTTCAAAATCACTTATATTTACATCAGTATCTGAAAAAAAGCCCCAAACCTTCACTATTAGAGCAGTACAGTCAGCTCCAGACTGAAGAGAAGAAAGGATTGAGTTATGCCTTCTAGCTGAAAACCTTAAGGCTGTTCAAATAATAGGGCTGCCATACCCTGCAGGAGCTTCCATCCAGTCTGATAGAATCATTGCTTTGGATAATTAATAAAAGTATAAAAAAAGTTATTGCTACTCTGCCAAGGAAACAGAACAATCTACAGGAGAGAAAGTGCATCCCAAGTCCTTAAAAAAAAAAAAAGAAAACAAAAATCAGCCACTGTGGGCTACAGATTCCCAAGTACTAGAGGTGTACAAACAAGCCTCTAGCAATCCCTCTTTCCTTCTAGCTTTCTTTCTGCAGCAATTCTCTTCCTCCCTGTAAAGGCACTTTCTAGATTCTATATCCTTACGCAGGGAAACATTTCCAGTTTTCAGTGCCAACAAACAGAACACTCCCACAAATACACAACATTCAGAAGGAATTTTAATTAACAAAATGGTCCAGGAAAGGGGAGGGAGAACCCAAAAAAAAAAAAAAACAGGCCGTTGCATTTGAAAGATTGCATGTCAGTCACTAGGTATGCCTGCAAGCCCATGCACAGGAAACCATTTGGACCTTTGTCAGTGCAGAACTAGTCTCAGCTTCCAAAACCACTTCTCTACTCCTTCCTCATATAAGCTAAGTATTATATACATATATAAAAAAAATACAAACTTGAGTTTGTTATAAAGTGGCTTCTCTCTCTCTCCCCCTCCTATGCTTGCTTGGCACATGAACGCATGCAAAGCTAGTAGGCTCCGAGGGCTGCACAAACAGCAGGTTTTGGCAATGAAAAAAAACAACAAAAAACACAGCTAAAATAGATAAGCAAGATTAAAAGCCACTGAATTGAAAACCATATATTTTTTTCCAATGGTATAGAATTAGAACTACAGCTACGACTTAAAACTGTAAGAGTCTGTCATCCTCTCTCCCAACTCATGTCAAAGTTCATAGCAGCATAACACGAGATTCCTCAAGAAACATCAAGCCAGTGTTCTCTGCTTCAGGAGTGAGTTCACAGGTCAAAGTTCAATCTGTCCGAAGGATCATGGGTGGATGCTCACTGTCTTCATCCAATCTGAGTGAGTTGGTTTCGTCTTCCAGGCAAGCTCCACCCACAGCTCCCAGGTCATCCGTATAAGCTGCAAAGAAAGGGAGAAGTAGCTTGATGATCAGCAGCACAAACTAAGGCTTGGATCCAACAAAGCAGATTCCAGCTGAAGTACCAGACGTTATTTGCAACAGTTTCACTGCCACCCTATGTTTGCCTTCATTATGACCATGTTTCTCCAAGCCAAGAGCAGTCTGTGATTACTCTACATGTGTGCAACGCATATTGTTGCTTCGGGGCAGTTATGTTTTTATACTCTCTACCCATCCATTACAGCTGCAACGGCGGAATTGATGCTGCATGTGCAGACTGTGCTTCCTCCACAGCTGAAACATTAACCCAAGTGCTATACAAAGATGCTAAGAGCCATATACACAAGCTCTACTCACTTGGGAACTCCAGCATTAACTGAATTCTCATCCTCTCAACTTAACAGAGCAGCAAATCAGGCTTAAAGGTCACAACTGCCATAGGGAACTACAGGAACACAACATCACAGACAAACACAAGTGCTACAAATTCAGATGCTTTGCTGGAGGTCTGGGTTCAGAACTCCTTCATAAACTGATTACAGCATCTCAAGAACCATTTGGCAAGTATTGCAACTACTACTAAAGTAACTGAACACAGTTCAAGACAACTCTCTACCCAGAAACTAGCAAAGATGAGTGGTTCATCTACAGAAAGCTGCCGTACATTGAGTGCTCTTCTCCTACCACTCACCAGTGCTTCACATCACACTCATAGTTATGAAAAGCTCAGCGTTGAAGCAGACGAGCTCACGCAGCCATCTAGAATGAAGCAACATGCAGAGGCACTCTCTGCCCCGTTTCCAGCCTTCTCCTTACCATGCCTTGTGGGTGAGGAAGGCACATATGTACCTTTAGTCACAGCAGCACTGTACGTCTGTGCTACCAACGGCCGGTCATGGGATGCAGACTCCAGGATCTCGTTGGCTGGCTCCATGCTGCCATCGAGCCTACCAAGAGAAGTGTTAGTTGGAGAGGTGATCTGCCTAGACATAACACAGCTTTAGCTGACAGCTACACAAGAATATCTCATTAGACGTGCATGAATACAACAGGAAGAATGCGGCCTCTTCAGGGAAGGCAGTTATCATTTCCAATTCCGTGTGCTTCTGTCATAATGCAAGGGATATGTAATATCACACCATGATTTAATTTTATGATTGATCATGTAAGTAAAGCAATTATATTACCCTATCTGTTCCCTTCAAATCTTAGAAAAAACAACAAGGCCCTGTCATATTTCCTTAAGTATTCTACAGTACTGCTACAAAACATTATTTGGCTGGTCTACATGCAAGGAATTTTAATAAGGGCACCGAGAGAGAGAGAATACAGATAAAATTTCATAGGCCAGATTTCCCTCCACGAAGTTAGAGTAACACTTTCTCATTTCTCTAACTACTTGATTTATTGATGAAGGGAATGGTGTCAGATGTTTCAGGTTCTTGTCAAAGTAACTGAACTCAAACTGCAGAGAAAGAGGAAATAGGATCACGCAGCTAACAGCAATTGATTCTTCACTGCAGTTGGACAGCGTTAAGTTTCTGCTGGTAAAGCAGTGCTTAGTGTAGAAGATACATGGAAGGATGGCACAAGGGGATTCTGAAGTTACTCATTCATGTCAGGTCTGATAACAAGCCAGTTTTAAAAAAACGAGCTCTTCTAAGTTAGACCTCTGCAGCATGGAACTAAGTTTAAGAACAAACTGAATTTTGTGAAGCAATAAAAGGCAACAGTCCTCAACTAATATGAACTTACTTGTGCTGCTTCATTAATGTGCACTCTCCACCTTCTTGGGGGTCTAGGTTGTACATGTAGAGATACCCATCAGCAGCTCCCACCAATAAACGAGGGATCTTCTGAATTCTAGGAGCGTTCAGAGGAAATTAATGAGAGCTTCAGTTTCCTATCAGCACCCTCTCCTCCTCTCCTATGATTTCAAGCCATTATTTTCCACACTTGCTTCTCCTAGATAGGCAATACTGCTAACAGTTGCACAGACAGAACACTTAGGAAACAACTACATGCAAAAATAAGGCGTAACCACAATGGGGCTAATAGGATGCCATGGGAATCGAGCAGTTTACACATAACCCAGGAAAGCAAATTGAGAAGTTACTGTCCTGGTATCAGCTTTGCACAACAGATTACAGTATTTGTCTGTGGAGAAGTATTTACTCTCTTCCGAAATGTTACAATGTTTAATTATTGCTTAAAGGATGCTTCGAGATCAGGGGAGAGAAACACAGACATCAAGCAAATTAAGCACACAAACTCCAGAATCTCCATAAAATAAATTTACTACTGCTCAGCTCATTGCTTAGGTAGATGTGCCAAATGGGTCCTGCCTTCAGAGATGACAAAAAAGGTTATACTGAGTTCTCAAAATTAACTCTAATGAATGCTATGCAGTTCTAGAGACAAGAACAACACGGACTTGCTTTCAAGGACTTCTTTAACCGTTAGTCCAAATTGCTTTGCAGCAAAGTAAATGCCTTAAGCCTACAGATCTGTTCTCTACAGACTTCTTTGAAAATTAAAAGACATCTTTAAACAACTCTTTAATAGTCTGCTGCTTATCCAAACACTGCGTCCTTCCCTCTCTGTCTCTCACAGGACCGTGAGCTCCAAAACACAGCTCTTAAGCCAGAAGAGGCTCTGAAAGCACTGCAGAATCCATTCCTCTGTGTGCTATCCACTCAGCTGGAGTGGAAATACACCCTACAGTGTCTGCTTTTCTGTAGCTCTGTGTGGCAACCCAGTGGGTGGTGAATGCAAGCACCATTTCTTTACTCACGTGGCAAGTGCACAGATATTTTTGTGCCCACAGAATGGCAGGCGGACTGTAGCAAAGGCTCTACCCTGGTTGAACATCTCTGTTACTTGAGAGGGCAGATAGCTTGTAGAGGCCATCAGTACTTTTCCAAAGTAACCTGTCCAGGTTGTAGGCTCTTCCTGAGGTCTACAATTTGGAAGAAACAAGAAAGATGTGTCCAACTTTGACTTCAAAATGGAGAAAAAGGTGGGTCAACACTTCAAAAGCTCTTTTCATTTTGAAAGAGATTAAACAGTTATTTGTTTTTCTTCAGGGATTACTGACAGCCCTGAGAACTCAATGCACTCAATTTACACGGCAGGGCACAGTATGTCCTATAATACCCTCGGCCTGTTGCTAAAGCATGTCCTATTGTAAATTGATACTTCTGTTTATACAGCTGCATTTCATAACGGTTATTATACAAAAATAAGATCTGGAAGTGCAGCTCTTTACAGTAGATATTATTCACCTGTTTAATCAATAACTAAACCACCGTCTCCAACAAAAGTTATAAATAAGACTGTCTTCTCAAACTGTAAATAGAAACATTTTACAACATGGTGCTTTTTAGAATCATGTAGGCAGCTGGAAAGTTCTGCTGAGACAGATCTTTCATAATGGATGTCAGAGGTGAAAAAAAATATAAATAAAAACAAATTACCCTCACATTCCTCTGCCAAGGATGCCCAATTCCTCTTTGGCAGCAATACTTATCCTATTAATTACAAGAACAATACGTAGATCAGGAACAGCTGCTGATTCATTACTGATTTGTCATGTCCTTTATTTTACAAAGTGTTCAAATGAAGTCTGTTCGCTCTTTGAAGAGCTCATCCTGTTTTTTCCATTTCCTTGAGAAGTCTAAGGCATATCTGAAACTTACTTTTCTTTCACAGTCTCAAGTTTGAAGATGTGCACTGTCTCTGTGTTGCTGGATGCAGACAGAAACATGCCATCCATGCTGAAAGCCAATGAACAGATGCTCACACACCTAGTGGGAAGACATAAAAAGGAAAAAAACACCAAAGCATTACTTTTTACATTCTAATGCAAAAGCATCTGGTGTTAGAAAAAGCTAGTAATAAGTGACTCATGGGAACTGACTTAAATGAGAATATTTCTTCCTCTTGGTAGGTAGAAGTCTTTCTGGACATTCACCACTAAGAAACTCCATAGCATTCACACGAGATGAATGTGATAGCTGGAAGGAACTGTGGCTGTACAGTAAAAATCACATGCTCCTTTTCTTCTGTCAGAGATTACAGGTGACTTGCAGTTTACCCAGTGACTGGTTTAAAGAGATTTCTCAGACAACACTGCTTTATAAATAATAAGAAAAGAAAAACACTTCCATAGTAAAGCATTCTGAATCTCCCAATACCTTCTCAAAACTATTCAAGAGCAAGAGCCCCCTTAATAACATTTTAAATGACATTTACCTCTGACAAATACCAGATATGGTGGGCCCAACCAGAAACAATCTGAAGTCAGTCTTACCTCTACATGAAGTAACTAGAGTTACTACCACCACAAACTACAGTACAATTTCAAAATGACTTTCAATGGCCATGGTACAAACAGGGTTTAAAAGATGGGGAAAATTAGACGTATTGCTTCCATTTGCCTTAAAAATATATTATATCTTACAAGACTTGATCCACTTTAAACAAGTTTCCTTGCCAGTGAATTTTTAAAATGCAAGAGGAAGTAAAATCCTGACAGGATTGATTTGTAGAGTAGTCAAGTCTTAAGAGGGGAAGTTGGAAGACATTCAAACTGAAAATGTGGTAAGCATACAGGCAGGGTTGGAGGAATACAACAACAGGCAATAATTAGGAAGCTAGCTCAACTGCAGGGCATTCTGGAGATCTATTGTAAAGAATGAGCTTCAGATAACTAGCTTGGATCAGCTTTACCTCTTCACTCCCCTCCGGAATTCAAAGAGTTTCTGTCCCTCTGGAATGGAAAACACTCTTATCACTGTCCCCTGCAAAGTAAAAAAAAAAAAAAGTCATCTTCTATTATCATTTCAAGTTTCCACACTGTATATTAGCACTAGTGAGCAGAGTACAACAAACCATTTTGCTGTTAACTTAGCACAGCTGATGCACACCGCATACTAGCATGAAATATTTATAGAGCTTGTTTGTAAGATGTGTTTGAAGAATGGAGAAACAAGGTGGGAGCTACTAATGTAGAGTACAAGCTGTGCATCAAGAACAGCTCCTCTTATTACATTTGATCATGAAAACAACCATGTTTGTTATCTGTAAGTATACTCATCTGGATGCCTTTTTGCCTTTATCAGGTGCAATCACGCTACATCTTTATATCCTAAGCTTATTACCCAGACAGCAAAGGCTTCATGCTTTTGAATTTATACAGTTCAGACAGACCATTTGTCATCATGTGCCAAAACCAGGCAAGACAACTCTCTGACTTTAACTGTGTGGCTTTCATTAGGAAGATAGCATCAAAACAATACCATCTGATTTCTAGCAAGTACCCTGCACTAATAGCAGAAACACTTAGAGGACTACCCTGATTACAGCCCGATTAAAATGTACTTATTCAAATAACCCTATTATCCAACACTTTGCAGCTTGGAAGTTTAGTCAAATATAATTAACAGTTCTTAACTTAAGACTTGTTATAACTCTAGGCCTTCTTTTTTGGCACTTGCGAGCAGAATTGTGCACGCTTAAAAACAAAATTTGTTTCAGACCACTTCAGTTTATCATTGCAGGCAAATCAATAAAAAGACACCTTACCTTTTCTGATGCAGTGGCAAGTTTAGTACCACTTGCATCAAAAGCCAAAGCAGCCAAGGGACTGTCATGAGCTGGGATCATATTAGCAGCTCTCTGCAGGAGTGAATCAATAAAACAGAACCTTAGTACAGCACACAAACACTACACATTCACAGCTTAAATCTTTGTGTTAAGAGTGTTCAAGGTAAATACAAGCCTTATTTATGGACAACAATTTCAGTAACTGCTATGTGAAAGTACACAAAATTACTGAAGCACATGCATAGAGAATACAAGCAGAAGAAAGCTACTTAAAGACAGCTCTACTAGAAGTAACCGTACTTTTACTCCATCTATCTGCCCAGCTCTACTCAATGGTCTTTCTTCTCTTTGTCAACGTTCTATAATGCCTTATAAAGGATACTGCAATTTTTTTTCTGGTTGGACTTGAATGTCTAGTAACTCTTCTTTGAGCAAATCGAGTCATTTCCAAAAACTGCATCTTTAGAAAGGGAAACAGTCTTCACAAAGACCCTTACCAGATTGATGGTGTCAAAGACCTGTACTTCTCCAATAGTTGCACTCCCTGGATAGGCCAGATAGCAGTTGTCATTGTTTATTGATAAAGCACACAACCCTAAAACGTATTTAGAAGTAAAAAAAGACAACATAAAATGAAAACCACAAAGCACAGTCAGAAAAAGCAAATTCTAAATCTTAAAAGGTAAAGCTTTCTGACTCTTCATTCAAATCTTGCAAACATCAACTCAATCATTCTCACAAGGTATCAACAGACAGAACAGGGATAAGAAATCTCAAGACTCAATCTGCCAGAACACTTGTTTAATGTAATTACTAATGAAGTTTAGAACAAAGTAAAAACACTGTCAGAGCTACACTAACTGACCAAGTAGAAGGAATTCCTAAAGCATTAACCTGACATAACTTTTATTTGTACCAAGTGCTGGAGAGATCTAACTAGTAAGCATCTCTATTGCTTCTTTCTGATCTAACATTTCAACACATCTGCACGAGCAGACTGGAATACAGAGGAGGCAGTTTAAGGTAGTTAACAACATACTTACCTGCCGGATTGGGTGGTGTCTCCCTGATTGTGTGTAATACCTTCATGTCTCGTATGTTGTGTATATAGAGAGACTCTTCCAGACATACTATCAGCCTCTAGACACGGGACAGATTAAATGGTGATATGAAAAGACAGTTTATATGAAGTTATTGATTCTAAAAAATAGCATCCAAGCGCAGCTGGTACCTTCCAATTCAGAAAAGTTTGTACCAACCTGATGGGAAGACACGAGTCTGACATAAGACACATAACATAGACCACTTGACAAGGCTTCAATACTGCAATAACTGCTCTCAGACACTTGAACAGACCAGCATACTTGACTTCTCTCAACCACGCCATTGTAAATTGATTTAAATGAAAATGATTTACTCTACTAGAATGAGTAAGCAAGCCAGAAACCTTTATCTACACCTATTTCACCCTTATTCCCTGCCTGCCCACGTGTATTTCTCTCCCTCTAGAGGCCAATTCACATGTGGGCCCCACTTCCTGCTTTGGCTAGAAAGAAAAATACACAAGACTTTTAAGAACTGTTTATAGAGCCTATTACTTATTCATACTCATTTGTGAGGTACTTCAAAAACAAACAAACAATTAAGTTCTTCAATGCCTCATCTGCCCTTTGGTGACTGTATCTGGACAACTGCTTAACGAGACCTGACCCACTTAATGCTACCTCACTGTGTCAGAAATAACATCAGTCAGTCTCCCTTACAATTTTAAACAGGAATCCCATTATCTCACATCTGATTCTGAGGGCAGAGATGGATGCTAAGAAGAGTTCATCATTCAGATGCTATTTCCTCCACTTGGAATGAACTGGTTGAAGATAGAAAACTGAATTTGCAGAAGAACCTACCAATGACTTAGTACTACAAGCACCCAACTTAAAAACTACACCAGGTCAGTGATTGCATTTGAAGGATTCAAATTGTTTTTAAAAATAATAAAAACAAGTTGAGATTTAAGTTTTGCCCATTAGAAACTGTTGCCCCCACGTACTTTCAATTGGAATCATCCTGTGATTCTAAACATGAAAGGGACCATGGCAGGTCTCCAGTGCAACCACCCACTCAAAGCAGGGCCAGCAAGATGGTCAGACCAGCCTGCTCAAGGCATTCTAGCAAAACATATAAACACAGAACCAGAAATTCTTAACCAAACGGGGTTACTCAGATGCCATAAAGCATTACAGAAGCCACCACTGGAAACACAGAAATTAATTTCAAATAGCAGTTCTGTCAACAGAGGAAAAACCACCCACCAAAGAAAGTGCTGGAATAAGCTCTACCAGCCCTCTTGCTTTCACTAAAATTATTACTCACCTGCCTATTGAGTTTGACAGCCAGGATGGTGTTGGAGTAACTGTAGTTGCAAATCTCTGTCCCCTTCTTAAAGTGACAAACCTTCAGCTTGCGCGGAGCTTTAAGGCTGACTATGGCCACCAGACTGCTGGAGAACAGCCTCTCCACAATGCACACATCTTCAGTGTCAGCTGAGGAACCACAGCAAGGGAGGGGAAACAAAAGGCAGAGGGAGATTTCAGGAAAGGAGAACAGTGTGTATTAAGGGGGAATACAGTCCAAGGTAATACAGTCTAAGAACAGAAACATTCTGGCACAATGGCTGAGTTAAGGTAGGATGGAAAGTTAAGATCCAGAAACTTAGGATTTTGTTCTCTCTGTAGAAACCTAGGAAAGCAGACATGTTTTCTTTGTTGTTTTCTTTCCTCTACAGCAATGCTATGAGCCTGCACATTTCCCCATAAAGGAAAAAGATTATGTAAAGAAGCTGGTAAACTCATTTGTCTTAACCCTGTTTCAGCCACTGAATTTATTTACGTATTTCTTAAATATACAACATATCACACCTGATACTACCTAAAACCAATTTAAACAGGAATCCCTGAATCACATTTATATCACATTGCATGCATAGCCATAAAACAGCTTTAATTTTGTCGTCATGTGTCACCAGAACACTTGGATACCAAGGAGGAGACCACATCATCATTCAAAACCTGGGGACGACAGTGGGAGCAGAGCCTGGGACCTCCAGCAAAGAAGTGCTTCGAGAGCATCTGCTGTACTGGATCAAACTGGTAGGAGCCCAAATCCCACCAGTAGTTACCCTGGCACTTTTGTTTCTCCTTCTCATGAGGTTTTGACTCACCCTCTGGACATGGCCTTCACAGCAGCTTTTAAGCAACCAACAGAAACACACTTCAAAACGATACGGGGCACTTAGCACTCACAGCAGACAGCCTACTCCCTTGCTGGATAAACTGCACTCAAAAACAAAGCTAGCTGCACACATGCTTTTGACACTAAAGCAAAATGAATAAAAAGCCATTCCATGTCAAGAAAAAGCAGTTTTCCCCATCCTGCAGCTCTCCCACAGCTGCTGGCTACATCTGCCCTTCCCTTACAGGAAGGAATCAAGACAAGCGATGTGAGCCCTCTGGCACTGATCCATGGAAACGACCACACTTTTCAGAAATGGGAATCTGGATTAGGTCAATGCTTAACATGTCTTAAACGACAGAACTGCCAGAAGACAAAAGAAAACAGCCAGCTTATTTCTGAAGGCTTCTGTTTTGACCAAAAGGCTTATCAAACAATTGGCACTGTTCTCATCACCGATGACAGGAATTCCATGAGAAAAAAAGAAAAGTGTTCTAGCATTCTCAGTGCATTACAATGCCATCTCTGTGTAACATATCAGCTTTGAAAGTGCTTTCTTTGGGCAGTTATTTCAAGAAAAAGAACAGAAAATATTTAATTCTGTACACGAGAGCAAGAAAGCAAGAGCCTCCCTGCAGAAAAGAAGGGGGGGTTATAATGAGCATTTTCAGTCTTCGTGCAACATAATTGACTTTTATCCAAATCTAATAAACAAGATTGTATTTTTCCAGAGAAGACACAACTGTTCACAGAGGCTTTGAAAATTCAATTTCCTCACTTTTGCAAAAGGGATAACGTGTTTTAGAAATGAGTTTGTTTTCAAGGAATTTCTCTCCATTTTCCAGATGCCACACACAGCACAACGCTTGAAGAAGATGAACACAAAAATCTGTTTCAATAACCTCACTCACAGACTTCTACATGCAGAAAAGTAACATAAAAGATTTCCAGTCATTTGACAGTACAGGTTATCAGCTCTCCATCCAAGCCCAGAGCCCTCCACAATAACAGCATCCTTTCAGAAGAGCCAGAGAGGGCTGGTGCACCAAGACCCAGACTACAGCCTGATTGCCCCCTGATCCTTGGGGCTGAGGAGGGAATACTCAGCTTCTTTCCCCATCCAAGGGCAGCTGTGTTAAGGCAGCTGCTGGGACTTGTTTTGCTCCCAGGAAGGCAGGAGAACTGGTATTTCAGAACTGGTACAGCAGCAGAGAACAAATGAAGTGCTGTCCTATCCTGGGCTGATGCAGATTAGCCAGCAGGGAAGAACACCATCAGGAAACCAGCTGCAATGGGCAAGGGGAAGAAATAAAACAACAAGCCTCCAAAAAAATGAAAGCACCTAGAAAGTATAAACATTCTCAGATTGTTACCACAAGGAGATTTCCTACACTACGATACAGTGAGTGTTCCAGAGAAAAGCTTTGTTAATTAATTAAATTCACTTTAGAAATACAGGATGCACCTCTGTTCCTTTGTCTTCTCCTAACAGGAAGAAATGATAAAAATCTCTTTGCAGCTACGAAGTCGTTTATGCTTCCTAGTGAGCAACCATTCAGAAGTACCAGGATAGACTGCACATCCTACAGCCAGCTGACCCGAATTAATCATATTTTTAATGGAACCAGTTAAGTCCTATAGCAATGCTGTTAACCAGTTTGGTTTCTTTCCCTATTTGTATTTGTGTTCTATCCATTCTGAGTACCACCAGCAAGTCAGACTGAAAATACAGTAAAAACAAAGAGCTGCAAAATGGTGTAAGCATCAACACTGAGGGAAGAACAGGCAAACATGTAACAAAATTATAGTTTCATGAACACAAGCATGCACGAGAGCAGGTTAGAAGCAGCTACATTACAATCAGATGTGCTTTTATTCCATTTTTAATCCAGGTGCACAAAGAAGATCTAAGTATTCATTAGGCCTCAAAGAACCCTCCAAAACAAAACTCATTTTTTAATCAACTGAGAGGGGAGTTGAGTGACCTGCTGTCACAGTGAAGTCTGTAATAGGGACAAAGAAACCTCCCATTCTTTTTAGTTGTTCTATCATACAAGGGACAGCCAGAGTATGTGTAGTAATTTACTTCAGATATCTACATAAGAACTTGCAGGTGACCCAATGAACAAGGCCCTTACAAGTGCTCACCCAAAATGACACAGTCTGTAGAACCATGCAATTCTAGGATTCAATGATTTTCTGTACAAACTAAATTGGAGGCAGGGACCACGTGTGATGGTGAGGTCTCAAAATACTTTTCCTTCCTAGAAGGAGGTACCAGAAAAGCCCACTACCCCCATGCTAAGGCTACAGTTTTAAACATGTACTGGTGGCAAGCCCAAGACTAAAAACTATTTAGCTGCATATACAAAAAACTCAATATTTAGACAAGCAGAGGCCAAGTCAGACTGGCTTACACAGGTCAAACCACCAGGTTTCCTATTAAAAGTCATCTTGCATTCTGCGCTCCATATCTACAGACTTAAGGGTCACAGAGGAAAATTTCTAATATGAAAGGTTAAGCTAAAACAGGCAGCCCAGAATAGTCTGAAGACAGGACCCGAATCAGCAGGTCTAAATTCTAATCCCAGCTGCTCCACTGCAATATTCTGAATAAAGCACTTAATCCTATCTATACTTTTTCTTTCAAGGACTACCTCCAGGTAGTTCTGTAAGTTCAGCTCAACCTCTCCCAGTATGTTTCTTCAGTATCTCATGTAACAGGAGTCCTCTTCGGGTCATATCAGGCCAGATACTGTAAGTGCCTCACATACTACAGAAGTCAGGTACCAAATTTCAACAGCATAAAATGGAATTCAAGTCACCCATTAACCAGTACAACCAGCCCATGACTCAGTTGGGCAGATGTAGCTGCAACACAATTCATCTGACCACAAGTGCCTAATTTAAACGTCACAGTTACTTCTTTCCACTGACTGTACACCAAAGCAGGCTGTAACCGCAGATAATAGGTGATCTGAATCACACACCATTTCCAACCTTACGATGACACAAGGTCAGGTCACTTTGGGAATGGAGTCCAAAGATGATCCTGTTGTGTAGCGTGATACACCAGGATTTCTGTGTGCAGGCACACATCATGGCTGCTGGCACTATCTGCTTGCATATGGCTTATAAGAAAGGGAGGATTGCTTGCACCTAGCATTCACTGAATCCTTATAACCATCTCAAAAAGAGGAAGAAAGTTGGGAAAGCAGGGTTACTGCTTCTCTTCCAGGCATACCTCCATTTTATCTCACATCCTGTGACCCATACTTAAAAAGTTACCAGAATTTCGATTATTCAGCCTTTTGAATGAGTAAAGCTGCAGCTATTGTGTTTCACAGCAAAGATTAGGATTCAAAAATGATGACTAGGGCTTCGGATTTTTTTTGATAAGAGTATAAGAGTGGTGACTTGCCCCAAAAATGCCAGTATAGAGACCCCAAAGACACTCTCAGTGTTTTTTTTTTTATACCCAGATGCTACTTTACTTGGCTACTGGTCATAAAACTAAAAAAGCAAAGAGAAGTTCTCTTGGCTATTACCAAATTTCACAGCCTACCTCCTAAATTTAAATATATAACACTGACACAGGCTTACCCTGAGAGCAACCAATTGCTTTGTATTTGCATGTTATTCATCATACATTTAAGGTTCTGCTCATGTGACATTCAAACAACCAGTGAAAAAATGGAAGTGTTATTCTTCCTGAATTCAACCAACGGAATAAAAAATACAAATAATAAGAAAGATACTCACTGCATTCATAGATCTGCTCTAATTTGTCCACAGAAGAAAGAGAGAAGAATTTGTAGCCTGATTTACTGCCAACTGCAAGGGATCTGAAAAAGAAACAAAGTCCATCAAGAACATAAGCAACATTGGCTGTGAATTACCCTTGGAGAGATTCTTACCCCATCTCACACCTTGGGTTAACCCAGTAAGAAAAGTGATAAAGTTTGACCAAGAAAAGCCATCACATACAGATAACTTCCTGAACTCTTTAAAGGCCAAAGAGATTGAGAATTACCCCAGGTGTGCAGTCCTGCTTCACATTTGATGAGATTACTGTTCACAGCTCACAGCCCAATGGATGCTGATCATTTCTCCAATTCCACAGAAACAAAAAGCTTTAGTGTGGAGGAAAGATGACTTGAATAATGTAACACAAACCAGTTCCATCATTTCCTCATCCTGAGATGTGACCTACAAGACCTTTTAAACTGAGGTTGTCTGGGGATTTTTTGCTTTTTATACTGTAACCTTCTCCAAGCACCCCAGGAGAGCTTTCATATAAGAAAATGAAAAGGAATTAAATACTGCCAACTCTAATTTTCTCTGCTTTTACTCGATGACACTCCAGCATCTCCAAAGAACACTGTTAGGTCTCAGTTGTACAAATACTCGTGCTGAATCTCTGATCAGAGGTGCTCCCAAAAACGCCCCTCACTGATGTTAAGCAGATTTTAACAACAGCAGAACATTAAAGATGAATGACAAACTACTCTTTCTACCATTACTCAATTTTCACTTTGCCCACAGACTGATGGCTTTTCCAGTAAAGAAAGGCATTACATTCTGAGCTTGAAAAACCTTTAGACTCATCTGGCAGCTCCTCATACACCAAAGCAGCTAAAGAAAATTAACAGTAAACACAGCTGTATGGTGTTACAGTTCATGTATTTATTACTGTCGGGACACATGGAAACTAATAGATGAACACAGAGCACAGTGCATTTCAATGTGCCAAGCTGTGGAAGCCATTCAATCAAAGGCTCAGCCCCAATCCTGTCACCCCATGCCAAACTGCCCTCCTGAACCCTGCAGGATGCCTCACTTCCACTCACATGCACTGACAATTCTGTGGTTAGAATACAACACAGATTCCTGGATTTTGTTTTTTTTTCCCCCCTTGTATTCTCTCTCATGTTTCCAATGCCAGTCCTCTTTAGACAAGGTCCCCAGAAAATTAAAACCTGTTCCTAAAACTGCTTATCCTCCTGAATTAAGATTCTAAGCTACCAAATCACCTTCTGCACGACGCTATGATGTACTCTGCTAGGGAAAAAAAAAACACAGCTGGAACAGTCTGCTTAAGAAATCACATTTAAGAAGTCTGGAACCCTCAAATTAAAAGATTCGCCATCTAGGCAAGAAAAGTAAGCCTCTCCAGATGCAATAGCCATGATATTAAAAAAAAAAAAAATAAGATATTAGGCTTGGAGACAGAGAAGCTATAAAACCAAATTTCATTGCTGCTCTTCTAAGCCACTCTAGAAATACCAGATTTAATTTCATTTCAGGAAGAATTGGTATGTTCAGCAGACTGCATCTGATTATTTGCTGAAGACTCTTCATTGTTTTTCCTGACTTTTGTACAACTCAATGAAAATGCCAATGTCGTAGAAACATGAAATTATTATTTGGTCTAAGAGAAGCTAAAGATAACTTTTTTTATTGTTTCCCTCAAAAGAAAGGGCAATGCAGAATGACATGAAAACTGTCACATCACAAAGGCAGACAAGCATTCAATTCAGCTAAAAATAAAGGAGTCACAAGATTCCTTGCAATATAAAAGAAATCCACATAAGACATAGGATGAGAATTCCATTTTGCCAGAGAGCATGCTAATATTGCTGTATCACTGACATCAGAAAGCAAACCCATTTCCCTTGCCCTGCTGACCACCCATTCTTCATCTGAGCAAGCCCTAAGCAATGGCTGAAGAGAGTTGCATCCATGCTAAAAACCATTCGATTGAGTAGAAGCCAAAAGAAAGGCAGCGTAGAACAGATCTTCATCCAATTGGCAACTGCTTTTTGTTACTTCTTCCAGGACAAAAGTCATGATGAACTCACAAAACATTTGCATACAAAAAGTTTCAGCTCACGTCAGCATAATTAAACTCATTTCAGTATACAGGGGTACCCAAAAAAATCAACCATTTTTCTTCTTGGTTTTGGAGGGTTTGTTTTCTTTTAAGCCACTCTTGAATTACTTGTTATGAAACTACTGTAAAAAGGCTTTTTAATTGTAATAAGAGAATCCAGGAGGCTAATTTGTATCAGTACCATCATAATGGCTCCAATTCCCCATCTTCCATCACACCAACGTTACACTTAAGCCCTGCAGACACTCGATAGCTGCCTAAATGACCACATCCCACAGAACAAGGATCTTGGCAAAATTACCTCACCTCCTGAAAACGTGCTGCCATATGGGAAGAAATATGATCAATAAGCCATTCAACCAGTGCTCAAATGGGCAGTGGCCAACACGAAGATACTGCAGTTTATCATCAGAAGCTCCTTTAACATCATGGCTGTTATGCTTTATAATCACCAAGTTTCAAAAGCTGATGAGAGACTGGAATTGAAAAGAGATCAATATCCAAAAAAATTACCACTTTTTTCCTACCAGCACACCACACACAGGTGTTCTTTCAGCCCACTGCTTACAGCCTCTATCACAAACCTTATATTGTACACTTTGAGCTATTTCACCATCAAGATTTCTTCCCAGTACAAAACTACCAACGTAGCTGTGATTTATGAAACTGTGTTTACCCACTTATTCTTTTTCTCCAAAGATAATGCTGTAGTTTGATTCCAGACCACATAAATCTTGAGAGCATTTTTAAAAACAGCTGTCATAAATAATTAAAACTAACCTCATCAAGCAACCAGTGCTTAGAAATATTTCACATGCTCCCTTTGAGATGCTGACATTCCCTGTAAGGGCTCACCTACAGTGGGAAATCAGCTTGGTCAATCTCTGGATATTTTAGAACAAGCTTTTTCAGACACGTTAGGAATTGGTACAGGTTTTCTTTTGTTCCCTTAATATGAATATAGAAGAGAGAAAACCGGTTTCGCCATTTTCATTATCATAGAGGACTTGCAGTACAAACACTACTCCAGAAGTCATTACTATTTTAAATAACTGGTTAATTAAACCTCTTTTCATTATGATACAGTCTCATTATACTAATGTTCCAATTCATTTAAAATCCAATGTAAATTTCTAAGGAGAAAACATTTCGTGAACAAATGCTTATGATGAAGAGGGGGAAAATAATAAACAGTGAAATGGAATAGTGATAGCATTACTGGAAAAGCTCACTTGGCTCTGTTTTCACCTCCCAGCTGTCTGCCAAAATCCAAGCTCTAACATCTTCTAGACACATCTTAATAGAAAGGTCAGCAACGTTGGTATTTCAGTAAAAGATAATGCAGAAAACTCATACACTCAAAAGATGTATCAGCAGCACTAAAAACATTTTCACATTGCTTTTATATTAGGAAAGGAATTACTGCAAATTTAAACCTGCTACAGCAAAAGTAATCCCCCCTTGCCCATTGCTTAACATGCAGCAGTAGCCCAGGACAACAGAAGGTTCAATCCAAGCACACATTGCTGCTCTCAGGCCGAATTCCTGTGCAAACTCACACAGTGTGGAACAGTTTCTCTCATCCAGGATCATTAAGCAAGCCCAGCTCAGCTGCTATCTCCACTGCAGTTAGAGCAACAAGACAAGTGACTGCTTCTCTCAGCTCTCTCCTGAATATGAGAGCTACCTGATCTCCTTCTCCTTCCTTCTTTCCTTTTCAATTCAGCTTTAAAGCCTTCTTAGCATAAAGATCTCTCCTGTTCTCAAGAACCAAAAGTGACACCTGAACCTATGAGCAAGAAGCAGAGAAGTGAAAGCTCAGTGCCCAACACTCCGTGCTCTGAGCACAAGCAGTTCAACAACAGAATCAAGAGAAGATAGCTTTAATGCAGAGATTCCAGCATCACCAGGTAAGGGAATTATAACACAACTGCCCCAACAAGAAGCATATTCCACAGCTTCAGAACTATAAATATTTACTCAGGACATAGAATCAAGGTGGACTGATACCTGTCACATGCAACTCCATACATAATGAAGGCAGAGGCCTTGCAAATAAGCCTTCCTGATGTTTCCATTAGAAATCCAAATGCAAGGCTTTGTTTTGTCCTCTCGTTAGCACTGTTTTCAAAACTACTGTGACTATTTGGTTTTCAAGCTTCATTACTTAATTACTTATTCTTCAAATGCAATTAAAGCTTTTCTGAAGTTTGCTGACTTCTGTTATTTCCTAAGTTACTGATACACAACTTGTAAATAGAACCTGGAGATCATTTAAGTTAAATATTATGCTCTTTCAAAGGCGTTTCTCTAGGAATATTTGTGTAACAATTTTGAGACCGAGAGCTTCACCTATTTTACAGGTGTATGTAAACTTTGAGATCTTTAAGCCTTCCCTTAAAAGCTACTCACCTTTACCAAGAGCAGGCATGGATACTTCTACAAAATATTAAGCTCCCCTCACAAGCTTTAAACTTCATAATGGAAACATGCCATACAGCAGCCCTTCCAGAGGGAACACAAACAGCGCTCAAGGGCTCTTAAATGGTGCTCTTATTGAGCATCTGTCATTAAAGATTTGCAGCTGCTAAAGCACACCTAGCACCATGATCACTGAGAGCCTTCTGCTGCTCGGTTCTGACTTCTACTCAGTCAGCTTGCTTATCTGTAAGCTGCCAGGCCGAGTTGTGCAATGATTGATTTACACGGGAAGAAGGGCCAGGGCCAAACAAGCACGCTAACATCATCTGAAAGTGACCTCCTCTGTTTTTCTTTAATGAAAATATATCGTATCAAAGAGAAGCCACAAACCACCTGCTTCTGTTGCTTCATAGGTGGAGCGTTTTCAGGCAGTTCCACTCCCTGCCAATAACTCCAAACCCTGACGTAAATAAAGCTTAGAGAAATAAGGAATAAATAAGCAAGACAGCCTATGTAATAATGTAGATGCTATTTCAAGAGACAAGACAGCATCACTACACATAGCATCTACAAATGAACATTAAAAAAAGTTAGAGACTTAAGGAAAAAAAAAAGCTAAAATCAAGTTAGGGAAAGCACCTCAGTCACCAGGAATTGGGACAACTGGAAAAAGCTGTCAGTATAAATGTTGCTACAACGTTCCTTTAAGTACCAGCAGTCCAAATTCTCAAGAGTAAAAACCATCACTATGCACATCTCTTTCCTACAGGAGGCAGTCATTAATTACCAAACCTTCCACAAAGACTAGAAAAACACCTATTCTAGACCTAAGTACCTTTTTCTGATGCGCAGCAATTGGCTTTGCTATCCAGGTAAGCCAGAAAAATTAGAGCATGCATGGAACTGGCACTCTGCTGGAGCTTTAACACAAAGACAATGCACTCACATGATTTATTTCCCAGTTTTGTCTGCCGGCAGTTTTTCTAATTATAAAGCACACCTTAAAATATGGTTTGAGCTTTGCTGACTGGAAGGATATAAACAAAGCTTGTCTTTCACATGCTGGCTGAAAGAACTGCATTTGCTCACTCTGCCTGTCTCAAAAAGGACTTACTACTTATAATGCAAGTTTTAAACAAGCAAGCTTTTGAAGGCCCAGCATGGGAAAGTGTAATTCATCCCTAATAAGAGCTCTTCACCTCTCCTCACCTGGTAAATGGTAATCTTCTAGATGTCTAGAGGGGCATACCAATAAACCCAGACAGCTGACCTCTTGTTTCTCTATTCAAATAAGAAATTAACACATATCACAAGCAGAAAAAAATACAGAGAAAAAAAACAATAAAAACTTCTTAAGACACTCAGCATCACTAAGTCGTGCTCAGTTTAAGAACTAGAATGCAACTTGGTTATCTGCATCATACAGCAAGTGCTTTAGCTAGAAACTACTCCCAAAGGTGTTGTTGAACTTTACTGTTTTATACTTTTTCTTAAATAGATTTCTTCACAGATATTACCAGAATTTTTATTTTTTTGGCACAGCTCAGTGATCTGTAAATATATACAGCTAAGGTGCAGCCAAAAATAGGCAGCTGCTTTAAGGAAGGAGAAATAGTAAAGCTTTTATTTTAAAGCTCAGATCATCAACCTGGACAGCACAGCTTAACTTCAAGAACTCACATAAGGACCTTTATCAATTAAAACAGAAACAGGTGACAGATCTCCCACTTATTATGACTTATCTGGTAAGGAGTAAAAAACGGATGGTATCTCAGTACAACACGGGCATGTTTTATATGCACAGCGACAGAGCAAGCTCTGTATTGCACTCGTTGAAAAACAGCTGCAGAAGTCTTCAGTTTGAATCAATCCACTGAATGGATAACTATTTACTAACAGACGCATTGGAGACTCTCTCACAACTCAGTCACTTGCAAGTTCTCCTGCCTCAGGTCTATCCAGCTCCACTTCTTTGTCCCCAGCCCAGGACCCCCAGCATAACCTACAAAAGCAAACAGAGCACTTCCTTCATGAATGTTACCCTTCTCCTCAGTCCTGGCAGCTGTCATAAACAATCTTCTTGCCTTCAAAATCCCCACATGCTATAATACATGAGGAAAAGTGTTAAGGTTGCTGTGAAAGAGCCACGCAAACTGTTCAAAAAGAAAACAAAACCAACAACAAAACCTCACGACACACACGGATTACATTCAGTGATGCTAACCTGAAGTCATTTCCTCTTACTCACTTCCTAAAATAAAACTCCTCCTTTCACATGCTCTTTCAGCTATTTCCCACCAGTTTCATTTCCTAAGTATTTCAAACAGGCAGATCCTTTCTTACTGCTCCAACTATCAGCATTTCTTGAACTGAAAGACACTGCTCTCCAACACTCCATATAACATTAATGTCTCCTAGCCTAAGAACACCACAATTATCAATAATTACGGGATGTGCAGCACGAACTACCTGACCCTTCTCAGAATTTAAATCAACCACAAAAGACAAAAGGAAGTTCAAAGACCACGCGGGAAGCCTCTTTTCCAAAACCTGAGCTAATCTGCTTCAAAGAGCTGGATGGAAAGAGCCACAGTGAGCGTTTGGGCTACAAACTCCTGGAAGATCTGGGTCTCTCCTGAAGCTCTGGTCCACTCCTGAAGATCTGGGTGGCATCGAGGAGCACACAGCCCTCCCTCCTCATCCCAAAGAAGTGAAGGCTGAGCTGCCCAAGTCAGAACCCCAGGGATAGAGGAGACAAGAGGATGGACGGTCCCTATGAGATGTTCCTGCAGCTCCCGCACAGCCCGGGGGGGAGGGGAGGTGGAAATACGACCCTTCCCACCCCTTCGCTGAAACAACGAGGGGAACCCAAACCCCACATCGTGGTGAGGAGGAGAGAGGTTGCAACGGGAGCATTATAGGAGCAGGGATGGAAGGAGGAATGGGGGAGGGGAGCCCCCTAAAACAGCGGGGATGAAGGTCCCACTTCAGGGCTCCCCTTCACCTCAGAGCCCCCCCAGGTCCAGCTCCTCCCAACCCCCTCAACCCCTCAGACCCCCCAGCCCTCCCATACCGGCGCCGCCCCCTTACGTGTTGTCCTGGTTGAAGTTAGCGAAGAGCAGATGGCCGCTACCGGCGTCACCGCTCTGCCCGGCCAAGTTCATGGCGGGACGGCCCTCAACCACCCCCGTCCGGCGGGGGGACGCCTCCAAAAGGCAGCGCAGCTCAAGCCCGGCTGCCCCGGTCCGCTCCGCACGCCCGCGGCCTCCTCATCGCCGCCAGCGCCTTGTTTACGCTGCGGGCGGCACAGAGGCCCCGCGCAGGCGCCGCCCCGCCCCCGCCCCATGGTTGCGCATGCGCTCATCCGCGCCGCCCGCCCTCGCGGCCACCGTCCCGCCACCGCGCATGCGCCCGCCTCCCAGCGTGGGAGGAGCCGCGCATGCGCTTTGATGGTGGCGCCGAACTCGGTTGGGTGAAGGGAGGGGGAACGGGGGGTGTTGTGCTGTTGTAAAGCGTAGCGGGGAGCGGAAGGGCCGGCGAATGGATGGGAGACTGCTGGTTGGAGGTGGCGGTGTCCGCGCGGTCACGTGACTGTCATTGCGCCGCAGGGTGCGGGCGGCGCTGCCCGAGCCCTGCAGTTCCGCTCCGTGCCGCGAGAGGTCCTCAGCGCTCAGCTGTGGGACAGAGCGCTGAGCGGGGGGGGGGGCTGGCAGCGGAATGGGGTTACACGCGGACCCCCCCCCCCCCCGCTCCGAGTCCGTCAGTCCTTCTGCCCCGAACAGCGGCTGTCCCTATTGCAGGAGGGCGGCAGAACCTCCTGGGAGCTGTTGCAGTGAGCGCGGTGCCGCCATCGTGATGCTCGGAGTGCGGCTATTCCCATCACACGTGGGTTATTGCCATTAAATGTGGGTTATTGCCATCACACGTGGGTTATTCCCATTAAATATGGGTTATTCCATCACATGCGGGTCACTATTCCCATCACATGTGGGTTATTCCCATTAAATATGGCTTATTCCCATCACAGATAGCTGATTGCCATGAATAGGGCTGTGATCCTGCCAGGACCCGGCCCAGGAGTGTCCCCAGCTGCAGGACCTGCACAATCTGGGGCCTCACATGTTTTTGGGGAGGTTTCCTGACCTCCGCCTTGATGACACGACCAAAAATCACTGCTTTTGGGGCACCCCAGCACCTCAGAAACCCTCACTGTGAGCAATTATTGAGTATAGGCTTTATGCACTACTTTAAAATGTATTTTCAGTAGTGTTTTTTTTCCCCCAGTATTAGAAGCAAGGCATTCACTGTATGGTTTATGCCTTTCTTCAGCCTGAAGATGGTTTGCTTTCAGCTGCCTGTAGAGCTTCGGTAGTCCGTGCAAGACCTAAATAGCAAAAAGCAATGCATTGTGCAAGATAAATTGCTAATTGATAGGAAACCTCGATTAAAACTATAAAGCAGCACGTAAAGATCTGTGGGCTCGGGGCATGGGGCTGGAGCTGTTCCCCTGCAGGATTTCGTGAGGCTTTCGTTGCCATAACAACTGCAGCCAGGCTTCAAAAATAGTAACTTATTTTTCATTCCATTCGCCTTTTGCCCTCTGAGACGGATCTATTTCGGGAGTGATGGTTTAATTTTGGTGCCCTCCACCACTGCCCCCGGCTGGGGGCTTCGGGTGGGGTTATGTGGGTAGAGGGGATTTGTTGCTGTTTTCTCTTCCATCTAAGTGCAGAGAAAGGTAAAGCGGGGAGCAGGCGTCACAAAACAGCCTTTGCCAAAGCCTTGTCATCCTGGAGCTGGGGAAGGAACTTGGAAAAACAAACCCCAAAGCATAGGAGAGGGCTTGGGAGTGATATCATTGCATGGCAGCATGAACCCGTAGCCCACAGCAAGGGCTGTCCTAGATACACTGGGAAGATCCCTCTGGAACAAGGGAATTCATTCCCTTGTCCCCTCCTTGGTCTCAGCACTGGAAATCGTGCAAAGAAGCTGAGCCCGATGGATCCCATCACATGGAGAATCCCCCTCCCACACGTCCCATGGAGGGGATGAAGCTGCACTTGGGGGGGGGGTTGCACAGAGTTAATTTGTGCCTTGAATGATGTAGCACACAGATGCCCCTCTGCTGCAGGGATTTAGTGTTCACTTGGATGCAAAAAGAAGCTTCAAAGCATGATTTGGATCTGATGGAAAATGATGTTCTCCAGGAAATTTTTAACTGCTTTGGCTCTGTGGAGCTGTGTGCAATTGATTTTTCATGGAAACAACCATACGAGTATACCCTGCACAAGGAGATGTCTGTGGCACATGGAGATGTTCCCCCTTCCTCCCACCACCCTTGTTATGCCATCAGCAGGGACAAACTGTGTTTGGGGACATTTGGGCTCTCCTCCTCCAGTGCTGCTATCCCTACATCTCCTTCCTTGTCCCTGGCACCCTCGTCATAGAACCATTAAGGTTGGAGAAGATCTCCAAGGTAACAAAGTCCAACTCAAACCCGTTCCCACCGTGACACCAAACCACGTCCCTCAGCACCACATCTCCACGGCTCCTGGACACCTCCAGGGACAGTGACCCTGCTGCCTCCTGCAGGTGCGTATCAGCACCTCAACAACCAACCCCTGGGATGGGGAGGTGATAGAGAGGATGGAGGCTTTGGATGGAGGCTCGTGGGTCCCCACCCCTGCACACCTCGCTATGACAGCTGGAGCAGAAGCATCAGCCCCACAGAAAGCCGTGAAACAGAATGAACAAAATCCTCCCGATAAAATAAATAAAAGCAAAACCAAAGCCGAACGTCTCCCTCGGGGGGCTGGAGTGGGGGGGGGGGGGGGGGGGGTTGGACAGGAGGTGCGCCTCAAAAGGCACCCACAGTTACCACCACGCTCGCTGCTCCCTCCATCCCTCGCTTTAATTACATTTTCAATTCAAATCTGCTGCTATTTGATCCGCCGGGGGTGTGTGTCTATGTGCGGGGGGTATTTTTAGCTGTGCTTAAAGCTGCCTGGGTGGATAAGAGAGATTGTGCAGGTTGCCGCGACCAGGCGGAGCGGGACGGGATTTGTCCCCCCTCCTCTTCTCCTCCCCATCTTTGCCCATTTGCTGGCTGTGAGCGGGGCTGGCTGCCTCTCCAGCTGCCTCCCTTTCGGTCGCCTTTGTTTTTCCCCGGATTCTTCTCTTGTGCAACAGGGGGGCGAGGCTGCCCTCTGCTTCTCCTCCTCCCCGGCATTTCAGCCCCGACGAAACCCATGAAGTCTCTGCGGGTCCGCAGGGCATCGCCACCCTCGTGGGGTTCGGGGACCCCCGGGCTCCTCACCCCACACTGAACCGCCCGTGGCCGCGTCCCGGGACGCCCCATGGCACCGCCGCGATGCTGGCGTCCGGAGCCCTGGATTTCCAGAAGACGCGCTACGCCAGGTAAAGCCCTCGGCGCGGGGATTGCTTTGCTTTGTGCCCCGGCCCCTTGAATCAAGCCAGAACCCAAATCGAACCCTGAGAGACCTTCAAAAGGTGCTGAGTGCCTCAAAGCGCAGGGCAGGTGCAGGCTGTTCCCCTCACCTGCAGGCACACGTTGTCTTTCAGGATAAGGATGCCTGTTCCTTTTTGCAACCGTAAGGGATTCAGGGCATCGCTCCCTGTAGCAGGGATGAGGTTTGCTGCCGTTCGGACCTACCAACCCCATTTGCCACCAGCCTAAGGCATGTGGACCAAATAGGTGGGCGAGGTGGTGCTGGATCTCAGGTCCTGGAATTCCCCACTGGGTTTAACTCTGCTCTCCTCCCACTGCTAGGGCACTGGCAGCTCAGAGCTCAGCTGGCACAGACCTACTACTGGGTGCTGATCCTTATGGGGGTTACCAGCTTATGGGGAACCTAAGGGCTGTGTAATGTCAGGCCATAGGATGCTGGGGAGGTCCCGGGACAGGCTTTGTCCTCAGCTCCCTGCCTGGGGATGTTTCCATCGTTGCACAGAGCTCTGTAGGTAGTGCAGTCCTGGGGGGCACCAAGGTCTGTTTCTGCCCCAGCAAAGTCCTGGTGGTGCTGTTAGGGGCAGATATCCCCCCCAGAAAGAAATGAAAAGGAAGGTGGTAATCTTGCTCCAAGCAGGAGAACCCCTGATTGCCTTCACTGGGGGGAGATGTGGAGGCAGCATCTGGCCCAAAACTCCTCCCGAGAACAGAATTCAAACATTTTTTTCCCAGCCAGCTTGCAGAGGGCCATTGCAAAATGGAGCCAAGCCAAGTTCAGTGCACCCACAACAGGGAGAAAACGGTGCATTCATTCCATGGCAGCTGTGCTTTGAGGGCTGGAAGCAAAGCAGAGCTGTCCCCCATCACAGTCCATCTGCTATCCCTTGATCTCCCCCCAAAATCTGCATCCTTAAAGCTTGCTGTGGTCCTTATGGAAACAGCTTGTTAAATGAGTGTGTTGGAGAGGACATTGCACAAGAATGGGACTACAGGGCATGGGAAGGATCAGACCTTTGGGGTGTTCTTGATCCATCACTGGGTGCAAGAGTCTGGATGGGGAGCAGGGTGACATAGATGCTCCCCCAGCTCTCACCCCATGACATACTGATGTGGTCACCAGCACGTGATGCTCACCCAGAGTCCCTACGTCTCCACAGAGATCCTCTTACCCCAGTGCTTAAAAATAACCATTCACTAATCCCCATCCCCCTGGGCTCCATGTAGCAGCTCTCCTCTCTTTCTAAACACTCTTCCATACCACATCTCAAAAGAGACCCTAAAACTACTCTTTCTTTCATGCCAGCGGCTCCCCCAGCTCCATTGGGCCATGGGTGATGGGGTCAAGCATGAGTAGGAGTTGCAGCAGCATCAGTGTTGCCCTTCAGGGCATCATCAGCATCTTGTCATGTCTTCTCAGAGGGTAAAGAACTCTCAATTCCTCAGAAAATATAGCAAAAAGTTTCCTTTGTGATGGAAAGGCCTGGAACTGCTCCATTTTTAATGTCTTTTATCTAATTTCGAGCGAGGACCAAGAAAGGAGGAATTTAGCCATCAATACACCTGCCAGCAGGAATAAATAAAACACAACGACCTGTTGGGTGGGAGCTGCAGTGGTTTTAACAGAGATGAAAGGCAGTGGGATCGATGCAGGAGCAACCTGAAAACCACAGGGAGAAACCCAGGGCTGGAGGGCACCGAGTGCTCTCAGGTGGGCTTTGGGGATGGAGCACAGCTCTTGAAAGAAGGCAGGCAGAGAGGGGTGTCCCCATTTCACACCAGAGCAATGGATCAGTGTGGTCACATCATCCCTGGAACCCATCAGGGCCAGGTCAGAGGCCAGTAAATGATCCCTCCCTTACCCTGTGCTGCTTTGGCTCACTTTTCACCGTGGGCTCTCTGTTAGGTGCCTGTGTGCAACTGCAGTTCAGTTCCAGTCTCCCCACAGGCACAGAAATGCTTCTCAGCATTGGGCCATCAGGAACTGTAATTGAAAGGAAACAAGATTACATGGGGAGCGGCTGCATCTGGCCAGGTCCTGCAGCTCTGGAGTGGAGCAGCCAGGGTGAGGGCACTGCTGGGAGCTGCAGTCTGCACTGAATCACCATAATTAAGTGGTAGAGGCTCAGGATTTGATTTGCCCACAGAAGAGGCTCCATGTCTTATTGCATTTGCTTGTCTTGCCCTGCACGGAGGAACAGCAGCCAGGATAGTCCTCATGACAGGACTGTCCATAGGTGTCTGCGTGGTATGCAGAATGTAAGCACTGCCACATCCACCAGCACTGAGGGACAGAGCAAAAGGTCAGGGGAGAACTTCACTGCTCCCTGCACACTTGCATGCTAAGCAAGGAGACACAGACTGGTCCCACCCCGTGCATCTCCAGGAGCCATCAGCACAGAAGGCAGAGAAAGCATTGGGGTGTTCAGACTCCAAATACAGAAAGACAGCCTAGGCAGAGCTATTGCACTGGGAGCATTTTCTCCATGTTCGCTTTATAAAGGAAGCACAAGCAGCCCTCATCTGCTCCCACACACACAGAGCTGTTTTCCAAGATCTCTGCTTCCCCCACAACCCATATGATGAAGCAGTGAGAAGGGGAATGCTTTCAGCATTGGGATGGCAGCTGTGGAGGGGCAGGGGCTGCTCGTGGGTCACACTGTGTCCATTGGGACCTGCAGTGCTGACTGGGGACACCCTGAGAGAGACCCAGTGAAAAATAGGATCACCACACCTCACCAAAATATTGGCTTAGCTTAGGAGCAGTTTGATTCACTCTCTGAAGTCAGCACTGGTAGGATTCATGCATGAAGTTTGTCCAGATTGCAGTTGTTGCATCCAGGTACTGGGAAGGCACTGAGTGCCCACACCATCCACCTCCCTTCCTTTGGGATGGGTCAGGGAAGCAGGCAGAAATCACTGCACAGGCAGCAGCAAGCCCCATGGGCAGCCAAGCCACATGCTGCTGGGGAAGGGCAGTCTCTTTGCCAGCTGGGAAATGGATGCACCATGTCCCTTCTCCAGCTGGTGTTGGATATCAGCCTGATGTGATTCCTTGGCACAGCTCACCCCGGCCCATTCCATGAGATAGCAGTCAGTGCAATACATGGAACGTGAGGCACTGCCCAGCGTAGCTGACTGGTGTACAGGAGATGTTGGCTCTGCAGGACTCAGGCACCCTTTGGAACTTTCCAGGTGAAACTGAACCTTAAGCCACAAACATTTTCATGTAGTGCTCATAATCCTGAGTCAGGTGGGCTCTATGTGACATCTCCTGGTAAGGCCAAATACCACCAACATCGCAGTGCTTGCTTCAGTCACCAATGAGCTGAGCAGTCCTGAGTTCCAGGAAAGTTGGGGTCCAAAGCTGTGCTCCTGCACTGCACTTTGATGCAGATGATATTGCTTGAAACTCTCCCATCTGCTTTCTGGCTGGTGAAATGGTTCAGCCAGGCAGGGAATACTCAGGATCCATACCACTGACCTCTGTGCTCACAGTGATGCAGGCAAGGCAGTGAGAAGCATGCCCAGTGCCTTCCCCAGCAAGCAAATAGCAAATAAGGGGGGTTTTCAGCCCTGGAAGCAGCCCTGCAAACATCCACTGAACACCTGGGGGATCAGAGTCATGTTGTGACTAATCAGGGCTCACCAGGACCAAATGAAACAAGAAGTCCCAGCTTAGAAAGTTATTTGGGAAACACTCACAGATCCCATCTGCTGTGAATAAACAACAGCTCTGCTGTGGCTGCAGGGTCACGAGTTGCTTCAGAAGAGCTGGAGATGCTGTCTGTACAGAGAGCAGAAAGCTGCCGGAGAGAAAAATAAGTATCCATACCTAGAGGAGCACCATATGTTCTGTAGGAGCACACATGGGAGCAGAGGCTCCAATGGGGCACATGCCTGCGTGGGCAGCTCCACAGATGGCAGTGCCAGGCAGCATCAGCTTTTGCATTTTTGCTTCCCCATGGAGAATGTAAGCCCTCCTCTGCACCTTCACGTGCAGCACACTGAGCTAATTGTGAGCTGCAAAGGAGCTCAAGAGGATGGAGCCTCTTAAAGGAACTGCAGTTGGAGCTTTATCAGATTATGGGAAAGAAGCAGTGCACACCAAGCCCCAGCTTATAGGGGTGCTGCAGCAGCATGTGCACAACCACAAGCCCAAAGACCAAGGCCTGGCATCAGCACAAGGTATTCTGCCTCCAGGCTCATTAGGGCAAACACAGGTCATGTGCAGAGAGGGTGTGGGGTGGTCAGTCCTGCAGGGCCACATCTGCTCCATCAATGTCACTGCATGCATTGCAGCACACACATGCTCCCAAGCCTTGCTCTATCAAGGAACACCCAGAAGGATCTTACCATCACATCAGCATCCAGTGAAGGTATTGCTTTCTCCATCCATCCTCTCTGCAAGATGCTACCATCAGGGTGCAATCCTGTTTCTCCTTAGGAAGGAGGCACAACAAAACAGCTCTCACTTCTAAAGGCATGAAAGTGAACTCTGAGTCAGCTCTGCCCTTTTATAAGCCATTCACAGGTGAAACCCAAAGCAATCAGCTGCTCTGGGTCATTCCCTTCACCTGCCAGCATCCAGCATTGACTGTTGGTGGGCAGAGGATGTGCTGGTGGCTGTCACAGCCATGGCAATGTGCCCAACTCCTCGATGCAGAGATTCATGAGATGTGGAATGTATACAGCTCGACACAGAGCAACGTCAGACACTCCAATGCACCCCCATGAGCCGTCCCAAGGAGTCATTTAACTGATCCCTGTTTTCACTTTCTTCTCTCCCAGCACTAGCAAAGTAATAGCCAGGCAGAGCTGGGTGATTTTTTGAGGTCAGAACTTTGTTCTTGGACAGAAGTCTTTAAAAAAAAAAAAAACAAAAACAAAACACAAAAACCCACAACTACAAAATGAGAAGAAGAAAAAAAAAACCACCAAAAAAAAAAAAAAAAAAGAGTGGGAGAAAGAGAAGGAGAAAGGAGCAAGCCTGGGAAGCTGTCTCTGCGCTCTGGCCCGGCTGCTGCGGACAAGGGGCTCTTTGTTCCTCCGGGCTGAGCCAGGTCCTTGGGCCCTTTTCAGTCTCCCTAGCTGGGCAAGGGGCCCGGGGAGGGCAGGCACAGCCCTGGGGCTTCAGCAGTGACCCATGTTTGGTCCCCACCAATTCTGGGAGCAAAATGATTCTGGGAGCCCTGAGGGCTGTGCTGAGCCCTGGGGTGCTCTGCTTCTCATGCACTGTCCCAAAGAAGAGAATAGGCTCGTGCTCCCATCACGGAAGTTTTAAACTTTTCTGTGCCTTTTGGGCTTTGCAGTCACGCAGCGTTTGCTGAAATGCTCTGCCCAAAGGGCTGGGAGGGCTGTGGGAACAGACCTCCCCTCTGTGCCCCTCACAGCCACCGCCACAGGGTCAGGATGGAGCAGCAGCAGCAGGCGCGGGGCTCTGTTAAAAAAATAAATGCAAGGAAAGGCTGTGTGCATGTTACCCCAGCAACTGCAACGTCACGAGGGACGTCTGGGCCTGCAGCCCCACTTCTCCTGGTTATGAAAAGGGAAAAGAGAAAGGGAAGCAGAAAGCGAGGGGGACCTGGGGACAGTCTCCTGGCAACATGGGGCAGCGGTGGCCTCCAGCAGGGGGGGGACGTGGCTGGGGCATGGGGAGTGCAGCCAGCTCTGCTGGCTCTGATGGGATGGGGGGAACCCAGTGTCCCCAGGATGGAGGTAGCATCTCCAGTGGTGGAGGGGGCAGTCCCAGGGTTATTCACTTGCATTCTGGCTGTGGGCAGCACTGGTTTCCTTAAGGTCTAATGTGCATCGCAAGCAACATTCCCTCTATTTGCAGAGCACGGGGAGCTAAACCCCTCTGTTTCTCTCCCTTAGGGTCACCCTCAGCCCTGCAGCAAGGTCCAGCCACCCCCAGTCCCTGGCTGTGCACAGCTGTGCTGTGAAACATGCTGCAGATGGTGCAGAGCCAGGAGCAAACAGGGTCAGGGAGCAATTAGACCAACTCCTGCCCCTGCACCCGGCTGTCCTGGTCCGATCTGCAGCAGAAAGCATCTTTAAATCACTGTTTATGAGAGGCAGACAGGGAAGGGTAGCTGTCTGCCCATTTCTTATTCCCTTTCTCTACTCTCACCCTTCTGGAGCAGGGAGCGGGGCATGGCTGCTTTCAGGGATGCACATTTAATTTGCTCCCAGTACAGCATCACCTACCCGGCAGTGGGCTGCTGGCACAGCTCTTTATTGCTCCGTGTGCATTGATCTGATGGGGGAAATCGATACGTTCCTCCGCACGCCAGGAGCAATCTGATACTTCAGGCAAAGAGAACCAGAATAAAAAAGAAAAAAGTTTCCTAGGGTGCATGGCAGGGCTTCCCCAGCAGCAATCAGCGCTGAGACAAATGTTGGGGCTATGGGGTAGGTGCAGGTGGTACCCTGCCTTCCCAAAAGGCTTTCTCAGTCCCCCCATCCCTTGATGGTGTTTCTCTCCCTGCTCCATTGCAGGTTCATGAACCACCGTGTCCCTTCCAACCGCAGGTACCAGCCGACAGATTACGAGCATGCGGCCAACTGTGCCACACATGCGGTGAGTCTGCGTCCCCTCCTGGGGTGTGGGACAGTGCCCGGCCCCGGGGATCACCTAAAAACATCAGCAATCAGCCCTGCAGCCCTTGAGGGCCTCGGGGTTGAGATGAGCAGCTGTGTCTGGTGCTCTGGGGATGCTCTCCTTCCTGCTCCAGCCCCGATGTGAGATGGTCCTTTTTGGATGGCCCTCAGCAGAGTAGGAATATTTGGCAAAGCATGGCTCACCCTAAGAAAGAGAATTTTCACATCAGGAGCAGCAATGGGGCTATCTGTACAGTGATGGGAGCGAGTTCCCTGAGGAGCTTCTGGCTCCTGCTCCAAACGCGTGGCATGGCCAAGAGGTGTTGCTCCTCCTCGTGCCCCCCTCCTCCATGCCCCTGCCTGCCTGCCCTTCTGTGTGGTGAAGTGCAGGGACCACAGATCAACTGCTCAGTGGACATGCAAGTTGTGACCAGCAGGCTCCTTCTCCTCCCAGTTCTGGATCCTGCCCAGCATCCTTGGCAGCTCCATCCTCTACGTCCTCTCCGATGACCGGTGGGAGACCATCTCAGCCTGGATCTATGGCTTTGGCTTGTCCAGCCTCTTCATCGTCTCCACCATCTTCCACACCATCTCCTGGAAGAAGAGGCATCTCAGGTACCAGCCCTGCCTGCTGAGGTCTCAGTCCCATGTTTGTATTTGTAGCACAGCCCAAATCCTCTTGGTCAAAGTTTTTCTGAGCCGTGCCAATGGGAAAAAGCATTTTCTTTTCTTTTTGCAAATGTATCTGGTTTTACAGAGCACAGTGCCACGGGCTCTGACTCCATCTGTATGTCCACCCTGCAGGACCGTGGAGCACTGCTTGCACATGTTTGACAGGATGGTGATCTACTTCTTCATTGCAGCATCATATGCTCCATGGTGAGTGCCTGGTGTGCTCAGCCCTAACAGAAGGCAGAAACCAGCCCAGAAATAATGGTCAGCGATTGCACTTTTCACTAAAACTTCCCATTCTCTGCATCTCAACCACTTTCAGCTGATGTTATGGGTGGGAAGAGCAGCATAGCTCCAGCACCTCCTGCCTGCAGGAGGGCTGGGGTGCAGCAGGAGGTTGGGATGCAGAAAGATGGGGCACAGCAGGAGGTTGGGGTGCAACAAAAGATTTGGGGTCCTCCTCACCGCAGCCCTGGGTCTTGCAGGCTGAACTTAAGGGAGCTGGGGCCCTGGGCCTCCCACATGCGTTGGATCATCTGGATCATGGCATCTGTCGGCACCGTCTATGTGTTCTTCTTCCACGAGAGGTCAGTGCCTTTACCCAGCTCAGCTCCGCCCTTCCTTCCCCGAATACCCCAGAGCAACAGTCTGTAAGCTGTGAGAGCGGCCAAAGACGGAGACAGATAGATAGACAGACAGACATGGGGTCCCTGGGCAGCCTCCTGGGCAGGAGGACCACATCCTTACCCCGTACGCTGTGTTTTTAGGAGGCTGCGGCTCTGTGGCAGGGCTGTGGGAGTGAGGATGTGCTGTCATGAGTGTGTTCTTCCACGGGGTGGCACCAAATGGAAAGCTAAAGGCTCCAAAGCCTTCCCAAAACCCTCCGTGCGAGCTGCCAGCTCACGCCTGGACGTGGGAACTCCTGAGGTGGCACCCATAGATGGAATGAGATATAAATGTAAAATCCGACCCTGCCTCCAAGCACCTTCTCCATTGGCTGCAGGTACAAGCTGGTGGAGCTGGTGTGCTACGTGATCATGGGCTTCTTCCCCGCCTTGGTCATCCTCTCCATGGTAAGCTGTGCTGGGAAGCACGTGGGCTCAGCACAAGAACATGTCCAGTGGGGTTGGGATGCTCCAGAGGATTGGCATGGTCCAGCCTGCAGACAGTTGGTGATGGATGAGGTGATCATCAAAGACGATGTGGTTCAATTGTGATTCGGGTGCCCAATTCGGGGTCTCCAAAGGAGTTGCTCTCCATGCTCCATGGTGTTGAGAGCATCTGAGCAAAGCTGGGCTGCTGGCCATAAGGAGGGGTTGGTGTAGGACAAGGCAGGACAAGGCTCTGACACGTTGCTGGTGGTGACCATACTGTCTCTGTGCTTTTCTCTCAGCCCAACAGGGATGGCCTCCCAGAGCTGGTGGCCGGAGGGATTTTCTACTGCCTGGGCATGATCTTCTTCAAAAGTGATGGCCGCATCCCCTTCGCCCACGCCATCTGGCACCTCTTTGTGGCCATTGGAGCTGGCATCCATTACTATGCCATTTGGAGGTACCTCTACCGGCCCGATGCACTGGAGGCCAAAACGTCCCGATAGACGCCTTAAGGACCCTTCATATCAATGGGGACGTGGAAAGGGAGCAGGGAGGAGAGCCCAGGCCATGGGCTCACCCCAAAGCCACCTGCTGCCCCCTGCATGATTTTGATTTTAAACAGATTTTTTCTTTTTTAACCTTGAGAACTGTTTATTTTTTTAGGCAACGTTTTCATAACATGGTGACCACCTGAAGGGCTGCAGGCAATAGGGGAGCTTCGCTCACCCTGCTAACCCCAAGCATCCCAATGGGGCCGTGTCCCCACACTCCCTTGGCTGGTGACACCCAGGGGACCTGCAGCAAGCTCACAGCCATCCCAGCTTACGGAGGCAGAGTGGAGCCCCCTAACAAAAAGCCTGAGTGGGATGCTCATTGGCACACCTGCTTGGCTCATAAATGGTCAGAAGTCATTTCAGCATCAGCCTTCCCCTCCCATGCTCTTGACAGGAAGGTCCTGAATCAACAAAGCCTTACTTGCCATTGAAACTTGAATCTCTTCCAGCATTCCCCAGACTCCAAAGCACCAGAAAACCCTTTCTCCAAACCAGCATCAAGTGCACGTCTCGGTGTGTTCCCCCTGGACAGGCCCTCAGAGCCCTTCCAGCTGTTTCTCCTAGGGTCTCTTGGTTTCCTTGCTGCTCTCAGTGTCACCTGGCTGCATTTGGGCTGTCCTGACCCTGGAGCTTGAAGTGCTCAGGCTCAGCCTTGGTTTCATTATGCTAAGAGAGGGCCTTGGTAGTGCTCCGCACAGCCGTGCCATTTTGCAGCAAATTACCAAAGAGAAGTTTCCCAGATGCTCTTCCCCTCCTGGCATGGTGGCTGTGGTCTTCATGTAGGCAAAAAAAAAACCAAACAACAAAACCCAAAACCCTTTTCCATAGGCAGAGGGTTCCAAGAAGGGGCTGTGCCTTGTGTCCCAGACTGGCACAGGGCTGCTGGGGCTCTGCCCTTGGTGTCCCAGAGCAGCCTTCAGCCTGGAGGGCTCTCAGGGTGACAGGAGGTCTTGGGGGACAGGAGGTGATGGACCTGGCTAGGTCTCTGCCATCACTTCCCCCAAGTCCCCAGGATGCAGCCTTTGTTTCTTTGCCCAACACTTCTCAGCCTTGTGGGAGGGAGAAGAAGGAAGCACTGAGCACTGAGTGATGGGCAGTTTGTGGGGTGAATTTGGGGTCAGAATAGAAGGTCCAAGACTGTGAGCTGCCATTTTTGCTGTCTGGCAAGTCATTACTCCGTGCCTCAGTTTCCCCAGCTGTAAATTGGGGGTGCAGACAGCAACCAACCTCACAGGGCTCAGTTTGGGCTCTGTGGAGCACCTGGAGGGTGGCTGGTCATTCACACACACCGTGCTCCATCTGTCACTGAGTTTGTCACCAGTGGCACATGGTGGCACTGGGTTGAGTGCACCCAGCTCTCCTCCCACGGCGAAGCACACCAAGGATCAGCCCCACTGCAACATCCCCTGGCAGAAGCTGCCCATGGGGTTTTGTCCCTGGGCTTTGTCCCACACCATTCATCTCAGAAGCGTGCTGGGGACGTGCAGCCCAGAAGGACCTTTCTGAGGCCACCACAGAGCACACTGAGGACATCACCACTTGCCTATCCCCATGCTGAGCCTCTCCTTTATGTGCCCTTTCCTTGTACAGCGGGGCAGGATGCACAACATGCTATCTGTTTGTCAGCCTATTTTGTACTAATTTTAAACAATTCATAATGTCTGTGAAGGAGATCCCTTTTTAGCATCTTGTATTTTTCACCATCCGTTCTTGGTCAAGCAGTATTTTATATTTAACACAGTACTGGATCAAATTAAAAGCAAACCTAAGGAAGATAACACTAGCGAATGTTGTTTCCTGTGGAGTAGGGTTGAAATAAAAACTCAAGATACCTCACTACTGCCTGCGTGTTAAGTCAGAACGAGTTTCCCAAAACATAAGGAAATGAACTCATTTTTGGTCCGACTTGCCCTAAATAGCATCACTCAGTGGTGAAAGCAGCGAGCGCAGCGATGGAGCTCTGAGCACCGACACGCTTCTGTGCACAGATGGCCCCGGCATCCCCTCAGCTCTGCCCAGTCGGGAAAGGAGAAAGGGAGAAAGGTCTCAGTTGAGTTGGGACCTCAAAGGGATCCAACCCCCGCGTCACTGCCAGCTGCTTCAGGCACAGTCCGGCCCCATCCACGGCCCGCAGTGGCCCCGCGCACCCACACGCTGCCCTCTCCCTCGCACCTCCCCGCTGTCCCCACGCTCCCCTGAGGCTGTGACGCCGTCGAACTTGTCCCCAAGCCCGACCCCATCACCCCACCCGCCCGGGGAGCTGCTCGGGGCGCTGTTGGGGCAGCGGAGGCCGCGGGGTGGCGCCGCGGGGCCGCTCCGCTCCGTTCCGCTCCGCTCCGCCCCGGCCCCGCACGCACCGCTCCGCTCCGCACCGCACCGCCGGGGCTGCGCCGGGTGAGTACCTTCCGAGGGGGGCAGAGGGACGGCGGGGCGCCTTGCTTCTTTACGATCGTTATTTGTCATTTATTTCATCGGTGCTTTTGAAGTGGGGGGTTTAGCATCGCCGGGACATCCTACCCTCAGTCCCTCCGCGCAGATGCGGATCTCTCGCTTGTCCCCGCTGTTGTCTCCGGGATGGAGCCGCCGGGACCCCGTTGCGATAGGGCCGTTTGGATGCCGTCTTCGGGAGAGGAGGGCAGGCGAGAGTCTAGGCTTGCCTGGTTGCCACTGGAGACCAAACCTGCCCTGCAAGCCGCGCCGGGCACAGGAGGGCTGCACCATGGGACGCAGCACCTTGGCACCCTTATCCTAACGTGCACCCTATGGGACCCCTATGTCCTTCGAGCCCTCTGTCCCACTGCCTGCCTGGCTGGATCCGTCCTCTGCCCGCCACTTGGGTGCTTTGTCCCTTCACTGTGCCCTTTGGGATCCTGCCCCCGTTGGGGTTGTGCTCACTGGTGTTGCACACGCATTATTGTGCCTGCATGCAGCTGCTTGGCACCGTGGTGGCATCCCAAAGCCTTGGCAGATAGTCTGAGGACACTGCGCTTCGCAGCAGGCTGGAGAGGTTTCTTGCTGAGTTATAACTTTAGCACGGAAAACTCAGGGGAGGTTTCTACTTGCTGGGGAAGTGCTTATTTTCTCTGCTCTCCAGGATCAGTTAATTATCACTAGAAAAAAAAAATATATTGCTAAGGTCTCATAATTAGGCTGCCTGCTGCGACTCGGCTGCTTGGAAGGCAGTGGAAAGCAAGCTCTCTTTGTGAAATGTTTTTTGGATGTGTGTGTGAATAGAGCTGCACAGGCAGAAGGTGGTCACTGGGACTTGGTACCGGAGAGCTGGCGCACGTTGGCGGCTCAAAAGACCCTGCAAAAGGAGGATAAAAATAAAAAGGAAGGAAAAAAAGGGAGCTGCTACAAGGCTTCCTCCTGTAGGTCCCAAATCATTGTAATCTGGTTGTGAAGTTGTTGCTGCCTATAGGAATGGTTGGCTGTTTGCTGTCCCATTGGAGCAGCCCTGGGTTGGGCTCCGGGTGCCATCGTGGAGAGGTGCTGCTAATAATAACACCATAAGTTTACCCGCACTGATCCGGCTCAGGACAGCAGTGGGCTGGAGCTGACATTACCAGCCTGGCCCCAGATTAGACAGATAAAAACACACACAATAACGAGCCGTGCTGCAAAGCAGAGATTGGGTCCTGCTTTTTGGGGAGGGGGTGCAGGGGTTCTCCATGGAGGGTGTGGGCAGTGGCGCTGGGCTGCAGGGAGGGGATCTGCAGAGGTTTGCAGCCAGGCTGAGTGTGCCAGCACCGGGCTGTTCTCATTTCCTCTGCTCTCTGAGTTCTAATTTGTTCCACATTGCAGTGCCGGGGCGGCCTCTCCCTCCCCACAGCATCCAGGCTGCAGCCATTCTCGCTGTGCTGAGGCTGTGAGTCTGCGTGGTTTCCATTAGAAAAAAAACCAAAAAAACATTAAAAAAAAAAAAGGGGGGGGGGAAATTTTTCAAACAGGGCTCTGTGCAGATAACCTTTCTGGGATGGTCACAGCTGGAACCTCGCTGGCCACCCGTGATGTGCACACGTGGGCAGTGCCGTGCAGAGCTGAGATGGGATGAGCCCTGGGGTTGTAATAGTGACCCAGTGCTGTAATGGCAATGGTGACCTGGTGGCTACAGATGGATGGGCCCAATCCCATCCTCCAGGCAGGAGGAGGGATCCAGTTTGGGCCTGGGCTGATTAAAGACCTCAGCATCAGGAAGACATTCCTGCCATCGACGTGGCGGGTGGAAAATAGAGCCTGATGAGCAGAAGTGGTTCCACCCCCTGACATGCAGAGGGCCAGCCCCCTTGTAGTATGGCTTTGTGAGGGGTTTGAGTTAGGTGAGGTGATACTCCTGCAAAAATCTGTGCTCTGTGGTATTAAAAAAGTCACTCCAGTCCGGTGTTTAGAGGTGGCATTATCCAGCATCAAGAAAGCCCATGTGAAATATACCTGATCTGTTTGGAAGGCTGTTATCAGAGCAGATCTCACTGCTGGGCACTGCTGCCTACCGCCCTGCCCCAAAGCATTTCGGTGCTTTGATCGCTTGTTTGGGAGGAGATAGAAATGATTTTTGGGAAACCTATGGCTCACACAGTGCTCATAGCTTGGACAAAGCTGGGCAAACAAAACGCATCCCAGCGACAGCAGGCTGCGAAAGGGAAATCTTTCTGCTCCCAAAAATAACAAGAGGAGCCTTGAGTGTTTTCCTGTCCCTGACGTGTTGGGGGTGAGCACAGCCTGTGTCCTGCAGGAGCTGCTGGGGCTGTGTGTGTGTCTGCCTTTCTGTGCTGGAGAACTGGGAGTTTTCGCATTAACGACAATTTTGCTCTGGAAAAACAAACAAAAGGGTCATCTGCTGTGTGAATATGTTGTATCTCATCATAGAAAGGCTTTGGTTGCCCCACGGTGTGGCACTGTCAGATCTGGATTTGGGCTGGCAGCAGCCAAAAGGAGCTCCTACACCTGGCTGGGAGAAGGATGCAGAAAGCACCCTACAGCTGGGGATGAGAGCAACCTCTGCTCTGCCCACTTCTCATCAATTCAGGGTGGATGGGGCTCAATTAAAGCATCCAAACACTCTTGCAGGGGAGAAAATAGGTGGTAGCCAACAGCTCGTTAATTGCACAAAGCAAAGCATGACAGGAATCAATGTCTGGCAGCCAAAGCCAGACACGCTGGAAAGAAGGCATAAATATTTAAGCAGCGGGAATGATTAATCACAGCAGCAAAGGAAGGTGGGGGGGGTGCCCAGGCCCTCTTGGTGTTGTGCATCCCAACCAGCACCTGGCAGAGGGCTCTTCCATAGCCCTGTTGGGTTGAATTGAGCCTACTCCCAGCTCCTGGCCAGGGGATTTAATGGGGTGGTGCTTTAGTCTTTAATTGCCATGGGCTCTTTTCTGCAGCTCTATCTCATGCCCTGCTGTCTACTTCCTATAACGCCATGAAATCACACTGCAGGTGCAGCTTCTCCCCGCATGTTTGGTTCCTGCTGGTCCCACTCCTGTGTATCTGCACTGAGGACAGTGAGGGGATGCTGCGTGGTGGCACTCCTCAATCTTCGGCAAAATACACCCAGATCCTGGGCCAAGGTCCAGGAGAAATAAATCCTGATGGGCATATGATTGGGCTCTGGTTGCAGGACCCATTGTGTACCCACAGGTGTCTCCAGGGATGCATGGGCTTGAGGAAAGCAGTTGAGATCAGCAGCAAGCCTGTAACCTCCATTTCCTCTTCACTATCCCTTTCGGATCTCATTTTTCCTCCTTTCACTATTCTCTTCCTGCCCTCTTTGCTGTCCATGCCTGGGATCCCTCCAGCACTCCTCCTGCTGAGATGGATCCTGAGCTTGGCACTGGGCTGGGATATCCCACCCATGGGTGATGGGTATCTGCCACACTGTGGATGCTGCATCCTTCCTGCATGGGTCCAGCAGCCCTCACCTGCACAGCCCCACTGCTGTGCACAAAGGATTTCTGCAGGGTGGGGACTCCCAGGGCCAGGAGAGCCCGGAATGCTGCAGATGGGGAAACTGAGGCACCAGTGAGTGCCACGGCTGCAGGACGAGCCTGGGAGGCTGCTGCACCTCTGGTCACCCCTCTCACTCCAGGGACATCCCAGTGCCATTGGGACTTCACAACCTTCTGGCCCCAAAAGCCTTGCTGGGTCTGGGGGGGCAGCTCCTGCTTCCCCTTTCCAACTGGGGAAACTAAGCAGGGACAAGGCTGGAGCTGCAGCTCCTTGGTGTCAGGGGCTTCCTTTGAAGGAAGGAGGAATAAAACTGTTGGGGCTCCATATGGGTCAGCAGTGCTGCACATCACTGGTGGTGCATGGCATCTCTGAGCCCCCAAAGCAGGAGAGGGCACTGCGGTGGCTCTGAGCAGCCCATGACCTCTCCTCCTCTTCCTCCTACAGACAGATGTGTGCTGGGACCATGTGTGCTGGGGGGACGCCCACGCTGAGGAGGAGGACGGATGGAAGGACAGCGAACCTGTGAGAAGCATGGCAAGGTAAGGGCAGCAGGAGGAGCAGGACCACTGGGATGTCTGCCTGGTGGACGGACCATGTGAATGCTAAAGGTGTCACGGCACTGCAGAATGAGCACAGAATGAACTGGCGTGGGTGTGATGTTCCACGAGAGCAGGGAGATGTGCAGCCACCCCAGCCTGGGGTTGTGCAGGTGGGCTGGTCCTGATGGGCTCAACTCACTGCTGCTCCAGGTGCTGAGCAGATGAGCAACCGAAGGTTTTGTCTCAGTCTGGGCTTTGTGTTTTTCCAAGCACTCGCTCTGTGAAAAGCCTCTGCCCCTGCTCTCTGCAGGTGCTGTGTCTGATAGAAAGAGCAGGAAAATAGCGGTGCTATAAATACCGAATGGAAAGAGGCAGCAACCTGCCTGCCATGTGGGCATGGAGGAGTGACCTCACGGCAGCAGATGTTGCAAGGTTTCCCTCTGTGCTGTGGGTAGTGCAGAGCAGAGGAGATTAAATCTGCCCACCTGACCCAGTGGCTCAGTGGCAAAGATTTATCTCCTGCATCCTTGCTCACAGCAGTTCCTGCATGCAGCAGTCGGGGTTTTGGGGGTACCCTGTCCTGCTCCAAGGTGGGATCTGCCCTAGCACCCCAGGGTTGTCACACACTGACACAAAGGGGAAGCCCAGCAGGAGCAGCCCCTGATACAAAGGAGCTGCAGCTCCAGCCTTGTCCCTGCTTAGTTTCCCCAGTTGGAAAGGGGGAGCAGGAGCTGCCCCCCCAGACCCAGCAAGGCTTTTGGGGCCAGAAGGTTGTGAAGTCCCAATGGCACTGGGATGTCCCTGGGGTGAGAGGGGTGACCAGAGGTGCAGCAGCCTCCCAGGCTCGTCCTGCAGCCGTGGCACTCACTGGTGCCTCAGTTTCCCCATCTGCAGCATTCCGGGCTCTCCTGGCCCTGGGAGTCCCCACCCTGCAGAAATCCGTTGTGCACAGCAGTGAGGCTGTTCCCAGTGGGAAGGTGACCTCTTCCATTAGCAGCAGGGATGCTTTTTCTTCCCGAATTAGATGGCAGCGTGGAGGCTGTCCAGGGTTGGCATCCCTGCTGACAGTGCTGGAGCTGCACTGAGCTGGGTCCTGCTGAGCACACACAGCCACCCACATCCCCAGCCACGTGCTTTTTCCAGTGGAGATGGACAACAAACACACATTTCAGGCACTGTGCTTGGTGATGCTGCCGTGTGCTTTAACGTCCTCTGCAAACCAGCAGCAGGATTTGCCAGAGCAAGGACGTTTATGGAAAGGCCAATTAGAGCCTGTTTTTACCCTGAGCCTCACAGTAAGCAGAAACATTTAGCAGCGACCTCAGAGTAATTCAATTTGCACTTGAGCTTTCTGTTTCACCTCTAAAAAATGGGATTGCTCCACAAACTCGTTAGAGAAAGTGGCTCCGAAGTGCTGGCTCCCACCCAGGCTGGGCTCTGCAGGTCCCACTTTGCTGCTGGGCTCTGCTCTCCTCCCAGTGCAGATGTGTGCGTGCTTAGGCAGGAGGGACCTCACTATGCACACAGCAGAAATTAACCTCCCCGGGACAAATCCATGCTGCAGTGTCTGTGTGGTGCAGAGGAACTGACTGCTGGGCTGCACCTGGGGAACCTCCATCCCGTGCTGCTGCCTCTGGAAGCCGCAGCATCACCTCCATGGCTCATCCCCATCCCTTGGCGGGTGGCTGCCACGCTCACCCCTGATCTCTCCCTGTCCCTATTCCCAGCTGCTGCCCGTGACGACGTCCCACGCGATGTTCTATGGGTCCTCCTCCACCATGACTCCGCCATCCAAGAGCCGGCTGAAGCGCCAGAGCCGCCTCTTCTCCCAGGTGCTCTACAGGACGCTCAGCTACAAGGACCGCAGCTCCAACTCCGCCTTCCCAGATGGGGATGACCCAGCTGAGCTTTCCACTCAACTTTCGGCTCCTGGCATCCTGAAGATTTTTGGAGGCAACATCTGTGTGGGCACCAACTACAAGAGCGTTCTGGCCACGGGCAGCTCGGGGGCACTGGAGCTGGTGAAGGAGGCTCTGGAGCGCTACGGGCTGAGCCAGCTGAATGCTGGGCAGTACGCACTGTGCGACGTCATCGGGAGGTTCGAGGGACCTGAGAAGAGGTGGCAGACTGAGGGGCTGAGGGTTCTCGGGGACCATGAGAAGCCACTGCTCATCCAGGACCTGTGGAAGCCCCGGGAGGGATTCTCAAGGCGGCTGGAGCTGCGGCGGCGGGCGGAGGTGGAGGAGATGGCAGCCAGGGATGTGGATACCACTACTGCAGGTCAGGGGCTGCGGCTTGGGGGTGTTTGTGTTGGGGTGGTGGTGGGGACAGGAGATGTATTTTGGTTGTGGTGCTCTTAGGTTCCGTCAGCGCTTGGTGCTCCATGGGGAATTTGGGATCCCAGCTGGATGCCCACTTGTGGCATAGAATCATTAAGGCTGGAAAAGAGCTTCAAGATCACCAATCCCAACCCATCCCAGCATGACACCAAATCACATCCCTCAGTGCCACAACTCTGTGCTTCTGGAACACTTCCAGGGACAGTGATCCCAGTGACCCCACCACTCCCCAGGCAGCAGTGCCAGTGCCCGACTGCTCTTTGGGAGAAGAAATTTTTCCCTATTATCCAACCTGAGCATCCCCTGGCACAACTTGAGGCCATTGTTCGTCATCCTTTCAGGTGCAAGGAGCTGCTGCAGTGCACCTGGGGGTCAGGGATGAGGCATAGAGGTGGGTGCCCCTCTCCCTCTCCAGTGGAGATCAGGGCAATGCTAAGTGCTTTGCAATGGCGCTGGCTCTAAAGAAAGAAAAAACAGTTTTTAAATAGAAAACAGGGCAAGATCTAAGTGCTAAACTCACAGTCAGATGTGGCTGCATGTGGTGGGAGAGCTGTGCCACGGCTCTTCAGAGGCTGCCGGCATGAGCCTGAAGTGACATCAGCTCCAGGTGACACCAACCATTGTCCCCAGCTGGGACAGGGCCAGCAGCACTCACACCTCAACCTGGGCACTGTGAGGAGGGCACTGCCCTAATTTCTCACGTTTTTATTTTTTTAAAACCTTTTCTGCAGCTGGCCAGGCTTTTCTGAGACGAAGACCCCCAGCCACAATTATTCATGCTATCTGCTTGACAGATGTACTGCTAAAACCTCACTTCTGCTGCTGTCTCATTCAGCTGGACCTATTCCCAACCTCCCCACCCTGTGCTGGTGGTGCTGCCCCAAGGACACAAAGCATCTGCTCCCCTCTCTTCAGCAGCACCTCAAAGAGAAATGCAGCTCCTGGTGTGGTGGGGACCGTGAGTGCTACCAGCAGGGTCACCCTGCCACCACTCTTATGTCCTCTTGCCACAAGCTGAGCATCAGCTGTGTGCCTGGGGCAGCAGGGCACTGGCATGGAAAATGTGGCTTCTGTGCACAACTAAAAGGAGATGGGGCTGGAGGCTGCCTGGGAGGAAAGTGGAGTGGGGCTGAGTGGGAGCCACAGGGAAATACCTGTATGGAACTGCCCCCATGCAGGGCATCACAATGGGGCACTGCTGCTGAGCCAGGGGAAATGCCCCACAACAACTGGTGACCTGTTAGCAAATGGCTTAAGAGTTTTATCTGCTCGGTTACCCATTATCCTAATTAGTTTATTAGCTGCTTCCCAGGGGGGAGGGAGGTGTGCGCTCCTGGCTCTGCTCCTCAGTAGTGCAGGTGGAGCAGCTCTGTGGGAAATGAGGCTTCACTCAGCCCTGCTCCTTTCGGGGAGCGATGTGGGGCAGAGCACCACAAAATAGGGATGTATTCAGCTCCTCACAGGCACCCCATTGCATGCTGTCCCCTGTGCTGGTTGGGCTTCCCTTTGAAGCTGCAGACCAAACCACGTGCACGTTGTGCAAGCCACAGGAATGTAACCTCTTTCCCTCCAGCATGCTCTGTTGGGTACCACTGAGGCACGCCTTGGCACAGCTGCAGCCAGGGAGTGTTCCTTCCCTACAGGGGCTGCTCAGCAATTCACATCAGAAAGGGCGTTTGCCCCAAATTAGAAACAAACCTTTCCTGCGTCCCTTGCAGTTATTTATGAGCTGATTCGTTTCCCAACCAGGAGCAGGGCACCTCTTCCCCGAGCTGAAAAAGAGGCAGAGCCCACGCAGCAAACCCAGAGGTTTACCCCAGGATGTGGGGTGGGTTTGGGGACAGCAGCCCCTGTTGGGTGGGATCACCTGCAGCCACAAGGCAGGAGATGGCACTGCTATAGAGCTGGAGGCATACCTTGGCTAATGGATGGGCTTTGTTTCATTCAGGAAAAGAACTGTTTATATTTCCAGCACAGCTCTGGGTTTGGGGGGAGTCAGTGACGGAGGCTCTGTGGGCAGTGAAAACACAGCTTTTTCCTCCGTGGGTTTCCTATGCAAAGCAAACACAGTACTGACTGCCCTCAGATGAGGGACCAGTGATGGCAGGGGGACCCCAAGCCCCCCGGGATGAGGAGCTGCACCAGAGTTGCCCCACATCCCTGTTTGGGGCCAGGCAGTGGGGTGACATGGGGGCATCCTCAGAGCTCTGCTCCCACACTCGTGGCATCCCTGCATTTCACATCTGCAGTGCAGTGTGATGGACCCCACTGCCTTTTAAAGGGGGGCATGGGGGGGTCTGTCCCCCTCTTGGCAGTGGTTGTGGGCCATGCTGTGCCCTAATCCCACAGCATGCCAACACCGGGTGCTATTTTCTCCTCCCCCCCCCTCCCCCCCATCGCTATCATTTTCCCACCAAAGGAGTGCTGTATTTAAAACAAACAAACAGAAATGTATTTCGGTGCCGGCAGCCCATTCCTCACCAAATAAGGCAGACGACAGGTTTGTTTTTGGGCTCTGGCTTATGTGTGTCCCTTTAAGCAGCCCCAGGCTCTGTGCATTGCCACCCCCAAATCCCTCTGGCTGTCCCCAAGCCCTCCATTCTGCCATTCTGTAATGCAGAGGTACGAGCACCGACTCTACAACTTCATCCTATCGCTGCTGCAGAGCCAGAGCCCGGCTGCCAGCACGGGGGGATCCCATAGGAACCCCCCATGGGTCTGGGGACGCTGCTGCCTTAGGGCTCTCTGCTCATTCGCTCCAAATCCCATTCGTCTTGCAGCCAGCGCTGCTCGGAGGAAGGTGCTGAGCGCTGGGTCCTGCGGCGGCTCTGCGGCTCGCAGCTCCCTGCCCGCTTCCCCGGGGGCTGGGGGGCCTCTCAGCCCCGCTCGCTGCCAGCAGGCAGCATCCAGGCTCTTATTTTTCCGTGTTTTTTTTCTTTTTTCTCCCCCCACCCCTCTAAAAAATTCAGCTTGTTTTCTCTCCAGCCCCGCTTTCCTCCGGCAGCGCAGGGGATGCTGTGGATGCGGAGCTCCCCGGCTGCCCCGCGGTCAGTGGGGACATGGGTGAGGGGGGAAGGGGCGGGCTGCGGGTCCCTCTTTTTGGTATCGAGGGGGCACAAAACTCCCCTCTCTTGGGGGACATCGCCCCGGGGGATGGGGGTTCGCTCCGACGCCGCCTCCGGTGCCATCCCCACCGCGGCGGGGTGCGGGATGCTGCCGGTCCAGCATTGGAGCTGAGCGCAGCGCATCTCTCCCCCCGCAGGCATCAACGCCCAAGCGAGGAAGCTGCAGCGGCACCGGGCGCGGGGGGCCATGCGGGTGCTGGCGGGCGCTAAGCGGCTCGGCACCCCCCCGGCCCTGCGGCGCAGCCTCAGCGAGAGCAGCCTGGGCCGCCCCCGGGACGAGGAGCTCCGGCGGCACTGCCCCGCGCTGCGCGGCCCCGAGGAGCGGAGCGGGAGCAGCATGCGGTATTCCCTCTACCACTCCCCGCACCTCCTGCTCCTGCAGGGCTACAGCCAGCAGCATGTAAGCACCGCGCAGCTCTCGCCGCCCCGCAAACCTTTCCTTTTTTTTTTTTTTTTTTTTTTTTTGTGTGTGTGTGTGTTGTTGATGCTCCTAAAGCCTACGGGGATGGGGAGCTTTGTGCATGGCCGGTGTTTCCTGGGGACGGGTGGTGTTGGGGTGAAAGAGCATCCTTAGGAAAATGAGTTTGTGTGGGGTTGGGGTGTGCAATCTGTCCTGCCCGGCTGCGGTGCAGGCTGGGGATGTGGCTGCGGGGCTGGAGGAGAGACGCCTCAGAAAAGCCCCACAGCAGCGTCCCTGCCCCGGTGTGGTGCAGAGCCGGTTCTGCACGATGGTGCCGAGCGCTGCCCCGTCCCCGTCTGGCTGCCTCGTTAGCGGTAAATGAGAGGTGGTACGAGACAGCGCGTCTGGGAGCCTCCTCTCCCCTGCCCAGCAGGCACTGGGAGAACTGGAAAGGACTGGGACGGCTCTTTTGGTTAATGGTTGCTTTGTCCAGGTGGAATATCTGGCTAATCAAGCTCCGTCCCAATGTGACACCAGCACTGCAGCTCTCCTCTGTCTGTGCTAATGCAGCTGGGGAAACTGGTGTGCAGTGCTGCAGGTGTGCAGGCAGACAGGGGCAGCCCCCCCAGCCTGCTTGGTGGGCACCACTCAGCCCACAGCTGCAGCTGGGAGGAGGGCTCCTTTTGCCCAGAGCAGCCCCATCTGTTACATGCCCGGAGTTATGGTGCCCATTTGTTGGGCTCGCTGCTCTGCCCCTTTGCACATCTGGGTGCAGGAGCAGCAGGGTGCACACGGGTTCTGGCTGCTCTGCCCACGCTTTTTGTGCTGCATGAGCTCCCCATCTGTGCAAGGAAAACACGAAGAGAGAACTGTGGTTCTGCTGAGGCCATGTGTGAGGGTGGCAGCGGGCTGTAGACCCCACTGATTCTGCATGCCCCCCTCACAGGACAGCCTGGTGTACCTGCTGAACCGCGAGCAGCACACGGTGGGCCAGAGGACGCAGGCGAGCAAACCCAGCATCAGCCTTTCGGCGCCGGACATCCTACCCCTGCACTGCACCATCAGGAGGCTGCGAGCATCGTGGCACCGCTCGGAGGAGAAGTTGGTTCTGGAGCCCATCGCCGGTGCCAGCGTCTCCGTTAACTTCTCTGCGGTGACCCAGACGGTTGTGCTGCGGCACGGGGACCTGCTGTCCCTCGGGCTCTATTACCTACTGCTCTACAAGGACCCCATGAAGGCACAACCGCTGCCAGCACAGACCCTGCTGAGGCTGCGGGCCCTGCACCCCGATGGCCCCTCTGTATGTGGGACGTGCGGCAGCCTGCTGAAAGAGCAGGGGGGGCCCAATGCCAACCGACAGAGCCCTGAGCCCAGCGATGGTCCCAGGGTTCCCCGCAGGAGGCTGCAGCTGGAGTTTGAGCCAGAGGCTGAGGATGTGCTGCTGCGGCGCATCATGACGCTGATTGAGCCGGGGGGGGATGACCACAAGCTGACGCCTGCCTTTCTGCTGTGCCTCTGCATCCAGCACTCGGCCACCAGCTTCCAGCCTGGGGACTTCGGGCAGCTGCTGCTCAAAGCGGCCAAAATGATCCAGAGGACAGTGTGGGTCAGTTGGCACTGGGGGGTGGGGACAGTGGGGATCCCCTCCGCTCCCACCCTGGTTTTCATGTGCAGCAATGCCTGCAGTCACCATCTGTGCTCTCTCCTTCTCTCCCTGCCCAGGAGCGCACACGGGAGCTGGCTGAGAAGCAATCCCAGCAGTAAGTGCCACCCTCCTTTCTTTGCCCCAAAACTGGGGGAATTCAGCCCAATTCTCCCTCCCACCCAGCTGTGCCCACCCAGTCTGCCAGCACAGATGCACATGGCATTTCCCTGCTAAATCCCATAAATCTGTATCTATCCTCGTTTTGTCACTGTCCCCACTGCCAGTCCCAAATTCCAGGCTCCAAAGCAGCATCTGGAGAAACCATCAGTGCTTGTGCTGAAGTCTCCTTTAGGGCAACCTCCCAGCCCTTCGCTACAGCAGGAAAAAGTGCTTCAGCCATTGAGAAACCTCCCAGCTGCTTTCTATTTGTTTTGCTTTATTTTGGAACGGTTCAGTGCTGTGCAGGCTGAGTTTAACTACCAGACCTGGCAGCAACAGCAGCATAAATTTGTTGGAGAGATCTGCTCTGCAGCAATTCCTGCAGTTGGGTTGAATCAATCATTGGGGTCCCCCATAGAAGTGGTACCAACAAAACCTATCCCACAGCTTGCTGCTTGCACAGGGCTTTCCTAAAGCTCAGCAGTGGGATGCAAAAGCTCTCTGCTGCTTTTTGGGTTGGTTTCACCCCAAATCCCTCAGTGATGAGCAGTGATGCTGCAATGCCTGCTCTGTCCCCCCCCCAGCCAGGACCCTGCTGCCCTGTCCTGTTTCACCATTGCGGACCTGCTGCCAGACCTGCAGCACATCCTCTTCTGGATGTCCAACGCCATTGAGGTGCTCTACTTCGTCCAGCAGAAGTCCCCCACCTACATCCAGAGCATGGAGGAGGAGATGGATGTCAAAGGTAGTGCTTGGGGCTGCTGCTCACTCTGCGGCCCCTCGACCCTGCTCATCCCTGCCTGCATGTAGTGCTTGGTGCCCTTGAGATGAAAGGGAAAAAGGGGACAAAGGGAGGAAATCAGCTTCTAAGTCCAATTTCATCCTGTTTGGGGGTGTTTGGGGCTGATGTCAACCTGGGAGAGTCAGTAACCCCACCCTAGGGGAACATGGGGTGCGGTGACCTGCAGGGTCTGGGGCTGTATCTGTGGCTGCAGCCATCAGATGGCCCCACCAGGTTTGCTCCCTGATTTCTCCCTCCATTCCATAGGCTCCAAGGAGTCTCTGTTCTCCTCGACCATCACAGCCAGCGAGGAGGCGATGACGGTGCTGGAGGAGGTGATCATGTACACATTCCAGCAGTGTGTCTACTACATCTCCAAGGTACGCAGTGCCCAGGGGCACCGCCGCCTACCTGAGCATCCCCAGCAGTTCTGCAGGAGTTGTTCAGCTTCTGCAACACCGAGATGTTTTCCTTCGGGCTGAAGCGCCTCACTTTTGGGCGCAGCCCAGGAAAAGTATTGGATGACCGTGGTGTGCTTCCCTGCTTGGGAGGAGGTGTTGGGGAGAGCATAATGCTGCGATTCAGGGCGCGATGGAAAGCAGCCCCGGGGCTGGTGGGGAACAGAGCAGGCAGTGTGCGGCCGGAGAAAGGTGTCTGTGTGCAGGGATGCTCCATGCTCGCCTCTCCCTCACCCTCACCCCAGCAGGGATGGGTGTAAGGTGCTGCTCTCCTACCCAGGCTCCTGCACAAGTAAACAAACGAGCCGGGTCCTGTTCAGCTCAGCTCCTTCTGCTTCCTGCAGTGTCTGTACGTCTCGCTGCCGGCCCTGCTGGAGTGCAACCCCTTCCAGAATGAGAACCGTGAGGGCTGGCGGGCGGCCCCACCGCTGCCCGAGGAGCTGCGCCGCGTGGTGCTCATCTACCAGGCAGCCCTGGACCTGCTCCGGCAGTACGAGGTGCACCCTGAGATCACCTCCCAGATGTTTGCCTACCTCTTCTTCTTCTCCAACACGCTGCTCTTCAACCAGCTCCTGGATAAGGGTCAGTCCCTGTCCTCCTCTTGGTTCTCCCTCATTGGGCTGATGCTGGGAATAGACCTTTTGAGACCCCCCTGTCCTTCCTGGTGTCCCCTGGGGAGACGGGCTTTGAGCAGCTGGAGGTGGGCAGGTCCCACACTGGTATGGGGAAGCCAAGCACAAATCCGGCTGCTGAGCCCATGTCTTTTCTTTCCCAAGTGCTCCATCCCCAGCATCCTGCTTGTTTCACAGCTTTGGCTTTTGCAGTGCCTATTTGCTACCAGGCTCTTATTGAGCTGTTTCCAAGCAAGAGTTCCCCTGTACCCATAGCGCAGACACAGCTGCTCCCTCCAAGGTTCCCATTTCCAGGAGGGATTTAACCCCAACCCCAAATCCAAACACATCTCCAACCCCATCCTCATCCCCAACTTCTTCAACTCCAACCCCATTCTCATTCTCATACCCAAACCCACCTTCAACCCCATTCTCATCCTCATCCCCAAACCTAAACTCATAATCAACTCCAGCTGTATCTGCATCCCCATCTCCAAACACATCCTTAACCCCAACCCTATCCTCATTGTCAATCCCAACCTCATTCCCAGCCCCTTTCAGTCCGAAAGCAGTTTGCTCCACAGAGAGCTTCTCACTAATGAACCATTGCACCCTGCCTTGTAATTGAGGAGCAGGATGGTGCTCATTAGCCCTAATTAGCACAACAGCCCTGCCTCATGGCAGTCTCCTTGCCCCAGCCACTGTAACTGCCAGGCAAGGTCCTGCCACTGAGTCACAGCCACTGGGGACATTAACGTGGGGACAGAAGTGGGGATTTGTTCTGTAGGGCAGCCCTATTCTGGGCTCTCTGGCTGAACATGGGGGTTTCCATTGCCCAACCCATGCTGTGCCCCACAGGCTCCTCTCTTGGCTGCTTCCATTGGTCGCAGGGTGTGAAGCTGCGAGCCAGCGTGCGGCTGCTGCTGGAGTGGCTGCGTGGAGCCGGCTTTGAGCAGCTCTCCCAGCAGTTCTTTGCTAAACTGACCAGCGTGGCCAACCTGCTGGCCATGCCCGGCTCCCAACTGCTGCAGGTGAGGTGCTGGCTGTGTTGGGTTTGGGATGGGGGTGATGGGATGGTGTTCACCCCCCTGTGCTGTCTCTTTGCCCAGATGACGTGGCCATCCCTGAGAGCTGAGTTCCCAGCGCTGAGCCCTGCGCAGCTGCATCGGGTGCTGAGCCAATGCCAGGTGGCCATGGAGGTGGGCAACGTGGCAGCATGGCAGCCCTGGGATGAGGAGAGCACAGCTGCCTTCCAGCCTGGTGAGCCCCCAGCCCTGCATGCTGCTGTCACCCATAAGCTTTTATGGATCAACCTAATGGGCAGTGCCCTTCAAACCACAAGGGCCTTGTAGGTAACTGCGGTCATCAGGGGTAACCATAGTCGTATGGCACTGGGATGTGAAGGATGCAAGTGAGCTCAGTGCCCTGCATGCCCAAGTGATGCTGCTCGGAGGCACAGTGGGGCTGTGGGGCAGGATCTGCCTGCCCTGCCATCCCCCTGCCTCTGCCCTGCAGACTCAGTGCTGGAGTCATTCGACAACCACCCTCCCATCGTCCTGCCCAGCGCGGGCTTCAAGGTGGACCTGGAGGTGGAGACGTTGGATGACAACATCTACCGGCACCTCCTCTACATCCGCCACTTCCTCTGGAGCCTGCAGAGCAAGAGCCCCCAGGGCAGCGAGGGGCCGTGCTCAGCCCCCCCAAAGGTCAGGGAACATTTCTTTTCAGAAGGAGCAGTCAGGCGTTGGAACAGGGAGCGGTGGGGTCACCATCCTTGGAGGTGTTCCAGAACTGCGTGGATGTGGCACTCAGTTGGTTTGGTGTTGGTGGGGTTGGTCTTGGGGATCTCAGAGGTCTTTTCCCACCAGGAGTCTCCTCCTGTGCTGGGGGTGCTCACAGCCACCAGCAGCACGCAAACTGCTCAGGTTTCGATGGCAGGGTGATTTGGGGCACCTATGGGGTGACAGCTGCCTATTAGGTTCCCACAGAGCACTTTTCTCCTTTCTAAGAGTGAGCCACCAATCATGCCAGAAGTGCTGGAAGTGAGTCCAAGCCCAGTTATGACCCCGGGGAGCACTGTTCCCCCATCGGGCCGCTGCACCCCGGGGGGCTGCACCAACCTGGAGATGGATGAGCCCCCCCCGCTCAGCTCAACCACCAATGGATGCCCCCGGCAGCACACCGCCGGCGAGCAGCAGCTCCAGGAAAAGCTCCAGCAGCTGCAGTTAGGCAGAGGCTCCGCCCCCCCGGCCCCATCCTGCCTGCTTACACCCCCCACCACCCCCCTGAACTTCGACTCTGCCGGCCCGGAGTCCCCGCAGGGCACAACCAAAGGGCTGCAGGACCCGCGGAGGAACGGGATGAGCAGCACCAAAGGCGGCAGCCCCGAAGGTACGGAGGGCTGACACTGCCTGAAGGGGGTGCGGGAAGGGGGGGGACAGAGCCTGCACGGCCACATTGGGTGCACATTTCCAGCACACATGGCTCTTGTGGGGATTTTCAGTGCTTGGGCTCGGGGAGAGCACGTAGAGCATCTCACCGTGCTCCTGTCCCAGAAGGGAAGCAGCCCTAGGGAGAGCCCAGGTTGGCTTTGGTGGGAATTCCTCAGTAGAGCTGATGAGGGGCGGTGATGGAGCAGTAACGCGGTGGTCCCCCTGCTGGCAGGCTGCTCGCCGACCCCCTACGACTTCCCCACGCCGGAGTCCTCCAGCCGCAGCTCGGCCACCGACGACTTCTGCTACGTCTTCGTGGTGGAGCTGGAGAGGGGAGCGCTGGGGCTGGGGATGGGGCTGATCGACGGCTTGGTGAGTGCACAGCAATGGCTCTGCCAGGAGCTGTGGGGGCACGCGTGGCATGGAGCACTTAATTACCAAAGCTCATGGCTGTGCACGGAGCTAAGCAGCTTTGACTGGGGACAATGAAGCGCGGAGCGATCTCTTGCAGCTCTGCTGCGGGGTTACTGCCTGCTATGCCCAGCACAGCTGCCTGCAGCTGGAGGGAGCCAACGGGGGGAGGAAAATGACTCAAGTGAGGGATTTCCTCCATCCTTTGGTGTATGGCAAAGCCAAGCAAGGCAGCGGGGAGGGATCACAGGTTTCCCGTGTCCTCTCTGCTAGCTCACTGCCTCCTTCCCAGCAGCACACACCGCTGGGCTCCCCGGGCATTTACATCCGCACGCTGATTGAGGGCAGCCCCGCGGCTGTTGATGGCAGGCTGGCCATCGGGGACCGTATCCTGGCTGTCAACGGCACCAGTCTCATCGGGGCTGATTACCAAAGGTGGGTGACACCCCACTGCTGGGGCTGGGATGTCAGAGATGGGGAAAGCAGGTGCTTGGGAATGGGGAGAAAAATCATAGGAGCACATTTCAGAGCTGAAGATGAGCCCGGTGTGGCTGCTGCTGTCATCAGGGGGATGATGGAGGTGGATTTAGGACGTGGTCCCTGGTGCACAGATGCAGCACTCATCTCTCCCTGTTGTTGCTCTGCAGTGCTGTGGACCTCATCCGCTCTGGAGGGAAGAAGCTGAGGTTTCTGGTTGCCAAATCAGACATGGAAATAGCCAAAAAAATCGTCTCCAGCTCTGCATCCTCTTAACTCTCGTATGAGGTATGAGGGTCTGTCTGCAGGTGCAGCTCTGGTTAGGGCCGAGCTGACGGAGCCCAGGGTGCACGAGGGAGGGCCAGGACTGCACAGCTGCCCTCAATTTGCTTCCCAGCACCTTGCCCTGCGCTGCAGTAGATGGAAGGACATACCAAGGTGCTGCACGCTTCTCCCCAACAGCATAGAGCTCCTGATCCATTGTCTGGCCTCACCCTACAGCCTGCACCTTACAGCTGCACATACATCCCAGGAGCATCCCTGTTCCTTCAGCCCCTGGCAGAGAGCAGGAAGGCTGCAGGCAGCTCCTCATCCCCCCCAGCTGATGGCCCTGCATTGCCCTCCTTGCTCAGTCACAGGCGTTCAGGATGCCGTTCCAGTTCTCCTGTTACACTTTCACATTTGCAGGTCAGGTTTAAGACAGCACTGGGATATCAAGGTTGCAGAGCCAGGCCCTGACAGCAGCGGGGTGGGCTGGAAAAGAAGCAGGTGCAGGAGCCCAGCTCTGGGATGGTAAACACAGCACAAGCACCCAGAGCAGGATCCCAAGCAGGATGCCTTGCTGGGAACCTTGGTGCCATACCTGACATCAGGTGCCTTTCTGCTGCTCGGCTCCAATCTCACAGCCCTGCTGCGGGGGGACACAGCTTCAGCCAAGGACTGATGCCACCAGCAGTTCCCTGAGACAGAGCCCTGGAGAATAGGGCTCTCATCCGTGCACAGATTTATTGCCTGGCTCTGGCACTACAGAGCTGACCCAGCAGAGTGGGGCATTCTGGCACAGCCAGGTTCACTTTCCCCATGCAGGAGGTGTTGGCACCATGTCCTGTCCATTCCCTCCTCTTCAGGGCCATTGCAAGGCTGCCCTGTATCCCACCCAGCTCAGAGCATCTCACAAGTGCTGCTGCTGCTGAGCTACCAGGTGATGGGATGCAGCACAGGCTGGAAGAAAGTCAGGCTTCAGAGTCTCAGCAGCAGTTCTTTGACCTTCAGCCTGCAGCACGGTGTGGCAGGGCTGCACTGGCAGCTCCACCATGCGACTGCTTGGTCCCTGCATGCACAGCTTCTAAGTCTTCTGCGTGCTTTTAGCAACATTAAAGGGATAAACCCGACCTGATTTCCGCATATAGAGATATTGAGATCTTGTTTAGCTGAACCCTATTAAAACAGCCTGCCATGAAGCCCTGCATCAAGCCCTGAACTTACAGCAGCATGGTCTAAGCTCTGGCAGCAGCAAATCAGATATTACCATTGCATCTCACAACAACAGCTCTCTGAGGATTGTGATGCTAAAAAGGGGATGCTTAACAGGGTTGGCCTTAATTAAACCTCAGATATTTCACTGCTACAGTTTGTTTTCTGGGCTCAGTCTTGCAGTTGGCAGGAGAGAGATGTCAGAATAATGTGTGCAGGAGAAACACTTCACACACCGGATTTGAACGCCGCCTGGCCTGACTTCTCTAAGGCAAGATGGACAAAGGACCTTCACTGAGAGTTAGTGCCTTGCTTTTCTGCTAGGCCACAATCATACCAACCCGCCTCCAGCAGGGACTGGAAGCAGTGTGTTACTCAGCCACTGACTCAGCTCCACCAGGCGGGCGAGCAAAGGCTCAGGGTTCCTGGTGACACTCTGGTGATTCACTTGATTTGACTCAGGAGGTAAGCTGGTTCCTGAGCTCTGAAGAGCAGGAAAGGGGCTGCTCAGAGCCCCCGGGAAAACTGCATGCACTCCTTACTTCTCTCTGCCCAGGAACAAGGGCTTCATGGTGGCCTGGTGTACACTAGACTGAATTGGAGCTGCACTCTGGCCAATTCAGTCATACCAGAGCAAAATCCTTTGCTCTCTCTGGAGCCTGACTCTCTAAGCACACCTGGAGGCACTGTACAGCCCCAGAGCTTTATGTTACAGTGCAGTGAGGTATTGAAACAAATTGCAAACAAATCCTAGTATTTACTAGTGTGCATGAGGGCTTGCTTCTCCTGGGAGGAGTGGGATGTATTTACTTTTCTGTTTGTTAATACTGTACAGCTCAGATATGTATAATAAACTTCTTGTGCAGATAAAGAACACAGCATGGCACCTGCTTGACAGGGGACAGATGAGAAATGCTCTTGGTGTCAACAATAAACTGGATTGATAAATCTCTCTAAGCTCCTGTCTGGTAGATGTCCCTCATATCTCAATGTGTTTGCTGTGAAAGTAAGACAAGAGAGCAGTGAAGGCTCACAACAGATTTAATGGAGCCACTTCTGCTTTCTCTGCCTCAGAAAGGCCTTTGCTTGGCAAGCAGAGGTGACAGAAGAATCACGTGTGTAGCCAGGGTGTAGTCAGGGGAAAGGAGAGAAGAGGATGTATGTCAACAAAGGGATGTGATGGGCTGGCAGGGTGGTAATGCAGGCAATCACTCACTCATTCGCACAAACCCACTGTTATTTTCAATCCATGCTGGCCTGGGAGAGGTAGGACAGGAATAGGAGGTAGAAAAAGCAACAGATGCTACCGGAGAGATGCACAAAAACAGGCTGCAATCCAAAGAGCAGCCTCAGCTCTACTTATTCCTGTTTTCTGTTTCATTCACAATCATTTGTTCCTCATTTCCAGTTCAGAGCACTCAGCCTTGAGTGTTGGCTGTGTCAGATCAGTTACAGTAGAAGGTAACTCCCACAAACCCCACACCCTCACCCCGGCACAAAGCCAGGAGCTGGCTCTAGGAGACGGGTCACTATCCTCAGAGCAGAAGGCAGGGTGTCATTCACCTCCTTCTGAAACCGTGTATGGGCCACATCCACAGATGGTGTGAACACAAACTGAGCCACACTTGGCATTTTTAGTAGGTTCATGAGCTCAGTTGCCCGGATAAGGATCTCCTCACGGTCCTCCTCGCAGTACACAGAGGTGACAGCAGGGCTCTGCACAAATGTCCTCATCTTGGACAGGAACAAGGACACCCTGCAGGAGAGAATACACAAACTTCAGCTGTAGAGCCTTGCACCATGCACTATGTAATCATGTGTCTTCTACCACAGAAGACTGATGCAAGCAAACACCAGACACCAACTGTCCTTTGTCCTGATGCACAGAGAGTTTGTCAGCAGATGAAAGCCCACTTCCTCCCTACAGTTTGCTTCCTCTGTTCTCTTTCACTTCCAGGTTCCATCAGTTGCCAAGTATGTTCATCTAACACTGCAAACATCTGTGTTTGGATCCATCAGATCTGCAAGTTTCTGCCATTTTGCCCTTTCCTGCCATCAGTCCTCACCTGGGGATCAAGTCCTGGCTGCGAGCTGCCAGCTTGGTCAAGGCAGTCATAAGGACAGTGATGGCACGGGGTGCATAGCTGGGGACACTGGCCTGTGGTCGGATCTGGGTGACTTCAAACAGCACAGCCTCTAATGACTCAAAGAATCGGTTGATCTGTTCCACAGTGCAGCGCTTGTCATAGGACACAGACATGTACTCTCCAATAGCCCAGACCTGAAACAAAGGCAGATGTACTCAGGGCAAGCAGAAGGAAAGGGGATCTTATCACAGTTTAGGGAATGGCAAATCAGATGATGTAATGCTAAGACAGGGTAAAGGAGGAAAGAGAAGCTGACCAACAGATGGCACTGCAGCTGGGACACCCTGTGGCAGAAGCAGGCAGGCCCCACTTACCACGTGGGTGAAGATGGGCTCCTTGTTCTGGATGTTGCTGACAGTTCCTGAGAACTCAAGAAGCTCTTTGGACAGTTCCACAACGAGCGCAGGGCGCAGCTTGCAGAGCATCACTAGCTGTGAGCTCAGCACTCTGCAGGAGAGATGGAGAGAGCTCAGACCACAGCCAAGGCACTGGTCACCAAACCGAGGAGGTGCTGGCAGCATCCAACCACTAGCACAGCAGCTGCATGCTCAGGATGGTCACAACTAGAACAGCTGCCAGGCTGTCTTGGGAAGCCAGCAGAAGGGCTGAGAGCTTGGCCAGGCCTTCTGTTTTGTCTCACCTATGCACGTCATCTTTAAATGCTGGGATCTCATAGAGCTGGTCGCTTCTCTGCAGCACCAGCACCACCAGCTGGTTTATCAGAGATGCATCTGCAAACTGAGAAACAATCCCAGCTTCAGCAATACTGGTGATTTCCAGCAACCCAAACTCAAATTGATCAGCCAGAGAGGACCACGCCAGCACAGAGACTGCTTGATACAGCAGCAGAGCAGTGCATAAAGCAGGTACCAGGCACTCGTTCTGCACTCGCTCACAGCTGTCTGGGAAAACATTTGTGAACACTGATACTGCATCATGGAGCTCTCCTCCTTCTTTGGATGAAGCGGGCAGCTCAGTGCAGCTCTCTGCCAGTACTGGACCACCCACACTGCTGAAGTTGCAGTGTGTTAACACTCTCCTTAAAGTGATTGTTCTTGACATAACAAGAAATCCCCACAGCACGTGTGGAAGTCAAACTGCCCAAAAAGCATTTACCTCAGCCACCACACTGAAAAAGAGCTCCAGCAAGACAGGGACAGTGTCTGCACACTGCATGACCCTTCCGCTGCTTGCCAGGGATCCCAGCAGCTGTCGGAGTGGAATCAGCCTGCAAGCAGCAAAGAAACTACTGATAAAGGTGTGCTCCCAACTACTCCCTTGTCTCCCCTTCCCTATAGCCCACAAAGCCTTAGAGCACTTGGCAGAGCTAACGCAGGGAAGGAAGGTCAAGCCCACCTCACCTCAGATGAATGCAGCTATGCCTTTCCTAGCAATCCCAATGCTGCCTCCCAGACCTGGCAGGCTGAACCAAACCCTCATGGCAGTCTCCTAAAGCAACCTCCTACCTCTCCTGGAAGTCTTCAGAAACAGATTCGACACGGAGAAGATACTGGAATGTACTCCTGTAGAGGGGATTGCGGAAGGCCTCCAGGCAGGCAGCTGGCTTCACAGCAGGATCACAGGCAGCCCTCTCAGCGGATGGCAGAGAGGAAGACCTAGAAGGAGAGACACACAGAATGTGCTGAATTGTGAGAATGGGCCAGGCTATGGCTGGAATCCTGAGCAATAGAGTGACACATATGCTCAGGATATTAACTTGGTCTAACCCTAAGCCCCCTGAAAGCCAGAGAACTAGAATGCCTGAAATGGTGAGAAACAGACCCCATACAGAACTCACAGCTCCAAACTGTGGCAATAGCTCCAGAATTGCTTCTGTGTAACTCCTGTGGAAGGGGAAAATGGCACTCCTACCCCTCGGACACCAAAGCCCACCAACTTCTTGTATCTAGGATGACTTCCTTTTCTGAGCACTCCAAAAAGAGCTGCTAATGTCAGAGAACAAAAGGAAGAGCAGAAGTACAGCAGTGAGAGCCAGCTCCAATGCCTTCCCATCTCCCTAGACACTCTTTCAGTCCCTAATGAGCTTAGGAAAAAACTTCCGTCTGCCTCCAAAGCACAGCCAACAAAGAGGAGCAAGAGCAGGGACCCACTAGTCCACATCTCTATGTGGAGACAGTGGCTGATGGCAGACACTCCAGCACAAGGCAATAGTTTGGATCTGTATACAGATGGTGAAATGACAACAACTCCCCGAGTTCCAAAGACAGTCCAGTACCGAAGTGTAAGGGCTCTCTTTCTGTGCACACTGCATCACCAGGAAAATTGAGCTGATGTCTGTGCAGCTTTGTGTTAACCTGACTGCAGCCTCTCACTCCGACAGCAGCAGCCAGAGGGCAGCTGAAGCTCAGAGAAGTGTGTAGTCAACATCAAAACCCTGATAAGCAAATGAGAGGAAGGGAAGTTAGCATTACCTCATCTGGACATCCAGAGCTGCTGTCAGACAGGGCAGGTCAAGCAACAAATGGAAGATCTCGATGGCTGTCCCCGCATCCAGCAGAAATGGAAGAATGTCCACAAACTCAGCAATGAGGGGTGGGCTGTTCCATGCCAGAAACTGTAAGAAAGCAGTACAAACTGCTGCACTATTCCCAGGACTCCACCACACGGTCAAGACAATTCTCACACTGCGACCAAAAGGGATCAGGAACGGAAAGTCACTTCTGAAAAGCAGAAACAAAGACTAAGAGTTCAGCCAAGAAATGGGGAGGCTGCTGGTAGCTCAACACATGCATTTAGAAGCTGATTTAGTGGTGAGCAAGTTGAAATGTTTCAAGTTTTCAAAAAAAAAAATCTGCTGTGTCTTAACTGTGCACCCTGCACTACCCACTGACAGTAATACTAACCCAGACTCCCCTCTCCTGGTAGAGCTAATCACACTCAGAACCCTCTTTCCACCTCAAACTCACAATTTTCTAAGTCCTTCTTACCCATCCCTCTTGGCTGTGCCCTGCCTAGCACTGCCATGAAAGTATAATGGTGGGCTATAGGGTGTGCTGAAAGGCAAACAGAAGGATTTGGAGGCATAGAAAAGAAGCACAACAGGCTGTCTCCTGTGCTGCTCTGGCAATCTGTACCTTGAAGAGATTTGGGAAACTCCGCCTGAATATGCTGGAGGTCTCAGACAAGAGCCGGCTGTTGTCTTTGCAGAATAGGACAAATTCAAAAGCCAGTGATGAGTTGTGGAAGAGCTGAGCTGGGATATCAGTGAATAAGTGCTTGTAGATTGCATCAGAGTCCACAGCAGCCATCTCGCCTGGGAGGATACAGCACATTCCTGAGCACAGCTCACCCAGCAGTCCTGTCAACAGGCGCTCCAAGGGATATGCAAAAACTAAGTCTGGGTGTGTTTTTCTAAAAAACACAAGACAGCCCAGCTTCTGACTCTCCAGGAGTGGGATCATGAATCCTGGAGTACAGCCTAGGCTGAATTATAAACTCCAGCAGCCAGCAAACTGCCAGGACAAAAGCTGTGCTGTGAGTATGCCAGACTAATTTGTGGAAGATGACTTACCATGATTTAGGAAGAACTGGGCAATGGGCAGCAATGCCCTGGCATAAGTGGCGTCCCCACTGATCCTGCCATGCAAGATCTTCAGGAAGGATGCTGCACGGTACACATAGGAGGAGTCCTGTTTGCAGATGATGTCCATGATTGTCACTGCCTCAATGAGACACTGCAGAAGAGCAGAGAGCCAGATCACAGTGGGAGGAAGTCACAACACTGAGAGCTTCAACCCTATCCCTGTGTACTTACAGCTTTCTGCAGGTCTCCATCAGCTTTCTTCAGGGCCTCTGCCAGAGAAAGATGTCTAAGTTAAAAGCCAACCAGGAATGTTAGGCTGTCAGTATGAGTACTAATCCAGATTTCAGGACAGGTGGGAACACACACGGATCCAAATTCCAGGCTAGTAAGAATCAAACTCCACAGCATCCCTACAAATCAAAGTTAGGAGGCAGGCTTAAGGCTGGTCAATAACATACACTGGCAGCTGCAGCCAGTCCTGTGCCTCCAGCCTCATTGTGGATGCCAGGGAGTGAGATCCCAGCCTAAAGAAGCAGCAAAGCAGAAGCATTTTCAAGAACACTACCAAGGAGGGCTCATGTAAAGACTCACGGCGATTGCTCTGCTCAATCAGCCGCTGGCAGTACTCAAAAGCTTTCTCCCGCAGACGTTCCTTTGGGGGAAGCAGGCGACTTGACATGGATGAAGTCGAGACCACAGACATAACAGACCTATCCACTTCTGATTTGTCACCTATAGAATAAAGGTTATCACATATCAGGTCATATCACAGGCAATGCAGCCCACCTGCTGCTGAGCAACAGAGGAGGAGGTGTCTGTCCCCAGGCACACTGTGAAGTAAAGAAGGCTGGGAAGAAGGCAGTCACATAGGAATATTAAGGAAATGCCATCTCCCACAACCCACACCCTCTTCTTCAGGGACACGTGGCATTCTGCCTGAAACCAGGGAATACTGAATGAATAAACCCTTGCAAAAGGGTCAGAAAGCATCAGCCAGGAGGTTTCATCTTAGTCCAAGAGCTCTAAATTCTTGCCCACCTTCTGGCCACTTACTGGATTTCTGGCACAGCCACCTCATCAACTCAGAACACACCTACCTCTTGTGGGTGCAAACCCACCATTGTCTGTAGCCCTTTGATTCAAACCTGAATTTGGTGTGTTCATCTCCTTGCCCCCATAGCACAGCAGCCATTTCCGCAGCATGGAGAAGGTTTGCATGTTGAGCCACTGATCCTCTGTGTAGTGCTGACCCAGCGAGAGCACCGTGAAGAAGTCTGTGGCAATGGCACCATCCACCTCCGTGACAGGGCCAGGCTGGGAGAAAAGATGCAGCAGGTAAGGCCCCCAAAGATAGGTGAGGTGAGAGGGCAAGGAAAACTTCACTGAGCCCATGGAGACTAGCAGTTCTTGTTTATATGCACTATGGGGCCTGCAGTGGGGCAGCCTTCTACAGCCAGAAAAGTCAGCAGCATTGGATCCTCCTCCCCACCTGAAATACCTCAAACTTTTCCCTCCCACTCACAAGGCTTTTACTCCAAGGTACATGCCCAATTAATGATTCTCACCCCAAAACTATTTCATGAGTTCTTTCTCTATAGCAGAACTCCTAAGTTTAGAAGCTATAAATACCCTTACTTTGATTTCTTATGCTTCTTGTCTACATATTCCCCAGGAAAGTGACCAAAGTTAGCAGCACTTCCAGATTTATCAGAAGTTGATTATAACAGCAGGCTGCTGACAAGCAAACACCCCTGTGAGATAACCACAAGCAATTCAACACTGACCTGTCTGGTTCTGGGATTAGAGAAGAAGCCTCCAGAGGGCTGAGCGACTCCTTGCTGAGTACTTGCATACCTCAGCCAGTCAGCCATCTTCTTGCTGACTACATTGATCTGCTCTGTACAAAGAAAATCACAAGCTCAAAGCTAGATCAGAGAAGCAGTCTCTGAAGCACACCTCTACTGCTCTTCAGCTGTTCTATTTCTGTTTCTATTTCTCTTTGCCCAATACTCTTCAGAATATCTGCAGTTTCACATTCCTACTGCATCTAGAGACCCAAATGTAGGCTAAGGAATGCGTTAATTTGATACAAAACAGAGACTCTGTCCCCTTGAAGGAGCCCAAGCAGCTGATGGCCCAATCTGTTCTTTATGTGGCAGAATGTACCTCACCCAAGTTCACTTTCCTTGTGGTAGACATGTCACTTTTAAGAGCAGTTTCTAAGTCCTTCTCCCGTCCAAAGTCTTCAAGGACCTCTCTGATCACTCTACAGATCAAAGCCAGATGGTAATCTCAGGTCTCCCACATACTTACCTTCAGTTAGAGCTTCTGGTGACAGACTGATGACATTTGAGAGGACGGGAAGAAGATATCGAGAACTCTGACCCTCAGGCAATCTTCCTTCCAGGGCTTTTACAATACGCTGTCCCACAGCAGACACCGCAGCCTTCTCTTCTCCCTTAAAAATAAAGCAGAGGTAAAGCTAGGCAGATAATCTCTTAAAAGCACTATAGACCAATACCATACAAAACTCCTCCATCAGGCATCGATACCAATGTCAAGGATAGAAACAACAGCACAGGCTATTTTACCATATCTTATAGAGTTCTTCAGCAATGTGAATTCATAGATCTCTGGAGGGGAGAGTTCTTTGATGAAGCAACATGTTTGTGGACAAACATCACCTGAGGTGGGAATCAAAAACTGTAGTGGCTGTCTTCAAATTAAACACTACTTTGATCCATCAATTCCAGAGCAGCGAGTGCAAGCATTAACTACTCCCCTTGTGGTCAGCTTCTTAGCTGTTAAATTAGAAATTTATGAACAGAAAATGGACCGTTGCAACATGCTAGAGGACTCTCTGCTCAGCCCATATCCTCACAATGAGGAAAATAAAGCTGTTACAGCTGCGGTTCTTAGATGCCAACAAACCCTTCTGTCCAAAATATTTTCTTTTTAACAATAACAGGTGGAAGCAGCCTTTGGAGAGATTTTCCTTCCTCATGAGCATCATCATGCCAATAAGAACTAAACCTTCTCTGCTGCTTGGGGTCCTGGACAGCTGTTTGTTGAAGGTGGTGAACAAATATTAATTTCTGACAGTCTCCATCTAATGTCAGCTTTGTACCTGATAACTGGAAGCAATTAGGAAACAACAGGCAAGCTTCCAATGAGAAACATCATATTAGAACCTCACCCATGAGTGGTTACTTTCTATGCTCCTCTAGCAAACAGATGTGGGCAAACTGATCAAAGGAAATAAAGACTCTATTATCCTATTGAAAAGGAAGTTTAAGGTTTGGGGATCCTTGTGGTGAAGGAAAAAGGAGAGATATCCTCTCCCTGTCCCACAGATACATTGCTGCTGCCTACTGCAAACAACGGTGCTGCTTATGTGCATTACTGATGTGTTTCCTCTTGCTGCTCAGAGGAAAATCTGGCTGGAATTAAATCAATGGCAGGTTTCCAGCTCCTAATGCAACACCAGAGGCTGTGATTTCTGGTAAGCCAAAAGCTTTATAAGAATAATATCAGTTTTACAGAGCCAAGGGGGACAGGCAGGCAGGCAGGCAGAGAGAAGAAAGATGATTTCCATCCAAAACAGCAACAAATACAGACCACATTTTTAAAGGTTCTGCTGAAATAGGGCTGCAATCATGAGAGAGGCTACCACTCACTGCTCCATTTCTAGCCACAGAAGTGATTCTGAAACGACTAAAATGTAGCATGTTTCAGTAGCGTAGAAAATTAAGAAAACCTCTTTCTGGTTTTAGTTAGAATCTAAGAAAAATTAAAACACAAGGTATGTTTTTATTCTGTAGAAGTGCAAAACAAAAATGTAGGAGACATTTCTGAGCATACAGCGAGACTCAGAATGAAAACCTTCAGATGGACTAAGAAAAATGTTTTATCTTTAGCAGGCACACTTAAGAGAAGCAACAGGAGAAGGGAAAAAGCTAGATGAGGTTTCCAGTTTATTTCTGAGAGCAATCAACGTGGATGGAACATAAAAAAGTGAGTTCTCATGTTTCCTTCTCTGTGGAGAATCAAGGTCTTTCAATCAGCAATCCAAATTTGTATTGAAAGAAAAAAGTTACCAGTTTTTCCTACACAAAACAGGCTAATAATGTTCCCTGATTGAACGCGGAAATAACTCTGGTTTCTCCTGGATATCACCAGCTGATTTTCTCTCCCTTTGAGCTCAACAAACGCAGAGAAGAACCTGAAAACAAATCCATACTGACAAGGGACGACACCTGCCTTGTGAGGCCGCTTACCTGGGCCAGCAGGACGGAGGACACCAGGCTCAGCAGCTTTGTGTTCTGAATCCTATGGCAGGAGAGGCGCAGCCCATCGCAGGGTGCCATCTCTCTCAGGATGGCAGCACACAGCAGCTGGATCTGCTCGGGGCACTTGGGTGAGCACAGCACAGTCTGCAGCAGCTCCATGAGTTGAGCATCCAGCCTGTGGGGTCAGCAAAGCGTTAGGAGCAGAGCTGCATGCTTACAGCCTGCACGTTTGTGCTGTTAGGATCATCTCCCTTCACAGCGACCCTGATTAATATCTTAATTATCATCTGAATTCCGTCCCTTAGCACAGCCTGTAACACAGCACCCGTTACGCTCGCTGTGAAGGGACGGTAGCCCTCTGCAAGGGGAAAAAAGAACAAACAGGGCTTTAACTCTTACACCGAGCGCACTGTTTACAAACTGGAGTGCTCCCTCAAGGCTCCAGCCCTCCCCTCCCACCTCCTCGGCTCAAACAACGCACGCTCTGCCTTCACCCAGCCGGCACTCACTGACGGGGGCTCTTGCTGGCGGCCAGGACGAGGTGCAGCCGCTGCAGGCAGTCCGCGGCCTCGGCGCCCGGCTCCGGGCCCTGCAGCTGGGCGGCGACTCGGGCGGCGAACCTGCTCAGCTCGTCCTCCTGCACCTCCCTGCGAGGGACGAGAGGACGTGAGGACCCGGCCCTCGCACACCCCGAGCCGCCCCGCGTCCCGCTACCTGGCCTGCTTCAGGAAGTTCTCGGCCGCCGCCGTGCCCATCCCGCCCGCAGTCCCCGCACGCTGTCCGCCCCCTCGGTCCGTCGCCAACGCGGTCCCCCTGAGCAGAGCGGTCCGCAGCGCCGGGCCCGGGGCACGCGGCGGCCCCGCGCGAAGGTTCCGCCCCAGGGACGTTCCGGGGACCGAAACAGCTGCTCAGCAGGTGGGGCTGCAGCTCCCTGACACAGCCTCCCCTGCTGCTCACAGCCCTGGGGCTCTGTGCAGCCCTCTGCCTGATGGACTCCTCAGCACTCATTAACAGCGTGCCTTGGCAATTAGCCACCGCGGCACCAGCTCCCTTTTACCCTCAGAGGCAGCATCCCTGAGCCCAGCTATCAGCAGCAGGGCGGAGAGGAGCAGCAGAGCTCTGGTTTTCCTGCCTTCTCCTCTGGCTGCACGCCCGGTGGGCACAGGGATGTCCCCACAACCATAAGCAGCCAGAAAAAAAAGAAAAAAGAAAAAAAAAAGGCTCTGCTGGGTGAACGTCTGTGCTGAACAGCATACTTTTTTTTTTTTTTTTTTTTTTTTTTTTTAAATAATATTTTAAACATGGAAGCGTTAATCGAATGTAGATAACTTTGTGTCAACCGTGGTTTCAAAAACACTCCTATTCAAATTTGGAGCTCAGAATTAGTCAAAATAAACCAAGAATTTAAATTCTGGCTCCTTTATGAGGAATGACAAAAGCAATTGTGTAACTTGGGTACAGTGAGTACAGAAGAAATTTCTGTCACCATACACGTCCACAAAACAATGGTTGTAAGTCTCAGGCAAAGATTCTGCTGCAGTTTGCCTCTCAAAACGACATTTTGTTTCACTTCTTGATGGAATGAAAACTACAGCGTGAGGACTGGCTGGTAACACCCACAGGGGGCATTACGGGTCTCAAACACATGCACAGCTACCTGGAGACTCTGAAACAGTGTCCAAACCTCCTATCTTATTCCATTTAAAAAGAAAAAGGAAAAAAAAAAAGGCAAACATACTTACCCAACCAAGTTTACCACAGGAAAAAAACACCTTCTTGGTCAGACAGAGTGGAACAGTGAGCTGCCAAAAATCATTGGCTCTGCATGAGTGCAAAGGTCTGCATCTCATCTGACATCAGCTGCAACTTGCTGAGACAGTGCTGCGTCCAGAGGGATCAGTTGCTGAGTTGAGGGAGGCTCAGCCTGGTTTTAAACCCCCTCAGTGCCACCCAGGGAGCGTGCAGGTCTGTCACTGGAAAGCAGCAAGAGATTTCAGGGCATCTTCTCTTTCATATATAATTTTATTTCTGGTTATAGAAACAAATGCTAAGAGGAGAAGCAACACTCCCCATCCACATACATCAAATTAAGGTAACAGAACAGTTGAAATAAATGAAAAAAAAAAAAAATAGTAGAAATTTTAAACTTTGTTATAGCTTTAAAATATTAATGTTCTTGGTACATTAGAAATCACATTCAGATCTCAAATCACTTAAAAAAAAAAAAAGAGTATGGCTCCATATTTGAAAAAAAAACAAAACCCACTGTATCCCATTTGATGCAGAAATGCAGGCTCTGCTCCTCAGGTGCTGGTTGTGCTGTCAGCACTGCTGGGATGCAGAGCTGCAAGGCGGCCTGGTGCAGGTGATGGACTTCCCAACTGCTGCCCCAAATGGAGCTCTTCCACTTGGGATACACACACACACCTTGCTTTTTAAAAAGCACTGATTGTGAAAACAAGTCACAGAAAAAAAAAAATAATAAAAAAAGTACTTTTGATATCAGTCTCAGAAAACAAAAGAAAACCCCGAACATCTTGCTGGAGGTCATACAGGCAGAACCAGGAACTGAAATGCAGGCATGGCTTTCTCCCCCATCGCAATTCCTTAACTTAAGTGCTGAATCCAGGTGAGAGGGGTAAGGCTCCTCGTAACAAAGCCAGTTCTGCTTCTGTCACAGCACTGCAGTATCCTGGTCCTCGTCCCACTGCAGCTTTCCCACATGACTCGGTGTGAATGCAATCACAGAATGGAGGGAGACTCCAACTGGCTTTTTTTTTTTTTTCTTTTAAAGAAAACATTCAGAATCTGACCAGGCCTTCCAGCTTTACCACCCATTGCTCACACAGCTTTGATTTATCCTAAGACAGCTTCAAACAGTTCTTTGGATAGCAGTCTGGACAAGGCCATCCCATCGGCACAAATGGCACACATGGAACCCAAGAGTACCACCTTGTAAAGCTGTTGTACTTTAAAATCATTCCATTTTCCACAATGTTACAATTGAACACTTTTTTTTTTTTTTTTTTTTTTTTTTTAACATTGCTTTCTTTTCCGTTAAAAAAACACCTTACAAAGAACAATACTCTGATTCTCTCTGCTTTAAGACCATCTTGTGGGCAGGAATACAGTGAATGTAGGCTTACAGCAATCCCCTGCTGCAAAACCAACCTGCCTTCTTAGCAGCCTGCCCACATCTGAGGAGCAGCACTCAGCACAGCAGAGCATCAGCATCTCCTGCACTGGACTTTTAGCAGCAAGGCAGCAGAACAGAAGGAAACATCACTTTTTCTGCCCCAATTAAATCACATTTTACTTGAGCTAACAGACATTTCTCCTCAACCCCTAGCTTTACGGAAGGCTCTGTTTCAGATTGCTTTCAGTGAAACTGAGATAGAAGTGAGACTGAATGGTCTGGATCAAGGATGCCAAGGTATGAGATGCTGCATGTGTTGCTTAACCCAGCAGCAGACATGAAGTAGAAATCAAATAATACAAAATAACAGGGGAAGGCTGGTTGTCACAAGGGCTTTTTTTTTTTTTTTTTCCCCCTTTTCTTTTTACTTTCTTTCTACTGAGAAGGAAAGAGGAAAGCTGTTTCCTTTCACTGCTCCTATTCTGGTTCCTCCTTGTCACACCTTCATACCCTGTTCTGCCTCAAATATCAAAGCCCAACCACCAGACAGTGAGCAGAAACCGAGGCAAAGAATTTGCACAGGTCCTCACAAAGGAATTGCTGCTTTGGTAAGAGCTATTCAGTTTAGGAAGCCCAGTATCACGTGCTTTTGAGAATATTTCTCACAGCCCCAAGTAGGTCAAAAATGCATGTTTCTGAATTTAGCATCCTGGAGTTAAAGCAGGACTGAAATTTGACAGGTTAGGGAAAATTTATTCTCTGTGAATAGAGACCTCATACCCCATAAAGAGAGGGAAGTGCAAAAGGAGAAAAATCTCACCATGAAGAAACTGATCCTCTGTGCCCCAATGACAGTTCACCTGCCTGACAGACAGACAGAGGAGTTCCTCAGCCTCACAGCATCCTCACAGACCCTCCATCAGTTCCCTCTGTTAGCAATACGGTCCCATTACTTGCACAGCAAAAGCGTAAAGAACTCCTCGATACCACATCTAGAGATAATTTGAGACAAGAAAGGCTTCCAGCTTTCATTAATGCCATTTGGGGGTTTTCTTGCCAGAAAAGCAGCACGGATTGTGGGTGGCTGAGTGCATGACAAAGCCAGGAGCTCCTACACAAGGAAGATGCAAGCACTGCACCACCTCATCTGCTCTGCGAGAGTGATGACAGCAGTCAGTGAAGGAAAGCTGCTTCTGCAGGCTGCCCACATCTGTCACACAAATAGGTACATCGTTCTTTCCAAATCAGTGCCTGGTGCAGGAATTTATCAATACATGGTATAAAAGTCTGTGTAAAGTACCATTAAAGAGAAAGAAATAGTCACGGACCATTTATATATCTATATTTACACACACACACATTAATAAATATAAAATTTATGTTTACACAGATCTAATTTAATATTCTCTGGAAAAAAAAAAAATATTTAAAGAGTTTCTACCTTAGCTGCCACCCATGAATTGTCAGTGGGTTCTTCTATCTTGAGAGCAAAGGGGTAGACTTGGCACAGATTCTTTCTGAAATGTAAAGTGACACACGAGGAGAGGACCAGCCAGACCTTCTGAAGGCTTTAATTCAGGGGTGGTAAATCAGAAAGGTATCAAAAAGCATAGATATCAAAGTCGATTAAAAATTTGGAATTTAAACAACAGCGTTCCAAGAAAACCCCGATATTGTTCAAAATGCCTTGCTTAGGACAAAATAAAACGCTCACTGCTCTATTACTGCCCTGTGAAAGACATCTAATAGAGAAAGCCCACCATCTCAGCCAGGTGCATTCACTGTTGCTTACTACACGTGCACAGTCCTGCAAACAACCAGCAGTGTGTGCTGCTCTAACCCTGGCAGCTGCTGGGCACAGAGATGCTCCAGCACAAAGCTACTTCTAGGCAGGTCCAGACCAACATGCAAGCACTGCTTCATCCTCATCAGCTCCAGCCAGCCAGATGACATTGTAGTGATTGTTTTTTCCCAGCACAGCTGGCTCCATTGCGAGCTACACTTCATAACAGTAGTGTATGCTACAGTAATAGCAGCTTTGGCATAATTTTTACCCAGAAGGAAACAAGAAGTTACATGATTGAACCATCTGTTGTATAACTGCAACCTAACGTACAGATTCTCACCAGATGCAGACCTTCAAGCAATTGCATTAAGTTAGGAGCTGTATTAAAGGTCTCTGGAGTCAATAGAAACAGCTACTAATATAGGGGGAAAATTGTGGCAGAGAGAGGAAATGGGAGCTTGACAGAGAGCCTGTCTGACAAGGGGAAAAGATCATCTGCCCTCAAAAGCCCAAAGTAAGGACAAAGCTGTGAAGCCAAGTCAACACCTTTAGAGCTTCCTGCTTAATGCCAGAGTCCAACCTATGAGCAGCAGGACTGGCAAACATGTGAGATTTTGCATCAGCACAGAAGCTCAAGGTAAGACCCCACTGGAATGAAATTATCTATCTGATAGAGTGAAGCATGGGCAGTAAGAAGTGATCAGGATCCCACAATACTGCCTCCAGTCCAAAAAGCTGCAAGAACAATTTGGCACTTCAACAAAATAGTTGAAAGCGTACAAATGCAATGCACAGTATTTCCAGCCAAACAGGGCTGTATTTGCAAAACACAGCCAGCAGGCCAAGGAAAGTGGTTCCTCTTCCACCCCAATCAGCATTTGATACTGCCTCTGGAGTACTGCGTGCAGCTTTGGGCTCACCAGTACACAACAGAGAGGGATCTTCTGTCAGAATTCTACCTTGCAGGCTTGAGCACCCAAAGTGCAGAAGAGGTGGAGATAACCAGGCTGCTGTGTTCAGAGGAAGCAGCAAAGCAGGGGGTAAATCTTACCCATGCCTTCAGCTGCCTTCTTGGGAGATGCAGAGCAAGGCTCTCCTTGTAGGTGTGTAGTGATGGGAAAAGAGGCATTGACATGGAGGGATGCAAAAACCTTTCATCTCGTGAGAGGAAGGACGAGAGCTGTGGAAACTCCATCTAGAGGCATTTATAACTCAGCTGGATGTGGTCATGGCGATCTGATTTCATCAGACCTGCTCTGAACATGAGGCTGTAGCACAGACATCCAGAGGTCTCTTCCAGACCAAATTATTCTGCGTTTCTAGGCAGCTACTGGCCAGTAGCAGAGACAGAAACCTAGACCTGAGATCTGATCTTCCCTAACATTGCAGTTTTACATGATTTACATTCATCAGTGATAAACTATGATTTAGGAGAGACAGTTTAAATCTGAAAGACAAGGAAGATGGAAACAAGCAACCAGTTTGAATTTAGAGATTAAACGCAGTAAGACTGAGGAAACAGCTTTTGATCCAGCAGGAAAAGTCCTCAGCTATTCCTAAATTAGACCCTTGTATTAAAGACCCCAAATCCAGGTGCAGCAGGGAAGTGCTTCTCCTTTCACCCAGCATTCTGGCTCTCACCTACACACTAGTGCACATCAGAGCAACACTGAACACCTTGCTAGGAAACCCTCTTACTAACACAGACAAAAGGCTCTAACTTGAACTTAACATCCCCGTCAGTCAGAGGAAAGTGCTCCACATCATCCCACGGGAAGCTCAGGTCAGCCACTCTCACTTGCTTAGATACAGCTGTATAATCTTTTGTACTTCATATTGTGTTTTACTGCTGGCATTTCCCTATTGAAAAAGGGGAAAAATGTGGAATGACAGTTACAAGTACACAAGACAGATGTCTGAAACACGTGCAAACCAAGTTTATTCCTTCCCAGTATCTGGAGCCAGACCACAGCACTGATTGCAGGAGCACTGCAAAAGCATCAGCTATTATTTAACTTCTTCTCTCACAAAGCTTTCACGTGGTTCTCACAACACTCTCCTAAACAGACTGTGTCCAGCATAACATTTCTAAAACACATAATGAAAGTTAACGTAGAGTGACTAAATTGACCTTTTGCATCATGCTCTGGACCTACACGTATCCCACAGGTATTTTCATCCCTGTGTCCTTGGATAGAACTTAAGCAAGGTGCTGCTTCAGGCAGCGGATAACAGTGAGAGTGTTTGCTACAAGGGACAGAATTAATGGCACGGGGGAAGGAGGGAGATGGAGAGAATAAGTTGTTGAGAATATATGAGCTAATCGTGGACTCCATCTCTGTGTTCAGCACTGTGTTGTTATCACTACATCAGATTAAATGATCTCACTGTAAAAAAAGCTTCCTGTCTCACAAGAACCACGGTCAAGACAAAACAATAACAAAGGAATTCAGATGAAAAAAATCCCAAACAACTGCATTCAGCTTTTGTAAATGGAGGCAACGAAAGTTGCTATAAACTGACCACAATCAAAGGAAAATTAGTCTGTCAGAGGCACAGTGAAAAGAGAACTCACGTGTTATGAAGCCAGTTTGAAAATCTTCTTAGGTCCAAGTTATAGGAGGTTAACTAATCAGCATGCCTTGACCTTTGTTAGACAGGCAGCAGCAGATGCAGCAAAATGCCCTACTCCTCTCCCCACCAAAGCTCTCTCAGCAGCACTGTAACACAGAAATCCCAACGGGCTGCACCATGAGATCCAGGCACCTCCAGCAGATGGCTGAACAGATCAGAGAGATTTGCTTGTGGCCAACTTGCACTTAAACCACAAGGCACTCTGAGCCACACAAAGAAGACTGAGAAGGCATTATTCTGTTCCAAACACAGAGGAGGCAAATCTATGGAGTCAACCTGAGGACAGACTTAGAGGTATCACTAAAATAGCAGCTGGTTTACAAGAACACCACAATGCAGCTGATGTATTGCTATGGTGCTGGACTAGCATAGAGAATGTTCAGTCCCAATGACTTAGAATTTCTAAAAGGAAAGCAGTAATAAGGAAAAATTTTGCCACAGAAATTTGGCAGCTTCAGACAGTACTCTGCTGGTTGTTCATCTTGGGCTGACTCACCTAACAGTGCTGGAAAATCAAAGACTGCTTCAGGAAAGCTCTCTTAGCCTCAGGGCTGTTTCAGAGGTGTGCCTGGATCGAAACAGCATTCATCTGAATGTAATGATTAATTACGGATGAACTATGCTGCACTCTCCCTCGTACCTTCTTCCTTGAAGCCCGTTTTATTGAATTCTGCCTTGAAAAGGCTACAGAGAAAACAGAGCTGATGTGTCTCTTTTCCAGTCTGCTGCACCTGGTCCTCCTGACAGGAAACATAACAGCTAGAGGTTGGCCTGCTTCAATTTGTGGGCTGGAACAATCCTCCACAAGAATAATTTCCAAGTACTAAAACACAGCCTAATAACTTGGCACTGAAGGCACACAAATTATGGAGGCTGAGCTGTAGATAAATGAACTGTCCCAAATACTTTTGCAGGCCCACGACTGTAGACTGTGACCACAAATCATGAGACCACAACATTCTTTCTTACTTTCAGAAATATTTCTCACAAAACAATTGGCTTGAGAATAAAATGCACTTGGGTTTTATTCAAATGGTGGGACAGAGCTATTGAATAGGATTTGGCAAGCAGAAGGGAAACCTAGAAGGGAACAAGTGATGCTAGATGCTACTGCATGGATTTTCTCCCCCTCTTCAAATTTCATCAGACGTGAATTGCTGTGGTTTAACCTACCAAAGCCATACACCCCATCCCCATTAAGTCACTTTCTCCATTAATAAAGCCATAACATTTTCTAAGTCATAGGGTCTCTGCTGTGTTGCCAGAAGACAAACGAACCAAGGGGATCACACACAAGTGTAAAGCTGAAGGGGTCAGCTGGAGCCATGCAGAAGCTGATTCCTTTGCCAGTCACAGGTTCCACACACACCCACTTCTCCACTCAAGTCTGCTTTGCTTGTAAGATGTACTACATGAAGAGCCTGGAATACAGTTTAAACAATCCCTCCTTTTACTGGCCAACTCAAACAGTCTTAAAGGTAGGGCAGACAGGAGAAGGAGCTGAAGAATGAAAGGAAGCCTCTGAATTCCTTTTGGAAAACCTGTTTAATACCTCCAGTGACTCTTAAACATGGAAAATAAAAGGTCTCTTTTGCTTTGGTCTCTACACACAGAATTTCTACTAAATACTATATGAGCTCTGGTGCCTCTCACACCTGCCCTTAATTTTTCTCTCAGAAAAATAACAAAGGAGCATTGCTATCAGCCTCTTCCACCCACGAGAGAGAGTTGGAGACAGATTCCTACCCAGCTCTGGCATCCTGAACATCATCCATGTAGCTGAGGATGACACTGCCAGTCAAGGTGAAGGCAGACCGCTTCAGTGCAGGAGACCAGGTAACATTTTCTTAGGTTTATGGGGACAGTGGCTTTGATATCTTTGATCTGCAGTGCTAATCTGAATAGACCCTGGTGCTGGAGAGCACAGTATGTGATCACAAAAGTAATATCAAAAACACATACAACCTCTGAGACACCCTTCCCCACACAATCCTCAGACATTAAGATACTTGGGATGTTGTCCAAAGCAAGGGATGAATAACTGTAAGAAGTCACTGAAGGTACAAAACCTTTTAATATCTTTACAGGAACCAAATTAACACAGTTCCTCTGTCATCTCATTCTCCCTCAGAGGAAATGGAGAGAAATTGCATCTGGAAATCCAGGAGGTTGAGCTGTGCAACTCTTCCTCCTGAATCGCCTCATAAATAAACATTCATTAATACTCAGATTTTTTCTGTTTTAGAAAAAAATTAATCTGCCTTTTTCTTTAAGCTTGGTACCACGTTTCTTTAATGCTGTTGTTGTGAGATACTGCACCCATTTTTCAGTATTTGACTGCCTTAGCTGGCCTTTTAAAAATGGTCCTACATTTCAAAGCTCGGAGAAGCACAGTATTAAGGCATTTCCAGGGAGCAGAATGTATCTGTGTTACATTCCTTTAGATGCTGAACTGCAAATCCCATCCCCTTGGAGCCAAAAGGGGAAAATACAGTTAAAAAAAAATCCCAGCAGTCATACAATCAGTTGTCTGTATTTTTTTTTTTTTTTTTGAATCTTTAAAAAACAAAGAAGAAAAAAAGGAAAAAAATATCCCATAGGTAAAGACAGAACAGAGTTCCAGGTACTGGTGCTTGGGAGGGGTTTTCCATTCTTGTCTTTTTGGCACCTTGTGATTCTAACAGCTGTTGACCTCCCATTTTAAAAAAAATCTGACTTTAAAAAGAGCTCTTTATTTGCTATGCTTAGAGCTGTTACAGTTGTGGTTTGTTTTCTTTGAAAGCTGCTTTAGGGGCTGCTGCCATCCCATGCCCACCCCACACCACTCCAGCTCCTCCCACCGGTTCTTCATTCACTGGTTGCCTGTCCTTGTGGCACTGTAGATGTGATGACTCCAGTTTGGGCCTGGACTGCTCCGCTGGACTCTTCTATCCGAGGTCTTTTGACTTCAGGTTCACTGGAAGAGGCTGCTGCTGTCTCTTCAGTCCCTGTCTCACATACCCGGCTGACTACAACAGGAGTGGATGAGCTGGCCTGGGCTGCGAGAAGCTGCAAAGGATTTGTAAGAGCTGGGAAGGGAAAGAAAAGAGAATCAATGTGGTAAGCAATACAAGTGTTTGTCACTCCAGGAAATAAAGCCACCACAGTCAAATGCAGCACCTCGGCACGTATTCAAAAGTGTTCCAAACCATTCTGTAAGGCTCGTTGGCCTCGTTTGTCCCCCCACAACAATCCCAGTTTTGTGCAAGTTCACCAAACTGGTAATAACCTCTTTCAATGGTGAACTTTTTTTTTTTTTCCCTCCCAATCCATTGTCAAACACAGCATTAACAGTGAAATATTCACCTCCAGAAAAGGAGGATCAATCCTCTGCCAGAATCACAGCACGCCTCTTGGAGAAGCAGTTCTTTAGCTACCTAAAATCATACCTTCTTGCAAGCTACAACATGTGTGTTGCACCTATGGTATTGAGGGCTCTCCTTATCCCATCTGAGACTGCCAAGAAGACAGCTGGGGCAGAACTTGCACAGTAAGAACAACCAGTCTGTTGGGACACTAGATTACAACCCAAATATTGACTGTATTGACATCTCTCTCATCAAAGGGGCAGGAAGGTTTTACAGCTTACACCAGACAATCTAATATGTTCCCACTAGAACTGGAATCCAAACTTTGGAATTTCTGGCTCCCTATCTTGTATTTCAGTACTGACTAAAGTCTCCTGTCCTCCCATTAATAAAAGTGGTGAGAAAAAGAAGACTATTTAAATAGCAGCTCTGTGTAAAAACGTCTACAATTCCTCGTTCCAGACAAAGAATGTGCTTACACACTGGCTTTGGCACACATCACCACTTGGAAAACAAAACACATGCAGGTTTTGGACTCTGCATCAATAAGAAAAGCAGCCAAAGGGGACTCAGGAGACAGCACATCCTCTGCCCTGCAGACTGATTTGCAAAGGATGGAATAACAGAACATTACGGTGCGCTCAGTGCTACGAGCATCAAAAAGAAGCCTTAAGATAAATAAACAAAGGAAACAGAACAAAGGCCCTCAAAGCCCAGAGATTTCTTCCAATGCATGGGAAGAAGGCTACACAGTATCAAGAGGATGAAAGAGAGAAATAGGATAAGGATGTGGGCAGAGACCAACTACATTTTAGTGACTGAGAAAGTACCTAAGCCTTGCAGCTGAAAAGAAGCTGACTTTGTACAGATGAGTCGAGAGATTCAGGCTCCATTTTGTTAACTAGAAAATTCACTACCTATTACAAAAAAACCTAAACCCTTAGACACAACTGGAACACTTCTAACATAATGAGAGAGCTAGAAAAATAACTTGCTGAGATCAGAATATCTTAACATAAATGCAAAATAAAAACTGACTCTACATTAGAAACACTACTGCAGGGTAGTAAGAACTGCCACCTGCTTTATTTAATATCTTTGCTGCATAAAAACCTTATTGCTATTAATTTCTCATTGCTCCAATAAGATTCTTGCAATTCCAAGTGCAAGCTACATTTTCTGCCTTAACAGAAAATTCTGTAAAATGTTCCTATTCTGCTTTAAAGAAGTCATCAAAACCTCACCAGTGCCCTTCATTTCCAACTCCCTGTAAGCATCAGCCTGGGCCAGCAGAGATACTTAGAATCCCACTGATAGGGACAGCAAGAAGCCTGGATATTACCACCCTCAGTCATCATCCTTAACTGCACAAAACCTGAGGTGCTGAGCAAGCACAAAAAAAGACTGCCAAGACACAGCCAGTATGAAATTTTAAAAATCAGGGTTGACAAATGACTGCAACACATCCTGTATATAAACAGTCCTGCATTCATTCACCTGATGAAATACATCTTATTTCTCTCAATCTCTAAGACCTGAAGAAGGGAAAGTATGTTATTTTCTTAATGCTCTATGGAGCCATATTTCACAAGATCTAAAGAGCACCACTGAAATTTTATTATTTGGCATGCTGAAAGCAAAGGCTATTTGTCAGAGGAAAATAAATGAAAAAGCAGAGGCTTAATGAAAGAATCACTAACACTTTCAACTAGGAACCCCCAAAAGCGTAAGTAGCAATACATGCATAGGCAAGGGCAAAGAGAAATTGGACTTCCCTGAAACAAAGGTAGGTAGCAAAACTTATCCATCAAGGAGACCTGAGCAAACACAGGTAGACTGTATCTATCACTGATGTTTACAACCACAGAAGTTGCCAAATTGATCACCTTTGGCACTGAACACGTGGAATAACTTGCATAACTAAGAAGAGAAAGACCTCATAACTTGACAACTAAACTGCAAAGCTTGGAGAGCAATCAAAACAAAGCTTACCATAAGCACTGCCGGTGATGCTGTTGGTGGGGACAGCATGTTTGCCGTTCTGGGTGACCGCCCGCACGGGGAGCTGATGCTGCCCAATGGTCACTGGAGCTGCCTGCTGAAGGATTGTGACAGTCTGTCCTGGAACACCCTGTGCCATCTGACTGGCAACTGTCTGAATAACACGGCTGGCGGTGGGTATCGTGGCAAATGCGATCGTCGGCTTTTCATCCATACCTGCTTGGAGAGCAGAATAGACAACAATTATTTAGCACCCAGCTGGTCTAGGAGCAGGTTTTCTTCTCATTAATGTTGCAGCAGTAATACATACCCCGGGCTTACAAATGTTTAAATCCTCAGCACCACAAAGTCACTTGCCTTTGATGTGTCTTATAATGTTTATAGGGTGGAAATGGAAAGCACTGCTTCACAGGTTTTCAGCTTAGTCACAATAGTAACATATTTGGGCTCCAAGGAGCTCAGGATTCCTAGAGGCCTAACCCTGTGAGAATTGCTTTAGGCAAGATCAGGCTCTATGTACACATTTTCTGTGGGTTGACTCATGTAGTCATCTCTGAGAAGGTAATGACTCACTCACCTGCTCACTGCAAACAGGGACATAAGAACAGGGTCTATCAGTCCCTCTGAAATGTTCTTTTTGAAGCTTATCAGAAACCAGGGATGAATATTTGAAAACACTAAGTTATGTATAATTACTCTAAACATATTAAGAATTTTTTTTTTTAATAGCATAAGCCACCCAGCCAAAAAAAAAAAAATCAGGACTGTAAATTAGATGGACCATAAGCAGAGACTTGCAGAAAGAATGACTGGAAACAAGAGCAGAAAAGGCAAGGAAAGCTTGGAAATTAGGAAGGAAGAGGTTACAAGTGGAAATAAAATGGACAAATAGGGAAAGAACAAATGACAGCATGAACAGTGAGTGAAAGAAGGGAGCAGGTGACAGGCAGCTGCAACTGTGCTTCAGCAACATGAACAGGATATAGATAGGAATTTCCAGAGAATGTGAATGAAATTCAAACATAATAACCAGTGCTGAAACAAAAAGAGCCAACGATCCTGGCACTGCTGTAGAGGAGGCCTTTGTTGTAACTGGTATTTGAAGGTTGCTTTCATGAAGTACCACCTACAAGTTCATGAAGTACATGCTTTCCCCTAGGAAACTGAGCTGGCAGAATAGAAACACCATCATTTACTGACGAGGACAGCCTGAAGTTTCAGCCCATCTCTCATGCCATCAAGCAGCATCCATGGCATGTCCAAGGGAATAATACACATGCATAATACCAATACAGGGGCTAACAAATATTTAAAGCACTTCATGTTTTTTCAATCTTCATAGCCTGTTAGATTTGCTCTCCAAAGATGACAAGGGAACACAGTACTCCTGCTCAGTGGTGGAAATAGCCTGATGAACTCCTACTCAAGTTTATCTAGACAAGCATCTTTTATTAAGGGCTAAGCACCCAGTGAGTGAAACTGATGTCTGACTCTCCCCCACACTCCAAGCCTGCTTGATTTATTAGTGAAGTAGCAAGAGAAGTGACAAGCTACCTCGGTGGTCACCAGCTAAGTCCAACACTGCTCCTGCAGCTTCATGAGCTCCTCCTGCTGTGCCCTGGTTTGTGAGGATGTATCCGTTTGCAGAGTTTGCAGAGGAGGTCACAACTCGAACCATTGTAACAGTGGGAGCTTGTTGAACGACGTGAATTGCATGACATGAAGGCTGTTGAGAAGTCACTATTGATGCTGGCATGTATGCAACTGGTTTTGCCACCAGAGTAGATGGCCGAGGAGGAGGAACAGCCATAATCACTGGCTGGGCACTGACTGGGGATCCTAAACAGAGAACAGAAACATGCACAAATAGAAGAGGTTAAAAAACACGGAAAAAAGCTTCTACACGTTTTACCTGTGCACTTTCTATATCTGTAGTATTTAATCCTTCAGAGGCAAGATGTGAGGGTAGGTAAAAAAAAAAAAGATTTTGAAAATGTCATCTCCAGTTTTTTATTTACTAACATACAAAAACCCAAAATTGATATTTTAGCACTGTTTTGTGAACAAATACCATGATAAACCCCCAAACACGAGGCTTTACATAATGAGCTTTGCCTTCCAACTAACTTCAACAGGAACACCAAGGCCAGTTGTACAGCTGACAAGCAGTACTTACCTGGGGGCTAGTATTATCAAGGCTCTGGCCACAGCACCGTGGAGCTCTGCATAGGCAAGGTGATCTTACCATGAAGCCTTGAAAATTACCGAGTGAGCCATGCACTGCCATGGCTACTCTGCTGTGAGTTCCTTAGAGACACATAGATTAAGGTTTGCTCGTGTGTTTCTATACATTCCTTTACCTCCTGCCCCTTCGCACAAAGGCTAATAAGAAAAATGATCTGAAGTCGCACATGCAACTCTAACAAAGTCCAAGACTTAAATCCTCCTACAACAAACTGGCAGGAACATTCCTGCAGCGTTCCCAGCATAGCACTGAGCACAGTGGAAAGTCACCTGCTGTGAAACAAGAGCTACTCACCAGGTGCACTCTGTGAATACCGATACTCCGGAACTGAGGCTAATTTTGACCCAAAGTCGTGATCGTGTGGAATGGGTGAGCCTTCCCTTGACAGGCACTCTGGAGTCTGTAGGCCACTAGAGTGAGGGGACAGCAGGCCAGGGTGAGTTGGGGAGGCTGGAGCACTCCTGGAACACCAGAACACACTGTTGGCAGGTGTAGATGTATTTTGACCACAAGACAGCAGCAGAGACCAAGCTTTGTCCCCATCAGAGGACCCTTTGAGAAGAAAGATAGCTAGTCTCCCACATTTCTTACCCACTACAGTCTTGCTGGGAAAAGCTGAAAGGCGCCCAGTAACCCCACTAACACTCTAGCACCAAATACAGTCACAGCATTCCTGGCTGAAGGCAACTGGACCCTTCAGAGTATGGTTATCATTTCAAGACTAACTGCTGACAGAGAAGCCAAACGTGCCTCACGTTCAGACCAGTTTTGCAGTTTCAGGCCATTCTCAAAGGATGTTTGTCAGTGTTTGAGAGAGTAGGAGAAAAATGCACAGTAGATGCAAGTGGCCAGACCCATATGCACTCAGCTGAGCTGTTGCTACTCCTTCCTCAACCACTTTTCACTTCTGGTCCCGCATGGCCACTAAATGCATAAGGAACTCAAACACAGAGCTGCTAATCAGCTGAAAATCTCTACTTGTTTTTCTCCATCTTAGACAGAAGGAATGTGAGGAGTGCTACACAAGGCTGCTCCAGCTAGGGCTACACTGCATTAACCCCACAGCAACAGGGCTCAGAGAAAGCCCTGCTCCTCTTAGCAGCCCCATCATTGGCTGGAGCACTTACACAGAACGGCCCCCATTGCTTAAAGCCACAGTCAACGTGATGTTCCCTATAAGAGAGAGCTTTAAATACCACAAAAGTTATCCCCACTGTGATCTAATCCACATATAAACACAGCTTTCCCAAAATTAAAGACTGGCATCTGGAAACATTTACTGTTTTGAATTTCTTTGAAATGATACCAAAGCAGATACGTTATTTGATGCATTTGTAGTTTGGTTCTGTTTTTTTTTTTTTTTTTTTTTTAAACACTTAAAGACAGAACAATTTTCAGATTATGCCCCAGGACTACTTAATTATATTACCATTCAAAAAGCTATAAGCAGAATTAAAGTTTGCTCACTGTACTTCAGGAGAAGGTTGCTTGTTTTCTTTGCAATGAGTTCAGCACAGAGATTAGAGGAGAGTGATGTTACCTGGAGGAGAGAGGCCCAAAAGGTGTTCGGAAGCAGGACACTCCTCTTTGCCTTCGTTTTCTAAAAGCTTGTTCTACTAGTTTAGCTTCAGAGGCAGGGTCAATCCGCCAAAAGGAGCCCTTCCCAGGTTCCTCCTGGGAGCGTGGGACTTTAATAAAGTAACGGTTCAAGGAGAGGTTGTGCCGAATGGAATTCTGCAGGAAGCACAAGAATGAGGTGATTATTTCACCGTAAGGAAGCACGTAACAAAGGCAAACTGATTTTGCCACACAGCTCGGAAAAATAAGATCTATGCTGCCCAGAACAGTGCTGAAGATAGAAACAAGTCACTTAACTCAGGGAGCTCCGAAATCACGGGAGAAATGCAAGAGAAAATCTGGGGAAATAATGAGACACAGAGCTCCTAGTAACCATACAGAAATGTGGGTTTGCTCAGCACTATACAATCACTTGAATATACCTGGAGTCAGCAAGTACAGTAGCTTTGCTATGGAAAAGAATGAAAGCAGAGCTTCTGCTGAGGCAGGGGGAAAGCAGTGTAAACCACATCAGAATTCTCTCAAGACAGGTTGCATTCAAGGCAAGACGAAGAAACTGTTTGAGCTTGTGCTAACTGCTTACCTGCAAATGATCACTGGGATGCCCAAACATGCCCTAAAGGACATTGCATCTCAGGGTAATTGTAATGTAGGCCAGACAGCTATCTGAGAAGAATCCATTATTGATGTAGCACTAGTCTAGCACCATAAGCTCTCCAGATGTTGGCAGGACTAATTATCCTTGTCACTGACAAAACCCACCTGAGCAGGTTTAACACTGTGTTTTGGGCCAGGGAAAGGCTCAGCAAGCCCAAGTACTCATAAACTCTTTTCTCTTCTGCTTTCATGACAAAACAGGAGCTTTTGCAGCTACCTTAGACAAGCTCTTCACAAGAAAAGCCTTAAAGTGGTACTGGTTGGGTAGAAAAAGGCAACTTCACCCTCTCCTGAAATGCAGCTGTCTTTAAACCAGGATGCAGCAACTGCTTCAAGGAGCACAGCTCTGCTGAGCAGGTTAAGGCAGGAAGTGAATACCACAATTAATTATAACTGTGGGGAAAAGCCAGGGAGGCAGAACATATCAATTCCAAATGTAGTCAAAGTGCACCAAGCCGTGCTGCTCCTGCCAGCAGAACACAATGAAATCAGCAGCTGCAAGAGTCTTTCCAGCTGCATTGGTGTGTTATATTCAAATGACAACACCCATTTCAGAGGTGTGATGCCAAGAACAAGCCTGAAAGCAGGTGGAGTTGTGGTTTCTGAGACTTTGAAAGCAGCCCTCAAGTTGAACATTTAAGTCTGATTTAGCATGTGTTAACTACATCCAAGCTCTCCTGTGAAGCTGGTCAGATTTCCTTTCATACCACATGAGGAGCTTTCAGCCTGTGCTTTCCAAGTCCCTGTTCTGAGATTCAAACCCTGGAAACTCTGATTTAGGCAACGCAGTAGAATAAACTGGGAAAAGAAAACACCTGTGATGATTTAAGGCTGTGTTATGACTTAAAAACAGGACTTTGGTGTTAGGCTGGACATTTGTTTGGACAGATCATTCCAGAGGAAGACACAGGTAACTATCTGGGCAAGGGTGTTACTGATAGTAAGGATGTGGAAAAATAAATAAAGAAACAAATGTGAAAGACAGATGATTGGAATCAAAATTGTTTCAGAAAACAGCCCACTGGTAACACTACATCACCCTAGAAAGTATTTACAAAAGATAATCACCCACAAACAAATTAGCTAGCTTATGTTAAACAAATTCATTCTGGGAACAGTCAAAGCAGCTCTATTCTCAGTGCCCCAAAACGTTATTAAGTGTATTTCAAAGCAGATAAGACCTGTCAAAGTAGTTTAAAAACTTGTCATATCAAGAACTCACCTGCCAGCCTTTGTCAGCAGTCCTGTAGTATGGATAATGCTTGGTAATGTGGGCATAGATTCCACTTAGTGTTAATTGCCTGTCTGGTGCTGAAGATATAGCCTGCACAATTAGCTGAGCATAAGAGTAGGGTGGCTTGGACTCATCCTAAGAAAAAATATGAAAGTTTAGTTATTTCCTACACTAGAGTTCATCAACAACCCCATGTCATAAAGCATGTTAGGCTGTAGTTTCACAGATGCAGAAAGAGCACAAGGATGGGCAATTAAAAACATCATCTCTTTCACTCCTGCTTCATGCTGCCACCCCCCAACACAGCACAAGTATCTGTGTACAAACAGAACCAGAGGATTAAACCAGATCAAAGAATCTTGGCATCCTTTCCCCTCCCCCCGCCCCAGACACACACAAAAAGGGTAACTTCAACCTGGCTCCATTCTCCACTGGATTTGTGATGTGCTTATACCGGCATGAGGAACAGAACAAGGATGAATAATTGTAAGCAAAGAGTTACAGGGTGTAGGGCACTGCTCCCAGTGTTCATGAAACTGAAGCCTTCAATCCCACTCAGCTACAACTAAAGCTTTGCTAGGCTCATGCAAGTATGCTAACCAGCTCTCCTCCTAGCAACAAGCCCAATATGAAACTTAATTCTGTTCCTTCTATCTCCAGCAGGTTTAGTTTCATTCTAGGAACTTTAACTCATTTGACAGATCTCGTATTCCTACATTAGTCCATCAAGAACAGCCTTTCTTGTATATTGGATTCTCCCTTGAGACAAGAATTCATCTAGTGTTGTGCTTCTCCACCCAATCTCACGTAAGGTGGTTTTGAATCTACATCTTTAACTTTGATCTGAAGACCAGCTCACCAACATGAAATGTTATCAATTTAACTCAAGTTATTTTTTAATCTAAATTTCATTGTTGCTCTCCTCGTTTAATGCTTGTTTGACAGGCATGTGTTTGTTTTGAAGTCTGACTGCACATTTCTCATAGCAAGGATCCAGTTTCTCCCCCCTGCTTCCCTTTTCCCCAGTTGTGTTTTGCAAAATGCCATTAATTAAAAGGAGAAATCAAGACTGAATTTTAATGCTCCTCTATATGGGTTCTTGATTTATCAAACAAGCAAGACAAAGTATTCCTGCTCAAGCCTTTTAATGAATGGCTTGCACACATTTCAGACAGCTAAGCAAGCAGATTCATCATCTAGCATAAAAAGATGCTGCTTTGAAGCCATGGTCTCAAAACCCTGGAGGATAACACACACAGCACCCTTATGGCAGAGGTATTCTTAGACCCATTTAACTACACTCCACACTTCCAGGTCTTAAGCTTCCCAATGAGCACGGCTGGGTAAGTAATGTTTCTCTGAACCTTTGGGCTGTCCCCGCCAGATGCATCTGCCTGCTGTTCTGATGCTGCTTTTGCCGCATACTCTGCTGCCAGCTGCAGATCCGAGGTAATGTTGTGAACAAAACGATATCCTGAGGATCCAGCACCGCGTGGACTGGCCGGGCAAGAGTTGGGTACGCTGAAAAGGCAAAGAGAAAGTACATTTGTTACTTTATTTCTTAACAAGATGCACAGTTCTTAATTCCCAGATACCAAAAGGATCTCAAGCCACAGAGAAGCATCACTCACTGGACTCATTTTTGCCCTTGGGGCTTATCCAAGGCACAGAAAGATGGAAAATAAATACAAATCACACGTAATTGAAGATGAAACTGAAATTCCTACAAGTCCTGATACACAAATACACACCTGCACCTTCTACAATCACAAGAAAACAGTCTCAAAGCACTGAACGGTTTCTCTGTATGTGGGACTTAGAAAAACACATGCGCTGTAATGGGAATGAGTAATGACAGAAATAACTTGCTGGTGTATCCTCTGAGAACACCATCACTCTCCTGATGTATTCCATTGTATTGTAGCTAAAATACTCAGCTCAGGCATCTGCCACGAGGGCCCCTGTGGAACACAAACCATCTTTAGAAGATCAGACATAATGCCACGATTAGTGCTCCATGGCAGGAGGCAGCTATTTCCCTGATTCACAAGCACACAAGTGTAGCTATCAATAGAGAGCTGCAATCACTTCTATGCAGTGTGAAGGCAGCTCATCTCATCAGCTTTGGCAAGCACGGGGAAGGGACATTTAGAATCTGAGGATTACCACGAGATGGCATTACAGGAACACCCACAGAGAAGGAAAACCACGCTGAAGCTGGATAAAAAGCTACAAACAAGTAAAAGATCACTGTAATTTACAGCGCCTCTCAGACACACAGAAGTAAGTGCTCCAAGATGAGAACTAATCAGAAAGACATGTCTGAGGATCACACATCTGTGATTGCTAGCACACAGAGACCAGGAGGAAAGGGATGAGGTGGAAACCTGAAGGCCTGAAGTTTCCCTTTTCCATCTCTCCATTGTTTTGTGTTGCCCTGCATGGATGGAAAGGCAGAGGGGTGTAACATGTGGCTAAATCCCAGGTTTACACGTGTCTCTGCTGCATAAGAGCAGAGAAACAATGAACAAAACACCACGCAGGAGATGTACACAGCAAAACAAGCAGTTCAAATTGTATGAAAAGATGCAAAACGAAGCCCATTGCTGGGAATCAGAGGGTGGTAGAACTGGCATCAACAATCCTCTTTCCAGGAAATGCCCAACAGCAGTGTGAGCCTTGACACAAATAAAGGCAGTAACTGATACCCACCCAGCACTGTGCTCGGTGCTGTAAGGAAAACAGAACACAGTCTGTTCCTCAATAAGGTGATGCTGTCTAAAGAGCACTCCCATGCAGGTGTGTGGATGGATAGGACGTGGTGAGACACCCCTTGTTTGCTCAATGGGCAACACCTCCAGTGCAAAAGCAAGCTGACAGGAAAGAATGAGTGTTCCCTAACACAGCCCACTCTGTAAGCTGAGAAGTGCTGCTGCTTGTTGCAAACGGCTGTGATGCTGAGCTCAGCACAACTAAGGCTGCTTTTTTTTAAAAGTGGATCACAGGATTGGAGGGGGAAGCAGGGGGAAAGGGAAAAGAAAAGAAAACATCCCAACCACAACGAATCTCTGTAACAGGGAACACAGATTCACTCCTCTCCCAGCCAGGACTGAGCCATACAAACCACTGCACAGGGCTCAGTAATGCCTCCAGTGCCTGCTGACAGCCTTTATTGATGGGCCCAAACATAAATCTGTCTTTGCAAGAGATAAAGGCACTTTTTACCTAGTTCTGAAAGAAGCAGAGAGCTGTTTGTGCAGGAAAATGAATCCAAGTTTGCTCTTTCTTGCTCTGAGCCCACTCTGTAAGTGGATAATGCTTCAGCACAGAAGTACTCCTGATGCCTCAGTCTACATGCACAGAGCTGGTTTGAATTTAATTATTCTGCTGTCACTTCTCAAAAGCTTCTCCATGCACACGCTGCTTCTATTGTGCAGATAATTACAAATGAAAGTAATTTTCATACATGAAGCAATGACAAATCAAAAACACAGCAGTTCTTTTTATCTTGGTGTTTGGCACACGAGCAATTATTGTAACACACAGACTAAGATGGGAATAGGATGAAACAGTTTGCTGGTTTGTTCTTCATTTGCAGAATTACATCAACAGCAAGCCACAAACAGCAGCTAAAGCTCAGGTCAAGGATATGGAAGAGAGTTCTCCAGAAAATGCACACACCTCAGGGCTGTATCCCTGCCCTCCTCATCAGCTCTCTTCTGCTTTTAAACTACTGAAGCTACTGAAGCTTTAAAAACTGTCCCATGCAGTTCAGATGCAGGAATTGATTCAATTCTTCAAGATCAGTAAAGAAAATAGCCCCATTTTTACTGTTCAGATTTGGGCTGCTGAAGCTGATAATGAGCGTTAAGCACAACTTGTTGCTTTAAATAAATTTGTGAATGAAAAACCTCTCCCCTTGCAGGGCCATCATTCTAATGAGTGCTGACAAAGCCCCTCCAACAAAGTGCTGTTAACTTTCTGAGCCTGATAGGTCCCTGATGAAGCAGCCATGGCAGTATGTGAAGATTTGGGAGAAGCATTGTTCTTTCACCACAACAGAGCGCTTCCATCCAGGTAGAGCTGCCTCCTTTCAGCCTGGGTCTGTTATCGATTCAAGAGACGTGGGTAGAGAACAAACAACATGAACCTTAAGCCCCTCCACTCAAGGCAGGGTGAAACATTGCTGAGTGTTCGAGCTCTCAGTCAATCATCAGTGAGCTCTTAAAGGGAAAAAAAAAAAAGAGCTGACAACTGAAATGACAACAAGGTGACACAATCTGCACCCCCCATACAAACACAGGACAGAAGGAGTGGAGAAAAAGTTTTACTAAAAATACCACTTCTGAGGATTAAGTTCAAATTAAACTTCAGTGCAGGTGAAAAAAACAAGCAAACACAATGCAGTGACATCATTTTCCTGGAGTTCCTGGAATTCTACTCACCACCCAGAGCAGGGACACTCGCCTGCACTCAGACCCCCTTATAACAAATATGAAGCAAAGAAAGAAGAAAAGCTTTTCCCTATAAATATCTGTTTGTGCTGTAAAAGCAAGTGTGGGGAAAGTGGTTATGATTTGCTGGATATTAATATCACATCTATATTTGAAGAGATGGAATCCATTTTAATACTGTAGGCTTCTAGTGGGTAAAGCTACAGCTGGGTATGCACCCCAGCTTACTGCTGTGACCCAGGCACACTGTCCATGCAAACACTCTTTAGCTTGCAAACAATATAAATTAATTTGCATTGAGCTTGCATGTTACGGAAGAGGGCATTTTGGAGAGGAAGCACGTGTCTCTCAATGGCATAAAGCACAACACGTAAGTACACCAGCTGCTCAGTATGACACCATGGTTAATGTCCCTAGACTCAGATTCACCAAGGACTCAGGGTCTTGGAACAGTTACTGCAGGCAGTCTGTGGCCCGAGCTCCCCAAACACTGAGCCCCAGCTTTAGACCGGACTACAGCCACATGCTGAATCACAGTGGTCCTTTACAGCACGTTTTCCATTTAAAACTTAACCTTTGGCTTGTAAGGTCAGAAAGACGAGGGTTGAACACAGTCTCTGTGATAAATTCACCTGTGTAACAGGCAAGAGTGCCTTTTAAACTCAGGGCTTACAGCCGGCTGTAGAGAACGTGGCATCTTATAGCATCATGATTCACTTCTGACTCCTGCCAACAAGAATCTAGCCTCTAAAGTTCACAGCACTCTTTAGCAATGAAAAAGCCTTTAGATACCAGCTATTGGAGAAGTACAACTCGCTGCATTGCTGCTGGAATGCTCCAGATTGGTGTGCTTTAACTAAAGAATAAAGGAGTGCAAAACTAGGGTGTACTGTTGTGCATATGGTGTGTCCATGCTGCTCTCTCACCTCCTTACAAACAAACCCACAATACAACAGGATCAGAAAAGGTACAGAGTGGAGTAGGCAGGATGATCAAGGATAGGGAACTGACTCTGAACACAAGTTAACATCATTGCATGCTTTCCCACATTACCCCAGAGAGGCAGAACCCTGGGCTGGGTGGCCTGTTACCCAAACACATGCACTGACTTACGTAGAGATCTCCAGCTTGTCTCAGTCTAACAATATTTTACAGATTGGGGGTGGGCAATAAATGGTTAAATGATTTATTTATAGTCATACTACAAGTCCACAAGCAAGCTGGGAACAGAAACACTCCCAAATTCCAGTGCCAGTTTCCACAGAAGGAGAGGCAGTAAGAGAATGCGGGAAAACTGCCCTGTTACTTCATTCCATTCTGCAAGAAAGGTGTCTGTAGGGCTCAAGGTACAGGAACTCAATTTAAGCCAGGTGTGTGGATAAAGCACACCCTCCCTGTGACAAAGAGGAAGTGTTACCTGCGAGTGCACATGAAGCTGTTCACCTGACTGGGAGGTGCCTTGCTAAAGAGCCTTGAAAACCTCTTGTGGTTTAGGATATGGCACATGGCAGTCTTTGCAAAATGCCCAAATAAACACTTCTGAAGCAGGTACAGATGTGGTAGCAGTGCTAAGAGTAACCACCAATATAAAGATTCCCATCTGAACAAAATGTTTTTCTTTTCTGAAGTCCCGATTCCACTACAAAGGAAGAATCCTCATTTCTTAACGATCTTTTCCAGTCTCCTCCCCAGATGCAAAGAGAAGGCATTTCCCTGCACACACAGACTACAGTTAGAGAAATGCTACAAATCTCAGCCTATTCCTATATTCCATTTCAAGCACATGGGATACCAGAAGACACAGGGAATTTTTCCTCTCCACGTGCACCAGGCAGGAATCAGGTCAAAGTACAACACTGCAGCTTGCGAAACGAGCATTTCCACCAGACACCAATCAGAACCCATGGGTGCAAATCCTCTGCCACTCTCCTTCCCCAGCCCAGCCCCAAAAATGTAACTCAAAGAACAGCAAGTCCTTGCACGTTGCCTGTTTCAAACAGGTTTCAGAAACAATCCCCAGTGGTGAGGCTGCCAAACCGAGTTGGATTTTGATGTGAAAGGAGAAATCTGAGAGCTACTCTGCTTCACGCTGAAAATAAAAAACGACCCAAAGCTGTTGAACAAGCCACAGCGAGAAAGTTAACTATCCACAGAAGTTCAAACTGTTTATACTTGTCTCTGCTCCAGTTGTCCCCCCATTAGCAAGGAAGTGAGCTCACTCCATCTGTGGATTCAGTGCACGTTTCACAGCAGCGCCGAGCAGGGGAAGGGAAAAGGAAGTGCTCGTGTAGCTGTGACATACGCACCCTTTCCTCCAGCACATGGCTTGGCACTGCTCCACCAGCACATGGTCCATTATCTGGAATAAACATGCGTAGGAGCTCTCAAGCCTGCTATAGATTGTTGTGTTGCTTCTGTGATGTACATGCAGTATGCTAGTTGGCCTGTGGTTGGGAGACAAGGGCGATTAAAAATAACCACCATTCTGTCCAACAGTGGGAGGGACCAGAGCACGAATCCAGGAAGCAATGGATAACCGAGACAATGCAAAGAGCCTGCAAAAAGCCTGCCTTGGAGCTCTTCACTTACGTGGCTCACAATGCTGCAGACAGGAGGAAAGGCCAACATTTACGCATCCTGTTCCACAGCGTGCATATAACCACTGAAATCAGGGTTCATCCACCCATCTCATGCCGTAAGAGAAACATGCAAGTTCCTATCAAAACCCAAATGTTCTGAAATGGTGTTGTCATGTAACACAGCACATAGGACTACACGTGAGTGTTCCCTCCTGCCACCTTACACTCCCATGCTGCTTTACAGAATAAAAGCCCAATACATAATTTATCTACTACACACTCTTGGAAAGTAGTTATGACACCACACGTGCATAAAAAGCAGGCAATGAATTTAAATGACCTGTTAAAGACCACAACACACATTGGTGGCTTAGCTGACAGAACTGCAGCTCCTCTGAATAACCCACAAGCAGAGCACGCAGCTGAACTGACTGCCTAGTGAAAAGGGGGAAAAAAAACCCAGTAAGGTTGAAAAATGTGCAACTTGTAGAACTGTAACAGTTCAGCTGACACCTTCTGTTTTGCTAATCAAACCTATAAAAAAAAGTACAGAAGGATGCCAACTGCTCGATCTATTCCTCTCATTCATTTCACTGCAGCCCAAGTATTGATCATTCTAGCAGTGCCTGACCATGGGAGGCACATTAAGTATCAACAGTGCTCTAAAACAGAAGACTGGGGTCAGTCCACACACAGATGTACCAGGCGTTTCTCAAGCAGTAGTTGGAGGAAGAGCCCTGTGAGAAATGTCAAAGGACTTTTTATGATTTATTTATTTTTACTGATGAAGACTGTATATGTAAGTGAGATAGCCATGCCCTTCCAGTGAAGTACAAGACAAAGTGTTCAACCCCACAGCCACCCCGCTACAGAGATAAGCCAGCAGAAGGAGCAGCTGTGAAACGTGAATAACGATGCTGACTTCTGCAGTGCAGCAGCTTGAATTTCCTTATTGTAGCACTGCTTTCTTTTTAAATAGTTGGACATTGCTACTATTTAGAATAGGGAAGCACGTACAGAGGAATGATTTTGTTTTTAGACAAATCAACAACCCTGAAAGGCAGTGCTACAGAGAGGTACTACTTGGAAAACAGTTACGTAATTACTACAGGGCCATTAACAGCAACTGGAAGATTTAAAAAAAAAACCCAGAATCTAAAAACTCCAACTCAGCATCACTTTGAGACCAGGAACAGCAAAACCAGACAAAGATCAGGGTTTGTTGCACAGGTGAAGAGCTTCAAATCATCAGTAAGTGTGTCACCAAGAGAGGGTTTTCCAGATGTAAGCACAGAATCTTCAAGCTGTGCACTGAAAGATAGCCCCTTAGCTTCTGAAACTCATCACAAGCATCAGATATATTTCCTAGCATGCAGAGATGAATTTAGCCAAGCTCCAGAAGGCTTTCAGACAGCTTTTCAGGACCTTGAATCTACTGAGAAGAGAACTGTGCCTGAATCCAGGTGTTCTGCCCTTTCTTATGATGCCTGAAGTGGACAAACTGCTTCTGCTTGGTTCTCACAGCCACAGCAGCCTTTCTCTTTCAGAATATGTAAGTTTGTGTTTGTTTTTTTTCCCCAACAGATTCTTGAACTCAGAACAGGAAGAAATAAGCCATGCCTGTGTGTCAGCCTCAGTGAGTGTGCTGCCAGCCAATATTTTCCCTTAAAGCAGTACAGCAGCATCGAAAACATCTGCAAGCAGCCCCTCCTGGAGATAAACTGCCTTGCTAAGGAAACAGTGGAAACATGTCTCCCCAGGAGCAAGCAGGAATCTTGCTTTGCAAAGCTGCTGAGGGTGGCAGGTTGGGTTTTGTTTAACTAAAGCTCACTCCCTCTCTAGGCGGTGTGCTTTGCAGAGGGAAAATAAATAGGCTGGAAAAAAACAGAGCAGCTCGCAGGGGGGGGGGGAACCTGCAGGGAAGCAAAGCTGCAATGTAAACAGGGAACAGAACGGCGGTCAGGAGGGCAGGGCTGGTGCTGGGAGCACAGTGCCTGGTGCAGGAGTGCAGTACGGCCCTGGCCGCACAGGGTGGAGGCAGGAAGAGGGGCTGGGAGCTGCTTTCCAAAAAGGAAATTTCACCCAGCCAACGATTTCCAAACTGCAATAATTTTCCACGGGCCAATCAGGGAGGAGCAAGGCAAACGCACCAAATTAGGAAAGTAAATACTAGAAGGGGGAAAGGGAGGAGGAGGAGGAAAGCAGAGCTGGTGGAAATGCCTCCAGACGCTGTCAGGGAATGGGGTCCTGGGCTGAGCCCCTCTGGCCCTAGGAAAGGGGCAGACGGCACTGTGTGAGGGCTGTGTGCTGATACAAAAAACACCAAGAGAGCATTTTGCTGCCCCTGAGCTCACACTGATGTGCTGCACCAACAGTGCTCCCTTTCTGAGAGCCAAGCACCCAAATCCTGTCCCACAGTGCGGCTGCAGGGCAAGAGAGCTGCAAGACCCTGCAAATGGAGAGGGGCAGGCTGCAGGGGCCCAGTGAGGATGTTTACAAACGTGTCAGCTCCTCCTCTGTAAGAGGAACTCAGAAATGAAAAGGAATTTGGCAAGCGAAACCTCAGATGTCTTTTGAGGTTTTCTGAAGCCTCTGCTGGGTTTGCTTCTGCTCAAGACAAACGGATGCAATCATTAATCATCCTCAGTAAACACTCCGTTAGGGGCCGAGCACAATTCAACACCACTATTTCCACTTTCTCCTTATGCAAAAGAAACATTCTCCAGGAGTCAAATATCAGTCGCAGGCATATGCCAGAGTCAAAGATACAGCCCCTGCGAGTAACAGAAACCACACCGAGCTGCATACGATGACTGAATGGAAACTAACTCCCATATGTTGGCAGAGAAACCATCCCCCTCCCCTCCCAGCAACAAGCTTCATCTAAAAAGAGAAGGTTAAATATAAACCCAAAGCAATGCCTGAACAGAGGGCTGAAACCACAGCCACCTCCAGCTCCCTCTTTCTAGAGTATCTGCACTGCACATCTGTGCAGCTCTGCAAGCGGGGAAAAACCCAAACAAGCAATGCCTCCAGACCCATGCAAAACCCGCCTGGCTCTATTGTCACACTGAAGTCATTCTCAGCAGTGTAAATTTGAATACTACTTGCTGAATGAGTGCTAGCTGACAGGAGATGTTTGTGTACTGCAGCTTGCTACAAAGCTGTGGACAAGAAAACAAAGCCAAGGCTGTCTGTCACTATTCCCAGGTGCACTCTGATATTCTGAGGCTGCACTTTTAAAACTGTAACACATCACCCTGTATCATGAGCACACCTTACTATAGTTAGCAAGTAACTTTTACTTAACTGCTTTAATGTTAAATGAGATCCCTGCAACAACATAACATCAACTCTCTGCTGAGAAAGAAGCAGGGAAAATAGTCAGGTCAGTAACACGATGTTCAGGTTATTTCTCTCATACATTCTTGAATCAGATGATTTACCAAACAGGATACTTGCACAGATGAACACTGAAATTGCTACAGCCCCTCAGCACGCGGTCAGCATCCTTCCCATTTCCTTCTATTGCCAAGAAAGCACATGCCAGTGGCCACCCTTGTCCCCAGCTCCAGATAACACCGGCACCACCCAGCAACAACGGAATATTATGGAGATAAAAATAAAACCAGCCGCCCCAACAGAGACCATTTGCTTGCTTTCTTTTCTCCATATATATCAGTAGTTCTGGAGAGATCGTTCTAATTCCATAGCCAAAGATAGACTAACAGCTCCATACTGTGAAACCAATGCTTGAGGGCAGCCCCCCACCCTTTGAGCTCTCAGACAAAACCACACATCCAGGCTACGAAGATTTTAACTGTCCTCCATAATGCTGAACGTCAGATATTTAACAAGTTATTTTTAATGGGGCGCACCACACATCAAGAATATCAGATAAGCAGCATAAGGCTGATAAAGACTGGTATGAGAAGAGAGACAGAGCTTCCAGAAAGCACAAAAGACAATGGAAAGAACCACAGCATCACTGGAGATAATTATCATCTCACCTGATTGTGCCAGTGGGGGATGGGAGGGGGCTGACCACACTGCGGAGATCCGGCTCCGGGATGTGGATCTTCAGAGGAGAAATTTGAGGGTAAAGAGGCCGAAGGGGAGGCGATGAAGCTTCCTCTTTTACTTCTTCTTTGTGGTATAAAGATGTGAACTGGATCTTTATAACCGTGCTAGGGAACCGGAAAGTACATCTGTGAGGGGAAAAAAAAAGAAAAGCCACTGTCACACAAGACGTTGAACATTCTAAGTGTTTTTATATGCAATTACTGAATAATTACTGCATTCACAGCACAAAGACCCACCACCCTCTCTCCAGCATCTCTCAGCTCCGAGCCCCAAGCAGGAATTGCTCATCCTTCACAAATCACTACATAGGTATCACTGGGATTTCAGATGCAGGCTGGAGGTTTGGGCAGACTGAATGATTTCCCCAAGGTCACGTATCCCATCAATGACTGAGCACGATGTAGAAATAAAACAACAAACTCCTGGGCTCCTGCTATATCAAGGACTAGAAATTATCTTTTATTAGCTCAATGCACATAACTCAGAAAGGTACGAGTTACTAGAAAGTATCAAGACCACAAGCAACAGGGAGCATTAAGCCATAAAGACCAGAGAGCAACAGACAGCATCCTCTGCATATTGTACAGCCAATACCCACTCTTATCTCTGCACATGATGCTGAAGGATCATCTAGCAGGTTTCAGATTGAACACCATATATTCAGAAGCACCTCTCTTTAGGCAGTGTGGATGATAACTAAGAGTCAGAACAGGGCCTTTGCAGGCCTATGGGATCTCATTTCTTTATAAAGAACATTGATTTCTTAATTGTTACTTAAAAAAATTTAAAAAGTTGTACATTTACATGTGGCTACATCCAGCCTTCGAGAGACACTGAGGAAATTCAAAAACAAACAAGGACTGACGTTTCCCATACCTGAACAGAAAGCTTTCCAATTCATAGTGCCTACAATAGGCTCAGGGCTGTAAAAACGAGCGTGCTGCAATTCTACTCACTGTGCTTCAATTAAACAATGATGTGCAATCAATAGAAGCCTTCCAGGGATCATTTCACTGATACTAAGGTTAAAGAAGCAGGAAATAAAAACCAGGTTTTACCCTGTGAAAGGCCAGCAGAGCACAGCAGCTGTGCTGGCCTCCAGCATCACGTCTGTAGAAGGGAATGAAGGGACTCGGGTGGTGCTGCTCCAGCACTGAGTGCTGCTGTACATAATTCTTTTCACCAGTGCGTTATTAAATCCTGCATGGTGACAGAACCAGGTGGTAGGCAAGCAGCTCAGTAGTTGTGACTGAGTCATCTCAACACTGCTACTGATAGAAATGCAGGGGAACATCTCCACTGCTGCTCTACAAACACTCCCTGCTCTTCGTGCCACATAATCCAGCTCTGCTGTAAGGTAATGTTCAGAAACCTGCTACAAAATGTGCAAAATTATCATTCTAGCATAGGAAGCTCATTCCCATCTCATCCCAAAGAAGCTGGCTCAGCATTTTGCAGCACGGAATCACGACGGTTTTGCTGCATCCAGTGGGAGTTTACATTGCCTTCATTCATTTCAAAGGTCCCACCACCTGTGCTCATTAATACATTAAATGAGAACATCATTGCTGGCAATGCAGTCTCATCATGTTTATCCAGCTCTCCTAAAGACTGTTCCCAGCAGGCTCCACACACGAGTGCAATTCAAAGCGGCAGTGGCCCTGCAGTGCACACCAGCAGCACACACACAGCTACTGAGATGAGCCTGAATCAGGCCCAGGGAAACACCACGCTGGATTTTAAGCTTTTGTTCTGTTGCAGGGATTTGCTTGTAGAAAGAGCAAGGAGTACATATGCTTGCACTGAGCAACTCATGGACTAAGACTCAGTACAAAGCTTCCTTGTTTCTCAAACGTTCACTAGGAAAAGCCAAGCTTTCTCTGGGGGGTGGGGGGGTTCTGTGCTGCAGTGCCAGGTACCCAGCATTTGAGCCCAGGATCAAGCCTTGTGCAACAGTGCTCCACGCAGCCCTGGCCTGCTGCTGATCCCAGTGGTTCTCAGTGCAGAGCCTCCAGGTAGCTGTGCAGCACTGCCCAGGCTGCCAGTTCATGAACACAGGAGATCTCCACAGAGCTAACGTTTAGTTTTTCTAAACTCATAAGCCAAGCTGAAATCTGAAGCCTGAACTAACGCAGTAAATGTGTGCCAAGAGGCTGGCCTGCCTCGCTGTGCTGTTCCTCGGGTCCTCCCAACACGACTGGATTCAGACACGTGATTTACCCGCACTGCATTGGGTGGGGGGGAAGGAACAGAAGAGCTGGGCTGGCTGCTGCAATCATGTTGCTACAGATAGGGACTGGAGCAGAACCCAGCACATGTTGCTAGCTGTAAGGCATTCTGCTAGCATGCATGCGGTCACTATGCAAGGACTGTTACAGCAACCACGGCCATGCAACAAGCAGGGACAGCCTCTGCACGGCCCCTGAGCTGCCTCCATCAGCACATCCACACCAGTGCTGGGGAACTGCGGCAGTGAGAAATCAGGGAAGTGTGATTTCTGCACCATGGCAAAGCTTGCTTCTCATTACACTAAAGCTGAATGCAGTTTTAATGAGCTTTTCTAATTGTTCCCTTCGTTAACCTCTTTCATTCCAAAGAGGATAAATGCAAATTGCATCAGTCCTACTCAGAAAGGAAGCACAGTGCAGGAGTTAAGCCTGTGGGAGTTATGCACCTACAGAAGATAAGGAGGACAAGGCTGACAGCCCAGACAGAGCTGAGCACGCATTCCTTCAGACGGCTGTATATATTGGAAGTCATTTAAGCAGAATTTTACTACTTGATCCATGTTGCACGACTCCGATCAAAGACGCATAGCAATTACTACTGCTGCTTAACATTTCCACCATGAGAATGGCTCAATCTGGAAGCACTCATCAGACAACATAAAAGGCATGATGAAGATCATTCCAAAGGTGTCTGAGATGCAGCTCTGAGGCACCTCAGAAATTCCCAGCTGATCACAAGGGGACAAATGAAGGTCTGCAAAAACCTCTCGGTTGGCTGCAGGCAGGGAGCAGCTTGCTTCTATTGCAGCAGCACAGAGCTCCACAGATTAACATGCTGCAGTCAGCTGCAGCCTGAAGTTCTAGCCCTATAAAGCAATCTGCTCTACTCAGTATGATTATATCACGTTATATACATCTTAATTTCTTGTGGGAAAAGGATTCCCATTTCTCTAGGATGTCTTGCAAGGCAATGGATGTATTTGTCTTCAAACCAAGAGCACACGCACGCATAGCAAGCTCCATCAATCGCAAAGAAACAACTTGTGCCTCGGGATTACAGGCAGGAGAAAATCAGAGAGAGTGGATTGCTGGCTCCCTGCTGGGTGCACGCTATATATACACACTGCAGACCGAGGGGAGAAGGAGCGCTCATGCCACACGTGGCTGCAGTGATACAAAAGATGTTGCTACAAGTTTTGCTTTGCTTTCACTAAGACAGAATGTCAGAAGTTTCCTGGCCGCGCTCCTGGCGCTGACACGCAGCGCTGCGCTGTTGGGCTCCTTCATGTGGCAAACCAGCACCAGCGACCACAAGCATTTCACCTATGTGAGGTCTGAAAATAAAATGCTGGGAAACACCAGGCTTTACATAAACATCCACCCTAAAGCAGCCTTCACTGAGAATGGGTAGGGGAAAAAACAACAAAAACAGCAAAGCACGCCATGACAACCCCGTAAACTAAGCGACATCATACATAATACCCAGAAATACTCTCCCCCTCCTCAAAGCACCTTTTACTGATGCAAAGGAAACTGAGATGCCTTTGCCAAAACGCAGCACCACCACAAACAGAAGCTATGGCATGCACTGGTTCCTTTGTTAGAGCACCCTGTGCTCTGCTCAACACCAAATGGCTGCTGCTAAGGACAAGAAAAGAGACTTGGAAGGGAGGCAGGAAATTGTGCTGGATTTACACTGTAGAAAAGCACTGTGAGTGAGAAACTATCTACACACACACATATATATATAAAACACCATTCCAGTCCATTATGCAAAAGGCAGTAACCAGAGCAGAAAGCTGCAGACTGCTACCTGAGCTGACATCAGCAAGTCAGTGCCACCTCAGCTGATCTCACTGCTCCACGATGCCCCGAACCTTGCTGCCCTGAGGAGCTGTGAGCATTAAATACAACAAGTAGCATTGCTATGTTCATCCCTGCTCCTAACAGTGTTGAGATGCAGGTTGAACAAGAAACGCTTTATGAAATGCTTCATTGAAAATAACACTTTCTGCAATTTGCATCAGACCAGAAAGGCAGGCCTGGGGTTTCATCCACAAAAAAAAAAAGAGCTCACCATAATCCCTTTGCTGCAGCTGCCACTTTTTCCTATTAAACTCGCAGCCCCTGTTACTACACTGCTGACTCTCAATACCTACATCTTTCTCATCATGCAAAGGGACACAGCTGTATTCCAAGCCTGCAGTTAGCTCCAGAATCAGTGAACTGCTCAGGTTCAAACATGGACAATCAGCTCTTTAAGTACAGCAGCAAGAGTTGTGATGGAACTAAACTACACCATTAGTAGCTAAAATTTGACCAAGGATTCCCCAAAATGTCCTCTTAAAAGAGATATTAAACCCTCCCATGACTTCTCTGAAACCAATTTCTCATTCCTAGCAAGTACATATGGCTCACCCTGAATAATATCATGTTTATTTCCATGCATGAAGTCCCAAAGACATGTTGTGTTTCTCAGCTCAAGTGAGAATTTGCCTTCACCCATCACCACTGCCAGTTAGTGCAAAGGATTCCATTTCAGCAGAGGACAAGACAGACACATCCCACCCTTTGGGCAACGTGTGGGGTAAAGATGAACATTTCAGGTCATGATCAATGCACAGCAGTGCATGGGGCGGCCCCTATAGAGATGTGCCCATTAGCTCCCATTACAGCTCCCTTCTGTTGTCAGTTAAGGGAAGAGCAAATTCCCTGCATCTATGAAATCGAAGTTCCCAGTAAGTCATATAAACACACTCCCTATTTGTGTGATGCTTTGAAACAGTCTGAAACGAGGAGCCTTGGACAACATGAAAGACTCACTGGGAAAGGTTACCCAATATCAAACTAAATTTGGTTACAAGGAGTTAAGGCTTTACCAGGCATCTGAACCCCAGAGGTCTGCCCAACTACCAAACATAAGAACTGCCACCTCTCATTGACATTTCTCCAGAAGCAAGATGCTCTAATTGTTCTGAGTGCTGCACAACAGCAGAGCTGTGAGCTCCTGGATGAGGGCTGCTGCTTTGTGGTGCTCCTCCAGGGCCAGGCAGAGCCCAGCCCAGTGCTTTGCAGAGCTGCAGCATTTCCAAAGCCAACTGTGGTACCCAGCCCAAAACAAAACCTAATTGTAAAATGCTCAGAATGATCCCTTTCCCTGTTTACATTTCAGTTTGCAGAACAAGCAAAATCAATTTCCCCCATCTTTCATAAGAATAAAATGACTCTGTGGTCTCTGATAGGAATAACCATGGGAAGGACTGTGCTCCAGATGATTACTTTGCTGAACTGCAGCTGTCTGAAACAACAAGGAAGGCAAAAGTGAGAGCAATAAAATCGCCTTCCAATTGAAAGTGAATGACAACGAACGTTTGGAAGGAACGTCATGAAACCAAACAAGCAGTTCTGTAAAGCTGTCTAAGCTGTCACAGGAGATTATGCACTACTCACCTTTCCTTTATAATGAAATAATAATCAGCCAGCATTTCCTGTTCCCCTCCCTACCCCAGATTTTATATTTTAAGTAAGGAAGACCTGTAAGAATCCTGCTGTAACATCTCCTTGGGTAGCACTGCCTGCATTCCAAACCAACAAGTTAATTGCACTGAGGCTACAGGAGGAGTTCTGGAAGAGCGAAAACAAATCCATTTTATTCTCTTAAGTCAAAATACACATCACAGAGCAGGCATGTACCTGTCACCATGGCAATTTAAAGTCATTCTATTTGTTTTCTTTACACATCTCTTTAGGCAGAAGGACATGGGCAGCACAGCTGCTGGGTTTTTGAGAGTGCTTTGTTCATTCTGAAGGTTACTGCAGTCCTAAAGTAACGAGATTTTCAGCATTTGCTATTTCTCTTTCAATCGCACTCCTGATCTGACCAGATTTAACACAGAAATCCCATTAAAGTCTAACCCATAAAGTCCAGAGAAATATCTGTGATTCTCAGTAAAATAATCTGTTGCTTTCATGAAGAGATGAGTGAAGGGTCTGTGAGTCAGTGGTGAAGCTCACAATCCTCAGCTCCCTGATGAAGGCCATGTGGGCACTTCAGTGTATTTGCTTCTCCTGGAACAAAGCAACTCAATGCAGACACGAGGCAAGGCAGCACTGCAGAGCTGCCTGCAAACACACCTCTACTACTGCTGTCCACTGCCACTTAGTGAGAAGAAAAAGTGAAAACCAGTAATGATGACTTTTAAACATAACCAAAGGAAAACTGAGGCCAGAAATCAGGAACTTACCTGCAATCTCTATAAGCACCAAAAAGATGGAACAACCCATCGAAGCGCTCAGTCTCAGCTATCCGTAGGGCACAATATGAGCTTAGATACAGGAAGGCTGAATCCCAGCTTAGCAGCCACCCTGAGCTTACCACTCACTCACCTTGCATGCTCCAACAAAATCCCTTTATATTTATTTTATATCCATCATGCTGAGCATTGCAGATACACCCATCAAGCCACTCAATCTCATGCAGTTTTACTTTAACACGATCTAATCTGCTCCTATGCTGTAAGAGACACTTTCCTTCCCCTCTCTGCCTTTCTTTCCCCTCAACCATTTCCTCTTAGCATCACCCCATGTGCCAATAGTGCAAACAACTGCTGAACTCATGTAATGAGTTTCTCTTTTGGTTGGAGAACACTGCCAGGCAGCCCAGTGCCTTGGCCTCACCTACCACATGGCAGCATGAGCCCAGCACGAGTGAGGCATGAAAACAGGGATGGAAATCCCAAGAAGGAATGAAAGAAGGAAGTCCCAGCAGAACTGCTGTAGATTTGTGTCAGGCTATTAAGGAAAGCATATGTAACCACAGACTCTGATTTAAGCATCACATGATCCAAACTTTGCCTTCTCCTTTCTGAAAAGAAAATACAATTCATTATGAGAAAAGCTCTGCTCTTTATCAGGGAAATCCTACCAGCTATCATGCTGATGCTTTGAGGCTGGAAATTTTCAAAAGATTCTGAAACTGAGAAGTCACAGTTCTTGAGAGAAGCAAGAACAGTGAGAGATAGCTGAGAAAGGACAGAGCGTAAAAAAAAGTTAAGGCTGACACTTGTCACAGGCATGGCACTGTGCTTCTTGCCACCACTTAACTGGAACTGCACACACAGTAAAGGATTTGTTCCTTAACGAGAGCTGCCACAGATCACACTGGGATTTGCCTAACACTGCATATCACCACACCTGGAATGAGGCTTCAACACAGCTAGACAAGATTTCAAGTGGGCAAAGAGCGTGTACAGGCAAGAGCATCTACTTAAAACCAACACTACCAGCAGCATCAGGCAAAACCACAACTGATGCATAGCTACGTCTCTTAGAAGCACCAAGCAAAGGAGCTGCAGTGAGTGTTTTTATTGAGCTCAGCTGCATAGGACTTCCCTTCATGCACCAAGGCTCCCTGCCATGCACAGACAGATGCTCCAATTGGGATTTCACCCATTTCCTTTGAAGAACGCAGTGTTTGTGGAAAGTGAGGGCCAACTCTGGGATTCCTGTCTGTGCAGCAGCACACACAGCCACACACACAAAATGCTCCTCTCCTGGTCCTGCAGACATCCCATCCCACCTGGGGCACTGCACAGCTTGGGGCAGCAGCGCATGGAGAGCAGCCAGGCAGGTGGGGGAGAACACAGCACCCCAGGGCTGAGCAGGAAGGCTGAAAAGGAAGAGATAGCAGGAGCCCAGCCCGGTGAACATCAAAATGCTGCTTTGGTTCACGTATATTTTCTTTAAAAGCATGCACAAAATAGCTTGCTTTTTTTTTTTTTGTGAGGTTCAAACAACTTGATGTTGTCAGGAAAGCTTCCACCAAAGCACCATGCTGTGCAACTTGAAAAAACAATCACTTATTCTGCACAGCTTCCCTACGATCTCTTAGAGACTCTCTAGCAAATCTTTTAATTGCTGTCGCAGAACAAACTGACAAAACGAGCACCGACACTGTCAAAATAATAGCAACTAATTTTTCAAGTGAGAACGTGCCAAATTGTTCTGCACTGGCGAGTTAATAGTGAAGAATCTAGAGCTATATTTTTATTTTCACATCCCTTACATCTCTTTAATAACATTCAGATTTTACTATTTGAAAATTATTTGAGATGTCAAGCACAGCTTTACTTCAAGATTCACAGAATCCTGTAATTGAAGAATATCTGGAGTTGGAAGGGACCAAAATCTCCTGTTTCTGCACAAGGCAGAAAAGGAAAAAACCCGAAGGTACTGCAGTTGCCTTTTTTTCGTTTGTGTGTGTAATGAAATACTACAGCATGGTCAAGGAGTAAATTCAGTAAGAAAACAAGATCTCGTAGGGAAGAACATCACGGTGATTGCTGAGAAGGGTACATCAATCAGGGATCAGAGGGCAGCTGGAGCCACCAGCCTGCCTGGGGAGCTCACCTTATGGACGGGTCTTTTCCAGATCCAACCATCCCCAACACTGCAGCACAGGACTCACAGTAAAGCTGCTGTACTCCAATACTGAAAATATCCACCTGAAGTAGCTGCCATCTCCTCCACAAGGCTATTGGAGCACAAAGAAGGAATCTGCAGTTTCAAGACCTGACCTTTCTGAAACTCCTCCAGCAGAAGCCCCTGTAAGCCAGCTGGGAATGGCTTTTCATGCACTTCAATACCTGCGAAAAAGCTGAAGGATATTCTTGAAAAACAGTCACTACCACTTCTCTTTGAACTCAGTGGAGCACCAGCCAGCCCTCACCTGACTGGGGATGAATTCACGTTTTTAGAAACAAAACAGAAATAACAACTAAATACGAACACTTAAATAAAACTTAATCCAAATGTGGGTTAAGTTTAACATAAGTGGTTATTTATAATCAGATTAAGATATGTAGGATGATCTCACAAATCAAGCCTTGGTATAGTCTGAAGAGTATAATTAACAGGCTTTAGTAACAAATCCCATTAAGGCAGATTTTTGGTGCTTGGGTCAGTGACTCAGTGAAAGCCCACTGCACAGCCAGCCTTGTTAAGCACCCACCATACAGCAGCAGTTCCTGGGTGCCTAACGATCAGAGAAACAAAGAGGTGATGCTATAATTGTACCTCACTCAGTTTCACATTTCAAAACACTGGAGTCAGCTTCAAAATATGCCATTCACTCCAAATGGGGAGCACCGGGCACAAGGCTGGCTATCAGAAGATGAATTCCTCTTCGCCTCCCACTCCTCTACAAAGAGCAGGCTGCAGCTCAGCAGCACAGAGTGCAGCCAGCCTGCAGCATCAGGAGGGCTGACTGCTCTGCCAGTGCTAACATGTGGGCATAACCATCTTACCTGCACCCACAAATATTGGATGTGACGTTACACCAATTTAAATGAGTCCATAGCATTAACAGTTACAGCTGTCTTTTTATCGGTATAGGTTTTATTTTTATTATTTTTAAGCTCTCTGGAAGGCAAATTCTGGCCCCACTTCTCCCAGACACAGAGGCTGCTCTGTTCCTGTGAACTCCTCACTGTAAACAACCTCACGTCTCTGAGCAAACTGCTAAGGTAGAGCAAACTGCTCTGCTGTGCATGTCATATGGTCAGCCACGTCCTAGCCCAGCACCACCACGCTCGTCTCCACACCACATCTCCCATGGATGGTGCCTCCCAGTGCAAAAACAGCAGAGAGAAATAAGCAGCAGCAGCACCACTTTGCAATGTGTGAACTCTTCCCACCAAGGCTGGCTGGCAGCAGCAGCAGGCAGCACTTCTGTTTAGATAGGGCTGACTGCCAGCACCAGAAAGTTTCGCTATCAGCACTGCAGATGACTGATACGATCTGTAACACACAGCAAACCTATTATGTTGTTTTGTTGTGTGTGTGGTTGTATACATAAAAATAAGGGGTAGTTAAGGAGCTGCACGTCACACAAGGGCTCTGCACACTGCTGCTGCCATCATCATTGAAGCCATTTCTTCACCAACTAATAAATACGTGATCTTCAGAGAAAACGTAATTATGTGCAACACCATGGGGGGAGGGACAACATCTCTTTCCTGATCCAGCCTCCTAACTGCAGAAATCCCTTCCCATGTTAAGCAGATCATGCTGAGAGTACTACCAGTATTGCACTTTTAATTTTAAAGAGCCTGAAAACTATCAGTACCTGTGATAGCAAAGAGGCTAAGAAACATCGTGTCAGCTTCAAAGAAAGGTGGATGGCTTTCATGAACTTACCTCTAACTTTGTCACTTCTGAATTTTCATTATAAACATTTTCACCTATCAGCCTTGTGTTTTGAGCCACCTGTACACCAACCAGCATTCCCTTTTAAAAGGGTACGTGCCCAGAATAAGTCTTAAACTTAAAACTCCCATGGGTCATAACCTCACTGGCATGTTTTAAAGCCTTGGATCTTTGAAAGCCTCTCCCACCCAGAGACAGTTCACGGTTCCTAAAGCAGCAGGGTGACCTCAGAGCCCCAGGCTCAAGAGGAAAGAGTCCACCAGCAGCACGCACAGCCTCGCTGGAGCTTTGGATGCACCCTACACAGAAGGCAGTGCCCATGGGCATCGGTCCTGTGTCAGCACACAGCAGCCAGTCTGATCCACCGCCGCCAGCAGACACGTGTGCCGCATCAATAACATCACCTGCAGCTGGAAATAAACACAGATGACCAACCAACCACTCCCTCCTCCCAGCCTCCTTCACGCCAATAAATCTCAACCTGCCTGTTTGAGCAATGTTTAATCATAAACAGTTTTGAACATGCTCCAGCACATAAACAAAGGTGAGTAGGAGAAAAGCGAGGAGCCCGATCCATGCTGCTGAACCATGGAGCAGCGCCAAGCAGGAAACTGCTGAGGAATGGGATGCAAGCACCTGGCATTCATTTAAACAACCACCATGCAACATTAAAGCACACAGAACTGCGACCACAGGAGGTTTTCAAGGACTAAATGCATTAACATTCTTGGTTCTTTTAAAAAGGAGTTAAAAAAAAAAGAAAAACCAAATTGCTGAGAACACCCACTTAGATGTATTAAAAGTAAACTACCATCATTGATCTCATCCCACTGCCATCTCCAATGCAGTCATCTTGATTCCCTTCTGTGCTGCTAATCAAGCTAAAATTAACTCCTCTCCTCCTGCTCATTGCACGTGCCAGCAGCAGCACAACCAACACGGGCAGAATCGATTATTCTTCAATGCTGGGGCATCTTCTGGAGACACAAATTCATTTTGAAGGGGTTTTGCTCTGACAGCAGATATCAGAGATAAATATCAGAGATATTTATCTTGCCCTAGCAATCAGTTTTGAGCTGATCTATTTTAGATTCTGGTGTGATTTCTCAATGGAAAAAGAAAAGCCAAAGCAAAAACAAACCCCCAACCCTATCAGATAACACCCGTTAAACAAAGCTAAGCACAGATCAATTGGCAGAATGACAGAAGCAGAAAAAAGATCCCTCACATTCTGAAGATATACATTCTTCAAACGTGCTTGACAGCAGCCGGGGTTGTGCAATTAAAAACAAAAAAGAAAAACTGATGCACAGCACAGTGGCAAATTGGGTTATTTTACCCTCCCCTATTATAACGCACTGTCCCACTGGGTTAACTCCAGGCATGAAGGACAGCTTGTATGGCACAGGGCAGGACAGCAGCTATTTATGTTCTGCTGTCACATCCCCATCCCACCACCATCCTTCATGTGGTGCTCACAAACCCTCTGCCATCAGGCTTCCATGCCAGACACTACACCAGCTCTCGGATCAGGAGCGAGTTGTGCTTTCCAAGGTCTCGGAGGCACTCTTGTAGGCATACTGAACCTCCACCGAGTCCCCCAGATCCACAGCACAGCTCCCAGCCCTGATGGCTGATGACACCCGCATGCAGCACAGGGCAGCTGTGGCCCCCCAGAGTGCAGTTGCTGAGCACCCAAACTGACAGCGGTTGGTTTTCTGGAGACATCACAGCCACGGCAAGCACCCTGCAGCACATGTTCACCCACGCACTGTTTCTGCTACTCCCCATTCATCATGGGCTGAGTTTTCCCCATCCACGACAGCCCTGAAGATAAGAGGAGTCTGGCTTCAATAGTACCACATCAGAGACCACAAGAAGTGACTCAGCAGAGCATGGCCACTACCAGCATCTCTCACTTCTTCCTTGCTTCTGTGAAACTGGAGAGCCCTTCTGAGCACCCTTCCAAGCCTGATCTTGGTTAAAATTGAAAAGGTCAATATTCGCTATTTTCCTCCTTCACTCATCTTGGCAGAAACACTCAACTAAGTAAGTTTCTCCCCCAATCACAAACCACAATTAACACCTACCCCCGCGCCAAAAAAAACCCCACCTGCACCCACGCTCTGGGGAACTTCCCCCCCCAACAGCCTCTACAAAGAGTTCTGATTTCAATAAGTAGCAACCACGGAGCTAAACACGCGGTGACACATGGAACAGGCAGCAGTGCCAGGGCTGGACCCTGCAGCCGTGCCGTTATTCATTTCCATACCTAACTCAACACCAAGCATCTTAAGGCTTGGCTCAATGCTGGGGAATTTCCAGCTTGCCATAGAAATGTGGCCACACGCAGCTCTGTCCTAACCCATTTTCCTACTTCCCAGCTTCTTCTTTATTACTATATGAATTCAAGTATTTCTATACCCTAGAGAAGGAGAAACTGGCCACCTAAAACGATCAGAGCATTAGATCTCTTAATAACCACCAGGGAAAGAGGCATTTGTTTCAGCATCTTCGTTGGATCCACTACAGCAGTTTGATTCTCATGTAAATCTCATTTGCAATGCCATCAACTCACTTCTAATGGGCCATTCATCACGGAGGGCTCTCCTTCAAGCAGCCAGCTGGTCTCCTTGAAAGGTCTCCCAAGCCACCGAGGAGACTTGCTTCCAAAGCTGAGAGCTACCTACAAACACATTAGCGAAAGCTGTGCAACACAAAATAACCTCCGTAAAGCTCAAAGCTCTTGATTCCCACACATATACTCCAGAAAAAAAACTTGTGTGGGATGCTGCTAACCTTTGAATTCAATCAGACTCTAAGAGGGCTCTAACACAGAGCATGACTGTGATGTATTTTCCTTCGAGGCTGGTTCAGCTCATTTAGAAAGTGATTTGCAGGGAGCCAATGTACTATTTATGTACATTATAAAAAACGACCCATATGGACTCAGACTTTGCAAAATGCTCACTCCAGTCCGTTCCACTCCCTCTGAAGACATTCACAACTCACTCAATGCCTAGCAGAGGAAGGCAGGATCAGTGTTTTAAAAGCTGCTCTGAGGGTAATTTAGATGTTTTAAAAGCTGGCATCGTTTGGACTCAGAGCCAAAGGAGCATCTGGGGCGACACAGAGCATCTCTCATGTGTCTACAAAGTGACACCCACCTGCAGTCTCCATGATGCTGACATTGAAACTGAAGGTTAGAAGAGGAACCCAAGCACAATTCGGTATGACAAAATTTTCCTATTAAAGAAGCAGGAAAGAAATCCATCTTGCTGTGATTTTATCCTAAGGCAAAGGTGCACCGGATTGCCTTGGGACAGACACCCAGCAGGACATGGTTAAGATGGTAAACATTTTAAAATAATCCCCAAATTCAAGTATTTTAAATCCTACCAGAATATATGAATGTGCTGAGGACTTTCTTCCATGCAAAGAGCTTCACCAAGTAAAGTGACAACGACACATGCACAGTGACAGTCCACATGCCAGCTGCCTCCACAATGGTGCCATTACCTTAAAATTAGGACATTTCTGAGAGTTAATTTCCCATATTGCTGGCATACCCTAACGTCCCTACCTCCTTCACTTCCATACACATACAGACCTAGGGAAACATTTCAATCTGGTGCATGCATCTTACTGCAGATTTGGAATCACTGTGCAAGAAAGAAATGTTTCCCAGGTTCATTCTGAGGGTTAGCTGGCAGCAAATTGCTGATCTGGGACACACTGGTGTAAACAGCCCACGTGCAAGTCCAGACTAAGTGACTGCACCTATTTCTAACAGCTGGTTTGCATACCTCATTTATAAAAAAAACACATTAGCAACATTTTTATTGAACCAGTGCATATAAGGAATGCACTTCTTAGGAGAATATTCTCCTAAGAACTCCTACACTTGAAGGAAACATCAGTGCTTGCCTTAATATTCCAATCAGAAGAGCATTAGCAGCACAGCTTGCTTTAGCCTTTTGACTTCCTCCACAGGCATCACCCGGGCAAAGCCAGCTTCATTATGGCTTGTCTCACCTTGCTGAGCTGATAGTTCCACAGCCAAAGGGACAGGACAGAAGGTGGCAAAGCCACCCAATTGCCTGCCTCGTTGACAGCCAACACCCCTGCACACATGGCAGGCAGGCAGCCAACCCAAGGGACAGCATCTTACGCAAGCCATGAAATAATCCAAAAAAAAAAAAAAAGATCAGTAACTACCTAGCAGTTGGCATTTCTCCCACACCAAGAGCTGACTTTAGTTTGGGCTACACCTCAAACTGAATATGAAAAGCAAAACCATTCCTGGTCTACCCATCGGATGGAAGCCAAATTTGCCTCGTATGTTTTGTCCTTTCCTCCTCCCACACGCTCCAGAGTTGGAGCATTTCGGAGTCCATGGTTCTTATGCCCTGGAGAGAGGAAAGGCCTTCAGTTGCTCAAGAGCAATTCCTTCAGCAAGTGCACGAACTGGCTCTGCAGGGAGTCCAGTCGTGCTCACTGGTGGCTTCTGTACGTGGCCTTAAGGGAGACGGAAGATTAAACCAGTTTGTGTGGGAAGACTTCCCAAGCCTCTCTTCAAAGCCGCACAAAGCAGAAAAAAAAAAGGCCTTAGCTCCAATGTTGTATTTCAGGGGAGGGGAAGGATGCCTTTTCCATTGTGCCTATGGCACTCCGGAGAGTTATTTTGTCTCTTCGCTCTGCTCTAGAAGATGGAGTGGATTTTTACCCGTACATGGAAAGATACAGACTTAGACACCGTTTCAAGAGTGTTCCAGCAAGCGATAATAATGTGCTTTCTTCCATCTATCCTCCTATTCTGATCACCCAGCATGTATAACAACCAAAGGCTGTCCATCTTCGCTCCCTCTGCTAAGGTAGAATTCCCAGCTCATTTCTGCTTTCTCTCTCCCCAGCTGTCAACATGTCATCAGGCAACAGGAAAATTACCTACCCGGTATGCTGAAAGGAGGGAGAAAAACACCGAAACAAATTGGAGCCCACACATACACAACAAGTGACAGCCCAAGAAATTAAGCTCCTTTTTGAACTACTAAAAATAGACTGGGAAGGGAGAGAAGGGACTATCAATCAAATCTTACTCAGAGTTGCTGAATATTCAAAGAACAGGCTTCTCACTGAGTGCTCTCTCAAGATTACTTGAAATTTTCATGATAAAAAATGCACGAGGACAAGAAGGAAGGAGTAGAACGAGGAGCAAAATACACAAGACAGAAGTGGATACAGAGTATTAATTAGGCCATTAAGACCCTTAAATGTTTTACTGTCCAATAAAATATGCATTTCATAAAAATTAAGCGTCATGCAAAAGTAATGCACACATGGATTTTATTGAGCTGCTCTAAACGAACCGAAGATGTAAATCACCAGCAGGACAAGAGTGAGCAGACATTAACTGCATCTGCATTAGGAAAACAAAGAATATACAGCTGGAAAGAAACTGTTATTCCTTTACCTGTGGGATGTTGGTGCTGCACCTAATGACAAGCAGCCTGCAGTACACTGCAGTGGGAAGAGTTACAAACACTTGAAAAAAGCCATTCTATGATTAACACTGGATTATTCACTGGAATGAGCAAATGCATTTAGACTGTTATTTGCACTCACAATTAGTCAATTAACCAAATAATCTGGAAGTACGTTAAGATGTCTTTTCACAGCCCACATTTAGAAGACAAAACGCTGCTTCAGCCTCTTCGCCCTACAGATGGGCACAAAATATCCCCTCAAAGGATCCTTACTTCCCCAGAGCCTCACCTCCCCTGTTTCTCAGGGTGGATCTGCACTCTGCTGTACCAGAACTGTGACATCTGACCTAAATCTCCCCTCGTTTAGTTTCAAACCATTCCCTAATTGTCCTATCACTATCAGACCGTGTAAAAAGTCGCTCTCCTGCTGTTTATCAGCTCCCTTTAGGCATAGGAAGCCTGCAGTGAGGTCTTCTCGAAGCCTTCTCTTCCCCAGGCTGCACAACCCCAGCTCACAGCCTGTCCCAGCTGCAGAGATGCTCCACTCTCTGAGCATCTCCATGCTCTCCTCTGCGCCCACCCCACCAGCTCCATGTCCTCGGAGCCCCACAGTGGCTTTTTGGGCACCCAACCACCCCCATTCTCAGAGCACACCAACACTCCAGCTGCAGGAACTTTGGGCCGTGGCATTCAGCAGCCACTGCTGCACAAGGGCCAGTCATCAGCCTTTATTTGTATGGCATAAGCGGTGAATTCAAGTAGTTTCCTGTTCTTTACCAACATCCTGTTGCCACATCTACTCCTCCAGGAAACTGCAACACCGAGCAAGAGAACTTGGCATCCCACAGAACAGCCCCGATGACAAATGGCAATCAGAGCAGTTGCTAAGAGCTTCCTTGCAAAGAACACAACCACATCAATCCGGTTGTCATTTATACACTTGGTTATTCTGCAGAAGACCGCGTGGCCCATCTTCTGAAAGAAAACAAAATAGATGGTTCTTTGGAGCACAACGCACATGATTCGCTACCTCAAGTCAAAACCGGAACTGTGCAGCGAGGATGCTCACCCCAAAATAACCGAGATGTGAATTACTACAGATCTCATGATTTTTCTTCCAGTTTCTGTAAAAGCAAAACCTCTCAGACTCATTCATCCCCTGGAGTTCTATATACAGCAACAGCGCTCACTGGAAGAATCCCGCAGTCAGCTGAGCATGCATGTCATGACCAAGAGGCTGTTAGCACAACGTTCCCCCAGCACAACGTGAATCCACATTTAAGCCTTCAAAGCTGAGGCTCTGCACAAGAACGCACAAGACAAGCGTGGCATGTTCTGCTTAGATCCATCTTTTCATAGTCAACACATCAGCTAAGCCGAACTGAGCTTGGTTTAAAGGAATACATAAGGGAGCTACGCAGTGAGCTTTCATAGCACTGGTTTATATTCACAGCCTGACTTACAGCACTGCTATTTTTGAATCAACAAATCGAGCGCCGGTTTCATGTAATGAGAAGCTTTCCTTAAACATTTAACATAAGCCATGACAAATTGAGCTGCGTAGCTAAGAGTTATTGCTTGACATAAATTCCATAATTAAAATAAAGTAAGGCTTTATCGCAGTCTTGCTGTGCAACAAAAAACCCATTCAGGTCTTTGAAATCAGAGCATGAAAAATGTAAGATAAAGAACTAAGATAGCAAACCTTTAAAGAGTTCCTAGCAGGAGTAAAACCACCATCCACCACAGCTGCAGCACAGCAAATGATGCATTTCGAACAAAGAACCACCGCCACGCTGCAAACACAGATTATGCAACGCTTAAGAAGTAGAACTACACGAGGAGCTCTCGGAGTGCTTCAGAAACAACGGCGCAGGACTTGTGGTTATGTGGTCAGAGCAGTTCCTGGGCACTGCAACAGCATCGGCCTCAATGCAAGAATGGGGGCTGAGCAGCTTGTGAGCTCATCAAACATTGCGTACATCTCCACTTTCCCGGAGTATGGCAGCTTTTATGTGAAGCTGTGCCCTGAGCTACCGGCCAGCACTGCCCAACCCCTCTGAGGAAGGGAATGGAGCACTGCTGAGCTCAGCTCTCTGTTCCTGCTTGGGTGCAGAACCCAATGGCAGCGACAGCCGTGCTGCCCCAGCACGACGTGAGCTGTGCACTGCCACAGAGATTAACACACGCATAGGATTTCTTCAGATCAGCACCCTCAGATGTGCTCTGAGCACTGGATTATTTATTTATGCCAAGTGTTAGTACCTAGGAAAATCCCTTTATAAATAAGGCAGCCTGTTCATAATAAAATGTCACATGTACATTACATTGCCAGCTTATAACAGGGCCTATACACAGATAGAAATATATATATGTATTTAACTCCACATAGCCATACATCTCCTTTCCGTGCATTTTACACTCTAAGAACAACTCCATTCATTGCTTCCATTTCCTAAATCCCAAGGAGAACTTCAGGCTCAAGAACTTTTTAACGCTTATAAATCTCCTACTGAAAATATCAATTTACGCTGAAAAAAAGAAAGTTTCAGCTCCATTAATAGTTCTACTGCAAAGCCACAGAACAGGCACAAAGGCCACAAGCAAATATCCCATGAAATATTCACAGGCAAGCACCATTTTCCAGCCACTGAGCCCCCAGTTCAGAAAGCTCAAGTGCCATTATCAGGCTACGCTCAATCAACATTTGCAGTTTTTAGTCAATAGGACTTTTGTACTTAGGAGCATTTGAAAACCTGACCCGTAGCTGCTTAAAATTCAGGTTAGCAAGCTCAGCTTCCAGCTTCTGTCTCAGATCCCTCACTTCCAGGGGTGGAAAATGCTTAGTTTAATTATTGCAAGTCTCCAGCTCGTTACTGTTGCTTCTAAAACCCGAGTTCATTCTGAAGATTGCAAAGAAAAGATTAAAAATCCTGTGTTGAAATGATGCTGTAAACACTTGATTATATGGTAAGTCTGAAGCAATTATTGTCTTAAACGGGAATAATTACTTTGGGTAATGACTTCCACATTATCTTCAGCTTTAACTTGTATCGATAGTTTCAAAAAAGACCACAGCACACCCTGCCAATAGTCTGGAGGTTTCTAATATAAGCCCAGGTATTTCTCCCCAGATTTCCACTAGCATAGCTAAGAACAGCTTCTAGCAATCCTTAGTTTTATTTAAGCACTTAATCTAAGTGCTTCCATGATTTCATCTTGATTTATCTGAACGCTTGCTGCAGTGCGACACTCGCGTTAATTAAACAGATTAAGGGGCATTCGGCTGCACTGCGGCCCTCCGCTTTTCCACCCACTTTGTTTCTAACTATCATTAACCTCGAGGAAATGCCCTCCTTGTTGGTCATTACTGCTTAATTATACTCCACAGTTATGTCATCACATCTGTGAAATATAATCTTCCATAACACAGCTGTGAAAGGCGATCCGCCCGGCCGGCGGTGAGATCCTGCTCACGGCAGATGACAGAACGCACGATGGAGATGGAGGAAGCGGTGCAGAGCTCCTCTCCAAGGCCCTTGGTTGAGAACAGGGCTGCTGTTTTGGGAGGTATGGGGAATCTTCAGAACGAAACACCTCCAACTCATCCTATTCCTCCCATCCCCACCCCTCCCAACAAAGCCTTCTGTAGATTTGAAGGATGTTTGCTTCCAAACTCAGAAGAAGGTTTATAGCACACGAGTTTTGTAAGAGTGAAATGAGAGGAAACCTCAGAAATGGAATGTGTGAGTCCAGGATTTATGTTTTAGCATGAATTACATGTGGAAGATGCTTTTTTTCCTGGAACCCCCTGCTTCCACTCATGATCTCGTGATGCACAATCACTCCTTTGCTTGTAATAGCAGAATACAGCAGTGACTGCACTGACACAAAGGAAATAGGACTTGGCAGATTTTTTGCTATCCTTTTTAAAAAACAGATAGCAAAAAGAAAAGGGATGGCTATTCAAACGAGCAGCTCTAAGAGATTACCATCACAAGGACCTTCATCTAAATCATCAAATGGAGCAGCCATTAATTCTAAAACTTAATACCAACCATACATTTTACTGGCAGACAGAGATGATGTGGCTGTACCAAACAGGGCTGTGATATTACCACAAAATAGTACGCAGGAAAAAAGAAGTACAGCTGGAATTGTAAAGTCTGTGTACTAAGACTTATTTCCACTTCTTACCCCCCCCCTCCCACTCTCATATTTTGGCAATATTAGCTGGCTAGCAACAAGCACACAGACTGCTCTGCAGAAGAGAAATGGCACCGAGCAGCGCTTTGTTTGCTCACTCAGTGGGTGCGTGTGGGGCTGAGGGTGCAATGGGGAAGGGAGCTGGCTGATGTTCCACGCCTGGAGACAAAAGCAGGCAGAAAAAGCCTCACTCAATTCTGTGCTTCAACAGGACTTTTTTTTTTTTTTTTTTTTTTTTTTTCCCCTTGTCTGGGTTACAAACCATTGCCTGGCCAGGAGAAGGCGAGGAGTTGTTTACCTGCTTGAAGTAAGGGGGCAAATTCCTTTAGATCGGTGCAAAACATTTTTCTGCTCCAGAACTCAGAAAGGGAGGAGCACACCAAGATCGCTTATGTAGCTCAAACAGTGGCTGAGCAAAGAGGATGCCTTACTGTGCAGAGCTCATAACTGCATTAAACACTTCCCTGCACAGCGAAGGAGAAGGAAAATTGCTGTTCCCACTCCAGAAGTCAAGAGCAAATGGAGGGGGTGGGGGGTGAACAGGCAACCAACTCCCTGCTTGAGAGGGAGCACAATGCTTATGATTAACCAAGTGAAGAAACAGGACGGCAGGGAGGGGAGAGCTTGCACAAATAAACCCAGAACCAGAGGGAGCGACGCAACAGAGCTGCCCTGGGCTTTGGGTGGTCTTGTTTTACAAAGCAAGATTAATTAAACTGACACTGAAGGACATCTCTTTCAGAAAATGAAACACGTTACAAACTAAAATGCCTCGGAGAGCGAGTAGCTAGGGAGTTATAACCAAATTACTAAGTACAAAATGAAGCAGCCTGCAGAGGAAATGAGTAATTAAAAAACCCTCCCCTGAGCAACAGGCTGGCTAGAGAGGGATAACTGCAGGACCCTTGTGCTGGAGGTGTGCGGTACCAGAGCCAAGTGCTGCTGGATGGAAACAGATGTTTCATGCAAACAGCCAACAGCGTCGTGGAACACAATGAAACATCACCCCTGCCCTCACAGAGTGCATCAGCCACAGCCTGCCCAGCGTGGCCTGAAGGATGCATGCAGGAATTACATCACCCACTGCCACCACACTGCCACCTCCGGGGCGAAGCTCTGCAGTAGTTGGACAGTGCTCAGCAACCATAAACAATATTTTCAGAGGAAGAACATGATTAACGGCGACCTCATCGTTCTTTCTGGGCCTTCCCCAAACAAGAAAGCTTATTTAAAATAGAAAGATGTCTCCGCAGCCTTCGGCGCTTTGTGAGTGGAGCAGAAGAACCCAGGGCACTGCTCTGCAGGGGTCCTGGTGGGCAGCACCACCTCTGCTCCAAAGAGACCCAACACACAATTGGCCAACCCGAAAACATGCGCTCAGACAAAAGCGATTCTCCAACTTTTTCCACTAAAACTTTTCCAAGGAAGACAAACCCTGGGCGTAGCAAGCTTCAGCCCACTGGGGAAAGCCTTCCTTCTCATTCATCTTCTGGGAATCCCTGAAGGGCCACCAGTTGGACACCAGCCTGTTGGCAGCAGCGTGCGGGAGAAGCACCACAGAAGAGGAGCACCCTACGGTGAGGAGCTCACGTTTCTTCCCCAGATGCGGCTCAACCGGCCGCTACCCCAGCCCTGCTAACACCCCCTGTTATGGTCACGGGCGGCTGGAAGGTGGCATCCCCTGCAGACGTTGAGGTGGATCCGCTGCCTTCAGCGAGCGGAACCCCTTCCCCACCGCAGCCCTCCAGCAGACACACGCAGCCACCCTTCTGCCACCTCCACGCCAGGCATCCCTCAATTCTCCTCTGCGGGCCGGGGGAGGCCCTCAACTCCCCATCCTCAACAGCAGCCCCTCGGAGGGAGGAACCACCACCGCTCCCTCCTCAGCTCCCCACGGCCCGGAGGACTCTCGCCGTCCCTCTCGGTCCCTCCCCCGGCCCGCGGCCCCGCAGTGCCGCCGCCCCCCCGGCCCAGCCCGACCCGCACCGGCGGCACTCACTGCGGCGGGAGCTGCAGGGCCGGGCCGCCGCGGCGCTGGAAGGCGCCGTCCACGAACACTCCGTTCTTGCCGAGGCAGCGCAGGTAGAAGTGCGGCTCCTGGAAGCTGAGCTGCAGGTGCCGCCTGGAGATGAAGCTGGAGTGGCCCATGTTGACGTCCACCGAGCCCTGCGAGGAGTTGCGGCCTATGGTGACGGCCGGCTGCCGCATGAGGAACTCGAACTCGCGGCCCTGCAGCCGAGCCAGCACCGGGCCGGGGGCGGGCGGCGCGGCCGGGGGCGGCGGCCCGGGAGGGGGCGCGGCGGCGGGGCTGCAGGGCGCGGAGCACAGCGCCAGCAGAGCCCGCGCCCCGCTGCTGTCCTCCCCGACTTCGGCCATGTTCCCAGGCAGGGAGCGAGCCAGCGTGCCGGCCTCCGGGGCGGAGCCGGCGGGGCGGGAGGGGGGAAGGACGGGGCGGAGCGGGAGCCGAGCCGAGCCGGGCCCCGCCGCCGCCGCCGCCGCCACCGCCGCCTTCCCCAGCCTCTCCCTCCAGCCCCGCCGGCCGGGCCGGGCCGGGCACCGCCGCGGTTGATAGCGCGGGGCGGGGGCAAGCCGGGCTGTGGGCTGCGGGCTCAGGGCAGCGCCGGGGGCGCGGCGCCGCCTGCAGGCACCGAGCGGTCACCGCCGGGCGCGGAGCGCCGTTACTCGGGCAGGTGCCGAGGATCCGTGCGAGCCGCTTCGTGCGGGATCCGCGCGTCGAGACGCTCCGCGGGGGCTGGCGAGGCGCTGCCGGGAGCCCCGCTTCCTACTGAGCCGCCCCGCAGCTCCCAGCCCGCCCGGCATTGCTCCTTCGGGCCCTCGCGCAAAGCCCACGGCTGCCGTTTTAATTACTGCACGGCGCTGATCGCTGCAGCCTTCTGCAGAGCGAAGCCCGTCCCGCGTAACGCTGAGGTGTGAGATTAAAAACCAATCTTTCAATGCGTTCTTTAGTGCGCGTGTTTACCTTGCATCGCATTCTTTCATACTTCCATACGTATCACAGAATCTGCAAGGTTGGAGAAGACCTACAAGATCATCCAGTCCAACCATCCGCCAGTCACCAACAGTTCTCACTAAACCATATCCCTCAACACAACGTCCAAATAGCTGTGTTCACAAGTAGTTATTGGCATTATCAAACAAAGATCACGCTCTTTGCAGCGCTTTGCAGTGTGTATGGATAGTGTATACACTGCTGGTTACATTATCTGGATTAAAATGCTACAACTTTTCTGCTCAGCCAAGCTGCTGATACTTTGTAGAATCCCAGAAAATAATACTAGTTCGAAAACCTGAGGAGAAGGAGCAGCCATAACTGCTGATTGCTTTGGCTCTGCAGCCCTTATCAAGGCTGCTCCAGAGCTGAAAGACGGAGAAAAAAAGACCCATAACCGGTCAAAAGTGCAGAGCAAAGATAGAAGGCTGTAATTAAACATGCTGGAGTCAGCCCAGGACTGCAGGGTTAATATCCCTGTTCCTGGAACTGAGCTATTCAGTGATTGCTGAGCTTTTGGGACCTGGGTCAAACATCTCACCTGAGACCTCAACTTCAATGAGAGCAATTTGTGCCACTACCGATGGAGGGGAAGAAAGACCAACGCCACCCAACAGAACTCCAGCATTGCTCCTATACAGCAGTGCTTGCCCTCTGTGGGACACAGTGTGGCACAGCAAAAGGCTGCAGTCTGCAGGGCAGGAGAGGGAAGAAAGCCATCCCTGGAGGTACATCAGCAAATGCTCATGGCTGGAAAAAAAGATGTGGTCATCTGGTAGGCGAGAGTGAGCTCATGCCATTTGTTCATTCCCACTGGGGTGGGAGAACTGCTTGGTGTGCTTCAAAATGACCCCAGGTAGCAGCAAGTGTGTGTGTGAGAGCAGGCAAAGTGAAACGGGCATTGTGTTGGAAGTGCCTAAAGAAGAGAAAGCAGCACCAGAGGGGTGTGAGGTTCAGCACATGGCTTTGGCTCTTCCAGATCCCAGCACTGAGCCATACACCCAGCAGGGCCAGGTAGGATCAGTGCTGGGTGAGGCATCCCAGGTGATGTTAGGGAGTGTTTCTGTGGTTGCATAGGAAAACAGGCTGTGGGGCTGTGCCTACAGGAGGTACCGGCAGCCCAGCCCAGCCCAGATTTGTACAAAACAGGATCAGGTGGAATAAAGAAACAGGATTGCTCCTAGCTGCTATGTATGTGTGTTCGTATCGTGCCTCAGCTGCCCATCCTCCTGCAGGATTAATTCCCTGAGCTCACTGTGGAGGCCCAGAGCTCAGCTCTAATCCACCTGCAAACAGCACCGAGGGTCCTGCAGACAAGGAACCTCTCTGCACTCCTCCGATCTCCTAATCCTGCTTAAAGTCAAAGCTGCAGTCCTAAAGTAAATGGCCAACGTAAATGCACTCGGAATTGTTTGACTTAAATTAATCTCATTCCGTATGGCTGGATTGACTTTAAAGTGGTTCATTTTCCTCGGCAGGTTTTAGATGGATGTGTCTGCAGGTGTGGCCAAACTTCCTGACTCTACACGTTGCATACCAAAATATTCAGGTGGCTGGGAGCCAGCAAACTGCAGGGAGCTGGGGGAGCAGCAGTGCTGAGAGCTGGCAGGGCCCTGGGGACAGAGGGGACAATGCAGACCCTGTGTCACCTCCTCAGTGTGCCCAGGAGTTAGTGCCATGCAAGAATTTGCCATCCTGGTCTCCTCATGTGCTCCAAATATGGGGTGTATACCCTGCCTATGCAGCCATGCTGTGCCTGGGCAGAAATAACCCACTGGGGAAAACGCTTCATAGAATCACTGAATCACAGAATCATAAATGTTGGAAAAAAACTTTGAAATCATCAAGTTCAATCCCAACCCATCCCACTATGACACCAAACCACATTCCTCAGTGCCACATCTGCCATCCAGGGATGCTGACTCCATCACCTCCCTGGGCAGCAGTGCCAGTGCATCACCACTCTTTCAGAGAATAAATTTTTCCTAATATCCAACTTGAATGATCCCTGGTGTGACTTAAGTCCCTCACCTTGCTTCAATGCCTCCGTGCAATAGGCCAGCCTTACCAGGACAGGAGATTAAACACCCAAAAAACTATCTTGAGATGGGGACAGAGAAAACAGCAAGGACAGACTCAGCGCTGTGCAGAGAATGGCACAGAACCTGGCTTTCCTTTGTCAAATATTTGTCTGGCACTGTGTCACTGCTGACGATCTTAGTGTAGCAAAATACAGCAGGAATCTGCTCGGTGCTACCGGCTGTGGGCAAATGAATGTAATGGGTTGTTATGGTCACCCAGATACCACTGCACTAGGCAAACAGAAATCTTGCAAAAACAGTGATAAAAGGGGACGTTTCTACATTTATCTGCTGGATGGCATCTGCTTAAAAATGTTTTCTGGAAATTAAATGCTGCATTTCTCCAGCACTTGATATGGCCATTCCCCATTATTGTGATACATGCAGGCCGAATGCATGTTTATCAAGTCCCTACTCTACAAAGAATCTGCCTGACTTCAGCAGCACAGGAAATCTCTTCTACCCCCAAACCACAGCAAAACTGAACAGCAGCTATGACAGCGAGGGAGATGTGAGCTGCACACCCGGCACGAGCTGCTCACTGTTTTTACCCAGCAGCTTGACAATGCACTGCTGCTAACAATGAAAACCAGTTTAGCCCTGACCTGGGAAAGGAGGAGGAGAGCAACGAAGGAAAGCAATTACCCCAAGGAAGAGAGGCTCTGCTGCTTCCATGCAAGTCCAGTCCTGCATTTCTCAGCCTGATTGGGCTCAGGATGATGCAGCTTCCACTAGCATAAAGCAAGCATCCTTAGCAAGAGGGCAGATGCTTCACAAACAAACCTAAGGGAGAAATACAAAAGGAGAAAGCAGTGTTCCCTCCAGTTCAGCTGCTCCTGCACAGCTCCCTGCAACCCTTTCCCCATTCCCTTTCCCCTTGCCCCCCCCCCAGCCACTCAGCAGGCTTTAAACACTTCCGTGCTTTCTGTCCAAGCTGATGTGAAGCAGATGGAGGCTGAGCAGCCCGTAGCTGTGGAGTTGCTTTCCCTGCACACCTGCATGCGGGGCAGCCTCACTCCTTCCTCTAGCAGTGTGGATTCTAATTCCCCTTTTCTGCTTTTAGGAAATCACAGGCTGTGACATGGGAGCAGAGGCCTCTTATGCTCCTCTCTTAGGATTTTCCTTTTAACTGAGCCATTATAAGAAATAAAAAAGAAATCTGGGCTGCTGTTTTGTTCTGAAACACGTCCAGGTGAACAAGGGCACCTGTCCCATGTGTCCTCCAACCCTGCTCCCATTCATATCCATTTTTCCCAATTCTGTTGAACAATCTGTGCTGCTAATCTGTGCTCCTTTCCAGCAGTGTCCCTCTGCCCTGCCCTGGGACAGCCCAAACACAGCAGCACAGATCCAACCCACTGCTGGGGGTCAGGGGGAGAAACAAAGCCCTAATCCAGATAGGCTGATCTGAAAGGGCTCACAGTGGAGGAGGTAAAACATCGATCCAGGGATTCTTTATTTTCCTGCACTGCTTTGAACCAGCAGAAGGCTGAAGCAAACAACACGGATGATTCAGAAACATGGTGGAAGCACTCTCAGTCCCCAAAGCTCCCAGGGATGCCAAACACCATTTTTCCTAAAGCCAATGGACCGCTGTGCTGGAATGGCCCTGGTGCTGGGAGATGGGGCTCAGTGAGATGCTGCATCTTTCTGTCACAATGAATATTTTTGCATTTCTCCATCAGCTGTGCTCCTGTTTACTGTAAGCTCCAGCACGCCGCAAACGTTTCCATCACAGTTTATTTCACTTTGACTTTTTTTTTTCTTCAAATCACACTTACCAGGACTGTATTTTCACAGCAAATTCTCAGAAATACAATAAAGACCCGGGAACATCTGATGCCCAGACTCTGCCTTTCCCTAAGACATTATGTGATCTGCTCATTTCCAATGCAGATCTGCTGTCAACTGCACTCGAATCCGTGCCAGGGAATGCCTGATGTACGAGTGCCCGTTTTGGAAAGCCTTGAACAAGACCATTTGTTGTCGAGATAATTTTACAAAACCAATACCATTTCATGGGCTGCACTTAAAATAATTCATAAACTTTACACTGTGATGTGCTATTCAAGCTTTAAACCCACTCAGCTAACTTTCTTTCTATTTGGCTTGAAACTCGGGCCTTGGTGAGATATATGACACACACCAGCTCTGAATTATTTGCTGTAGTCCTTTCTGAATGATCCCATTTTCTCACTTTCTGTCGATGTGAACAGAGAGAAAAACACACAAGCACGCAAACTTTTCAACAGCAAAAAACAACAGAACCCATAAATACAAAATCTGATATCAAACATGACGCTGCTCAGACTGAAATGATATGGTTTTGGACTTTTATGAGCATCCTGAGCCTACACTGCCTGTCTGCTGCTGCAGTGAGGTCTGTGTGGTGTCTGGAGGGCTGGGAGCAGCTGATCTGAAATATCTTACTTTACAACCTGCCTGAGAAGCTGGAAAGCTGGTAAAGCTGCAGTTTGCCCAGTGTGATTACATAAGGTTTAAGCAGAAAACCCACAGCCTGGATGCTGGCTGTCCCAGATGCAATGATCCCAGCTGCCCTCTTCTCTGCAGGTACAAACCTCACACAGAGGATCAGGGCGATGTGTAATCACTTCTGTCCAGTGAGCATCACCCCCAGTAGCCCCCACCCTGTGTCATCCAGCCCTGCTGACAGCTGCATCGAGGTCTTCTTTAGTGAATCCCCCTTCCAGCAATGCACAACCTCCCCATCATCCTGCAGGCGAAACGCTGTGCTTCAAAAGGAAAAGAGTAGAGCACTGTGCAAAGACGTGCTGGAAAGAAAGGAAAAGCTCTGGGTTCAGCTGCTGTCACCCAGTCTGTGGCTCCGAGCATCTCAAGTTGGGTTAAACCACAGGAAGGATGCAGCCTGCACATGGTTCTGCTTCCCTCCCATAGGGGTCAGGGGTGGGGGCAGAGGCACGGTGTGCAGGGCCCATCACAGTGCTGGCTATGGTGGGAAATGCTCTGGTCCAGCAGCTGCACTGCATCCCACAGAGATCTGAAGCCACTGTGGCTTGTCCTTGGATTGGCTCTCTCTGTGTTATCCTTGGAGGACGGACCAGCAAAGGCACCTGTAAAACACTTTTGTTTCTATGGGCCCTGAGCATCCTTTGGGATCACTGGAACATCACAGCAGGGAGCAGATGTTGGGAAGAGCCTGATGTACAAATCCTGTTCCTTGACAGAGATCTCCACTGAGCAAACCTGGCCTTCAGTTACACCCCAGCACTGACCCAACCACCCAGTAAAATCCTGCATTAGGTGTGAAGCTCCCTCATTTTCCCGCTCAACCCTGCCCTTCCCACCTGCTGCATTAGCAGGGTCTGTCCATGTGATGAGGGCATTTGCTCCAAGTGCTGGAGAGCATGAGATTTACAACCACTGCATGTCACTCTGAGGGCACACCGTCAACTTTAGAAAAACATCTGCTATAAACAGTTTTACTTACATTACTAATAATACCTTACAGTACGAAAAGTGAAAGGATTTGAAAAATCCAATTTACTTGTCCTTCATCTCGGCCAGCGAAAAAATCGATGAAATACTTTTCACTTTTGTCTGGAGTAATTTTCACTTACCGGTACCCTCATGCTAATGTGCTTTTTTACAGGCAGGAGGGGACATGTTTGTTTGCACCCTGGAAATTGAGAGCAAAAAATAAACCACTCCAAAAATAGGGGGAGAGAAATGAGAAGGCAGGAAAACATTTCTATTGATTTTTGTTCTGCTATGAATACATGTTTTGCAGAAATGAAGTAGTTGGTGAATGTAACCGAAGGTCACTCTTCATCAACAAAATAATAATCATGTAAGAGTTTAATGACTGAATCTAATTCGGTTTATGTTAGCAAGAGATTGCTGTTACGAAGTAATCTTTGATAAAATTAAGGGTGCTATTTTTCTTTTTAAAGCCAGGATTAAAAGAAAAAGAATGACACCATTAAAAGTAATGACACAACCTATGGGAAGGTTGTGTCTCAACGTTTGTGTTAACTGGGCTAAAAGATAAAAGTAGGAACTCTGAAAAAAGGAACCAAACCCCAGGGGTTCAATTATTCCCAGGTAATGTGCTAGACTGGGGCTAAGGAGGGAGAAAGCAAGGGGACATGACCTGACACAGGTTTCTGCCCTTTGGAGCCTTTCTCTCGGTGTGGCCCAAGGCAGAAGGAGATGTGGGCATCAGCCTTCCTGGAGCCACTGCTGGAAGAGCCTTGGCCCCACCGAGTGCAGATGCAAACCCAGCTGGGATGAATCCCTCGGTCTCCACCCCCCATCACCACCATTTGGTGTTTAATATTTCCCCCAGCCCGGCTGTGGTCCATCGGTGTGACGGCATCCCCGCCTCCTCCATGCTTCTCCTGGAGCTCCTCGCTGAAATTCAGCATTAGCACAGCGTGCCCATGGAATAAAGCCTCGTAAAATATTGTTAGGATCACTAGGCAACCGGGAGGCATGTTGGGAGTGGGGAGCAGCACACGGGCCGTTCTCTTTGTCTCTCCGTGCCGGCAACGCTTTGCCTTTGATTTGCTTTTGGAAAGAAGGTTGAGGCATGCTGCTGCCGTGCACATCTGCTCTAACCTCAGGTTAATCAGCTGCATGAGAAATGCACCTAGCCTCAGTTTTCTACAGCAATAAAAGCGAAATGAAGTTTTTACTATCATGAAATCACCCTTATTCTAGCCGCTTGCTTCTTCCAAAGGCTGCTCATCCGAGGAGAGGCCATGCTTCATAGTACCAGCCTTAATAGTGCTGGGCTTTGTGTGGCCTCAGCCCCTCTGCAGGCTGCACAGCGCTCAGTGCCGCCCGGCTCGGATAGAAAGGAAACAAATAAAAGCACGCGATTTATTGGCAGGGTCTAACAGCAGTAATTGGCTATTTACAGACACATACATGAGGACATAAAGAAAATTGAACTTGGCTTGCAAGAACAAGAAGAGGAATTACTGTAGGTGTAAACAGGTGAAGTTTACTGCTAATTTCGTTAGCTAAAATGATAAAGTGCTGCTGGTTCACCTCCTCCTGTCTGCTCTGCTCTGCTCCCCTGCAGCCCAGACGCCAGCCCTGTGGCTATGCCAAGTGTGTGCGTTGTTTCCCAGTGCTCAATTTAGCACTGTAATTCCTGTTACAACAGCCACGCTGCCGAGCACATCGGTCTGCACAGAGCTCGTCTGGGCTGTCTGCTCTCACCAAATCATTTCCAGATGCTATGGATGGCTTTCCTTCCATCTCCAAACTCTTGGGTGGCTGAAATCCATCACACGGACACCTGTAAAGTCCTGCTGTCCTCCCATACTAACACCAGGCTTCATCTGCCCCACGTCCACACAGTGGTGCTCACTGATGTAAGATGTTAGCATAAATGGGGGTCACTGGTGGAGCAGCTGAGGGCTTTGATCCATCTCTTGTCAGTGACAGCATTTCTTCAGAGCACAAGTCTCCTATGAGGGCTGCTCCAAAACCCACCGCATCAGAGGCAGATGTTGATGGGATGGCAGTAGAGGTCGAATCTTCCCACCAATATTCCATTACATTTTGTTGCTATGAGACAGATGGCAGCAGAGTGGCAGCCTGGCATGGAATTGCACAAAAAGCAAAGATGTGTCATTGGACCCATTGACCCACTGACTTTCACCAATGCTTGTTGAACGTTTTTGGAGACTGAACAGTGGATGTGAGCACAGTGAGGCGGTGGGTGGTGGGTTTCAGCTGTGGTGGCAGTGGGTCACCTCCGCTGGTGCAGATGTTGATGAATGCAGCATGCCAGCTTTTGTTCATTACTGGTGAAATTGTAAAAGATAACGGTGCTGACTGTGTAGAAAACTTTTTTTTTTTTTTTTTTGGTAGCTGTGAATTTGCTCTATCCAATGGTGTTATTGTGCTCTTTCCATCCGCCATAATTACTGTGGAAATGAATAGGAGGCATTATTTTTGGAGGAACCTACTAGATATTCCCATCTGGTGCCAACAGTGCTGAGCTAGATACTCATTCCTCCCAACTGTTAGTGAATATGGGGGTGAGGCTGCTGTTGGGATGGGGCGTCCTGCTGCTCTGGTCTTCCATGTTCCTACCATCACCATCCTCCCTTTCCTGCATTGGTTCTGGAGTGATGTGAAATGAGGCCAGACCTGGGCTGTCCCTGCTCCATCTCAGGAGCTCCTTCTTCATGTGGCATTGGCAAGAGCCATTCTTTGGTTATTTTAATGCAAAATGGGGCAGCTGGAAGTGTAAGAGGGATGGGAACTTTAAGAAATGATAATTGCAGGCTTGGAGCGGTGTTGGAGTTAACAAAGGGACGTTTAATCCAATTCTCAGCTTCTATTTTAGGATCCTTTTAACTTTCCAAATCAAAAAAAGAAAAAAAAAAAAAGAGGAAAAAGAAAAAGGAAGAAGGGAGGAACAAAAATCTCCATTGCAGTGCAATTTCTTAAGCTCATTCACAGCCCAAAGGTGAATTTCTGTGCGTGTGAGGAGTTTGAAGAAAATCCACTCGGCTGTTTCAGAGGTCTCAGAGCATGAAAGCAACATCTGCTTTAAAAATCAAAAAATAAAAGAAATTCCCTTTGCTCATCAGAGTCAAAATGGGTTTTGGTTTCACGCCTCTGAGTTGGTGTATCTTGAGCTGTTCCCTGGAGAAAGCTGGCCGTTCCTATATTGATTTGGAGAGGATGAAATCGTGTTGCAAACCAAAAGCAGATGAGGGGCAGGAAAAGAGGGGGGCAGGCAGGTGTGATCCAACCTGGGCTCACTCGCATCCCATCCGTGGCTGTGACTCCCTACTTTTCCCATTTAATTCATTGCATGGAAGCTGCTGGCAGCCTGCTGCCTCGGGTTGTGGTTTGTTGGGTCCTGGTTTGCTTTTGCCATCTGCTGTGCGCTGCGCTGCGCTATAGATGGCAGTGCAGGATGCAGATTTGCACAGCCCGTGTGAAGCGTGCGGGCTGCACCTGCAGCTCATCCCGAGGCTTTGTGCAGATCTGTGCAAAATATGCTGTGTTTTTGCCTGTTCCTTTACAACAACATGATCGTGACTCCCTGGGTTTGCTAGGACTGCTGTATCATTGAGGGCAGTAATGAGGAGGAAGGTCTCTACTATTCAACTGCTGCTCTAACAGAGAGTTCAGCTGCTCAGAACCCATGGGCACAATGTTGCAGCTTGGGCATAGTTTGCTTTTCAAAGGGACCAAGAAGTTATTTCTCTGTACGTTTCTCAGTGCAAGGTCACATCTATGAAAACGCTCTGTTCAGACTGGGTTTGTGCTGTAAGTGAAGGCATGTGCTTTCTCAGCATTCCACCTATATATGTATAAGGACAATAAACCTCCCCAGGTTTCACCACCTGCAGCAGATTTTGCCCATTTTGTTCTTTCTTTGTACAGTTTCCTGGAGTTCTGGGACCAGAAAGAAGCAAAGAAGCAAAATTCATCTCCATCTACAATAGAAAATGCAGTGCTGGCAGGAATGGAGATGCTACCAGAGAGATCATGGTGGGAGTGCAGGATATCATAAGCAATTACAGAGAGATGCTTTTGAAAAATCCCTCCAGGTACACAGCTGCAGCTGTTCTGCTTAAACACCTTTAGAAATCTGGCCACCAGCCCACTGCTTGAGGTGCTAAAAGAAGTCAGAGAACAGCAACAGGCGTAGGAAAGCAGATCTCCTTTCCACCAGCAAGACAAAGAGAAAAACCCAACTTTTCTCTTCAATCAGGGTTGAGAAAATTGCAAGAAGTAAACACTGTGATAGTTTGCACCTGTGTGCATGGCAAATGGGAACTGTCCTTCCTTTTGCTTGGGAATGGCACTGGGGCCAGCAGCCTGTTTTGTTTCACCTTCAGCAACACACCATCCCAGGCTCTGATGCAGAGGGCTGCAGCACTTTTCTCTCTTGGGATTTTAATGTCATCTTACACATCAAGAGGATTCAAATGACATGAATGAATGGCAGTAGCCAACCTCACGGCTTGATATTCTGATGAAATGATGCCCTGGCACATCCATCATGCTGTTTTGCTGTCAAGAGAGCTCCCAGCTCTGCAAGATGAGTGTGTTTTTCTTTTACAGTGTTTAAAAAAATAAAAAAAAAAAGAGCAGGAAAAAGAGGCAAGCATCTGTCCTCAAGTCTTACTACCACACAAATGTAACTTTGGTACAAGGCACAGCTCCAAACAGAGGACAAGGATGAGCTCACCTGCATGGAGGTCACACCCATGAGTGGGAGCAAAGCACGAGGGGTGAGCGTACAGGAGAGCAATACAGTGAGGATATTTGCAAACCACAGGGCTGCACGATGTGGGGATGCAGATGCTGTGCCAGTTGCCCAGGCAACACTCCCTTCTGCAAGGTGCCCCTTTGTCTTTCCTGAGTTTTAAGGTAGGTGCCTCACTCTAAAATGCAGATTCTCCAAGCTGTAAATAAGACTCACTTCCTAATGCTGTAAATAAGACTTATCTCCTGATGCTCTTCCCTCCGATCCTTTCAGTGCTTGCTACCAGCAGCACTGCTGGTGGTTATCAAGATATGAAATCGAGAGCAGCTCCATGGGCGTTGCTTGCTTGGGGTGAGACAGGAGGTCCCCAGCAACAAGCACGGATCCCATAATGAGAGATCATCTCCTCTCCCCTCATTTTTGCTCCTACCGAGCGCTGGGTTGCTCCATTTTGCTGCCTTCCTTTTGATGCGCAGAGCCTGCAGGGAATAAAGCCCAGTGGGAAATTGCTGACGTGGTTTCTTTCCTGTTAGTTTCTTGTATGGGCTGAAAATAAAGACAACGGAGAAGAAAATCTGGGAAAAGTAGTTCAAGGTGTGAAGAATTCATATGGCAGGAAAATATATAAAGTGTTATCGACTCTGTCCTCCTTGGCTTCAGCCTCAATCGGTTCACCATGCTGTGTGTTTATCCCTCTATTACTACACATAACAACGGGGAAATGTTAGTGAGTTCAATCTCAACCAGCCTATCCCTGCCCCCAGCAAGCAAAGACCATGCTGGCTCCAGCTCACACCGCCTGGCATCTGATTGCAGCCTAGCAGTGTTTCAATACCAATAAACATCTTGTTTCCATGAGCAGAGCTGTTTCATAGACATTCTTTCCCATCTTTTGTGAGCATCCCAGGCTCAGAGCAAAACGTTTCATCTGTCCTATAAACAGCAGTTCAGCTTCTCCAAGGGTTTGGTATCCGGGGGATGAGAGGTTCAATAGAAAACTCACTCCTTTACCCACCCTGGGCTGGGGACCCGAGGCTGTAAAACTGCAAAGAGCACTGAACCATGTAGCATGGAGCAGGAATCTGAAACCCAGGGAAGGTCTCTCCTATCCCAGTTCCTATCTGACCCCACAACATCATTACTTTTTGTGCAAGTGAGCAAGAGCAAATCCAAAACTTCTGCAGCCACGCAGAGCTGGTGGGGAATAAGATTAATGGGAGCTACCGGGAGCCTCATCAGTCTTTGTTCAGGGCTCAGAAATCCTGATCGAAACCTGCAGTGACTCACAGTATGTGCTGGCACCAACTCGACCTCGTAGGCATAACGAAGGGCAGATCCTGTGCTGAGCCGTGCTGTATAACCATCGCGATTGCGTTATTGCAGAGGGCTAAAAGGGCAGGGCAAACTCTGCTGACTCTACTGCTATCAGGGTGGCACTGGCATCCACATGGCATCCTCGTGGCAGTGAAGCTGTTGTCCTCCTCCTCAGAGTCCGAGCAATAGGAACAACATTAGGTTCCTCATGAGATGGATGGGAGCATCCTATGTAGGTGTCCATTCCCTCTGCAAGTGCTGTGCTCACACTGATGAGAGCAATTCTGACATGGAGACATCCTGATACCCATCAGTCCCAGGGGAAGAGATGTCTGGAGCCATCTGCATTTCATCTCCAAGGAACTAAGGATGGGTTTGCCTCTTCCTCGAGGTCCTGCCAGGCGTGGACCTACCAATAAATAGCCCTTGCCCAAAAGCACAAGGGAACAGAAACAGGTGGAGTTTGGTGGCCAAGCCAAAAACCAACACTTTCAAGTGCGTGATCCTGAATGCTCAGACATAGAACCATAGAACATCTCAAGTTGGAAGGGACCCATAAGGATCGTTGTGTCCATTCAATCAAAACTGGCTTTTTAGTGCCTCATCTAGAGGAAGTGATGGTGCTGGGTTAGAGGTTGTTGAGTTTTTTTTGTTGTTGTTTGCTTCATTTTCCATTAGTAATTTTCGAGATTTTCCATAGTTTTTTTTTTTTTTTTTTTTTTTTAGAGAGACAGATCCACTCATAAACATAAAGGCAAAGGCTGTTTTCACACGAATGTTTTCCTTCCTCTGCTTCTCATATAGCTTTATTTGTAGGTGGGTGATAATGAGAACTCTGCTGCTATTGATTTTTTAAAGAAACATATGTAACTTGGAAACACTGCAGATATTGCATGGACTTTGGAACAAGATAAGAAGAAAAGGTAATCACATTTGCAGTCTCTCCGGCTAATTAATCTGGACAGCAAACTCGAGCTGCTGTTTCGGGTCTTGGAACAAATCGAGCGCCTCCTCTGTAGGTTCACATTTTCTGCAAGAATGTATAAATATCTGATGTAAATCAGCCAGGCCCCACAGGGATCTCACGTCTTACGCAATATTTTTATAATGGATAGGAGAACTGCTTCTTAGAGACTGAATGTTGCGCAGCGAGAAAACAGAAATATTTGCTTGGATTCTTCTGAAATAACAAATGTTCTCCCTTGCTTGGTATAAACCAGAGATGGAATGAGACAGTAAACAAGTTGTAAGAGTGCACTGCATGGGAAGAAGGACAGAAATCAGGAAAGTGACAGGTCCAGCTTCCCGCTGACTTGGTGCAGGGAGGAATTTTCCCTTCTGGATGTGCTGCTGCTGTCCACAGACAGCCCTGCCGCCCTCCTCACCCGTGCTCTGTGGGATCAATGGGATTAAATGAGCACAAATGAGCCGGGAGCCGGGCTCCTTTGCTGTTGTGGGAAGGCAGCGTGGAAGCTGGCCCCGGTACATCCATCTCCAGTTCTGTATTGAATCTCAGCTGACAGCTTCAATAATGATAACAGATTTGGCCAAAGCCACTTCGCGTTTCCTCTAGAGGGGAGCAGGGTCCTCTCCCTCCCTCGCAGAGAGGGTCAGGATGCATTTTGGGTGTTTGATAAGCCATCCTGCCACAGCCCAGAGACACAAAGAAATACGACCTGGCCATTAACCCAGACTATTTCTGGGCCCTCAGCATCATCACCCCACCAGGAATCCCTCTGGGCTCAGTGCTCACTGCACTGAAAAACACCCCAGGCTTCACCTTTCATTTTACCTGAGAGTCACCTGACAAATTAGACTGTTGGGATGCCCCAAACGCATCCTGTAAGTCTATTCTTCAGGCAGAGGCTGGACATCAGCCAGCTCCTAACACACAGAGAGGAGGGAAGAAATGCTGAGGATGCAGTGGCATATGGCTATTTCTGAACCCCAGTGCTACCCTGAAGCTCAGCAGCATAAAGTCAAACCCTGTTAAGAACTGATAGAATCATAAAGAATGGAGAAAGCACTCAGATCATCCAGTCCAACCATCAAGATCATACCATTAACAACATCACTCCATGCCACATCTGCCTTTTCCTGAACACCTCCAGGGACGGTGACTCCACCACTTCCCTGCGCTGCCTGCTCTAATACCTCACCACTCTTTCTGAAAACAATCATTTCCTAATATCCAAGGTGAAAGGCCTCAAGAAAACTAATAAATCATGCGGGAAAGTTAGAGTAGCTGGACTTTGTTATCTATGTGCACATCTCAAAAATCCCTCCCGATGTTCAGCCTCTGCAGCCAGCTGTGCCGAGTTACGGGTGAAGGAGCACCGTGGCTCAAGGGTGCTGAGGTTTACCCCCATCTCACACCCATCTCACATAGCAAGTAGCTCAGGGATGTTTATGAAACCAAGGGAAATGAACCCAAAAAGCAGAGGGCATCCCACACTAAGAAAGCAGGGAGTAATTGAGCTGCACAAATTGGGGAGGACGAGGGGCTTGGCACCACGGTGAACCACTGGCACGCTCTGCTGTCCCCACGTTTGTGCTGGTGCTGGCAAACTCTCCAAGGCATCATTGGGTTTTACGGCTTGTGCGCATTATTAGTGCTTCACAAGTAAATAATGTCATATTTCATTGTTTATTGCTGAAAATGCACAGTAAAAAGGCTAAAGCCTGAAAAGTGCAGAAAATAATTTATGTGGGAGGAATGAATTTCCTATCATGTCAAGCCACAGCTGGAATTTATCACAGTGCCCTTCAATTTGAGTCTCTGTCCAACATTGTTAAAGGTCTTTGTCATGCATTTAGGCTCAGAAACTGAAGGTGAACAAAGACCCCTGGCAAACCCCATGGTCCACACGCAGATCTCCCCTGTGTGCTAAGCTCTGCGTCTTATAAATAGGACACAGCCTCATTCCTCACATGCGATCTCAGCCCATGACTGAGGTGGACTGCAGCTGTATGGATTTCTGGGCTGTGTTAGGATTGCAGGATGAAAACATGGGATTTCAGAACAAGGTTTTGAACTTGCTGTCCCCACTGCTGGTTTTTCCTTGACAACCCGACATGCTGCTGGGCACACGGGCAGCACTGTCAACCAGAGGGAATAATTGTGCTCTAATACTGCTATTTCTGTCTGTGCCATTTATATGAATACACATTCATACACGTCTTGTCAGATTTGCACCTGAAATCCCCTCCTAGGCCCAGAACCAGCTCCCTTCCCAAATACACTTCTCTCTAAATTAAAAGAACAGTGATTGGAGCCATAGGCAGCACGAGTGGCCATGCTGCTCTGCTCCTCCAGCTGCTCAGATCTGGGGGTTTTGGGGCTTGAGATCGCTCATCAGCGGAGCATTACTCATCCCTGCATGTGGCCAGGATGCCTCTTTTCAATACATTGGGTAGGCTAAAAGCTGGAGGGACATCTGACAGCACTGAAGACCAAGAAGCTCAAATCACAGAACCATAGAATTACTTCAGTTGGAAGGGACCATTAAAAGTCATCTAGTCCAACAATAAATGGCCCCTACTTTGGAGGAATCCCATCTCTGGCTTCTTGGCAGTGGTTGAAAGGTTTTTGATGGGACACCACCTCTCCCACACCTCCTATTGCACATTTCCAGGCTCAGAGATTTGAAATACTATCACACCCAATTGTATCTGGTTAAATATTCAACTAAGTAAACAGCATGGGCAAATCAGGCAGCAAGGGATGCATTTACACACAGACCACAATCAGAATCTGACATTCCTTGGGTCTGGTTCACCTGAGTGACTGAGCTTACATAAGTGCTGGGGACTCTGTCCTAGGTGCATAAATCTCAGCCTAACACGAGTCCTAAAAAGGACTTCTTGTAGAATGATCCAAACAACATCCTGTGCTGCTGGTATGACCTGCATGCCAGTATAAGGCTTCCATAGGAGCGGGGATGGCAAAACAGCATTTTGGAAACACTTACAATTAGATGAAACACATCAAAAAAACAGCAGGTTTTGTTACTGCATACATTCCTTCCACAGCTTCTGTGCACAACAGCCCTGACATCCACCACTTTTGAGCACTGTGAGAGGCTTAAGGCCCATCAGGAAGCAGTGAAGGAGCAAACCCCACGTTCACATGGTGGAGAGGTCAGTCACCTGTAATCCAGAAGTTCACTTTGACAGCATTCTTGTTTTTCCTTCGGTCTCACAATCCTTGCTGACCAGCACAGTCCCAGCTGTGGCAGAGCTGAGCCTGCTGAGTTACAGCCCATGCAGGTCACAATGCAGGATGCAGAGTTGGTGGCAGGGAAAATGCAAGAAGTTACATTATCTCTGCTTTAGGAACAATTTTGTGCAGGACTTTGCATGACAAGATCCTTATGCAGCGGGTGAACAATTTGTTTTGTTGCCCTTTAAAAGATCCATCACTTTGGATGAGTCACGTGCAATGATTTCACGGGGCTTTGACATCCCAGTGCAGAAGACCTCTTGTGCAACAATTTGCACTGACCCTTCTTGCCATGCCATTGCCAAAATCATGGCATAACAAGGCAGCTCTTACATGTAGTGCCCCATCAAGGTACCCTCCCTGCATCTCCCAGAGCAGAGCATATTCTCATGCTTCGTGTTGGAAATACATCTCTCCTCCTCTATATTTTCTCAGGACTGTTGCTGCTTACTTCTGGGGCATAACCTTGTATTTCAATTCATCACAGGTAAATAGTCACATATGGAGCTAGCAGAGTATTTATTTCTTAACTCATTTTACAAGGTTAAACTCAGAGAACCTCAAACACACATTTGTATTTGATTGGGAGAGAAATGCAGTGCTTGGAGTTAATTAGCTATCCCGACACGGTACAGCTTTTATAGCTATCATTTCTTAGAATGAGAAGGTATATAATGATATATTAGAAAGATTATGAAGGAAGACTGATATGTATCAGAGATATTACTTTAACTGAAAAACATCAGAAAAATGTCCTAGTTTCTGTGTTGTTCCAAAGCTCAGTATATGGAACAAAACATCCAGGGGAATTAATTACTTTTTTTGTTGAGGTTTCTTGTGAGCTTTTTAAATCCCAAGGAAATCTACGTACAGGAGGGTATCAGTCATCCACACACAGAACTACATAAAGTACCATTAGAGACCCCTCTAAATACATTGATTTTTTATCCAGCAGCGGCGTATCAATATTTTAACCACTGACAACAAGATGTAGCCTTCATTATGAAGCATTTTCCTTTGGGTAGCTAAACCACCACGTATCAGGGAAAATAAATAGGTTACCTCCCCACAGCTTCTGCCTATGCAGGAAGTGAACTCCTCACGCTGCTCTGGCAGAAGAGCGTTGATAAGAAATTTAATGTATTGCTCCCTTCTCCCACCAGCAGCCGTCTTATCTAGTCCCACTTTGCACTATCTGAGCTTTGCTTTTTCACCCCCAAACCACGATGGGCAAAATCCTGAGCTTTCCAGGCCAGGACTGTGCTCATTTCCATCCCAGCACTTATTCATGGCTGGGTTACATCCATTTGTCTCTATGCCAAAGTCATAATGTGATGAAATAGCTCTTCTACCTGGCATTTATCTCCCACCAATCCACTTCCAGCCCAGCTATTCCTTCGCCAAACTAAACATACGAAGCTTTGTGGGGCACCTCTCCAAGGAGTGAGGGATGCCACCGATACGCTGCACTCCCTCATTTGACCCCAGTGAACTGCTGCATTCAGACAAGGGCTGCTCCAAGTTTGGCACAGAAACGAGTTCCACTCCCTGAAGACCTTCAGATGGTGTACCTTGATCTACAGAGTCATTCTTTTTCTCCTCTTCCTATCTAGCTGGTTTATTCCTTGCATCCTTTTTAGTATAGATGTTCATCCAACTGGGTGCAGAGTCCATTCCTACAAGGCACTTGGCATACAGCTGGCTGAGAATACTGGCATCTCTGACTTAAAAAGCAGTCTTGGCATGGCCTACATTAAAGGCCCACGCCTTCCACTAGTTCATTTCATTAATTTGTTCTCTTAGCTTATGTTTCCATTTATGGCAAACTAAATGAATGCACTTTGCTCAGCCCGAGGTAATTTTGCTCCTAAGTGCTCATCTAGAATATCTTTAATGAGTTACCAACATGGAAGCTGAACCAGTTCCACTGCTTGCCAATTTTGGTATGTCTTCAGAGCAAAGATCTGCCATCTCCCAGATAGGGATTATCTGAGCTCTGTCACAATCAGTAGCAGTTTCCTGATCTTTATCAAGAGAAGCTGAAGTGCTCCATAACGAGATAACTCCCCAACTATATTTATTTCCTGGTAGCACCACCAAGTCCCTGCTGCTGCCAGTGCAACCCAGGAATCAAAATCAAACTCTCTAAAGCATCTCAGGAGGTGCTTTCAAGATCACACTCAAAAGTGGGTTGAACCTAAAGATTCAGGCTCATTCAGCCTGGCCCTCCTTATTCCCACACAGTCCTTTCTGTCATCAACACAAAACACTGCCCACTGTGGGGTTTGTTTTCCTTTCTATTTTATTTATTCATGTTTGCCAATAGTTCTTTCTCTTCCTTGCAATTCTTTCTTCTCCACACCTGTGCCCCAGTTATAATTGTATTCTGCAGTGCTTTTCTTACCCTACATATTTGGTTTCATGGACTGTGAAAGAAATACACAAATCTCCCATGCTATGGTGCTGTCCCCTGTTGTTATTGCACAAGAAAACCCTCTTGCTCATCACACCTTGTTCACAACCTGGATTAGGAGCACTCCTTTCATTACACTGCAAATAAAAACTTGGTGTTATTTTGCTTTCCTGAAAGCCATTAATCCATTAATCTGAGCTACTTAGTGGCATTAGAAGTGGAAAAGCAGCTCATTTCTACTTGGAATTTACTGCAGTCTTTTGCTTTTTAAATCTCTTCCTCTCGGCCCATGGCAACACTCAATTCCTCCAACCAGACAGAGGAGAGATGGGAAATGGGGCACTGATCACATATCCACTGAGGTTGCGATCAACCTTGGTTGGAGACGATGCTAAAAGCCAACATTTCTCCTCCTCTCCAGAGACTAAGAGCAGAAGCCTCTCTCCCTGTCCTCCCCTCTGAAGGCACAAAGCCACCTCTGAAACATGACCTGCTCTGAGCATCACCCAGCTCGAGTGCCAGCAGTCTGGGGCAGCGTGGGCTTCTGGAAGAGGCGTACAGGTTCAACAGAGGGCGAGAACTGGGAGATAAGCCAAGCTCTGGACTGGACTAAAAACATGACCGGTCATTACTTCCTGGGTCATTGACTTTCACCTGCCATGGATTAATCCTAGACTTATTTTTCTATCAACTTCCTCAGGGAAAGTCTGGTTGTTGTCATTGGATTTTTTTATTTTTATTTTTTTAATACTACTGGTTTAAAGGACAGAAAGCTCACTTGGCAGTGGCTATAAGATCATAAGATCCCAACTCAAAATCAGATACAAACCTCTACATCTATTATTTCATTCAAGTTTTTCCTGAGACTATTCTCACCCTTAGGAGATGCACACAGGGCAATGACTAAGGTTATTTTTAGTGAGTGCAGGCAGCCCTGCAGCAACCCTCTTCTGTGGATAAATGGTATTAAGTGGTTTCCTAACACAGCGAGTCCAGTAAATTCAGACGTCAAGGAAATGACAAAGCATGCAAAAGAGAATCTGGGGAAAACAGACACTGCTGTGACAAATGCCTGAATGGGAAAGCACCCATTTAACCACATGCACTTGAAACATCTCTGAATCAAGAGAGGCAAGACCCAACATGGGCATGTGTAGCAATGGCGTAAGCTTGTCTGTTCACGCCAAGCTGGTGCAGGCTGCTTATTGCAAAACAACCTGTTCCTGAAGGTCAGAGCAGGAGTCAGGCAAGGGTGAAATGATAAAGAAATGTTCCTGAGATAAATCAGAGGGTGTATCTCCAAACATTCCATGTCACCACATGAACTGTGATGCACTTATTGGTAACCCAGCATCAATAAGAGCAACATGCTAGGAGGCAAATGCATCCCTAATATGTGCAATAGCACCCAGTGTGTTCAGTCGACCTCCCTCCAACCACAGCAGTTCTGTCAATAGGAAGTGAATTGTTCATTCTGATGTTCTGAAAGAAGACCTGAAGTTCCTTCATTACACATCAGTGCAAACCACATGTCTTCTGCCCTGATGCTACGACATTAACATCAAACATCATCCAAACGGCCAAACTTTCTCACCATTGTAATCTTCTCTTACCCCCTCCATGACTCAAGATGCTGTTAACGCCGTACCGTTCTTATGGGGTAACCATTGCAAAATTAGCGTTTTCCCTTCACTTCAATCTTCCTGTCAACTGCTGCAGAGGATCTTTCCTGAGCCCCAGGCTGCTGTTTTGGAACTGACAGTGCTTCAACTGAGGTCTGCTCATCACTGTGAAACAACAGCATTTCTCATTCAAGATGCCCAGCAAGAAAAGTTGACTTTACAAGCCTTCATAGTCTATTGGAGCAAACCAGGTGCTGACCCACTACGGAGGGAAGTAGGCAGTAGTTGTTCTTCACAGCACATACAAAAATACAGATATTTAAAACAAAATCTTAAACTTTGCCAAAGTTAATTCAGCTGCCAGAAAAGATCTTGTCAAGCAGCATACCAATAACCTTTTCAGTTTTCTTTCCCTTAGCCTTCTGTAAACCAGCTCTGACACCTGCTTGGGGATTTACCTTTTCTTTGTAACTTGGTTGTATTTATTTTGGTGTTGGAGCCCAAGGAGCATGACTCAATAAGAAGTCAGTCATGACTATCACAACAGATAGACTAGCTGAAGTGCTTGGCAATGCATATTTTGAATCATCTGAATCAGAGATATTTCAACGAGGTGTTTATCTGTCACATGGATTACAGTTCAGAGATTACTGTATTTGTTACCTTCACCTTTTTACTCCTCCTCCTTCGGGACACGAGGCCAGCCCCCACATCACGTGATTGGGCACCAAATACTACTGATCACAAAGCACTCCTGGTTCCTGCAGCCTGGGACAGATGGACAGACACATACGGACAGACCTCCAAGCCAACTAGAGGAGAGCCACGATGAACCTTCTTCCTTTCTTCTCCATTGAAACCTGGATCCTCTTGCTTATTTTTGTAGCCCTCCTGATAGCGTGAGTAAAATAGACTGTATTGGTTCTGTGTGTGTAACATTTTCCTATTCTTGCTGCTGTTCATTCTCATGCAAATCATTTACTGCAGAGCAAGCAGGTAGGTGTGATTTCCAGTCTCTAAAATGTTCTGAAAACCAGGATAGGAGCCTAAAGACCACACGGATGAGTGATCTTATTCCAAGGTTTGGAATGTGTGCAGATACCTTTGCAGCATTTTTACTAAGCATCAAGGCAACAATCAAATCATAATGGTGTCAAGCATTTGTTACCATGGATTGTATTTGCTGGCATAGCTCATTGTCTGCAGAAACAGCCTGAAGAAGGCTGTGCCCCTCCAAGTGAGGCTGCTCTGCGGAGGAGAGCAGGCAGTAAATGATGATACTGACAACCTTCAAAGGTAGAGGAGAAGCAGCAAGGCACCAGTAGGGCAGTTATAGGGCCAGCTCTCACCCAGCTCCCTCCTGGTAATAATGTGCTACATGCAGGGGTACAACACAGATACTCATGTGTATGTACTCAGGGGAACATCACCCACACCTGCTCCCCCTCAGCCCTTTGCAGGAAGAAGGAAGCAAGCCCAGAGCAAGCTCGGTTTCCTGCTCCTGGCTTTCCAGACAAACCCATCAGGCAGTTCCTGCGGAGGCAGCTGTGCCAGCAAAATTGCTGTTGTTCACCCAGCTGGTGCTGCTCATCTCTGCAGTGCAGAGGGGTTGGCTGAAAATCCCCCTCTGCTGGGATGCACATCATCTCCCCTGGAAGTCCCTGCTTACAAGACTGGACTGACAAACTTTGTAGCGCTGACAAGCCCTTAGGCAAGACAGCATGTTGCTAGCCATAAACCTTAATGATTAATGTGGTGCACATGAGCACAACCCATTTATCTGCCCTGGCAGTGCTCCAGCTGTGGTGGTTCAGGAAACTCTGCAAGTTCTGACCATGTTTTTTTGAACCCATTCCTGTGATTTGGAACCCTCACAAAATCACTAGGGGTAAATTCTTAAAAAAAATAATAAAATAAAAAAAATCAGCTACCCTCATTATTGACCCAAACCTTCCTATCCCGATAACTCAGGCAGTGCAGGACCGCTGGCTGCCACACTCCCACCTCCTGCAGCCATTTGCAACTCGTGGCTAAAAGGACAAAACTCAGATGTCTGTGCTCCGATATCTGAGCTAAAATAGATCTTCAGTGCCCATCAGCACCAGGAGGCTGCCTACAGACCTTGTGTCTGTCCAGGGAAATGCTGTCCCAGTTCACACGTGAGCAATAACTGGGCATTTCTGGTTCACTTCCGTGGTAAGAAGATGTAATGATTATTCTCTGCCTTTATAATGAACGTCCCTTTTCTGCCTGCCAAAAATTGTATCACGTTTTAGCCATAAGAGCATTAGATTGCATTTCCCTGGCTATGTTTCAAGTAGATTAAGCCTTGCCTATGTTCCTATAGCATTGCGGGCCTTTGCAACCAGCCAAGTTCAGCATTCCCTGCTCCTCCCGCAGCCCCAGCTGCCCGTGAACATTACAAGTGAGAATCCATAAACATTTTATACTCTGCACTGAATTAACATTTGACAGAAATGTTAAAAATTGACAAACTGAGTACTGACAAACATCCTTTCCCTTGTTTTTGCCCACTCTGCTTGGACCACAGGATGAGGTCCAGGTATGTGCTCCAGCAGAACCTCTGCTGGACACCAGTTGCATTCAGGCTCTCCATGTTTGGCATAATAATCATCTCCATCAAAACTCCTCTATTTCCCCAGCTTTACAGCAAAGCTGCCCCAGGGCACAGCTGTGCTGCCACCATCTCTAAGCCCAAACAGGATCTCTGATAACATCCCTCTGCCAAACCTTTGCAGCTTTACATCCATTCTGCAATGAACCGCTCGCTTGGGGAGCTGCAGCTCCTAACCAAAAGCAAATATTTTGAAGAGCTCTTTCAACACAGCCAAAGACGAGCTTCAAAGGGCTGCAGCCCAGGCCCTTGTTGAGAAACAGAAGGCCCCGAGGTAGAAGTAATAACTTTACAGCTGCCAAAAAAGGGTGCTTCAGAGGGAAGAAATCTGCAAAGCCGTCAATAAAATCTAAAGAGAACGCTATCAAGAGGAGAGTTCCTGATGCACCGCTGCGCTGGTGCAGGGAGGGAGAACAATAAATGAAATTAAAGTGCAGCTTGACAAAAACCCTGTTTGGGACATCACTTCTGGCACAGCTTTGATTTCCCTTCAATGAAAACATGTGAGCTTGGTGTTCTTCTCCCAGCTTTCTTTTCTGCCTCTCCTTCAGCTGGCAATGAGCTCCTCTTTTGCATGTTGCTAAAGACTTCGAGGTGCTGTTCCCATCAGAGCTCCCACGCTCTTACAAGGCAGCTGCTTTAACCCCACACCATCTTTCTGAGGATGCATGGCAGCAATGAGCCCTACTGTGTTTATTTTACCAGGCGATAATCCTTTGGGCCACTTACATCCACCTCCTGATTCAACCTCCTCTACACAGAGATAAGGTGACACTGCCATAGCCCCAAGGCCATGGCGATGCAGCACTCTGTTGTGCTTTCTGCCCCACAGATATGGAACATGGCCATTTGGGCTGTTCAAGAAGCTGGGCATTCCTGGGCCAAGACCTCTGCCTTTCTTTGGGACGTGCCTGGAATACCGCAAAGTAAGTGACTGCAGCCTCCCCGGCTTGAGAAATGCCTACAGCCATAGCTGAGCAGATACATAACGATGATAGGTTATCTCCAAACACTGAGCTCTGCTCCAACACACAGGCTGTGCAACGATCATGCAGGATGAAGGCTCAGAGCACACATAAGCACGGTGCACATTCACGTGCCCTCCTCAGTGCTTCTAGGGAGGGGAACAGTGGAGGCAGCCCTCAGCAACATTTGGAGATACTCCTCCCAACCACCTATCTCCAGCATCATCTCCTCCATTGTGCCCTGAATTCATTCTTAAATTGTTTCCCACAGGGCTTCTTGGAATTTGACACCGAGTGCTTCCAGAAGTATGGGAAAATCTGGGGGTGAGTATTTGCATGAAGCAAACATCTCTTCCTAAGCTAAAATCACAATCCATACAAAGGGGAGAAAGAAAACCCTGTGGAAAGCCCTTTCCTTACAGCCCTGATGGTCCCAGCTCAATGAGCACAGCACTGGCTGGGTGCACACAGGGCTCATGTTAAAGCATGGCATGCACAGGGCTGTGCTGCTGTCATTCCATGAGGAAATTGCTTTGACCCATACTATGAAGGCTGCTCCGAAGCCAATAACAAAAGGTCCTAACCCCTAAAAAAAAAAAAAAAAAAAAAAAAAAAAATCAATAGCAACGCCTCTCATTATTTAAGGGAGAACCTAGAACTGGGAACTCAAGTTCCTCTGGTTCCAAACAGAAAGAAAATCACTGCAGCTCTTCCTCGTGCCGCTGACCCAGCCCTGTGAGCTTCAGCAGCTCTTGCCACTCTCCTGCAGACATTTCCTATGGCTTTTTACAGCTGCTGCTATAGCTTGGGCTGCAAACATACGTATCTTCTGCAGTGCACCTATTGGCCCCTATAGGAACTTACAACTTTGAGTCTGAGAAAGATGTCTTGGCATGAAAGGGGAAGATGCATAAATCTGCTTATATCTATATCTGTTCCAGGAGAGCATTTTGAAGTTGCAGCTTAAAAAGACAAAAACAAGGCTCGAGCTTTATCTCCAAGGGTATTTCAGTGCTGGCAGCCCAAGTCTCCAGACACCAAATTCATGAGGCTGGAAGGGGTCGAACAAGTTTCCTTCTAATACTGTAACGTGTTTAAGTGTCTGGAAAAACACAGAGAACCAAGGGAGAAAGAGAAGATACTTGCTTCATTTAGTATCTGGTCCTTTGAGGGACTGATCCCTGCTCACTTCCCAGTGAATCTGGAAGGGGCTAAGGCCCCTTTATCATTAACAAAAAAAGACAGGAGATGGAAGGGGTCTCCCAGGCCAGTTTCTACATTTCTGCACTTTGGCATTTGCAGAACAGTGAGGCCAGTGATGGAAAAGGGTTTGTTTAACACATTCTCTTTCACAGGCATCAGCAAGACACCACAGCAAAACTATTTGGGGTTGTTCACTTCTCTCCTCTCTCCCCCCACCAGGATTTACGATGGCAGGCAGCCTGCAGTAGTTGTCATGGACCCCCAGATCATCAAAACCGTGCTGGTGAAAGAGTGCTACTCCACCTTCACCAACCGCAGGGTAAGAGGGCAGCACTGCCAATTACCTCACAGCCCAGAAAACAAAGTGCAGGAGGAGAACATCACGCTAAGCGTGCACAGGGCTTCCCAGAGGGGCTGTGACTGCACTGTAGGGATTACTGTAAGCAGCCACTGTATGTCACTGTTCCCCTGCCTCAGAGCCTGGGGACTGCATAACCAGGCTGCATGCAGCACTCCAAATACTGCTCACCCCTCTCTCTGTATACATAGGCACACAGAGGATGAATTTGAGAGACTGTGTGAACGCAGCTGAGGTGCAGGCTCTGGCCAAAGCTGCCAGGGGTGGGCACACACATGCACTCGGGCACTGGTCATGTTTGGATGCTTATACTGTCTATGGAGATGGTACATCAGTTTGCTTACTGCAGGAAAGCGCATGATGTGTATGCATGTGTATACATCCCCATTCCTGCCAGGAAGCTGCAAACTTTCCTGGGGTTAACACCTCACCTTCTTCCTTCTAGCGCATGGATCTAGCAGGGGTGCTGAGAAATGCTGTCTCATTAGCTGAAGACGATCAGTGGAAAAGGCTCCGTACTGTGCTCTCTCCAACCTTCACCAGTGGGAAGCTAAAGGAGGTAAAACACAGAGGATTGAGCTCAGGCTAAATCAGAAAATGGGAGGCTGTTTTCAGGCTGAGATAGTCACAGGGGTCTGATTTCTTTGGCCTGTTTAATTTATGCCTAATGCAAAAAGGATAAAACAGACATGATGTAAAAACATAGCAGAGAAATCGCATTTGCAAATATTCCTGAAAATCCCTGCAGCCTCTGTAAGCCTGCCTTCAAGGAGTCAAATGTACTGTAGCATCCATCTCTGCTTTGTGTTGCAGATGTTTCCTACAATGAAGCACTTTGGGGAGATGTTGGTGAAAAATATTCAAAAAAGGGTGGAAAAGAACAGCTCTGTCCCTGTGAAGGAGTAAGTAGCTGCTGGGAGCAGCAGGCTAAGCAGCAAGCTTTGGTAGCAGGCGCTGGGGCTCTTTCATTACCAGAACACAGATCACTTGCTAGCAAACCCCACCTCTGACACAAGCTGTGGGGCTGGCTGGGAGTGCTAAGGGGAAAATTGAACTGGGATGTTAGAGAATTCCTAAAGGCAGAGACCCACAGGGAGCCTTCTACAGGGAATTAGAAGGGGGAAAAAAGTTCTCCAGCCTAACCCTATGTGTATACAGGACCATGACGACTAAATTCCACATGAAAATCCACTTTCCCCCACATATACATCCATCTTTTTTCACCCTAAGTACCTCCCAGTTGCCATATGTCCAACTTCCATCTCAACACAGGAGGTCTTAACAAGAATTTAAACTGGAAAGTGGCATAGGTGCTAGGAAAAATATACTCACATCAAATATTTAACCACTGTGTCTTTTCCATCTTTTCTCAGCTTCTTTGGAAGCTACAGCATGGATGTAGTCACCAGCACTTCCTTTGGTGTGAACATCGACTCCATGAACAACCCCAAAAGCCCCTTTGTCAGAGAGATGCAGAAACTGACCAAGTTTGACTTTTTTGATCCAGTCTTCATCTTGGCATGTAAATGACTTTGTGTAAAATACTTAATTCCAGTGTTGAGCTTAGCAAGCATACCAGACACCAGTGCATCTTATAGATTAGCTAACCAGCAGTTGCTTAGATAACCTCACTAGCTAACACAGAAGACCTGATGGCTCTTACCTTGTTTCCTCACCGATAGCTCTACAGTACAACTCCAAGAAAGAGGTGGGCAAGAAAAATAATGGTGGCAGGAGCCATAGTGAAAGGTGGCACGTTCTCTGTTCATCTCTTATAGCAAAGATTATATCCAGCTCAGTTATGCCCAGTTCACAGCAAGATGGAAGAGGGCTGGGTGAAGATAAGCTATGCCAGAAGAAAAAAAAAACAACAAAGCTCAGGCAAAGAAAGAAAAGAAAGGAAATTATTTGTCATTAACATGGCTACTTCCTTAGTAACTCTTGTAGCTTATCTTATACGAGGTAGGCTTTATTTACGCTATGGAATTTCATTCTCAAATTGTTTTTCAGTTGTATGTCCATTCCTTACCCCTCTTATGGCCAAGATGAACATCAGCTTTTTCCCCAGTGATGCTGTAGATTTCTTCCTGAGATCTATTGACAAAATTAAGAAGGATCGTGAAAAGGAGACTCACAAGGTAAGCAGGCATGAACTTGTTATCAGTTGTGGCAGCAAACTTCCCTTTTCTCACTACACTCACGTGAAATATCATCACTTAAGGGTATTGATACCAAAGATGAAGCCGAAGTCCAGTAACTCAGCACGGATTCCAGAGCTACTAAATTGTAAACATGCTTTTAATGCCTTGGGAAAGGTCTCATTTGAACAGTGCTGGCAGAGAAGCACAGTGGACTTTGTACATCCATGATCTGAGGCGGAATCCAGATAAAGGCAGAATGAGATTAAGCCTGGGTTTGCAAAACTTGTGATAAAACAGCAGACTAAGCCACTTGTCTTCTTTGAAGATTAGGAAGGGGATAAGAGAAAGCAGAGTAGGCAGAACAGGGGCACTGGACAGCAGCGCTGCCTCTTGGAATTGTGCCCTCCCCTCTCCCTTTTCAAACTCAGAAAAGGTTGCCCAGCAATTTTCTCCCTTTTAGAAGTTTAGATCGCTTTTCTGAAATGCCTTTTGAGACACCGCTTTCCTACCCAGTGCCTTCATGAAAAGGGTAGAGTGGTTTGAAATAGAATACAAGGGCCATGTTTTACAACAAGGATACCACATGCATTGTGGAGACACTTCCAGTTTCAGAGCAGTGCCTGGGCTGTGAGGGCTTTGTCTGAGCCCTCCCAGTGGACTTGTCACCAAGGAAATTCCGCTCCTCTTTGCAGGGCAGAGTAGATTTCCTGCAGATGATGATTGAATCCCAGAAGTCAGACAGCAACGGGACCAGCGATGGAAAGAACTCACATAAAGGTAACAGCATCCACATGTTGGGGGAGCAGGGTCTGTGGGAGCAAGGAGAACATGGGGAGCTGTTTCTCAGGAGAAAGCTCCAAGGATCCCCAGTGCCCAGTTCCAAGCTGGAGCTTGTCTCCTGCTGCCAGCACCAGAAGGTTCCTTAGCAGGCAGGCAACTATGTTTACCCATGAAATTACCCAGCTCCTCTCATCAAATGATATATTTCACACTAAGTAGCTATACGTGCTTGACATGAGAAGCACAACAAATCTGCCCCAACCCCACCCATTGCTCCTTGTTCTTCCTTGGGATCATCAGCACCATTTCTCATCTCTCCTCATCCTTTCTCCTCCAGCCCTGAGTGACATAGAGGTCCTGTCACAAGCATTCATCTTCATTTTTGCTGGGTACGAACCCACCAGTAACACACTTTGTTACCTGGCTTACCTGTTGGCCTTGCATCCTGATGTACAGCAGAAGGTGGTGAATGAAATAGATACTGTTCTACCCAACAAGGTAAGGGGATGCCAAACCTCTGTCCCTGCTCTCTTCCTAACTCAGTCAGGACAATGATGTTAGCTCAGAATATCCCAGAGGAGGATGTTTCAAAGAGCTCCAAGGCACACACAGCTCAGCCCTGTAGTGGCTTTCTTTTTGCAGCTGCAGCTTGACAGACCAGTGCCCTGCACAAACCTGTCTGCCATACTCTGCACCCATGAACGGATGGATGTGAATTGATAGGCATTTTCACAACTCAAGGATAGAAAATTCAACCAACAAAGCAATTTCTACTTTGCATTTTGTTCTTCAATGAATTTGAGACATAGCCGGGGCAGAAGGGGATGGAAACACTGGTTCCAACACACATTTTAGGAAAATCCAGTCCTCATGCTGACATACCTGATCACCTTTCACCCGTTGTCCACAGGCTCCGCTCACATATGAAGCCATAATGCAGTTGGATTACCTCGACATGGCCGTGAATGAAACCCTCCGGCTCTATCCCCTCGGAGGACGGATTGAGAGAAACTGCAAGAAAGATGTGGAAATAAATGGGGTGACCATTCCAAAAGAAACCATTGTTGTCATCCCACCTTACACCCTGCACCGCAACCCCGAGTACTGGCCAAACCCAGATGAGTTTAGACCAGAAAGGTACAAAACTGCAAAACGTGTCATGAAAGAGAAAAGAGATCCTGCTGCTTTTTCCTCACATAGTAATTAAGTATTAATCTGATTAGCTTCCTAATGGTGTTCTTCCTATCTTTTCACTAACAATACAAAAGAGAAATCGCAGGCTCACGGAAATGTCATTTTTAGAAGAAAATGAGCTTTGCAGTTAAAGCAGGGTTTCAAGCAATGTAATCTCATTGGGAGAATATTACTGACACCTCATAAGATCCTGTATATGGTCTTTAGATTTGCTGAAGGAACGTGTGTAGATAGCTACAAGTCCATCTTTGTGCACCTTCATTGCTGAGACATAATAGCATAAAAATGAGCGAGTTCATGTAAGGCACCAATGAGAGATCTCCAAATAAGTTTAGAGGTTTTTTTTTTTTTTTTTTTTTTGCTTTCTTGCTGCCTTCATTTTATCCCCAACATGTGTTGTTACCCAGGTTCAGTAAGGAAAACAAAGACAACATAGACCCATACACATACCTGCCTTTTGGAGCTGGTCCCAGGAACTGCATAGGGATGCGATTTGCTCTCCTGACTCTGAAAGTTGCCATCGCTGCTGTATTGCAGCACTTCACCTTCCAGGTCTGCAAAGAAACTCAGGTGAGGCATAGAGACAATCAAGTGGTACTCAGTTAATGGCTGAGTTTCCTTCCTTTCATCTCTACTCATTTCATTTCCCTACCTTGAAGTGCTCTTTTTCCCCTCTCCTTGCTGCAGATCCCTCTCAAGCTGCTCTCGATGGGACTCATGACCCCAGAGAAGCCCATTGTTCTCAAGTTAGTCCCTCGGACCAACAATGCCAAGGCATAGAACCCAACTGCGTTCTTCTGCAGTCTAATGAGCCCTGTGATAACAAAAGGGTCACACACTGCAGGAAAACGTGTACAGACAGAGAACTGCAACTTCAGCTAATTCTGGAAGCAATTACTACATATTTACCAAATAACACAGCCGTCAGAAATGTAACGTGGATCACTGGGCAGTGACAATACACAGCCCCCTTCATTTGATTGCAGAAATAGAGAAATAAATCCAAATGAGAAGCTGATCATCCACTCCCTTCTAAGGGGACTTCTCCATCTGGAAAGAAGGAATTATTGTTGCATCCAAGAGAAACAAGGTGTGATGGAAACGCAAATCTCTAGACCTCGCTGGGCAGGGACGGCTGACTTTCTTCTTGGTGTATTGATGCTTGAAATTTTCTGTGTTATAATTGAGCCGACTGGTGTGAGACTATATCCTAGTTACCAATCCTCTCCTGTGCCATGTGTTAATTAAACTAAAGTGTGTACAAATACTGTCATTAAAAATGTTTGAGAGCTGCTCTGTGTTGTGTATAGCAGCTGATCACTTCCTATTTAAAAACCGTATTCAGCCTCAGCCCTCGAAATTACCCATGTACATTGCTTTCCACTTAATTTAATGAATCTGATCCTTCATTTAATGCGATCAAGCCCTCCCATTTGTACAGTATTTTACAAACACTCCAACTCCCACCTCTCCATCTGATTAAGAGGTTGCCTCCGGTTCAGCTCTGGCCAGACCTCCACCGTGCTGGAGCCACAGAGGACAGATTGCAGATCTGGGAGACGGGGACAGCATTGCAGGAGGACCACTGCTCCTGAGCATGGCTCGTACACGCTGCCTTGCATTGCTCATCATGGGAGCTCAGCCTGGTACAAGCAAATTTAAACCCATTTCAGATCACATAAAGCGGGACTAAATATCAAAAGCCAGGTCAGAGTTTCTCCTGGATCCAAATTTCACATGTTATTTAGACGTGGTGTATTGTGCTGGCTGTGATGCCTGCGAATCAAGCAGGAGCTGGTCAAATGGGAAAGGTCTGTGGAAGATATTCAAATAGCTGAAGATACCCCTTCACTTTCTCCTTGCATCCTTTGCTCCAAGGCATGTTTCTCAATCCACTTATTATGGTCTATAATTTCCTCTCATGCCCACATGCTTTTATCTTTAGTCTCCAGCAGACTGAACTGCAACACGATCCAAATGCTACAATCCAACACAGGACAGATTTATTCAAGAATTAACGTCCTTTTAATGGTGACAGCAATTAACTGTTTGAGAGCAGACAGCCAACAGCTTGTTAGGCTCTTGATCACTGGGAATCCTTTAACCAAAGCCATCAGTTCTTCAGAAAGACACAGTAACAATCCCCAGGCTTTAATTCAAGAGTTAGCAGCTTGTGCTGTCCCAAAAGGCAGATAAAACAATTAGAGTGCTCCCTTCTGATGCATCATCTGTGAAAAATTGTTTGGGTTTTGCTATGTACACAGAAAGGCGTGGTTGGAAGTGCTGCCAATAGGGCTGTGCTCAGTTTAAAGCATTGCTCATCTCTTAGCAGGGGTTAAAAGCTTTTGGTGAAACAGCTGGACCCGCAGCAGCCAGCACTGAGGGAAGAGTGCAACATCCCTGCACTGACAGAATGGTTAAAAATGCTTTAAAAAAAAAAAAAAAGAAAAGAAAAGAAAAGAAAAGAAAAAAAGAGAGAAAACAAGTGGTAGGTTAAAGTAACTCCAGTCTCAGCAAGGAGGAAGGAAAGCAGAAGTCACCATGAAAGTCATAGGCCAAACAGCTGCACTGAGGCAGGAAAGCCATTTTGGTGTCTTACGAACCAGATGAAGCTCACACTCATGGTGCTGGGAGCAAGAGCAGCTGAGCCAACTGCAGCCCAATGCAATTCCTGCCCTGTAGAGGGCCATCACAAGTGTAACCATACACATCATTCTTCCAAGTGTGAAAAAACGTTACTAAAAGACTGGTGTCAGCCCATTATGGCCTGCCAGGATTATAAACCCCATAAATGATGAGCAACAGAATCACAGGGTGAGTCTTCCAGAAGGAAATCAGATTCTCTGTGCCTTACCTCCATAATATGACTCTGCCTTCATGGGCTGCCTCCATCCTTCCTGTACTTCCCATCGCCCTGCTGTCCATCACCACCCATGGCCACCCCTCAGCAGGGGACATGCCAGGAGCCTGCTGTGCAGCCATTGCGTTGATTTCCACCCTTTTGGCTGTTTCCTCTTAAAACCAGAAGTACTATTGTTTAAACCAAAGATCCCAGCACGCTCTGCTTTTGAATGTTTTTACTGATAAATGATATTTATGATTTCTACTGTTATAGATACTATCGTATCTACTCCTTGTTGATCTTCCCTACGTACTGTTGGCAGCTGTGGAATCTGGTGTCGTCCCATTGCATCTGGGTCTTTTTGTCAGATGGAAAAGCTTCCTAGCAGCTCAATGGGGAAGTTAATTTGGGTTAATTCTGTCCCCTAAATCTTCCCAAATTCCAACCAAGGCAGAAAGCGAGAAAAAAAAATAATATGAAAAAGAGCAATGCAACAACATATTACAAATAAGCTTTTCACACAGTTATTTCAAGCAGGCGAGCTGTTGTCAAAGGGCAGCAACAGTGAAAGGATAAAGAAATGGCACCTGAAAAAACAGGAGGTGTTGGTCCATCTTTCAGGAAGATTTCTACAATTATGCATGACTGTACTCCCTGCCCTTCTGAAAGCATGCTGGGAACATTCCAAGGAAGATGCATCTCCTGGTATTGCATCAGTTCCAATGAGAGACAAAAACAGTTCTAAGGGGGAGATTTGTTTCCTTCTCTCAGTTAACTACAACAGAGCAACCATTAATGTTACAGTAACTTGCCTAAATGATGTAATAATTCCAGTTGATTGCGGTGATCAAATGGATTTTATGAAAAACAAATTTCCCACTTACAACAAAGGAACGTTTCATGTGCCTTCTTACCACGGCACTCATCAGGCATTTCAAAACCAGCCCGAGCCCTGACAGAGAGAAGAATGGCCTGACTATTACCAAACTAACTGTCCCTAAAGTACTGAAGTCTTTTGCAATTCCATCTTGCCTTTAAAGTGAAAAATGAAACATTTTCAGACATATTTCACCCAAAAGGAGGAATAGGCAGCGCTGCTCCTTTTTCTCCCCTCTGCTGATGATTCAATACATCCTCTATTGATACTCTGCCATCAGACGCCTACATGCTAGAAGGTGCACAAAGGAAAAAGCTGACGTGCAGAACACGCCTGGTTGTCACAGTCCTTATTTCCTCCCTCTGTCTTCCTATTAGCAAGAAGAAGCCGGCGCAGGGAATTACCAGGTATGACAGATAGTTTGGCAACGGGGAAAATCTGCACCTGAATTTATCCTCTGACATCACCTTCGTCTGCAGTAATGGAGAGAATTAGGTGTCCTGAATTCCTCACCATACGGATACGGAATTTTGAAAACCCTTGCTATGGCACAAATGTTGACAGGATATTTTATTTACTGCATCATTAAAGGTTAAAGAGACTCATTCTCCAGAGGATTCTTTTTTTTTTTTCCAGCTCTTAATATCAATTAAAGCTAATTTCAGCTCTACCCTAATGATTAACATAAAATATGGAAAAAAGCTCTGAGCGTTTCTGTGCATTACTTCACTTCCCCTGGATTACTGGGGCACTGAAGCAGCTTTACACCACCACGACACAGCTCTACCAGCCTCCACCAACCCAGGGCTGTCCACCTATTTGTGCTCCAGAATCAAAGGCGATGGGACTGGAAAACACAGCTGGAAAATAGATCACAGGGTCCAACCTCCAGCACACAGAGCATGGGCTTGCATTAACTTGCCCCCACCTTATCTAACCTTTTCAGAACTTGCCCGCTTGCATCCTAATTTTAAGGCGCTTATTGTTAACAAACGTTAATCTGAGATTGATCTGCAGCCAAAGGTCACAGCAAAAGCCAGAGGGAAGGTGAGGAGTGATACGGATGCTCCCAAGAAGGTCAGCTGCTGCCACTCACCACTCTGCTGCAGTTCGCATTGCTCAGCCCGCCAGCAGCCTTAACAACACCCGCAGAAGCGAGCAGATGGCTGATGCTCCCAATAATTACAACACATTTCAACATCAATCAGCACGATACAAAAACGGGGGCCAAGAAATGAAAGGCTCTGCCCAGGCTGGCAGCTGTGCTCCCACACATCCCACGTGGCAGGCCCACCACACCCAGCTCTGGCCCAAGACCCGACACTGTGAGCATCCTCCCCATTGCTTTGGGATGTCTCCCTGCTGCCCCCTCCTCCTTCCGAATCCTTTCTGTTTCTGGGATTCATTTGGCATGGAATAAGTGAAGCAGCTCTCTTAAATGGAAGAGCTACCTAATAAAGTTTTAATGGAAGATATTATTTCTGTTCTTTACATTACGTTAAAAGCCAGTTGGGAAATGAAAGCCCAGGAGGGTTAGGCGTGCTGGAAACACTCAGCAAGAGATAGGCTTTTCTTCAGGGAGTTCACAGCCTAAATGTTGCCCTAAGAAACAGAATGTGTTGCAAACACAGACAGCTTGCGCTTGTACAGACTTAGCAAGCATGGGTGTGTATATATATATTTATACACATGCACACTTGTGAGTGCAAATATAAACACACCTACGTGCACAAGTCAAATCACAGCATGAGACCAGAGGACAAGCATGTACAGCTGGTGGAAGGGCATAGGGCACAGTTTTTGGCTTTAAGGAGGCTCTTCAGTACCAGATCTGATGTCCTGGGAAAGTGCAAGCACAGCCCCCGGCATGGTCAAAGCTGAGCACAAGGCACGATGCAGCCAGGGCCAGGGGGGGGACAGCAGGCAGTGCCTGGTGCCAAGGGCCAGCAGGAAGGATGGTACATCTGTGGTCAAATCTGTCCTGGGAAAGAAACTTTCTGGAGATGCAAAATCCAAAGAATTTGAGAAGTCACCTAAAAGCATTAGGAGTGCATCTGCTGCTTAGCCACAAGTAGGAGAGCAGCACTACTCAGAGTTTGGGTGAGAAGCTCAGTGCTGGGACTGCAGCATGATGCATTACCTGCTCTGCACCAAAGCACACAAGTGATCCTCATCAAGTAGCAGCAAAGTGCAGTTTTATTTGTAGGTGAGCTGGGCAGTTTGGACTCCCCACTGACCCATAACCTGAACTGAAGGAGCCTTCCTCCCAGCACCCCCCAGCCATCATTTTCTTGCTGTGCTGAACGTCTGTGTGACAGCAGAAATCTGCTTTAGGAGGATGGGTGGCAGAACTGAGCAGCTCTTGGCCTCCCGGGGGAGGGAGGCTGATGCTCAGGCACATATTAGGAAGACAGTTGAAAGAGGCCAAAAGAGGGCTATACATCTTTGAAATATTAAACCGAGTTTAAGAAGTCTGCCTTTCAAGTTTTGGCTGGCAGAGAGGATCTTTCTGCTCCAACAGACAAATCTGCAATGGTGCCAATGACATCCAACAGGAAATCATCACTGGGAAGTGCCCACTGCCATGCTAACCCAGGGCTAGGAACAGCCAGGATGAGACAACATTAGCATGCACGGCCACAACACCCAGTGCACTGCAGCTCCTGGTGCTGCTTTGGTTTATTGCAAAACCAGATTGGTTTGTGCTGGTTTCTCTTTTCCGGCAGCAGCTCTAGAGAAATCTTTGGCACTTTGCTGGAAGTTCCAGATTTCAGTTTCCTTTGGAAGGCCGTGTCCCACAGCAGGAGCCGCCAGGCAGGTAACCTCCAGGTCCTGGGCTTTTCCTGACAAATAGCTGCTGAAGTTGTCATCTATCTGAGTATTCATCTTCTATTTGCAACTTCATTTGAAAACTATTTTTGCAGAGTTTGATGGGCTTCCACCAAAACTGCTTTCAGAAATACTGGGGATCTGAGGGCGACTTTTTTTTTCCCCCAGGTACTCCTTATCACTGTGGCCTTTAAAGTACCCTCAGTCAGAAGGGCACAAAAGATCCATCACGAGAAGCAACCCCAAAAAGCACATCTGGGACTCACTGACCTGCTAGGGGAACATTGCTGGAACTGGAAATCAGCAACGCTGATGCTAAAAATGTTTATTTTTGAGATAAGCAGGATCAGAAAGGTTGTAGCTCGGGCAGTTTGTGGGTTGGTTTCCTGCAAAAGGCTGTGTGCTGGCTGGAAGGGGCTGAACACACCACGAGCAATAGGTGGGCGTTGCGAATAAGGAGAAAATTCATTAACTCGATGTCAAAGATCACGCAGAATTCAACAGAATCCTTCAGTAAAAGATGCTGAGCGTTTCTCAGGGCTCCCGGATTTTTCCCTTGAAGATTTGCAGAGAAATGCGAAGGAGCTGCTCTACTTTTAGTGCCATGCTGTGAGATTAGATGCCATCCCGCTATACATCCTTTTTTATAGCCCACTTCTATTTTTACTCCTGTTACACTGTGGAAGTGTTTGCTAATAATGTATGATAGGATGCTTTGTCATGAAAAAAGCCTTGTATCATTTATCTGTTTCTGAAAAGAAATTCTCAGTACAAATCTAATAAGGAAAGAAAAAAAAAATCCCATTCTAGCTCCTGTTGGAGGAAAGGGATTGATTTATGGAGAGAGATGAAAAGCACTAAGTATGTATTGCTTGGCAAAATGAGGAATTGTAGAGAACTGTCTTTATGCATTTGAAGGGTGTAAACATCAAAGAGGCAGAAGAGCTATTTAGAGCATTAGGAGGAGGCACACGGAGGAGACAAGAGTTGAAATTAAATGAACATCGTTAACTTAAAAATCATACTTCTGCCTGCGAATCTATTTCCTGGTATTATTACATGGAGCACTCTGATGAGTATAAATGAAGCTTATAGAAAAAAACATCCAATCTATTTTTCATATCTGATCAAACAGGCCTTACTGTAAAGTTTATAAAACCCAGAGCCCGCAGCTACTCCTGAAAACTTGGGAGAAAAGCTGCCTTTAAAACCCCCCTTCCATAGTCAGCAGTAGTTGCTGATCAGTGCATAGGGTTCCTTTCCTTCTGTGCTTTATGGCTGCAGTCAGCCTGCTCTGCTTTCTGGGATGGGGCTCACTGTGCAGGTGGGACAGCTTTTCCTCCAGTGGATGGGCAGCTCTGCCATCACTAACAGCCCTCCCAGGAGGAATACTGAGCCCTGCTTTCACGTTAGTCATGAAAGAGGCAGAGAAGTGGCTTTCAGGGCTCCATCACCACCACCACCAGCAAAGAGGGCAAAGCCCAGGGCACTGCAGACAGCCAGGTTGCCTATCAGAGCACAGAGAGCATGCAGGCTGGGGCTTCCTATTAGAAGCCAAGTGTTCAACACAGTATTTCAACGGCGTACAGTTACTAAAATAAATTGGAAGAGAAAGAGAAAAGTTATTAAAGTAACAAGCTTCTGATAACAGACAAGATTCAGAAATAAATACGTGATATTTTAACAAATAATAATAAAAAACACTACACAGGCATAACTACACTGCCTGCCAATGACAAAATCTGATTGATATTCCTGGTGTTTCCAGCCCTAAAGCATCACAAGAGCATTGTAATGAAATATGTTCAGAAGTAAATAGGAAAGGATGAACTCCTGTGTACAAGCACAGAGCTCTGCTGCTCCCCATGGCCCTGCCTGCAGGCAGCAATCCTGTGCTCATTGCTGGCCCAAAGCATCAGAACCAACAGGAGTCAGGTTCCTGATACAGACACAGCCCTGCACAAAGCCCGAATAGGATTCATGCAACACAGTGGGCTAGAGAAATATCATGTACACCACAGGCTGGGTTACAAACCCATCAGCTTGAATCCTGAAGCAACAAGAAGCCTTACCTTGCTAGCAGAAGGACCACATTGTTCACATGGCTCCTCGTGGCCATACAGCACGGATGTACTCAGCTGGAGACCAAGCTTCCCCAGCAGAGCACAGAAAAGGAAGAACAGCACCAAACTGAGCTCAAATGGTCTCCAGGCCATGGGTGTGGGTGGGAGGCTCAGGTGAGGCTGGTCAGCTCGATGCAATGCACATGGCTCTGGAAATTTCCCCCCAGGCCATGCAGGGGTTGACTCTCTTCCACCCTCAGCTGGAGAAAATATTCATTAAGACATGGCCACTGAGGGCCTGCCTAGCTGAGGTTGGAGTGTCTGTAAGTTTGGTGTGTGGGTAGGAGTCAAACCCATTGCAGAGCATAAATATTGAATCAGTGTGATATATTCTACATCTCGGCTGTGGAGTGTTTGGATCTGACAGCCTGGATATGGAACCAATAATTCAAAATGAGCACTGAGACTAAGCAACCCCAGAAAGCCATTTGCCAGCATAAGAAACAATGAGTTAATTGTGAGGGGGTTTTGTCCTTTTTCCACTTAATGTCAAGAGGAAAAAATACATACTATTATTATTTTTTTCAGTAGCACTTCAGCTTTTAGATGACTGGGATGGAGTTTTGATGCTCAAATCCTGCAGCCACCCACTCCCTGCCTTCTCTCATTGCTCTCAGCTCAGCAATCACACAGTGGGGCCCACCCTAGGAAGGTCAAAATTGGGTTTTGTAGTGAGCAGGGGGGAATGGCTGGAGCAGAGCGGCGGTTTGGCAGCTGCTCTGATGTGAGAGCTGGAGGAAAATTCAAGATGGTGAAACATGAACATCCAACACGTTGTCCTTTCACCTCTCCTGAACGTGGCTGTGCCATTTTCACTGCAGCAGTAACTGGAGCAGAAAGGCAGTGACCTGGACAGGGCCAACGATGCATGGCTGCAGTGCCCGCAGCACAGCCACAGCAATCAGCCTGCTCCCATTTCCACTGAAGATGCACCATGCCAGGGCATTGGGTCCAGGAGATGGGTCCAGCTATTTCAGGAGTGAGTTTGGCCTGGGGCTGGTGCTATTTGGAATGACGTCGGGCTCAGTGACCTGTGGAAGCCACTTGTTTGGCACCCGGTTCAGTTTAGAGCCCAACCTGCAAACAGTAAAGTCTGGTTGCTCTACAGACCAGAACAAGTCCAAACGCTCCCGGAGGTTACTGTCAGGATTTTCCCATCTCTCCATGAAATGGACTTTTGTTCTCAGGGTGCTGTATCCATTTCACAATACATTTCACTGCCTTCCAGACATACATCCTCTCCTTGGGTCTTCCCTTGAAAGGGTGAATGTGAACACTCTCCCCAGAGTCTCTGAAGTTTTCCTCATGGTCACTTATTGGAGCACAGGCGTAAAAAAGGAGGTATGTGACAGATCAGGTGTGGTACCTGGTGGAGAAGAGCTGGCAGAAGAGGTGCAGCCTGGCTTATGCTGATCAGCAGGTGACCGAGATGAAGTACATCCCACAGTGCTGATCAAAAGCACAACACAACCAAAACAGACCAAACTGAAAACATCACAGATGACTGCAGGACAGAGACACAAAGCACAGCATCTCAAGCACTGCTGAATGACTCACATGGGTGCGTAGGGGAGGATGATGAGACAAAGCCAGTTTGTTTCATAGGCTCAACTTCCCCCACCACCACACCGCCTTGGGCTGAGGTTTGCTGTGCTGGATGGGCTATGATGCAACATTCATTGCTACCAGGAAACACATAACACGGAGATTTTATAAACACATGCATTTGTGTTGATCTTCCCACCCCTCCTCATTGTGAAACTGCAGGTTTGGGGTGAGGGCAGGGCTGTTCCCTACGGAGCAGAGGACTGCATTGCACAGGGAGGTGGAACGTGCCTTGCAGTTAACAATTAACACCAACAGCTTAAACGTGAGTCAGGGATGTCAGAAGATTGGTTCTCATCTAAAGGCATCATCACAAAAACCACCGTAATCTGACTTCTGGAGGGAGGGCAACCCGCAATTATTCACCCAGCTGAAGTGCAGATAGATGTTTCCTTTGTAATGTGTGCATGCTTTTGCACAAGAAATTCTTATAAGACGAGTAATTACAGCAAACGTGTCTCAACTAAAAGGAAAGAAAAGAATGAGCATGTATGACACCTTCCGGGGCACGTCAGCCAGAGCAGAGCAGTGAAAGATAACAGGCTGGATAAACTCTTCATAGGAGCCACCAGCTACTTATCTAAATTGCATTTCTCAGCACTGTTGAGAAACACTGCCCCTCTTCTAAAGGAGGCTTGAAAGCAGGAGTCCTGTGATGTCTCTGCCCTCACCCCTCCTCACAATTCCCCTCCTACATGGGAACTGCTCTGTGCTTCAGCAGCTGCCTAATCACTACCCCACGGAGCACAAATCAGGCTGGACTAAAGTTGCTGGGTTGGCAATATTCTGGCCTGTGCATCAGCAGTGATGGGTAAAGCTGGGATTCAAACACATCTGTTTGCCATTTTAACCCTATTAACTAGATTTACACTGCTGTGTGAGGGTGGGAAGATAGAGAAACCTGTTCTCTGCATCAGCCTCTTGGTAGGGTGTCAGGGCTGTGCTGCATTTATCCATCCCTTAAACCAAGAATGTTTCACCAACTGATTTAATTACATGAAGCTTATGCAGGAGTTACAGAAGGATTAACTGAGCTTTATCATGGTTATTATAGAAAATGATTGTATTGTTACTATTACAGAGTTACAAAAAGTAGAGAGGAATCACAGCAAACTTGGCAAGAGCTCATTAGGAGTGTGGTAAATTCTGCAGGAGCTAATTAAATACGCCTATATCTCATAATAACCATTTATCTCCCCAGCCTCCATTCCTTACCTCTCTTTGTACACACGTGTCCGTATGTTTTGGTTGCAGGGCATGAAGCCCCCAGCTCCACCCTTGCTGCTGGGGCTGTGGGCTGACTGCCCTTCCCTTGCAATGAGGCCATACCAAATGTTCTGAGATTACCTAGAGATGCTTTAGGAAATGTCATGAAACCATAATATCAGTAAGGTTGGAAAAGACCTCTGAGATGCTCATGTCCAACCCCATCCCACCCCACCATGCCCACTGACCATGTCCCTCAGTGCCACATCTCTGCTGTTCTCAAACACCTGCAGAGATGGTGATCCCACCACCTCCCTGGACAGGCAATGTCTTATACAGCTGCTCCAGAAAAAGCCTCTTGATGCTTTAAGTTATTGATGAAGGTGACTTGCTGTTCCTCTGCAGCTCACATGGTTGTTCCAAGAACCCCCAGCTCTGTCTGAGCTTTCCACATATCTGATTTCCAGAGGCATTCACTTTAATTTTATTAAATGCCACTTAATGCAGGATCCATCCTGATTTTCCTGGGTCATCTCACTGCAGCTGTCACACAAGCCCCTGCCTGCAGATTGGCAATGAGGGTAAACGTGGAGCTGCTGTCAGAGCAGGAAGGAATGCCAGGACTCCTCCAATTCTCCTTTTCTTCCCTCCTTGTGTTATGCCCTTGAAACAACAGAGGAAATCTTCACTGATACATAAACCCGTGTGCTCCTCCAGGAGTTCCTCTTTGCTCGTGCATCTGTCACATCAAAATTGCATGGGGAAAACAAGGCAGACAGCACGAGGAGCCTCGTGTTCCTGACCTTGCAGATCCACCCGTGTGGCAGATGGGTGGCAGCCAGCTAAGGCTGAATGTGAGAAAATGGAGACCATAACCCTGCAGGAGACGCTGGTTGGGAGACATCAAAATGGTATTAAAACATTGCAATAACACAGACATTTACATTCGAAGTCTTAAAGAAGGTGGCTGGTACCTCTGGTGCCTCTATTTCCAGCACTGTGTTGGTCTGTGCTTGCTTACAGCAGCAAGCTTTTCTCAGACATCTTCAGCATCTCTTCTGCAGGACCACTCCTTCTGCAGGCTTTCACAACAAGGACACAAAGACGCAGCTTCTGGTTCATCTGTGTTGTTTGGAAAGATGAAATAGAGGCAAAATTCATTTTGTCAACAGCGGTGTAAGCGCTGACATTAGACAGATAGGAACAGGCAAAAACTTGCTGTAGTAGTGCCCAACAAATCATTTCTCGCACTCGTGATGCTGGGATGCAGAAGGATATTCTTGAGGTGACATTCAATGAACCTGTTTTCTTTTGGAGTTTGAATTGAAAGAGTGTGTAGGAAAAGAAGAGAAATAAATCCCAAAAGGCAGATGGTTGTGATACTGTTTCTGTTCTGCTCCACGACACTGGGCATCCTGCAGGGGACCAGAGTGGAAGCACAGCCTGTGTTGCTCTCCAGGGACAGCACGGTGTACTTACATTTCTTAATCCATCCCAAAATATCAGTCTCTTGGAAACAAATTCCTTGTCATGTTTAATCCTTGCACACATCTTCAATAAAGCAGATGGAGAGGGTGCTGAATAATGAAATCCTTGAGCCTGTTCCAGCCAAAGTCAGATGTAAAACCAACCTCAGCAGCACTGAGATTATGCTCTCCCCGACAGCAGGACCAAGTCTGTTGGCCTTCTGTGCAACCTGGTGGATCCTCTGTTCTCCAAAACATTGCTTCTCTGATTACATCTTGGTCAACTAAAGGCAATGCTGTAACAGTGCTCAGCTCAGCAGCCTGCTCCCAGCAGTGCCAAGAGCAGATGTTCATGGAGGGGCCTGGGAACAAGGTGAGCATCAGAGGTACTTCCCAGAAATCCTCTCTCTGCCATCTGGGCTTTGTTATTCAAGCAGTCCATTGTCATGCACAGAATGAGAAACACGTCTTTGTGTTTGTTCTAAAAATCTTCCAGTTTCAGTTCATGTCTCCAGCTTTGTTGGAAGGAACAGAACAAGTCATTCTCTCTTTGCTCTCTCCTTACCTCTCACAAGCAGCAGCAGGAGGTGACATTTCTAAGCAGCCACTGCAGTCCTACCTGTAGCTGAGCTAAAATAGAGTTTGGTTTTGGTTTTCCCAAAGAATTCCTGCTGATCTGCAGCAAGACCCCATTGGGTCCGTAACAAAACTTGCTGGGCTCTGCCCACTGCATTGGCTCTCCCTATTCCTGGCCATTATTTTGGCAGCACTTGACCACGTGTTTCCTTGACCACATAGACCTCACACCCATAACCTCAGGCAGATATCAAACTATTTTGCCCCAAACTTATGTAAGTATGTATATGTAAATACATAAATAGTTTCTTCCTATGGATGATTGGATGAGCAATGCCTACTCTTCATTGGCCATGCAGCCTGATGTCTCTGGCAGGAGAACCCTGGAACCCTGTATCAAAACCAATCAATTAAACCTAACCAATCAATTAAACCAATCAGCTAAACTGAACCACTCAATTAAACTTCACTACGCCCATCGAGCAGGCATGTCCAATATTCATAACAAAGAAACCATGCACTGAAAATCCTGATGTTTTCCCAAAAGGTGTCACTCTCCCAAAAACAAAGCTGGAAAATCAGGATTTGGTTCCTGCCACTTCTGCACACTTTTAAGTTTTCCCTGCCAAACTTCATTCCCAGCTGCTGCCCCAGGGGGGAAAAATTCTTTGTGCAAGGACAACAGTTGGTGAAAAAGGATCTGGAGAAGGATCTGACCCTGACTCACTGGCTCATGTCTACGCCTTTTCCAGGAGGTGTTGCATACAGAGGGAGGGCATTAAACTTAGCTGAAATTTCCCAACCCAGAAAAGAGCTGAAGAACTGTTGGGTTGTTTGGGTGGCCAAACATGAGTCATTGCTAGCTTAAGTCACGCTGTTTTTTTTAACCCCTTGAAATCAGATTATCTACTGAACTAAAACAAAATGCAATGAATATTTCTGGTGGAATATTTTTGGGTCAGCTTTCCTGAAGTCCATACAGCATAATATGCACGAAATTATCTCTTCTTTGAGTTATATGTGCTCGTACCTGGGACCAGGCTGAGAAAGGAGGCTGGAGAGGGCGTGTGTCCCAGCAGTGCCTGTCCTCTGACAACAGCCCTGGGAGCTGAAAAGGGACCCAGTGCTGCAGTCTCACCTTTGGATCCTGAAAAAAAAAAGTCTGATCAGAAATAGACTCCTGCCACCAATTACTAAAAGAGTAATTAAAAGAGCTGTGTGAAATCTTTTAGAACTAGGAGAAAGAAACAGCTTTATGGACTACATTGAAGGATACGAAGGGCAGCAGTGTATCTCCAGGATTTTCAGATGCATTCAGTGCATGCATCATGAGGTGTCCTGATGCACACGGACAATGGGAACTGCCTGAAAGGAAGAAGGAGCACCACGGAGCCAGAAATTAGAAGACAGAGAAGAGGGAGGGGGATTAATCAGCATCAGCACTGCTTTCAATCACTGTGTTCCCTATAGAAATCAAATTGCTTGACTCATATTGAGCTCCCATTATCACTACATGCCATTGGTTTCGTCCTTCCCTTCCCTGGGCTGCAGTGCTGTCCCTGTGCCGCAGCCCCATCTGCAGAGCAGAGGGGTTAATTGGGTCTCACTCTCTGCCTCTTCAAATATAACTCCTAAATTTGATCCTTTGCCTTTTTTTTTTTTTTTTTAAATAATTACAATAGCTCTTTTGGAGAAAATATCCCCCCCACCAATACGCAGCAGTTTTCCAAAGTGATGCTGAAACCTTCTTCAGCAAACTTAATGGTTGCAGGTTTTAAACCTCTGGGCGAGGGCATCAAGCTGTTACTGCCACAGCATGAATGCAAATACAAGCCCTCCCCATGCAGTCTGCATCTCCAAAAACACCCAGATGTAACAGGAAAACACGTTACATACACACGTGTAATCCTTTGACTATCTGTCTGATGCACACATATGGCACACGCGTTCGGTTCTTGCATAACAATACATAAACTTGAAGTGGCCACGAGTGATATCTGAGAACAACAAGCCTCTGTTCTTCATTACCATCTGGGCATATTGCTTCCTGCATTAAAGTGATAAATAAAGCAATAATTCTCTCTAAATCTGTGCTGCACTTCTCACTGCTGAGCACCGCCTGTACATTAACAGGGCGCTGGGATGGCATTATGGGTGCTTAGATCCAGGGATGGAGCTCAGTGTTCCTCCCTGCACCAAATAGAGGAGAAACCCAGCAGTGTGGGGAGAGCATCTCTCTGTGCTCTGCATGCGTCAGAAGGTTGGCTCTGTGTCCCTGAAATAGTTGTCCATGGGGATGAACTGACCTCCGAGCTGCCTTTCCAGGTCTGTAGGTTTTATCTGATGGGCTGTGAGTGAGGGATTGCCTCTGATTATTGTGGGCGCCTTTGGAGATGGATTCCAGAGCATCTGAATGCCCATGAGATGTCCTCCTGTGAGGACAACCTGTGGAGTAACCTCACAGAGGAGACGTAAAGCTGGGGAGGTTTTATAGCGGCTCCCCAGACAGCTGTGATGCTGTGCCAGCAGTGCTCCATGCATTGTTATGGGAGCGGAGAAGAGAGAGTTTAATTTAGAAAGCAACTATTTTCATACCTACAGCTCTACATGACAGCCAAAACTGTCACCCCAGTCAAGCAGCTTTCCCAATTCAGACTGTATCACAAAATACATATATAGAGTGACAGCACAGCACTCCCATGGTTGTTCTCCATCAGCTGCCCGTGGGTAAACCTTCTGTACACCCAGGCCCTGCTGGAGTGTTGGAAGAAGTATAGATCCACCCAGCCAGGCTCCCTCCCACCCTTCCTAAAAGGAGGCACACTGCTGCCCCAGCCCAGCTGCAGAGCGTTTGGATAAACAGCACAGCACAGCGAATGGTCCTGGGTGGGAACAGAGGCAGCAGGATGGGGATGGAGAATGGGGGAGTGGGAAGAGGGTTCTGGTGCCTGTTGGGGTGCTGATAGCATCATAATTTTGGCCAGAATAAAAACCTCGGACTGGTTTAGTTGCAGTGGGGTGATGGCTTGTAACCTTTCCTACAAATCCTAATGTGCTTTGTAGAAAGAGAGCCTCAGAAATGAGAGGAATCAATACAAAGATGCCTCTGTGCGTGCGTGTTTTATATTAAGGCTTAGTTGATGACTTCTCATCATTTGAAAGAAATGTTCAGCCTCAGTGCTTGAAATTATCCAGCTGCAGCATTTTCTACTCAAACCAATCTCCAGTTAATTTGATCCTTCATTTATCTTGAACAAAGCCTCCTAATAAAAACATTTGTATTACAAATGATACACTTGATCAATGGGATTGCTTTAGGCAAGTGTTTGATAATTTGAACGCTAGCTATAAAAAGTTCTTGTTTAATCAATGGAGCTGGCCCAAATTTGCAGGGATAGAAAGCCCCCCCCCAAACCCGCACATCACTAAACAAGCCAGACTGTAATTAAATATTGGGTTATTTAGATGTTCTTAACAACATTATTGTTAGAACTGGGTAGTGTAATCTGTATGATATTAGCCCTAATTATTTTTAGGTAACACGATTAATTATTTAGTTCAGTCCAAGTGACAAGAATGGATTGATTCAAAATAAGAAGCTGACTGGGCGCTGAGCTATTAATTTCCTTTCAATCCTGTAATTCCTTTGGCCAAATAAATGAGATAAATACACATGTAAAAAAGCCAGAGCACTCTCATAGGCACAGACACACGCAGGCACCTCCTCAACCAAGCTGCACATTGGTGGTGGGCAGAATGTTCCCTTCTGCTTTGTCACCAAACTGACCAGAAAACGTCTGATCTGCATTTTGGGCAATATCACCCTGGGCATCACGGAGGGCAGGAGGAGATACAGAGCCCTTTGAAGGGCTGGGAAGGGGAAGCAGCCCTCAGCAGCATTCAGGGCTGCTTTTCAGAGATCACTTTCCATCCACGTGAGCACTTGAAGGTCGCAGACTGCTTTGCTATGGATGGTGTGTTCTCACTTACAGGCCTGGCTCTGAGTTAGGGAACGTTATCCCTTGACAGTCGTAGTGAATTTCTGCTTTATTGCATTTGCTGCTGTCCCTCACTCCTGGATGCTTTGGGAAGCAGTCGTGGTACTTGGAATTTTACGCTGCGTTTATTTTCATTAATAGTGGTATTAATCAGCTCTTTTCCCTGGGTCTCCACAGACTTCTCAAGGATGCTCCTGGAAAGCAAAAAATTTGGGGTCAGGATTCCCATTGCTTCCTATTGTTATGGTTAAAAGGGAAATCATTACTCTCTTTGCTCAGATTTTGAACCACAGTATCACAGACTCATTAAGGTTAGAAAAAACCTCTATGATCACCAAGTCCAACCCCCATCCATCCCCACCACGACACCAAACCACATCCTTCATTTATGCACAAACACACCAAAAACTCCCAGCACTCAAGGAGCTTTATTCTGACCAGGCTCTCAGCTGCTGTATTAGGAAAAAAACTCCAATTTTGATATAATTTTGACCCCTCACATCTGGCTGTGTTTTTTTCCCTCTCCAACACTTTCAAATCAGCACTGCTAAGAGTTCATTTAAAATGGAAGCTGGGAAGCGGCACGACGCGGACTCTCTCTCTTGTCACACTGTGCGCCGAGCTGCACATCGCAACAGCCTCAAATCTCTTCCAATCCATCACTTCTTTCCCCCTAGAAACTCTTTTTTATTTTTTTTCCTTCTCTTTTTTCCCTGCATTGTCTCTGGCTGTTATTTATTTATTTGGTTAGTTGACTTCAAGGGACATTTCTCCTGGCTGGATAAAGACATTTTACAAACAAATGTGCGGAAACGTTTTTGATAACGTTGCAGAAGCAGCCGGGGCACCGGGTCCCCGTGGGCAGGTGATGCTTTGTGTCATTCACAGCCATTGCTCTGCCTGATGAAGGAGCAGTGCTTGTCACAGCGGCTGCAGCAGAGGCCCCAAGCGGCGTGGGGACAGGGAGGGAGGAATTAAAGGGTTGTTCAGGGTTCCGCAGGGCTGTGAGCACTCCCCTGGGGAGGATAAAAAGGAATTAGAAAGGACTTTTATTGACGAGGATGTGCTGCTTGTGCTTTGATATGCACACAAAAGGGCAGAATTGTAAGCATAGCGGGGGAAGGTTCTCCATGGCTGAAATTATCAGTGGAGTTATAAGCCGTGGAGAGTTAAAAAACCCTTTGGATGAGAGCTTGGGTAGATGCTCTGCTTCTTATGGTTCTTTACAAATCACCTAAAAAGGCCCAAAGAAGGGTTACTAAATAGGCAGGAAGGACTTGTAAAGCATCCATAGTTACTTCTTCCAGTTCAGAGATTTCCATATTCATAGAGTAATTAAGGTTGGAGAAAACCTCTAAGATCACCAACCCCAATTCACCCCACCATGACACCAAACCATGTCCATCAGTGCCACATCCACATGGTTCTTGAACACCTCCAGGGATGGTAACCCCACTGCCTCCCTGGGTAGCAGTGCCAATGCATTACCACTCTTTCAGAGATTATATTTCTCCTCATAACCAACCTGAACCTCTCCTGGTGCAGCATAAGGCCCAGAGCTTATGGCCATGACCTCTCATCCTGTTGCTGTCACCTCGCTATAGCCTCCTTTCAGGGAGTTGCAGAGAACAATGAGCTCATCCCTGAGCAGCATCCAAAGGAGAGCAGAGCACCTGCCTTGAGACTGTGACGTTTACTTCAAGTGAGAAATCATTGCCCTCACTATAATACTTCAAGAGCGAGACACATAAAGTGAATGGAATCCACACAAATGAGGTCGTTAGTGTAACCGAATGTGCTGCTAGTTCCTTCAAGAATGAAAAATATGAGTAATTCCCTGGCAAGGCCCAATTACAGCCTGTCAGCACTCACGCATGTGTTATATCTATTATGAAATAATCAGATAACATTAATAGGATTCCCAGAAAGAACATCAGATAGCCATTCTCCCAGCTGTGTAAAGCTGGTCTGACTGTACAGGCTGTCACCTGCCTGCAGAGCTCAGGTCTCTCTTGTCAGCTTTGGCTGGAAGGGTTCAGGTCCACCAGCTTGTAAGCAAGAGGCTCTGAATGGGAAATGGGACCAGAGCTGTGGAGTGATAAGGAGCTGTTGCCTCTTAAGGAATTTCAGAATCACGCATAATGGGAGAACTACAGTGAATAATCATGATCTCATAGAATGTTTGGATTGGAAGGAATATAAGGACAAAACAAAACAAAACCATAAAATGGCTTGGGTTTGTGTTGGAAGGGTCCTTAAAGATATTAGGACCACAGAATCCCAGAATGATTGTGTGGAAGGGACCTCACAGCCCCACAGCCCCACTCTGCCATGGGCTGCCTGCCCCCCATAGTTCAGAATGCCCAGGGCCCATCCATGGCCGTGGGTGGCTGCAGGGACAGGCAGCAGTTCCCTCTGTGTGAACGATTTCCCCCTAACATCCAACCTAAATCTCCCCTCTTTTAGTTGAAAACCATCCCCGCTGTCATATCAACATCAGACTGTGTAAAAAGTCATTCTCCTGTTTATCAGGAAGGCCACAGTTAGGTCTCCCAGCTCTCCCCTTCTCTTCCCCAGGTTGCACACCCCCAGCTCTCAGCCTGTCCCCATTGCAGAGGTGCTCCAACCTCTGAGCATCCCCGTGCCCTCAGCAGGCCCCACTCCAACAGCAGATGGGTCGAAAAAACCCCCACCAAAATAGACAAAAAGACAGACATATGGTTGAGCATCACACGTTGCTCAGAAGCCAGTCATGTTTTCTATCCCTACTGCAGCAAGATGCTCCTCATGCAGAGGGCACACAGTTCCCCAGGACAAGGGCACTGCTCCCAGCAGCCAGGTGCTGTTCCTTTGGCAGACGGCTGCATTGGCTCCACAGCCTCACCTGTCCTCACAGGGGAAAGGAAGATACTGAGCCTCAGCACAGAAGGCTGTAATGAGGATTAATAAGGCATGTGAAGATGCCATGTAATTGTCTGGCTGGCTGTTTCCTTTGCACCTTATGCTATCATTTATGCTTTTGCAAAGTGGCTGTAAAATGCTCCTGGTCTGATTCAATATAACTCCACAGTCCCTCACGCAGGTGTAAATTGCTCTGTGAAGTTCAAGGCAATGTCTAAATGCAAGTTAATCTGATCATCTCTGTTGTCTTTGGTTTTGTCCCTAAACTTCTGTGCAGCCAATCGAATATTTTATGTGCACAATGTGCTACAAGACAGAGGCATAAGTCTCTTATGCAGAGACTCCCCAGGAAGAGGATTTGCAGTGCCCCTGGGGAATTGCAGTCGTGATGTTTTGGGTCACAGCTTCAAGGCCAAGCAGAGGTGCAGTCCCATCACCAGTCTCAGCAGCGGGCACATGGTGGTCTGAGCCTGAGAAAAACCATGAAAAATGGAGTAGCAACACCATCTGAGAGGAAATGCTCCAAAACCCTATGCCTGACCTTGTGCAGCCAGAGGAAAAAGGAACTGCAGACCCACAGCAGCTATAAAATGAGTCTGAGCTAAAATGCATGAGCTGGTATTACGGGGAATAACCCTTAAAGAGGTGGAAGGCTTTGCTCGATGCACTCCTACAGGTAATTTCAATCCCCAGCAGCTGCAATCCTTCAATAATGAATGCCAGGCTGCTGGCCAGCTGAGAGGGGAATAAATATCTATTTGCCTTCAGTGGAAGTAGCCTCAGTTTGACATATGACATTCAAATGATACGAACTTTAAAAGAGTGGTTAAATGACTGCTATTTGACTCGAAACCTTGAATCCACCGTGGCAGCATCCTGGCTGTTTGCCTTCACTCTGGGGGGGGATAGGGATGCTGGGCTTCAAAATGAGAGATCTGAGTGCTGGTGCAAAGAGAGCCCATGGGGTGCGGCGTGTCCAGCTGATAGAGTACAAACACTTGTGGGATTGGAGGGGCAGAGATGGATCCATGCACACAGAGCCATCCCTGTGTCCTCTCTCACTGCAGATGGCACACGGGGAGCAGCACAGAGCTGTGCAATGGGGAGAGGGGGAGTGGCTGGAGGACCAGTTTGAGGCCAAGGGATAGAACTGGGGGGTGAGGAGGGTTCCCCTACCTGGTCCTGTCCTCTTTCTCCCCCCCTCCTCCTCTCTGCTGTTCCTGTGCTTTGCTGTCCATGTGGTTGGTGCCACCGCCTCGTGTCGGAGTTGTCCGAGCAACCGGCGCTGCAAAGCATTTACCTCTCTATTTTAGGAGACCTTGTTAAGCACTTGTCACATTAGTCTGTCAGCTTAATACCAGCAGTCATAACACTTTTATAACCCACCTGCTGAAGTGCCTTTGCTTGCAATCCTCGTGCTGTAGCAAGAGCTCAGGACAAAAGCTGCTGCAAGAAAAAAATCACTGCTTCTTGACCTTTGGGCAGACTCTGTGGGCTAATTATCCCATTGATTTTACCTGAATCGAGCGTTCGGTGGGGCTGTCTGGAGGGCTGCCTCGCTCCAGCAGCACATCCCAAACAGCACTCGTGTGGGCACCCCGACACCAGCCTGGGTCGGGGTCAGGGATGCTCTGAGTGGCTGCAAATGGTGGCAGGCGGTGTTCCCCCAGCAGGGACTGGATGGGGACACGGTTCAGCTGGAGGAGGGCACCTGGAGCCAGCAGGGCACTGCAGCACATGGTAAGCCCAGCAGTTATGTGACTTCAAGCACCATATGAATTGCAGTGGGTGCTCTTGCTCAGAAACAGCCCAAAGGATTGAAAACCGACTGAATGGGGCAGGGGGTGGATGTTGCAGCTCTCCTTAGATCAGTAAGAGATTTGCAGGAGTTGTTGCTACGCTGTGTTTGCGTTAGGAAGCAGCATTGTGCTATGAGAGGGGGAAACAAGATCAAAGGCATTGGTGCTGAGGGCCATATAGAGATCCTAAATGAATTTCAGGGGAGCAGGGGACTTGCTTTGAGCCATCAGCAGCTGGAGCACATTAGATAAGCTCCTGAAGCACTTTTGTTTGAGTACCATCCAAAAGGAAACCCACTTGATCACTCTTTGACCTCGCTGGGATCCGAATCAAAGTGTGACACAAAAGCAGACACGCATCACATCTCACCATTGCTCAGCCAGAAACAATTTGTTACGTGCTTACAGGTAAACTGAGGCACAGCGTTGCTGGAAACCTCATCTTTGTGAAGGCAGAAGGGAGATCAGCTCCACTGCCTGAAGCTTCCTATAAGCCCAAGTGTGAAACAGCAAAGAGGTGCTCTCACTATTCTTAAAGGTGCCCAAATTCAGCAAAACGGAGCTGGGATTTGGCACGCCTCAGTGTCTCTTTGTCTCTTGCCAGAACCCATCGCAGACGCCTGGAGATAAAGGCAGAGTGCCACCAGCTCGAGGGCAGGCTCCAGGCAGGCAAATCCATGCTCCTACGCTTGGTTGGAGAGGGGAAGCAATGCTGGGTGCCAGCAGACGGAGATGCTTTGAACAGAGATGAGAGAGGCTGCAATCCTTTGACACCTGGAAGTGAACTGTTTATTACTAAAATGTTAAGCGGCTTTAAGAGAGAGATTATCCCAAAGGATATTTTCCGCAGTGTTGACATTTGTGTGCAAGTGATTAATTCCAATACGGGCATGGAGCAAGGAGGCCAAACTCTTCTCGCACGGCTCGTGACTTCCATCACCATCACTGATCAAGCTACACCTTTGTCCTGTCCAGGTCATTAATGCCTCCCTGAGCTGCAATGCTGTGTGTTACTTCATCACCCCCCTCTCCTCGGTCACCCCTCCAAGCATCCCTTGGGATTTCCCATGCCCCTTTTTGTCACCCGCTGTGGCGGTGGAGTTGCTTGGCTGCTGTTTGTTCCCAGGTTTCTGACCGCCTCTGTGTTTTGTTGTTCTCCCTGGAGATGTGCTGTCGTGGCCGCAGTCAAACACAGTGCCATGGCTTTGAAAGGGGGGATGGTAACATCTGAAAGTGAAGATGAACTCTTGCCTTTGTGCAAAGTCTAGAAGGGCAGTGTGCTGCTGCGGCTCACAAAGGCAGAGGGGGAAGCTGAATTTTCTCGCCCTCCCTCTCAGCTCATCGTTGACTCTCAAGGGAAACAGCCTTGCTCTTCCTTACCCTTTCAGGCAAGGATGACTTTCACTGGGGAATTTAATCCACTGCAGAAAGGCTTTTATGTGTCTCCGGTGGTTTTTGACTAAACGCCTCAAAAATATAAAAAGAAAATATAAAATATAGAAAGACATAAAAAAACAGTATATAATAATATATATACAATCTAACTATAATAACAATATATCAGAACAGAAAAGCAATATAGAAAGGAAAACAACTGCTCTCTAGCGACTGAAGTTCCTAAGCCCATTTTTGCACTGGAGACCACTTCACACCACCAATGGCTCTGCTCTGTCACTTATTTCAAGTGTTGGAATGCCCAGAGGAGTGGTGGAGTCATTGTCCCTGGAGGTGTTAAAGAATCACGTGGTTGTGACACTGAGGGATATGGCTGGGTGTTGTGGTGGGGGTGGGTTGTCAGTTGGACTTGATCCTAGAGGTTTTTTCCAGCCTTAAGGATTCTATGATTTTGGACTGAGCATCTTAAATGGAACATCTCTAGAACGAGCTCTTACTTCTGACAATGCAGTAAGTGAACTTCTTACATTCATTGAGGATATAATGAGTTTTCATCCCTCAGGAATCCAAGCAGCATTTCACATAGTAGTGACTGGGACAGGTGCAAGTATCTCACCCAGCCCTCAACTACAACAGATTGGAAGCAGAACGGATCCAACCCTGGAGCAGCTGCGTGAGAGATCATGGAAAGCACTTAGAACTCCGTGTGGAGCCAGCTGGTCTGCAGCATGGAGCAGGCACAGGAATCAGAGCTCTCTGCTCTCACAGGAAGACAAATGCCCAGCTGAGACAAGCAAGCCAGCACCTCCAGCAATTTGTCTTGGGATAACATCGGGGTGAAAAAAACAAGCTGCAAAAGTTGGCTTCTGTATCCGTTACGTAGTGCTGATTTTTGAGGCAGAGGTGCTTTGAAGATTGTGCCTAAGGAATGAGGAAGCCCTGCTAGGAGCAGTGATGGGACCACATCATTTTGTGGCCAAAAGCTTCTGAGTCCTACAGGTAGATTCACCTTTATACAGAGGAAAGAGAAGAAGCAGAGACTGATTTCAGCTTTATGCGAAAGAGGCAGGTGAGCATTTTATTGTGATTAGCTTCTCATCAGGAGCGTTTGGAGGAATAACACAGGAGATGGGACAGCACAGAGCATTACGTCCTCTAGAACATGAAACAAGGACAAAGGATGGGGAAGACTTCCCAGTCCTTAACAGCTAAAGGCAACATCTTTCTGCTAGACCAGGGCTGTCCAGGACATCTGAAGGCTCTCAGTGCTGCACCCTGTGCCATCATTAATTCAGTTAATTCTGTCCTACGGTGGCCTAATGCACATCAGAGACTAAAAGGTGTCACAGTGGCAGTGCAGTAGATGTTGCCTGTACTGACAGTCACTACAGCAGGAGACAGCTGTGTGCCTGGGGTGAAACAAGCAAACAAGCAGCAAAACACGCAGGGCACTTCCCTCTCACTCCACAAAGCTCCAGTCATTAGGGGCAACTGCTTGTCTCTGGGCTCCTCCAGTTAACTCGTCTGCAATCTGAATCATGCATGAAATCCTAAGAAAATCTAAATAAATCAGTATCAGGAAATTTGCGACAGGCATTCATCCCTGCGAGGACATGACCACTTTAACACTTGTCAGGGTCAGAGCACACAGCTGAGGAAATAGCCCTGGACAAATCTACAACCCCAGGAGAATAAAACCAGAAGACACACAGAGCTGCCCAGCAGGCAGTAGAAGCAGGAGCAATGGTAGCATTACTTAACTATGTGCAATTCGCTCTCCCTATCTTGATTTAAATTACACTGCCAGAAGAGACTGACAGTGTCTGGAATCAAATTGCTGAGAAAAGTGCCTCTTCAGAGGGAGAGAAAAAAAACACCCAAATAACCTGAGAGCAAATGGTGCTGCAAAATGCCTATTGTGATCTGGGACAGCAGGATCTGAGGCCAAGGAATTTTCATTAGGATAATTCTCTTTTAATTATGCCAGGCCAAACCCCTAATGCCCCGTTGCAAAATGGGGATTTGCATCACTGACATTTCAAGAGTGCACACATCAATCTGGGTCTCTTTTCCAGAGTTGGGCAGGGAAAGCACCATTGATTGAAAGTCTCTGAACAGCTCCTTCAGTTCTGCTGATCACCATGGGCTCTGGGGACCATCTTCAGGACAATAGGCTTCTTTGGCTGCATGAAACCTTTTGTATCCAGAACCAGGGGGATCTTGAGGAAAAAAGAAACAAACAAACAGCACACAGAAGTGCCATTTAAGATGGGCAAAAGGACTTTCATGTCATGGAAAACACCCCTCCAGCCCACACGCATCTCAGCCACCCCTTGCACTGTGACTGCCTGGCTTTGCAGCTGTGTTTATTGCAGAGCTATCACTGCTGTGCACATAAAACAGCTGTGAGCTGGGGGATAGCAGCCCTCAGCTCTTGAACCAAGTGGTTAGTGAATGCTAGCATCCACCTGGGGCTGTAAGAGGAGCTCAGCACACTGCTGAAATGAGGCAAAAGCAGCCAGAATCCATCCAGGGAGAGGAAGCCAAAGAGGGGCACTGGTGCCATTTTGTTTAATGCCAAAATGTGTCAACATGAAGGGCAGTGAGGCTGTAAGGGGAGCAGGAAGAGCAATAAGCTATCTGGGAAAGAAGAAATGAAGAGAGATGCTTGGGATGAGTCTAAAGGAACAAGTATTACACAGAAAAGTGCTGGGCTCTGCTGGGCTGGAAATCTCACTATAAAACTCTGAAAACTGGTGACAGAGGGAGGCAACTTGCAGGACATGCTGCTCATGCCCCAGCTGTTCTTCTCCCCATCAGGACAAAGACAGTGCTCCCCCAGCCCCTACATGCTGCACTAAAAGCCCCAAATTCCAGTGAGCCTCAGGAAATCTCAGCAACATGGCTCTGAGCCCAGTGTACCAACAGTGGGGGCATGAGCAGGCAGAGACATCCATACATATATTCCAAAAGGATGTTCTCGAGAGAATCTTTCCCTCCCCCTCTGATCCAACATACATGACACCTTCTGAAGACGAGCCTGAAAGAGCCCCATAAACCTATGGCCACCAATAATACAATACATATTTAACTTGCCTCCCCTTAATTAAGGGCAGTTATAAAAATAATCAATTTTATGGATTGCAGAGGACTAGAAAAATGTCATTAGACTTGGGGGAGGGTGGATAGGTCACTGCATTGTTAATGGACTATTACAGTCTTTCACCTCCAGGTTAGCAGTTGAGTAGCAATCTGAATCTGCAGAGATATCAGCCGAGCGCTTCTGCCAAGCAATAATTCTATGAGTATTTTTGTTTCATACAGCAAATGTCCTTTGAATACACTTTGTGCCCCCTCTGTTTCAATCTCCAAGCTTGCCTAATGAGCAAAACACATTAATGGCATGGCCTTTGGTGGCAGGTGGTGCAGCAAAGCAGGTCAGGGCTGGGAGCCCAGTGCTCACAGCTAGGAGCAGCAGCAGACTGCGACCCGTCTGCATCACAGGGAGGTGCCACGTGTTCAGGACACGCTGATGAGTATTCCTAGCAGCCATCGCATTGCTTTTGTGTTGAGCAGCTCTGATCTGCACAGCCTGTCCCACCAGCACAGCGCGGGAGCCCATGCAAACCCAAAAATGGGTGGGAGGAAGGGAAGAAGCTTGCTGCTGCTTCACCTCTGCCTCCTTCAGCCTGCATAGCCTGAGATCAGGAGAGGGCCACCGCTTCAAATTTAGCTCAGATCATGTTTGCTCAAAAATTGTTCCGCTTTAGAGGCTGCCTGGTGGCCCATAAGAGATGTGTTCTGCTGTCTTGGGGTATAGTTGCTGCTGGCTGTGTTTGTGTTGCAAAACACAGCCCTGGAGTAGGCTGGGGAGGAGATCTGCTGTGCCTAAGCTGGGTCAGGACAGAGCGGCAGGACATGGCAGGCAGAAAGCACCCCAGTGCTTAATTGCACCCGAAGCAAAGCAGAACACTTCAGGGACTTCAGCCTGATACATCCCACCAACATTTAATCTGCCTCTCTGGAGGCTGAAAACAAACAAAAAAAAAATAAACGTATCAGTAAGTTGTGCTGAAGCATTTAAAACAACTGAGAGCATTTAAATGCAGATATTCCCACACGCCTCTCTAATCCTCAGTGAAATTTTCCTCCCTGGTCTCTGCGTGAAACAGCAAAACCCAAACCCACAGACAAGCTTCAGTGGTCCTGAAGTTACAGTACCTCGGGGATGAGAGGGATTTAACGTGTAAGTGAGTCAGATCCCTACTTGTCCTGAGACTCAGACAAAAGAGAGCACGGAGGATCATCCCAGTGGGAACAGAGTACAGATAATGACACATCATCCCATATTCTCACCGGAGTGTCTTTGCAGGGTCTGAAAGAGAAGTTCTGCAGAAGGGCAACCACAGCCACTTTAACGACAAGGAGAGCAAATCTCATTCCGATGCAGTTCCTGGGGCCAGCCCCAAATGGCAGGTAGGTGTAGGGGTCAATGTTCTCTCTGTTTTCTTTACTAAACCTGGTTATAGAAAACATAAATGAATAAGATTGGAAAGAACTGCCGTTCCGGGATGTGTCAGCTTTCAGATTTGAAGCAATAAGGGGTCTGGGAAGGCAAAAGCTTTTTGTAATTCCATGCATATTAGAAGAATGCAGCCAAGACTCTCTTTCCTGTCCCAACAGACACCTTAATTCTCTGTTTTTATCCAGCTGCTTGGAGGTGGCTGTGCATCTTCAGGTGCATCAGGTGAACAGAGAAGACCAGAAATATGCTAACGATTTCATAACTACTCTTTTCTCAGAACTCCCTCTAAGCTGAACCCAAATTTCAAACCCTGAAACGCACAGGTCTACAGCTTCATGTCTTCCCTTTAGATCAAAGGATGGAGAGAACACAGAGACATCCTCCCCCTGCGTGACTAAAGGGAGGGTTGCTTTTGAGACACGTCAGCCATTCCTCTCCTCATCATGAAAAACAGGGAAGAACAATCAGCTTCACAGAGAAATTCACCACTGAGCATTTTAGTAATACTTCTTAGTGATCAGTTGGTTTTCATGTCAGAAAGCCTTTCACTCCCAGTGCTTGAGGTCTGGCCACGTTAAGTCAGCACTGAAGTACCTCACTACCGAGGCACCAACACAACCCTCTGATGAACTCTCAGTGAGGTAAGCCAGTCTTGAAGGGCCCATCTGCCCTTTCCATTTGTCACCTGGTGTAAGGATCAAACTGCTGGAGTAACTGAGGTACAACATGCCCATTGCCAGAGTTCTCCCATTGGAGTGGCTCCTCCTGCAGCCAAGGCAGTGTTCCTGGGTCCTGGTGGTTTGTGGTGATCCCAGCAGGACACATCCCCACCCCTAAGCTTTTCATGATGCCTCTGCCATGCTATGTCTCAAAGGTGAGCAAATCTGCATACTGGAGTTAGCATCAAGGGCACAGACTTCTGGGCCAGCCCTCAACGTTCTGGGCCAGCTGAAGATGTCCTAAGTCTGCCTTGGGCTGTTGCCTCATTTTTCAGGGGCTAACAGAGCCTCCTAAACAAAGATTGTTTCATAACCGGAGTTGAAAAATTAGGTTTTATCTCCTACCCATCTTTGCCCTTCCGTCGCTGATTTGCATGGCGTTGTGCCAGTCACCCAATGGCTCTCGTTTTAATATCTGCCCATAAACCCCTCAACGTTACAGCTGCTGGGAGCTGCTCTCACTGTCGCTTCCTTCAATGCAGTTAATTAAATTCCATGCACAGTTTATGGATGTAGATCATAAAACTCCCCTCACGGTAATGCTGGGACTAGATGTCAGACATTGATAAATGCCTAATTTAAATGTTATAATCACGCATTCCCCGCTTTCTCTGCCATGTCCCCTGCCAGGAATCATGTTAAACGTGCAGCTGTTCCCCACCTGGTCCTCACCTCTCAGGCCTGAACTCCTCTGGCTTGGGCCAGTACGCCGGGTCATGGTGAAGCGCGTAGATTGGGATCATGACCACCATGCCCTCTGGGATGGTCACCCCATTGAACTCTACTGTCTTCTTGCAGACCCGATCAATCCGCCCCCCAGCAGGGTACAGCCGCAGGGATTCATTCACCACCATGTCCAGGTACTCCATCTGCATGACTGCATTGTATGTAAGAGCAGCCTGGGGATGTGGGGAGAGAGGAAGGCTTGCAAAATGGCTGCAAACATGGGGCTGCAGCCCTGCAGGGTTTCCAGGGTGCTGGTGTCATTCCCACCTGCATCTCACCACTCTCCCTTACCTTTTTGGGCAAGTTTGCATCGATCTCATCCTGGAGTCGCTTCTGCACATCAGGATGTATGGCCAGGTGATAGGAGATGTAGCTGAGGGTGGAGCTGGTGGTTTCATAACCAGCAAAGACAAAGATAAGAGCCTGGGCCAGAATCTCCTCATCAGTTAATGCTGAGAAGAGGCACAAAGACGTGTAAGAAGCTGAAATCTACAGCACAAAAGTGATTAACCCTCAGGAATCCAAGATCCCACTAGTCATCCAGGTAATGCTGTTGATAACTACCTAACACCTGATAGAGGACCTGTCCAGTTGACATGGTCTGGCAGCCTCTGGCAACACACTCAGTGGTCTGGCACTGGTGTGTAGCCAGAAGACCGCTGTCAAGGTTGGCAGCTTTGGTAAAGCCCAGCACTGCCTGATCTTCATTTAGAAAATCTGTTATCTCCTTGAAGTGTGCTTCCTGGGCAAAAAATAAAATATGAGCATGTGCCAGGAAAAATTAGAGGTGAGGAGATGCCAAGCAACTCCTCTGGGCTCTGAGTTCAGCCAGATGCTGCTGAGGGATCAGTAGCCCTGTGGCAGTGGTAATAAAGGTGGTACACAATTCCACACTGGTACTGCAGCCAGGATGCAGGCTGCAGTGCGGGGCAACATCCAAACATCCTGTCCTTGCAGATCACAAGTTAACAAGCTTCCTGCCTTGATAGATGCTGATGAACTGGGCTTTGCCTTGGCTGATCCATTATTTTCTGAATCCAACAGTTTACCTAGGATGAGCAACAGAGGTGAGCTTGTAGATGAGCAAGGTGTAAGCAGCATATGGGCTTTGTGTGCTTTACAAGACACAGCCAACATCACTGGCCTTCAGAGAGGACTTTGCTCTCTGTTGGATAAACAGCCCTCAGGATTTATCCTGGGAAATTAGATATAATAAATATCGATATGCGATAAGCATTATTATGACCCTGCTACTGAGACCTTGAGGTCCCCATGGAGTAAAAGACTACAGTCTTCTCCCACATCCTCTCTTTAACTAGAAGAACCACCTGCTCTTTGCTGAGAGGAGGACAGATCTCAAGACATACATTTGTACGAGTCCTTCTCCCCAGCAGACTTGGAGCCATCCTGTGAGCTCTGTGAGTCAATCATCAGCTGCAGGAAGTCCACTCGGTTCTGGGGAGGAACAGAGGCAGTCAGAGAAGATAGGGGTGGGAGGAAACAAATCTTGTCCAGTGCAAGCTCTATGCTGAGGGGCCTGCTGCACCCAGCCCCACAACTTCAGAGCGATTGGAGATTCAGATCAGATGATTGCATTGACTTTCCCCATGTGGAAGCCCAGGTAGGGCATGCTTCTGGGCCTCCCCACATTTAATGAGCTGGGAGCTATTACAGAGAGAAGGAAATAAATCCACTTCTGAAGACATGACCAGGTTCCACCTGTGCTCAGAACAGCACAATGAAGAGAAAAGGCCACCCGGGTTGGACTCACCATGTGGCATCCTTTTTCCCGTTCCTTCTTCATTTTCATGAAGACGACATCAAAGAAGTCCATGACTTCGTTAGATAACAGCGTCACATTCATCTTTTCCAGCACTGGGATCATGAAGGGGAACAGCACTAAAAGGTGAGGAAAGAACAACACAGATTTAGAGCTGGGCCCCCTAAACTCAAAACTGGCATAGAAAGAAAGGGGCAAATCTACACTTTTACCCAACAAATTGCTTTTCATTGCCTTCAGCTCTTTCAAGTCTCCTGATTTCATATCATGATCTGCCCTTAGTTCTGCACTGAGCGCAGCTCTCTGTGGTATGAAGCAGAAGTTCTTCATGGCAAACAGGATCTCTGCACATATGAGGCTGCAGCAAAGATCCACAAGAGCTGCACAAAACTTGACTGTAATTTCCCTGGGGGAAATATGTCTACAGACCTGCTGGGGTGAATCCGATTCTGCAAAGTGCTCCCCCCAAAAAGCAAAGCGGATGCTGAGATTAGGGAGCTAAAAGGAAATGCAGGTGGTCACCACATGTGACCAATTCATGGCTTTATAAGATGAGGAGTGTCATACCTATGAACATCAGTAACGGGTTTAGGAAACTGAATTTGAGAAATTTCCTAATGTTGGTAACAAAGGGGTCATTGGGTTTGCTCATGGAGTCAATATCCACGCTGAAAGAAGTGCTGGCCACCACATCCATGCTGTAGGCTCCAAAAATGCTGAGTAGAGAAGAAAAGAGAATGAATGGGACGAGCCCAACCAGAGCAGTGAATAACAGCCAGTCTAGGAGAAATCCCAGAGAGGGAAACTCTTTTAACCAAGGACTCAGTGCAGACTCCTAACACAGCAGCTCCTGCCCTGATTTGACTGTAACCAACACTATATTTGCCTGAATTTCCCCATTCACATTCATCCTCATGATTTTTCTCAGTGTAAAAAACCTAGGCTATCGTTGGAAAGCACTGAACTGTGGTGCAGGCTAACAAAGATAGCATCCTGATTCTCATCGGTAAAAAGAGATTGTGAAAATGTCAACAAAATCCACATCTATGACTTGCAGGGCTTCTGGAGTGGGCTGAACTCCCCAGTCTCTCCAATAACAAGAGCAAAAATCTCCCCAGTAACAAGAGCTGGGTTTACAGAGCACAGTTACCCATACTGGGCAATGCAGAGTAGACACAGCCCACAAGAGGACATGGCTGCAGCATGGACGTGGGCTCTCCAAATGGCCACACTGAGTACAGACACTTATGCATCCTCCCCACATGATTACTTACTTCTTCATGTCCAGGAGCTCTTTGTTAGCCACTTTCTTCTCAATGTTTTTCACTAATTTTTCACCATAGCTCTCAATGATAGGGAACATCTGAAATGCAAAACAAAGCAGAAGAAATTGACTCTTTTACACCCTCTAAGCAAGGCTGGTCAACTCGACATGGCCACCTGCAACTTGCCAGGCCACAGCGACCAAGTCTATGGCTTCTGGAGGAGAGAGGAGGAGGACATGGGGAAGGCATTACTTCCAACCTCAGTCAGTGCTTTTTACCTCTTTCAGCTTCCCACTGGTGAATGTTGGGGACAACACAGTGCGAATCCTTTTCCACTGGTCATCCACAGCCATACTAACAGCTGACTCCAGTCTCCCACTCAGACCAAAGACCTGGACAGGGAAAATGTTACAGCAAAAGGGACATGGTTATGCAGGGCAACGGGTGAAGGTTTCCAAATCTCTTTAATGATATAGCAGTGGAAAAAACAACAACAACAACAAACCCCACCACAACTAACAACAACAGACTTGGCCCCTGAATTCATAGCAGCTCTACTTCTACCAGCAAACAGAAATGGAAACAAAAGTGTAAGATGTGGACAGGACATCAATCCCACTGCAAAGCCAGGCTGATGTTCCAGCCAGACTGGCCTCCCCACTGCTCCAGCAGAGTTACATTGGCAATACTGTCAATAAATCAGGTCATGACAGAGAGCAGCTGCTTGCTGAAGGGCCCAGAGAGACTCGGAAGCAGAAGAAACTTTTCATTCCTTGGTGCATGCTCTCTGCACCAGAAACACAGATACCCACCCTGCGATTGGTAAAAGTGCTATAGCACTCCTTCACCAAGATGGTTTTGATGAGGGCGGGGTCCAGAATAGCCATTATGGGCTGCCTGCCGTCAAAAATCCTAAGCCAAGAGAAAGTCATGGTCAGTGCATTGCTCACGGTCACGCAGAGCAGAAGCAGTCTGCTGCTCTGTGCAGGGACCACTGCAGCCTGCAGGGTCCACGCAGCTGCGTCCCCTCTGACAAAGCAGCCAAGGGGATGAGAAACAGTTTTATTATGCAGTAAAAAACAGGAGATGAGGGAAAAAAGGACACTGCCAAGCACAGACAGCATGAGCATTTCTAACCATCGACTGTGCTGTTACAGAAGGATTTTCATAGCAGTGTGTGTTCAGATAAAAGGCAGCTTTAGCAACTGGTGGCTGGAGTCAATAAACCCCCCTGAATGGCCTACCTGTGGGGGAAAAAGATCTCCCTGCATGGCCTACGAGGCAATGAGAGGGGGAAAAACTCATCTGTTTTTTCTATTTTCCAATCAAAAACTTGAAAGCTGAATGGCAGGAGCCTCGAGCCACGGCCGAGGGAAGCTGCAATCTTCAAGAGGCTTGAGAACATTTCATCTTTCCAAAAAAATGTGCTAGGCTTTCATAAAGCTCCTATGGATTTTGCGCAATGCTTTGGCTTGGGTTTGAGAGGTTCCCAAGAGAAGCATGCTGAGAGCTCTGTGCCTGCCTGCACAGAACCAGGGCAGAGCAGGGAGAGAAGGCTGAAAGGGAGCTCATGCCCCGGTGCTGGGAGAAGAGGGAGCAGGATGAAACGCACCGCGGCAGCCTGCAGCTCGCTTTCTGCTCCAGACAGACAGAAGAGTGGCTTCAAAGGCTCGAGGCTCAGTTTGACACCAGCAGCAGAGTTTTCTGGGCAGGCTGCATGGTTGGGAAGTGATTGGTGCCTTCCTACACTAATGCATCTGGAGCTGAGAGATAAAGGCATGGCTGCGTTGATGTGCTGGGTGTTGGAGGATGGGGAGATCCCTGGCCCTGAGGTCACTAACTCCACTACAGTGAGTTCTGAATGATCCCGAAGTAGGAAAAAAAAAAAAAAAAAAAAAAAAGATTATTCTCAAAGCTTATACAGGCTTAAGTCTCCAGAACTGGCTGCAATCATCCCAGCCCTGCACTGTACTGAAATCCCAGCAGGAGAGAGCCCTGCAAAGATGGATGCAGGCATTTCCAGGGGTGATCCTGGATTTTCCCCATGCCCCAGCTTGTCATCGCTGGCATTAAAGAGCTGGGACACATTGGCAATGTTCTATTTTGGGACAGAGGAGCACCCCAAACAGAATCTTTGCAGGGAATTTTGCTCTGCAGATGGTAACTCACCCCCAGATTTTACCGTATTTTTCAAAGCACATCTGATCAAAATTCAGGACCCCCTGCAAAAGACGAGACAAGAAACAAACAGTTTGAGAGTGAAAGAGCAATCAAAGCTGCTGGCAGAGGCCAGGGAGACACACAGACACTGAGGGACATTGGCACTGAAGGGAATAAAGAGCAGAGAAAGAGAACTACCCCTCCAACTGCCACCAGCCACTGAAAACGTAATGTAGAGATGGCAGGATGAAACTTATGGAACACATAATGCCATGCATCACCTAAACCAGTCAGCACATGCCATGCTGTAAGCCTAGCAAACAAAAGGTAAAATATTTCTTTCACAGAAGCTGCAGCTAATACATTTTGTCCTGCATTTGCAAGCAGTTATCTGGAACCAGCTAACCATACACCAAATAACTGTTATTTGGTAAGGTCTGCTAACTGGGAAATGCTACAGTGTTGTACAGAAATCTGTTCACCGGCATTTTGAGATTGTGGAACAGAGAGTGGCTGGGCAGGGATTGCTGAGGACTGGCCCAAAGCACAAAGCAGCACACAATGCTCAGGAAGCAGCAGCCCTGGGTACCTGGAGGACACTTACTTCCTTTGTTTCCAACAGCTCTTCAGCTGCTGGGTTGTGGCTAGAAATCTAGGAGAAAGCTGATAGCTTAAACTGTGAAGGGATAGAAAGACAGAACGTTCCTCAGCCAGAACCTAAAGGTGTTTTTTATTTCTCTGTACGCTCTTGTAGAGCTTCCTATCTGAAAGCGTTGGACTGGATGATCTCAGTGGTCTTTTCCAGCCTTAATGACTGTGCCATTCCAAGCATCCAGGAATCAAGGACAGAGGAAATAGATGTCTTAAATACAGGAAAAGCAGCACCAGCAGTGAGAACCTAAAGCAGACCTGAAGCAGCTGCTGACCATACTCACCTGTCGGTACCCCAGGAATGTTCCCAAAAACGGCACAGGCTTTGGGCCAGGAATGCCCAGCTTCTTGAAGGTCTGGTAGGGCCATATCCCATAGCTGCAGAGCAAAGCCAGGGTGTGAGATGCATTTATGCAACAAGAAAAGAAGTTTCTTCACACTGAGCGTAGGTTAGATAGCTGCTTCCTGCCACACAGGAAAGGCTGAAGTGATGGCTGTGTAGCAGCAGACCTGCTGAGGGTGCTCTCCTTCTGCAAGGGCCCCAGGACCACCTGGGATGCACCCAAGTAGTTTACTACAGCTCCTGTGACTGACATAGGCCACCAGGCAGTTTGCTGCAGCAAAAACAAAGCTGCTCCTGTTTCTGGATCCATGCAACAAAGCAAACAAAACAAAACACTCCAAACCCTAGAAATTTCTCTTTACACCCTCCCCAAGCCCCATCCCTTCCCATTAACACTACGACAGTGCAAAGTTTCTGCAGGCAGCCAATGCTTTCAGCTGGCTGCCCCAGGCCATGATTCCCTTCTCTCCCCCCCACCCCTGCTTATCAGCCTTGCAAACAAAACAGGAACACCCCAAAATGGCTTTTAGCACTTGTGAATGTACTTTGTACCAGGGTGCTCGTCCACCAGCTGCTACTTACAGCACCAGGAGACTCAGGAAAGTGACGAGGAGCAACCAAGTGATGGGGGAAAGGTCTGGAAGGAACCACATTGCACTCACAGCCTGCCAGCACTGCTCCCACGCAGCTTGGCCTCACTATATGAGCTTTTTTATCTTACTTGCAGCTGTGACTATGCTCATGTGATGCAGAAGGAGGAGTCCTGTTTACTCCCCGGCTCAAACTTTAAACCTAGGGCAGGGTTTCTCCTTTCACTGAAGGGTCATTACTGTGCCCAGCCCTGTGGTTTTTATGCTTAAAACTGCTGAAGGTGCAGTTTTCTGCAGGAGAAAAGGTAGTGAAAAGGGAAAATGTCCTGAGAGCAACTTTCTCCTGGTGTGGGAGCAGCAAGGCTCCTGCAGGTGGTTCAGCCCAGTTGTGCTTGTGCTGTGTTAATTGCTCTTAAGGAGGGGTGGAATGGGGACAGCCATGAAATGCTGCTGTGCATTTTCCTGTAGCTCATGGGTGGCTTTTCCTGCAGCACGTGCTGTGCACAGACACTGAGCGTGCTGGAACTGTCTGCCTCATGGTTCATTCACTGTCACTGGCTCCTTATCAGTGAGTACTGGATGTGAGCCACTGGAAACATGTTTGAGCAGGATCCCTACCAAGAAACCCAACAGGAAGGGCTGGAGCAGCCTGGCTAGCTGGGTTAACCCTTACCTGCTTAGTGCAACTGAGGCATCTCCTCACCTCGTCCCTTGTTCCTGTGGTGTGGATCAATGGCAGTGCCTTCACTTGTCTGCCTGGGAGGTTTTGTGGGATGGAGGATTGAAATGCTGAATCCTTCCTCTCCTTGTCCCCTCTGTTGTGGGTGATAAAATATTTCCTAATTCCCATCAGGTTACACAAGGTTTTGTCCCAGAGGAGAAGGTCTCCTGTGTGATTCAGTTACTGTCCCACAAATTTGCCCTGTTTTCACAGTTTCCATAGTTCATTTTCCCTGGTGACTCTACTTGCCCTGCTCCTCCCAGCCCCCACCTCCATGCTGTTCATCCCAAGCAGATCAGCTTGTACGTACACAAAAAGAACCCAAGATTTTTTTTTTTGTTTAAAGTTTGTATTTACCAGTTGAGTCTTGTTCTGTTGGAATGAGACTCTAATTAGGTCAGTCGTGTTCCCCTGGTATGGTATGAGCAATAGCACTGGAGAACAGAGACAATTTATAGAGACCCAAAAATAACCTGTCCTGCTGCTTTGCAGGAAAGATGTGTTTTCTTTGCCCTGCACCGAGGACGTCTGCAATTGAGGCCACTTGGGCACACAAACTACTGCATGGTCCCATAGGCAAAGCTCATCTGGGCCTCAAATTTCTCCTGCGAAAAAGAAAGGAATATTTATCTTTCCAGCCTAACCAGGCTGCAGTGAGGTTACCCGTGTTTGTATGGTGCTTTATGGCTCCTGGCACGAGGCCCCGGGCTGCACTACACATCCCTTTTCCAGGACTGCCCTTCAGCCTTATGTGTGCGTTCTGTTTGGTGCACAAAGTGAGCGTTACACGGTCCCGTGTTATCAAGGAGGGAGGAGGAACAGCAAGGCCATGATTCAGCCACTGCATGGCTGCTTTCCTCGAAAAGAGGCAGTGCTGCAACCACTGACCTCAGCCTCTGAAAGTTGCACAACGCAGAGCGATGCCTTTCAATGACTCCATGGGCGTGCGCTGCTTCCTCCTCTACCACGTGCTGATAACTGTAGGGTTTTTTCCATATATAGGGACAGATTCTCTGAATTTGCAGATGACTTCATCAGCCCTGTTGGCAGTTGAGATGCTTGCCTGTAAAAATGCTGCAGAATGACTTCATATCATCAGTCTCATGACTTACTCTTACCCTAGCTAGAAAACGAATAGTGGTAAACATGCCAGTTGCCTACCTAACAAAGGTCTCTACCTAATGAGGGTCTTTACCTAACAAAGGTCCCCATGGGCCTGGGAGGTCAGACCAAAGCTTCAGTGACCACACTGCTTGGGCTCAGAGGGATACATCCTGCATTTCCAAGGAAACAATACAGCAAAGCAGGACTCCCTTTCTAAAGGCACGGCAGATGTGCACAAATAATGAAGAAAAATGTGTTCAGATAAAGTTCCTTTTGATTTTGTGGGAAAAGCAGGTTCAGAATGAAAATGATTGTCAAAGCAAGAGGAGGAGAAAAAAAAAAATATATATATATATATATATAAAACTGAGAGGCAAGCTTACAAAATGAAAACAAAAGGATCAAGGAGAAAAATAAATAACCCTAGAGCAAAAACACAAGAGGAAGAAGAGGAAACAAATGAGACAAATAGCAGGAAAAGGGTCAGCAGTGAAAGCCCTGATTGCTTGATTCAGTCGAGCCATTGCCTGTGCTGCTCAAGGCAGGGCAGGAAGCCAATCTGTGTGCTCTGGTATTGTTTAGGCTACAAATGCCATGGCAGATTTCCCATCCACTCCAGTGTTTATGTCCGTGCTCCATTCCTAACCATAAAAACACGTGCAGAGGAAACGTGTCCCGAGCAGAGCGAGGGCTGGAAGTGGAGGACGATGCACTTTGGGGCTGAATGACCTCAAAAAAAAAATACTGCTGTGTGTTCTGGCAATTTTGCAGAATAATGTCTTGTTCACAAAATTCTACAGTGCGAGGATTTTCATCTTCAAAATGGGTATGTTGATACCTCTAAGTTATTACAAGCTACCAGCCAGAAGAGTGCCTGTATTTATCTAACAATGCATTGTTTACAATAACCCTTTCAGGAGCAGGAAAACAAGAGTTCTTTCCTTAGCGGTTTGACTCCCAGCCCTTGGAAAGCAGTGATTTCCCACCTCTCACCTCTCCCAGCAGGGCTGCAGCCAACCTGCCCTCACGTGGTTTACTTCCCTGCTAGGGAAAAGCCACTGTCGCATCCCCATTGTAATGACTGCATGGGTTTACATGAGGTAGGATCCAGCCCACTGCCATCAGCACTCCTGTGGGACCCGAATAATGGCTGCTACCACCCTGCAGGGACAACCAAAGCACACAAACCAGCAGCCCCGATGGGTTTCAGCTCATCCGGGAGGAAGTTTATCACCACTGAACACCACAAATTTCAGGCTGACCAAATTTTGGGTGTAAACGATTTGAGAGCTTCATTTGAGCTGAAAAGCAGCGGGGGATTATAAGATTTTATAGCCCAGAACTAACAGTGTGGAATTTCAGCCTGTGTTACATTTTCACTGTCCTGAGCTGTTAAATCGTGAGCACTCTGGCAAGGTACCAAACCGTTTCTTCTAGCCAAAAATAACAGAAGTGGCTTGAAAACATTTTCTCCCCCCTCCACCCCTCACCCCACCCCTCAATAAAAGTACCAAAGACACACGAATTCCAAAAGGGTTCTTTTAATTAGAAGCAATTTTGCAAAAGAAGAAGTAACTTTCTCATATAAAATAGTGGAGTGGTGAAGGTGAGGCTTAACGAGAGGCGTGGAACGAAAATCCAGGGCAAATCCCCAAGGAGACACTGAAGTGAAAGCAATTGACCCGATAACCACAGTACACTAAAGGGTAACTCCGAAACAGCTGTGTAAGGTGGTCCTACCCCTGAGCTGACAGCAGGAACCACGTCAGAGGATGGATCCCATCCCAAGAGTGGCAGAGCAACCTGCTACTGCTGCCATGGGCTCAGCATCACCACCAGGGAGCGTGGATGCCACATCCCAGGTCCCACCTGCAGGACATGTCTGCTGACAAGCAGAAAGGTGTCCCTTCCAGATGTAAAGAATTGGACATCGATGGGAAAACACTTTGATATAAAGCTCTGTGACCTCGTGCCAGTCTCTATATCCAGTGATTCAAGCCCCAGGAAAGTGCACAGTGATCAAACAGTAATCAACAGAAATAATGATTTTCCTGTCAAGTCTTGAGGCTCCAAGGCCATTTAAAAAGGGCAGGTGGCAGCTTTGAGAAGATAAAAGTTCTGAGTCAATGCCTGAATCTCAAGTCACAAAGGAATCTCACCTCTTGTTCAAACACATCTCACCTGTCCCATGTGTCACACGTGTGCTTATCAGTGCTGGCTCTACTACAGTGGGTGGCAAGCTTCACACCTTCACAAAGTGCAAGCCAACTTTGTCTGGGAGGGCTGGGTCTGAGATGCAGGGGGGGGAAGAAAAGGAGTACAAAAATATGAGGAAATGAAGGGATCTGTCAGGTAAAGCCATTAGAGGCTCAACCCCAATCCAACATGTTTAGTCTTGGGGGTTATGTGCTCCTAATTGAAGAGTGGCTTTCCTTAAGGTTTCAGTGAAAACTGTACAACCATGTTGTCATGCGTGCGGCCTCTGTGGAAGCTCCAACAAACCTCTCCCCACATGACCTCTCCTAAAGCCACGATGCTGTACGGACTCCACCCATGCTGACCTAAGAAACAGCAGGAACTCCAGATTGAACGACATGGTCTGCAATACAACTTGCCTGTCTAGCAGTTGTTCTGTGATGGCTTTTGCTCTCCAAATAGAATCCCTCATTGCTTGTGCCCTTTCGGCTACTATTGATAAAGGAAACTGCCAAAGACAGGATGTTTTGGGATCATGTTCTCTCTTATGTCTCAGGTTTCTAGGATGGCTGATTTATAGTGGCCCTGCCAAAAGTCACTGTTCTTCCATTTTAAAATTTCCTGACAAATCCTTTCTCTAAAAGGATTGCCCTGTTTAGTCTGAAAACTGCAAGTGGGAGAAGACACCGGTGCTCTGTCTGCATGAACTGCTTTCTACCCTCCCTTTTTGGAGAGCAGATTGGATAATCTTTGGATGACCCGATGGATTTCTTGAGGAGAGCAATGACAAAGATAATAAATGTATCCCCCCTTTCAAGACAGGCTTGGATATTTATTCTAAAATATTGCTACAGCAGCTTCTGGCAGAGGCTTGGATATAAGCAGAAGAAATGAGATCTCAGTCCATCTGCAAAGCATCACTGGTTTTAGCATTCCAAATGAGGAGAAAAAAAAATTACTTTGGGGTTAATGGATTAGGGTTTTTTTTTTTCCTCTCTCTCTTTTTCCCTCCCTTTTTTTTTTTTTAGTGCTAACTGCCTCTAATATTGGGATCACTTGGCACAGGGTGACTCCTTCAGCAGTTGCCTATGAAAGTCTTTGACCAACACGATCTCACTTCTCCCCACAAGGGATTTTCCAGCTGCTGACTCCCAGGGTGGGGAAGAAGAGGCTGTCCCCTATCGAAGCAGAAGAGTGCCCTCTCCTGTCCCTTCTCACCGCTGCTGCTCCCACCCAGCAGCACCAGCCATGCACCAAAATGAGATTAAGAGGTGGGAATGGAAAATATTCCACCTGAGGGAGCAACCAGTGCTGGGGGACACACCGTGTGTGACATGGCACTCTTCTGCATGAAATGGGGTATTCCCATGGCTGCCACATGAAAAATGAGCTCCTGTTAAGCTGTTCCCTGAAACGTCTCCCTCGGTCATTTCGTAACGTTGCTTTTATTTTTTAATAACAGTCACCCAGAGACCTGAGAAACAAGGCAGAGAAAATAAATAAATACAAATCAAATGCCCTAACAAGGAGTTTTACATATAAGTCTTCATTTTTCAAGATGGTTCTAAACAAGAAGAAGGAAACAGAAGTGGATTTGATGGGTGAAGTTATTGTAAAATGACAGCTAATGTTTAAAAGTCGTATTTCAAAGCTGTAATTCCCAAAGATTACAGCTATAAGAGAGAGCTTTCTTGCTAACTGATGGAGTGTTTCCTTCTAGATGGAACAATTTACCTGGTATCAGAAGTAAATAAAACCTACCTATTTGTCACATTTTGCAATACAGCATGTGAGCAAGAAGGCACAGGCATCATGCATGTAGCTATAAGTGAACTGGGCAGGAGAACTCATATCCTGTTCTCATTTTAGGAGTGAGCAGGGCAGTGCATGTCCACACTGAGTGAAAGCCTAAATAAAATAAACCCATAAGTAAGAAAAGCCAACTGCTAAACAAAACAACATCGAGAGTAATAATGACCTGGAATGGAACAGAGATGGTTTTGCTCAGATCAGCAGGACCTCCAGGCATCACTCCTAACCTTTTATTTTGGTGGCAGTCAGAAGAAAAGGGCCGTGCAGGACCCCAGAGAGCTCGAGCATTTCAGTTGCAGATGGCACTGAGAAAAAAGGGATCATTTCTTCTTGCTTTATACAGATTGTGCTGCTCCCCATGTCTTCCTTCAGTGCAACTGTGACTGCAGATTCCATTTTCTTCGTTCCCTGTGGTTTTCTTGCCTTTTTACTCAATGTGGTATCGGAACAGTCCCAGGGAATAATTGCACCTTACAGCAGTTTAGTTCCAGCAACATTCAGGAGATATGAAGCTACTCACCCCACGCACCTTTGGAGCAAGATCTTCAATATGTGATCTATTTTGTTCTAATCTGTATCCATGAGTCCCTCAGTGGTCCTTGAAAGACTCCCATAGCACTGCCTCTCTGAGCTGTTGGATGAACCCATTTAGCACTCCAACAGCAATAGCATCTTTGTGTCCCATGTATGTATAATAAGAGGTTTAAAATAAGTAATCTGATGCATAGAAAAAGAAAACTAAATGGAAAGTCACACAGGTGAAATCTGCCTAAGAAACCAAAAAATGCAGACTGCAAACAATTCGTTGTCAGTTCAGTAATTAAAGCAAAGTCCGTATGGCTTAAGAGAACAGTCAAAGTGCAGAGAAGGCAGTGGTTTTTCTTGTTTGTTTTGCATTCCTCTTCACCATCAGCTCAAGTAACCTCCTTTGGAGCCTCTCCTCTATCCCACACGTGTCCTACCCAGGTCTGGAGAGGGGGATGGCTCACAGGGTTTTGGCTCAAGTAGGTGCCTTTACAAGTCCCTTGTGATTTAACGATCCCAAACTCATCATTATCCCAAACTCAAAAACCCTTGAACACATCCGATGGAGTTTTTGGTTTTGAATTCTTTCTTTCTGGAGCCTTTGGAGAAGAACAACAATCTGGTGTCAGTGCTATCAGAATCCGTACGCACCAAAAGCAGCAGGGCTCAGAGGCGGTGCCAAAGAGCACAGGCAGTTCTAAGCTGGTTTGCTCTGCCTGAGAGGCACAGAAAGGTGACTGCTGGGACCTCACCTGTTCAGGTGAGATGATACCAAGCAGCTTCTAACCAGCCCTAAGAGCACGGACAGGTAAACAACATTAGGTTGGTTTCAACAACCTGCCTTTAAGACATTGTCCATCCAGTGCCACTGCTGTCCTGCATGTCCCTAGAGAGGACAGTTTTCCTCTCTCCAGGGACAATTTGCAATAGGAACAGTGCCCACACGTGCCCTGATGGGACATCAGCAAGCAGCAGGATGCCAGTTCTCCTGGCTGACCTCCATCCACCAGGAAGGGAATGCCAGGTGCTGGAGTGGCAAGGTTGTGCCTCCTTTCAAATTTGCCTTTCAAACTCTTGTGGTAAAAAGTGCAGTGATCCAGGAATGCTGCTAGATCCAAGGGCTGGACTCAGTTCCTTTAAAGCCCTGACGGTTTCCTTGTGAGCAAACAACGTGCTGCTAAACACTCAGGAAAAAGGCAGAAACAAAGAAAACAAAAAGGGAGCTGTACAAAAGGATGAAAAATAAACAAGAAGTCCTCTCTCCTTTTCAAAGGCTGTAGATTCAAGCACACAAAGCAGCCGATAAATGTGCACAAGGTAATTCACAACCCTAACACTTGAAAACCTCATCAGCTTTATTTGGAGACACTTTGTTGCATCTCCTAGATATGAAGGTGAAGAATCAATAAAAGGCACCTGCGGACACCAAAACTCACCCAATCCATGTGATGTGTCTTTGTACTAAAAAAATAAAATCAAACAAACCCAACTACCACGTATTTTTTTACAGACCAGTAAGCAGCACTGCAGAGTCTGGGCAAGAAAGAATGCTCTATTTCTACTGACAGGGCAGGATAACTTTCATGATCAAAACCCTCATCAATTAGCAGACTCTCTCGCTTGTCACTGCAATTAATTGAAAGATTCCTCTGGCTTGCTGGATTCTGTCCTTTGACTTTTGAAAATGAACAACTCAAACGGCACATGCAGTCCACAAGGGAGAATTAGAGCCACACCAAAAATAAACTGACCTTGCATCCGAATTCTTCCGATTTGTCTCACCCATTGCTGCCTACAGAGCTCTTTTGATACATCCGCTCTTCTAAAGGCCCTGGAGTTGGAATATTTAAAGATTCCAGCAGGTCCCATTTGAAAAAGAAGGGAAAGCAGGTCAGCAATTCAGCATATGAACTCCAGTAGTGAGCTGAGAGCAGCCACTGTGACACATCTGAGCCTAAGTGAATCAGCCAGTGCTCCTAACGTGGGGAGCAACGAAGAGGAGAGGAGAGAGGAGGTGTCTGCTTTTCATGTAAAAGTTTGTCCCTTCTTGTTTTTTAACTTCTTGACCCTGATGGCAGAAGGAAATGAAAAAGAAAAAAAAAAAAAAAAAAAAAGGAGCCTGGGAGGTTTTCTGTTTTCTCTTCGAATCACATCACAAAGTCTCTCATTGCATCTAGGGAATTCACCTCCTTGTTTGGAAATGGGGGGGGGGGGGGATAGGAAGAGGGGAGAGAAAGAAAGAGGGAAGAGAGGGCACGGGAGCTGCTTCCTGAAGCAGTGTTACAAAAAAGTGGTTAAAAAACCCCAACTATTCACAAGTGGTTAAAATCATCACTTTGCAGAATTCCTTCCCCCCCACCCCCCTCCCCACCCTTTTATTTTTTTTTAAGCAAAGGTTCGGCTAGTTCAGCTCCGTGTTTTGAGAATTGATTGTCTTCAGGAAAACAAAACAAAACAACAAAAAAAATCATCATCATCAACAACAACAACAACAAAAAAAACCCCAAACCCAAAACAAACTGAAAAACCAAATAAAAAACAAAACCAGATCAGCCTCATCCGTGTTCCCATCCGCTCTACCCTGATAGAGAAGCTGCCCACAGTTCGCCGCTGGTCACTGCTGTGGGTGACCCCAAGCAGCGCCGGCATCGCGGCCGGGCTCTTCCCTCCCACCCCGTGTCAGACGAAGGAGGAGAAGCCTGTCACTGGAGTCCGGGAGCCGGGTGCAGGCTGTCCCGTTGGGGTGTACACCCCTCCTGAGCTCTGTGTCGTGATGACAGTCTGGAAATAGGGTTCTGTCTCGCTGGCGGAGCACTCCTCGTATCTGTAGGATGTTGGGTGCTTCACCCCTTTCTGCTGCCGCTTCCAGGAGTTGTAGTACGTGGGATCGCTCATGTAATGGTTCACAAAGGAATGCTTTGGCAGCTCGTCTTCGTAATCTGAGTCGGTGGCCTGGAGTATAAGGGAAAAAAAATCAGCTGTTAGCATCTAGGATTTAGCTCAGTCCGCTCTGAAAGAAATTAGAGGGAAGATTAATATCACCAGCTGATAAAAGCCATAGTTTTAGGGTAGGATGGGTTGTAGTCCAAGTGTAACACATGCTGGCTGTAGGGGAGTGCTGTGCTCTGTCTGAGCCAGGCCTTGCTGCTAAGGGAAAATTCCCTGATGATCTCCTTCAATAAGACACGCAGAGAAAGGACAAGCTTTTAAGCTGAGACAGAGAAGGTTTAGGTTGGATATTAGGAGGAAGCTTTTCACACAGAGGGTGGTGAGGCACTGGAACAGGTTGCCCAAGGAGGCTGTGGATGCCCCATCCCTGCAGGCATTCAAAGCCAGGCTGGATGTGGCTCTGGGCAGCCTGGTCTGCTGGTTGGTGACCCTGCACATAGCAGGGGGTTGGAACTGGATGAGTATTGTGCTCCTTTTCAACCCAGGCCATGTTATGATTCTACGAAATCCCTTCTAATTCAGCACAGAATCCCACAGCAAGAGCTACAGCTTCCTACTTGGACAGGAGGTGCAGAGAAGGGTGGAGTCACTGTAGGGAAACCAACCATTCTGTGACTCTCTGGTATAATCAAAGTGATCACAATTGCAACAGCAATTGAGAATCTCTCTATTTCTGATGCAAGGACTGACAGAAAGCCTTTTGTGCACAACAGTTGCCATGCTGTTGTGTATTCTGGTCAGGTCAGGGCACCTGCACAGTGCTCGGAGTTTGGCTTGCAAGCCCCATTAAATACTGAAAATTAGTTATATCACTGGGAGGGAGTTAAGCAAAACCAAAATTTATTTCAGGCAAACAACTCTATTTTGTACTTTCCAGTTGATTATCAGCAGTGTAACAATGCACACAACCAGCAGCGATGGGAGAAAACAAAAATGCAATATTTGGAAAAGAACTGCCAGAAAAGAGGGGATGCTTCCATCACGTGGCTCAGGCACAAGCCCACGCTCAGACAGGATCTTACCCCTGAAAACGTGTACAGAGGACGACCAGTAGCCTCAGTACCAGCACCTCCCTGGAGCTGAGGAGCTCTGCTGGGCTATAGCCAGAGCAGCTCTGTGCCCCCAGAGCACTGCTTCTGGGACACAGCTGCAGGAAGCATGGAGAGCTCATCGATCTCCTCTGAACAGAGACCACGGCAAAGCCTTGCCCATAGCATCCAAGCGCACATTTCCCTTCTGTTCCCACTGACATTCCCACCAATAGCAGCCACATCCCATACAGCACACAAACATTTACTCAGTCACTGCCGTATCTCATGCCTTCTCTTGAAATCTCTCATTCGAGCATGGAAAAGCTTTTATTCCTTTTTTTCCCCCCTGATAGCCTGCATAGCCAACCTAAAAGGCAATTAAAAATCAAAGTGGTGGCTGCCTATGACATACAAGAGAGAGATGGGTAAGCACAACTCACAACCACTAGTGACTGCAATTAGTTTCAGAAGCTTGGTATCATTCTGATCTGACACCACACAGCAAACACACACCCTCCTTGATCCTGCCTGCCACACGACTAGTCTCTCCTCCTCTAATGGCCTCTGAAGAACAATCTTCAAATGCCTTCCGAACCATCATTTGAAAAGGGCACCGCATCCATCATCCCACTCCTTTGCTTAGATAGCTGCTTCAATACTATTTCGTGCCTGTTTTCCAGCACAGAGAGTGATAGACGGGGCTGAGAAATTTTTTCCCAGAGTTTTCTGAAACTGAGTAAAGCAGTTTGCTAACAGCTTTGCAAAATTCCCCTTCTGTTAACCATGCTTTGGATCTTTCTATTGTTTTAAGACTGCAAAGCTCCAGGTGCCTTGATGCGTAATTAATATTACAACAAAACCCCACCAGCATTTAACAATTATTCCAGAAGGAACTCAGCAAATCTATCACCTGGAAAAACGTTCCTTTGCACCAGCTGCCAACCTTGGGAAGACAACACCGGGCTCCCTCCAAAGGCCTTCCTGAACAGGTGGTTTTTGCAGCGTGCCTGGAATATCCCCAGATTTGGAACACTTTGCAGCCAGGGAGTACAGAGAGCAGCTCCAGAGTCTTGGCACTGCTGCAGGAAACATCCTGCCAGCACAGCCCTGTCTATTTTGTAAGAGGCTCCAACAAAAGCGCTTCTGCTGATGGTGGATGTGGCAGTGTGACAGAGAGAGGCTACAGCTCAGGTCCTCAGCTGCAGAGCCAACAGACTTTTCCTGCAGACCTGGTTTCCTCTGTTCCTATCAAGGAACAAGATGTTGTGCTTTGCACCAGCCTGTGTGGAGCTGCAGCTCTGTATGCCAGCGTTAAGGATGTGAGCATCACCTAAAGATATAAACTCATGGATGCGCCCCCCCCCCCCAAAGACACAGTGCAACAACAGCTCTTGCCACATCTTCTGACTCCTTCTCCAGTCCGAAGTCAATGCCTCAGACACACTCCTCCAGAGAAACAAGCCTCTGCTGGAGAGATGGATCATGTCAGCTGAGTTGCAGTGTTATACACATAAGTAAAAATATAAAATTGCTTCCTGTGGCTCCTTCCTGGTCTTCCTGATGGCCCCACAGACACAGGGAAGAAACATAAAGGCAGTTAAAAGGCCAGGAGGTCTAAGAAGAAATGCTGAGAAGGAGATGTATCCAGGAAAGGAGCACATTACTTGATAGGTACAATAATAGTGATGCAGCCACTTGATTTCTATCCATTGCTAGCAAAAATATACTTACCACAGAACTAATACAGTTTCTGTACCTAAGCCAAGTCCTTTTGAGTCTGCCAGAAGTCAACATAATGAAGAGGAGAAATATTGGGAGCACTTTTAGATGGGCTGCTGCCACTTGAAATAGACTAGCCATGGACAGAAAGTCCAAGATTTTCAAAACTAGGCCACCTGCTGATAATCTGTCCCCTAATTAGTCTGTTATCCCAACTGAAAGAGAATACTAATGAAGTGTAAATAAGACCAATGCCTTTGAGAAAGGACTTTCATGAAACTTATATAGCTGCAAAAGCCTCATCTCACTTCAGCCTTTTGCCATCGTTAGCGCTGATGCTGGGAAGGATAACCTGTTTTTTGGTCTCGATAAAAAGTGCTTTCTTTGTATTTCCTTCAAAATAAGCAGGAACCAACTATTCTGTGTTTCCAAAGTATCTTCTAAGGTCTGCTCTGAACAAGATACTGATACCTGCCCTTAGCAGCAAGGAATTCTCTAAGTTACGATCCCGTATCACTGCCTGCCCCAATGAAAGTCAAGGAGTCGAAAAATAAATGTTTTGCATGACAGTATAGACAGCTTATATTAGAGGATTACTTTCTAGTGTTTTTAAACTACTGAGGAAATAGAAATGCTGCAGGGCTTTTTGCTTTGTTTTCAGTTTTCCCTACTCTGCATCGCCCTTCAGTGCGACGGTGGCTTTGTTTCCTTGGAAACCTCCATAGGCTGAAGCATGATTGGTGTACGGTGACATTAGAGGCTGTCAACCAGAGTGTGGGGATGCCTATGAAACAATAAATACAGAAAATGAGAGGCTATTTAAGCATTATATTGATAGCATAGAATGCACAAATGCTGTTCAGAGGCAAAACAGCAATCAGAGTTGGCTAGCTGAGTCAATGGGAAATTCGAAAATAGTTCCAATTATTATTATTATTTTAAGCGAATGGATAAGCAACAGCTTTCTGAGATTATTTCTTAAAATGTAGGTGGCAGCAGCTTCTCTTGGTTGACATGAAACAAATATGTGTAAAAGAGGCAAGGGAACCTGGTAGGCAAGCCATTTTGCTGGACATGGGAACCTTCCTTATGAATGTCTCATCTGCAGCTGCTGCCCAACTCGTCAAAACTGCTTGAGAACATCAGAAACAAGCTAAGCCATATTCCTCAATAAGTGTTAAGTGGAAATTTATGGTATGTTCCCACAGAGCTGAGAAAGGGAAAATCAGTTGTGCCGTGGCAGGCAGCTTGGAAGACCAGAGCATCTCCAGTATTCATCAGGGACTGACACTGCACAGAATCTGTGAGGACATCACCTCCTGAAAACAGTTTTTGGGATATCACAAAGGCATGTGAGCATAAGCAAATAGACAACACCCTGCCCTGCTCTGCAGTAGAAATGCCCTTCCCTGGCTGGCTGACATCACAGATGTATCATCAGATTTCCCTACAATGGTGAGCACCAAATTTCTTCAGATCGTCTGTCCAGAGCCTGGTCCACTTGACTCATTACCTAAAAGCCTATTATTATTAATCATTTAGAAATTACACTCTTAGCACTCTCTTGCTCCACACCTGCCAATTAAACTACTTTAACCTCATTAACGGTACCGGTCCTTGGCTTTCACGACATGGAGTGAGTTAACCATTTGATTTATGAATATTGGAGTGCTGCTTGGTCTGCTACATTTCCTCTTCGTTCCTCTCTTGCTCTCCTCGTCAGGAGGGAGCACGGAGGAAGGCTCCCAGGCAGCTGTGTTGCAAATGCAGTCAGTCAACCTGAGAGTTTCTCTCAGGCTTCTTCGTGCTCAGTAAAGCCCATGAGACTTGAAGCCAGTGAGCTTCCTTCTTTTCCACAGAAAAATCTTGACACTTCAGGCAACAAGGGTAAAACTAAGAAGCAATGAGACGACATACGGGTTGAAAGCAAAAGCGCTGTTTTTGGCCTTACCTGCCCTTATGTGCAGCTCAGTAAGTGGAATTTGAGTTCATCGCAAATATGTATTAGAGGAAAATAGCATCAGGATCCCTTTTGCTGCAGAAGACTGAACACGTGTAGAGCTCTTATATAAAAAAAGATATCTTTAATTCTTCATTTAATAGGAAACATTCTTGCCTACTAAAAGCGATGGAGATTCTGAAAATCTCAGAAAACCAGAGCTTGTCTGTTAAGATATCCTTTGAGAACAGAAACCGAGAGCAGAAAAGATGAACGGGAAGAGCTAATAGGTACAGGAATATTTGAAAACAGAGCGGTCAAACATCTATACCCACCTCTGCCCCTGTGCCCTCATCTCCTGTCTGTACCAGCCAACATAAACAGCATTTTCAGGCTGATCAAAAGGCAGCATCTCCTCTTGCTACCTCTACCGGGAGCCTATTAACATTTCATGCCTAAAAGCACTCCCCACAAAAATAAGCAAGCATCAAAGACATTATACAGAAGGGCTGCATATCTAAGCCCCAAGGAAAAACAAGAGGCGTATTTTGTTCCCATTCTCACATGCAGACACAGTCACAAAAACACTAGAATCTCAATCGGGACCTTCAGGCTCGACTGCAATACACAGTAAATAAATAATATTAATAATAGCCTGAGGAAAAAAAAAAAAAAAAAAAAAAAAGACACAACACTTTCTTCTATGTCGTATAAACAGTGCATATAGAAGGCAGTAATGACACCCTGCAAGGAGACTTTTGCGCATTACCAGAAAATACCACATGGGGCAATGAAATTAATGTCAGAAGGTGCCAGAGCTAAATTCATGATCATGCTCAGCAAACTGTTTTAATGACAGGTTTAATGCTGGGTTGTTACAGTGACATGACCAAAGCACTACGGCTTTAATCTGGAGGTAGCGCTTGTGCACCGTGCAGACAGCAGCTCCAGCTCTGCCAAGGAAGCTCCTGGCACGCCGGGTCGGCGATAGGGCAGCACAAAGCAGCAGGCTGTCCGTGGTAATTAACAGGAGGTGAGAGCTAGGTAGCCAGGAAAAGCAGCTGTAGCTGCAGGTGCAGAAAAGCTACAGATGAAAACTGTCATATTCCTTCACTACTTGCTGCTCTTGATTTATTCTTGCTGGAAGGGTCAGGTTTGGAGTGGTTTGGCCCACTGCTCGCTTCTTGTGCTGTCAGCTCAGATTCATCGGGATCTTAGCTGACAACACACAATTTGAGAGACAGATTTACCTGTCTGCATGTCCCTTGAAGTCTGCTTATTCACCCATGGCCATTGCTGGGCTTTTACAGACCGTAACCACTTTATTTCTTCTTAAAGGAGTTGTGAGACACAAGATAGAGCACTGTCAAATGTGTAATGTTGGCATACAACCACCTTCCTTGGAAAAGAGAGTCTGAAAGCATCCCAAGCAGAAGGCTCCTGTAGACTGGGGTGTTTGGAAACCTGAATGCTGGGCTCTCACTGCAATTGCTACGAGATCCCTGGCAGGTTACTGGTTCCCCACTTACTCCCATTATAATGCAGGCAGCAGTTCTCATCACTAAAGAACATACTTCCAAATCTCAGTGTTTGCTGCAGCTGCCTAAAAAGGCACTGTGAAAACTTGTGATAATATCGATGCAGACAAATAATGGCAACAGTGCAATGCAGGTGTGCAGTGGGATTTCAAAGTCTTTGGTCCTGGGAATGAATGTGTGCAGTGACTGGGCAATGCTTAGCGAGGCAAAGGCAAACCCTTACCTCTGACTCTGACATTTCTAAGGGCTTCTCGTTGAGTCCCAAGCCCTCAGTCAGCACAGCTCCATTGTACTTGTTGCAGATATCCTCATCAGAGTAGTGCAGCCCACCTGGGCTTGGGCGAGGAGGAGACCTGGCAAAGACAACAGGTGAGTGTATGGATATCATCATTTCTCTCAAATGATGCAATTAGAGACAATAAAACCACGCTTAGAAATCAGAATCACAGCCTGGAGCTGTGACTTGGCATTAGTGCGAAGACCTCCTTTGATCCACCAGACAACAGTGTCTCCATGTTGCCTACTTAATGGCTGCCCGAATCTAAATGAAAATGCATTTCCAGCAGCGTGGTGTTCCCAGCTCCTTACCTGGTTCCATTTTTCTTTGAGAATGTGCTCTTGATGTTTAGGTGTCTGCTGTTGAGCTCCAGAGCAGTGAAGCCCCCATTATCCAAGGTGACTGACTCTTCCACATTGGAGATGGTCTTACCTGGAGCCAGGCAATGAGAGATTCAGCTGAAACAAGGGCATTTTCCTCCCAGATATGACTTTAAGATTAATTAAAAATGAGTTGCTAACTTTCCCTTCATTATGTTTTATGATATCGCTATTTTGTAAAAATCTCTCTAGCTTTGTTACTGGAAAACGAGTACAAAGTAGAAGAAAGGAGCATATCAGGAGTGCAGACAGGCAGAAGGAGCAAAAGTAGGGGAGGGAAGGAGTCATGGATGAATGCATTTCATTCAATGGTAAGTATCTAAAATAACACAGGTGAACTGTGCTCCACAAGTGCTTATTCTTATCTTTGGACTACAAATGGAACCCAGGTGAATATTTCAGGTGGTCACTGAAGGTGTCCTAAACCAGGTGACACACATCCCATTAATGCTGACTGAAGCAAAACAAAAGTAAAACTAGGAAAGGCAGAAAAAGAAGAAAGAAAGAAAGAAACAAAAAAGGCAAGGGAAAGGATTAGTGGGCAGCAAATGGAAAAAAAGATGTCGAACTGTAATGAGAATAAGATATAGGTGTGAGAAATCACCAGACAATGTAAGGTGGGGAAAAGGACAGGCACTGGCAGAAAAGGGAGAATACAGCAAGGTATGTTTGTTCCTGTGATCAAATATAGCAAGAGCTTATTCTCTCCCGTGATCTTCTTTGTAATCCCAAAGGTGTGAGCTCAGCTAGTGTCCTGCAGAGAAAGACCAGTTGCGTATTGCCACTTTGCAGCAGGCAGGTGCCTCATCCTCAACTTCAATTTCAATGCTACATTAAGACTCAGTGTGAACACTGATACCTGACAGTGCAGGTCAGACGTGCCTTTTCTTGTCTGTGCCCCAAACACAGAGCAAAACTAAGAAGATGAGTGATTTTCTATGAGCTATGCATACAAATATGTAATAGTATTAACTTGGTGAAATGCCATGATATTCATACATCTTATATGCCATGGGACTAAAATCTGATTTTCTAACACTTGTTAGCAGTGAATTATAAAGAAAGAAAGGATCTTCTCTTTGGGACTGAATTGCTAAATACTGCCTGGAAGACTCTTTCCAGACTCCTTCATTACATTAATCCCTTAGAACGAGTAGCATAAAGACTCATCCACTCAATCTGACTCATTAACGGGTCTTTTTGGCAAGGCCTTCTAGCAGCAGAGCAACTTCTTGCTGGAGGTGGAGATAGCTACCAAAGAAACACACAAATGAACAACTTTTTCACATAAGGTGAAGAAAAGGTAAGAAGAATATTCACTGCTCTGGAACCAGGTGCTTAAAAAGGGGACTTTCAACGTTCCCAGTTACAGAGCAGGTAGTTCCTCTTTCCTTTTAGAAAGGAATGGTAAAAACTGTAACTAAAGGCAAATTCACATCTTGATCCTCACAGTGCCCTGAACTCCAACAGGCCCGGATACCCAAGGCACCTCCCAAATCCTTGGCACCAGACCCGTAACTGCAGCTTGGCTTAGGGAACGAACGCGAGATGCTGGGCACTCAATTTAATATAAAGGAGCTATGTTGTAGTCCTCACACATACAGCCATAGGATATTTGCATTGGGTACAGACACGGAAAGCAGAACCCTCTCCCCATCTATCAGGGAATGACAACTAATCTAAATGAAGTCTCAGCTCATTCATTTTTTGTTGTCCTCTGCCAAGCATTTGACCCAGACGCCTTGGCTTTTGTTACAGCCCCTGGGCCTTCCAGATGCTGTTCTGTCCAAGCCCGTGGTTAACTTCCAAAATCTCACAGGCTCAGGCACTCATTGCCCAGCAAGGCCATGGGCAAAAGCCATTTCTACCAAATCAAACAGTAAAAATATCCAACTCTTCTGCCAAGCAAAATACCTATTAAAAGAGCACGTGCTGGTGAAATCAAGATTTCAAAGGGAAGACATTTCTAATTCCTGAAGATCTTGAGAGCACGTGTACAGTGCAGAGCTGCTGTCTTACCTGTGCTGCAGTTCTTGTACTTCTTGCTCTGGCCATGCAGGACCAAAGCAAATACCACCAGCAGGATCAGGATCAGACTTGAGAGAGCCATCACCAGGAGAAACCACCACTCCTCATAGAACGGGGCTTCTGTTTGTGCTGAAAATGCAAAAGAGGAACAACAACAACTCCTTACACTCCTGAAGAATTACCCTTTCTCCCCCACAGTGCTCTGGAAAGAGACGTTCAAAGAAGTTGCCTGAACTTGGTGTTTTCTCAAGTCATTTCACTCCATTTGACCTCAGCTGGAGGCATAAGAATGATACATACTTCCCCTTCCTAGAGTTCTCTTGCCCAGTCGTGGTTTGAAGCCGTGAAGTACTACTGTTTTTTGATGTGATATTCTCCTTGACAGCACCTCTCAGCTTTGACCAAAAGTGCTGCCTCTGGAGCACAAAGAGCAGTTGTATGTGATTTCCCTATAGTTTACCTTATGAGGAGTGGGCGATGCCAGGAGACCAACCCAAATCCTCACTGTCGCTGAACTCAGGCACTCTCTTTCCTCTCACTGTCCTGGATCATGGATGTAAACTAATGTCTGCTGTAAGCCTGACGATGTGGGCAATCTGTTCCAGATCACTGGGTACTCTGCAGCAGTGAAAAGCAGCCACAATCTTTATTTGTTAGGAGGTCAACCCAAGCTAACAAAGTCCTGCAGGCAAACTGCACAAGGCACGCTGGGCTGAGCAGATTCAGTGCAATTTACACCTCCCTGTGCGAGCTGAAGTGGGCAGCATAAAACGCTGTGTACTTTTATGGCTGGGAATCTCAATGGAAACCTCTTACTTTCATGCAGCAATTTGAGATGAATACTGAAGCATCAAAAGGAGGTGAATTAAATAGTTCGGTTCAAGTGGAGAACTTACAAACAAGCAGTTTATTTATATATAAAAAACATCAGAAGGAGTTGCATGTCCGGCTTCAGGGGAATAATGTCTTCTGGGAATAGAGAGACTGACATGATCACTGACCCCTTACATTGTGCTACAGCCTCTGTGAAACCACAGATAGGAGAAACACTGACTCTTGGTGTTTGAAGTGGGCTGTCTGTGCCCTCGTCCTGAAGGAGAAAAGCAAGGGTAGCACTCACACTGAAATCCACAGACAGCTCTCAGGCTAAGTGGTTAATTGTGTAAGGACAAACGCGGCCGTGATGGCGATAGCAGCATTTACTGCTCCTGCCTGCTGGGTAACCACTGAATGGTGTTTATGCTTTTCACTCGAGAAGCAAAGAGATAAAAGCCACTCCAGATGCTGGAGCACTGCCAGGTTCTCAGGACTCTCCAGAACTTTGAATCACAAAAGACATTTTTTCAGGTTCTTTTATTCCTCGTCCGTCTTTGCTGACACAGCGAGGACGAAACCTGTTGCTCAAAAGCAACCTGGAGTACAGCCCTCTCTGCAAGGGTAAGAGGAGACGTGAGCAAGACATTTACGAGGGCAAGCTCTCCCACTTCACAACAGCCCATCGAACTAAAGCTGTCCAAGCACGGCAAGCCAAGTGGAATTGAAAGTTTCTTTTCAAGGCACTGAAGGTTCCTTTAGGAAATCAGAGTGCTGCCTTGTTCAAAGGGACTCTGGAAGCGTGTTTAGGCCATAGCCCTCTTTACTGGGAATTACTACACAGAGTGGGAAGGGTGGGATGGGTCCATGAGTGCCACCATCAATCTGCTGTGGTGAAGGGGAATGGGGGCATCACTGTGCTGGAATTGCCAGCACAGAGGAAATAATGAGTAGTTTTGTCAGACTGCATTCTTGAGAGCTAAATGTAAAATAACACAGAAAGTGCTTATCACAGAACCTTGGGAAAAGAGAAGGAAGCAGAGTAAACAAAACAACAGACCTGGAGAGGAGGAAGAAGAAAAGCAAACAAATTGTAGACTTTGTAAATTAGTCTTAAGGCAAGAAATCTTACGTGTAAACACACTCACAAACTTCACGAGAATGTTCTTTGCCAAGCTTAAAAATGGCACAAGCTTATTCTTCCCACTGAGAGTAAAGCATACTGAAATAACAAGCCTTGATTCTCAACAACATTTTGCCCTGAAACAAGCTAAAACGAGCTGGCCTTGCTGTTTTATTGTAACGTGAGAAACTGGTTTTGTTTTGTTTTATTTTTTCTTCCTCCTCCACCTCCAGTAAGACAATCTGTTGGAAAGCATTATCACACAAACACGATTACCTGATACCGCCACGGAGGGAACACTTGGCTCCCCATAGCCAAATTCATTGACAGCCACCACCCGAAATTCATACGTCACGCCCTGTTTGAGTTTGTCCAGGCTGACGGTGTAGGAGGTAGCGCTGCGAGGAATGTCCTTCACAAACATGTCCCACAGTCCTTCATCTGGGAAAGCAGCGAGGAGAGGGATGGCATTAACTGCGTGACTTGGCATTTCCTTTTGATTGTGAAAAATAATTGCCGTTAATTGTGTTGCTTCCACCGCAGGCAGTTTGGACATGCTTACCTGAAGGCTGCTCGGCGATACACACAAATGTCAGAATGCACTGCAAGACCTCATCTGTAAAAAGATTTACTCGTGATGGGGGTGTCATAACAGCCCAGCTGGGAGACACGGCTGTTAAAAGCTGCAGCAGCACCTGTGGTGACCTAAGCTGGCTGGAGCAGCTGCCAGCCATCTGGGTCCCTCCTGCCAGCGTAAGGTCACTGCATCTGCACGCCTGTTATCTGACAGAGCAAGTAAGCCCAGAGCAACCTGCTACATAAATGAGTCCTAATTGCACAGGTTTTGTCTGCTTTTTACTTTGCAAAAGTGACTTTGCTACCCAAGTGTGCAGGCTAAGTTTTACAAACCAATGTCAGATTTGGGTTTTGGCAGGGGGCACTGTGGCCTTGCAAGATCTGGTTTCCCAGTGGAATGGTGCTCAACATTAATGGAGATCTGTCCTTTGCATGGGCTGGACTGCAGCGTGGCACAGCCCGTGGAGTGAGGCAGCAGGCACTGCATTTCTGTGCCATATATTTTTAAGCAGGAACGAGGTTTTGTTTGCATTACAAAGCTTTCAAAGTTTCGGGAAACACGATGCCTTTTGCATAACTGATGAGAGCGTTTCCGTAGGGTAATCTCAGCTCTCTGCAGCCATGCTGACATTTATCCTGATGCGCATCCTGACTAGGCACCGTTCCAGTCCCTGATCCATACCCGTAACCTTACTTTCACTTGACTTCAATGGAAAGAACTTTCAACTAGATGGATGCTGTTACCAGTAAGAACAAAACCAACTATAATTAAAGATGCCAGTCAATAATTTTGAGTGCAGGAATCAAACATTAATCTAACTAGACTGCGTATCAGCAACAATTGGTGCCCAGCACTTCCTCCGACAAAATGAAGTTACGGTCTACACATGGTGCCAAACTCTCAGCTAGCCTCAGCCAGCACAGCTCTTAAGGATTTGACCTGATCAGACTTCTACTTTTAGTTATCAAAGCTGTTCAAACAATGTCTATTTTTCTCTGTACGTCCCACAGCAATAGGAAGGCTGTGATAACCTCTGCATAGATACTATTCCAGTGCAGGAGCTTTGAAAGAAAGCCCTCTGCACTGCAAGATCCAAGCATCAGCAGGAATCCTGTAGCTTGAGGTGTTATCAAGGTAACAATAAAACAGGAGCCAGCAGCACTACCCTTAGCAACTTGTTCCACTGCTGCAGTGTGAGGCCAGAATCTGTTCTCATTTGCTTTGCATTTACCCAAGTGTAAACTAATTGGAGACGCTGCAGCAATTCCAAAGCTGTGTTGGTGTAACAGAACACAATCTGGCCCTTAGCCTACTTCTGTGCAATGGGGAATAACAGCAAAGATGGACTGATTAACACTGCAGGTGCATTTCCATGTGAATGTTTTAACTTTGGCATCAGTAAATGTTGGTTTGGTGATTTGTAACGTGCTGCACATCTAGCAACACACACAATGACTAACAACCCCCAAACTACTTCTTTTCTGATCATAAGGATTGGCAGTCTCAGTGGATGCAGAAAGCAGGCTGAAATGTTATTGTTCCAGCTACATTTGAGAAATACTAAAGAACAATAAAAATAGGTAACTCGTCTGTCAGGCTTAAAATTCAGACCAATGCATTATTCACCACCATGATCAGAGTATAATGAAGTTATCATAATGTACCATTGTTATGTATTAGTTGGATATTACAATGGCTATAAAACAAGAGATAAAATATTGACTTCTCTTTTACAGGGCAATTGAAGGCTAGATTATTTCTACCACGTAAACTCACAACGTGATAAAAAGGGAGCCTGGGATTTAGCTTATCCGAAAAGGGTGGAGCGAGGGATGCATTTTCAAAGTTGGATTGTCACAGCCACCGATACTAAGAAGATGCATTCAGACTATAAAATATTGCTATAATTGCTAGAATTGCCTGAGCTTTCATAAACACATTTGTAAACAGCAATAAGAGAATTTGAGCCCATTGTGAATTGTCAGAAAAGCAATTTGTTTACAATGAAGGCTGCTTAAATGGGGGAAGAAAAAGCAACAGTAAAAATGAATGTTCAACACTCATTGCAACAAACACAACTGTTCACATACACTTCCTTGCTTATTTTCTCAAACCTATCAAGGTGCACAATGCAGAATATCCAACAGACCAAGAAAGTTGAAATTTAACCACTCTGTAAAGCTTGTAAGTAAGGATGCAGTAAGGATGTCTTTCTCACTGCTGATCCAAGGAGATGTTATACACAAGGCAGTTTGTGGCTTCTCCAGCTCTGGCCAACAAAGCTTTTAATTACAGAGCCTCAATTTATCTAACCTCTGTCCAGAATATTCAGGTCTGTCTTTATGGACAGAGATTACAATCAGATGTATCCAAACTAAAAAAGACATTTTATTTCAGTAGTGAGTTCTGCAATTAAATATTGAACACAAACCTATGAATTCATTCTCCCATCTTTTCCTCCTCCCTTAAAACCAGGTTGGCTCTAAATGTCAGAAGTTCAACTGAAAGAGAATTCATTAGAGGGCCACCTTGATAGTGAAGACTGGCCTTTAAGTTTGGTAGAAAATCATTAGTATACCATACTCAGCATTTTCCACTCAGTTTTGGGAGGAAGGATGAGCATGCTGTGGTTGGGATACTATCTGGGTATTAATTCATGGAAGACCCAAACGTCAGGGAAAGGCAAAGCCATCTCTGACCTTCCCCATTTGCAGACTGGGCACCTCATGGGCAGGTGCTGAGCACTGTGGTGAGACAGCCCAGGCACAGCAGCTACATGCAAGTCTGGTTTCACGGGGAGTTAATTGGGGTCCATATAGAGCTGCCAGGCAGTAACGAGGGCTCCTGGCTCTGATAACTCTGCCTGCTATCAAATGACTGCTGTGCTGCAGCTGGAGAGATGGAAAGCTGTCAGTTATGTGGATCTTAAGCACCAGCCTTTCCCCTCGGAGAAAGAGGAGGGCTGTGCTGTAAAACTTTCTCCTAATTACATATTAGCAGGTTTATGAAGGGAGAAGCAGCTGAGAATTAAGGACTTGCTGAATACGAGTAGTGTTCCTCCTACAGAGGGCAAAATTAAAATGTGGAAGCATTTGTCAGAGGCAAAGGGATGGATTATCATGCAAACTAAGGGAAGGACAAGAATGGGAAGTGAAGGCTGACTAACTGTCAACCTCAGCATGTTACTTGTGAGCAGAAGAGAATCAAAGGCCCCATGGCAGATGCCGGCAATGCAGCTGCAGCCTTCACTTTGAATTTACTGACTTCTGCTGGTTTGTGTCCATGTTTGACACTGCACTCCCTCATTTGTTTAAAAATAAATAGAAAAGGAAGAAAACAACAACAACAACAACATTTCTCAAGACACCAGAAAGAAAACTGAAGTGAGATCTGCCCTTGGGGTGTGGGAAGTGAAAACCAGCGTTCGTGGGAAGGACAATCCCCTGTCCAAAGACGAGTTCTGCTGCTTTCATGGAACAGATCATCCAGGGCAACAAAAGAAAACACTCTCCAGAGCTGTTTGCATCCTGAACTCATGATGTGTGGCTGATCTGCAGTGCAGCCAGCCTGTTCACGCCAGCCAAAGTGCTAGAGGTTAATTATTGGCTTTATTATTAAGCTGCAATTCTCTCCCACTGGGACTAAGTCATGCACTACTTGGGAAAAACAAACCAACAAAACCCAAAAGGCATGGTGGGGAGAGAGCAAGCACAACTGGACACCTCTATTGTCTTGTACTGCTTCAGAGGCTTTCCTGAGGTACGGAGCAGAGACTGAGCCCTGCAGGGCTGTCCCACACCTTGAGATGCCCACAGCAGGCCAAAACGTGCATGAAGCCTATGTGGATGTGTATTCCTGGCAGCATGGCTCCCTAGGCCACGGGGCAGAAACACATGCATTGCAGAAAGGGGATAATTGGGGAGGAAAGCCTGTGTGACACTGCTGCATGCTTTACAGGCCGTGTGCCCGAAAGTAAAGCAGAGTATGGAGAAAGGAGGTTTGGAGATGATGTGCGGTTGGAAGAAGAGGTGCAAACTCATCCTCTCCACTCCATCAGCAGTGCTGGGAACCTTTACGTTGATGTGCCATTTCTGTCTTTTGTTCAGCACGTAGAAACAAAGGACATGATCTAATACCCACTTCTTAGCCAGCCTAGTGGATGTCTAGGGAGTGCTTTCTATGGCAGTGACACGGGCCGCTTAATTGCACTTCTTGTAATGCAAAAGGAGCTAAACTGGAATCCATTTCTCCAGGGACAGATGAGTTGAAGGAAAAGAAAAACTCTGCTGTTTCTGTAATACCTTCCTGTAGCACAGATCACTCTGGAAAAAACATTGGTTTGCTGCTCCATGCTGGTGTCTAAGTATATTCAAAATGCACAGGAGACAGTCAGCCTGGTCACCTGCCATAAATCTGGGAGAGAAATGGGGAAACGAAATGAACAATCTCAGTTGCCTGCTGCCACCATTGCTAAACCCAGCAGGGCAGCTGGAGGCCTGCAAAACACAGCGGGGCACTGAAAAATGTGAAGGGAAGTGACAAAAGCAGGTAGAGTTTGCCATTTATGACAGAAAGCCACCCTCGTACTCTGATGGAAGAGTCTTGGCAGGGAGCTACAGCAGGGAAAATGAGATGATACGGCATTTAACGTTTGGGGTAATGAGGCCTATAATAGATGACACTTGAGATGTGAAATACTAAGGTAGTGGTATTGCATTTAAATATTGGCAACAAGCTAAAGCTTTTCATCTGTCTGTTCAATGTCCCTTTTTTGATCTCAGAAGGATGAATATCTTCTCCTTCCTTGATTTTATGTAAAGGGCACAAGTCAATTGCTCTTCTCTTGGACAACCAGTACTTAAAAATAAAGGTTGCTCCAATCCATGTTCTACTACACACACAAAACAACATGCAGAAGCGAATTCATAGAATTATATTAAAACAGAAATGGCTCTGAGTGGCCGGCCCTGACAGGAGGAATTAGTCTCCTGCCTTTGTTAAGCTCATAATTCAGATTTCAAACTCTTCCATGCAGAGAGGAGGAAGAAAAGCGGCAGTGAAAGGAAGCTGCCACTTGCGTGAAATAAGCAAGCGCTCCAATTAGTCCTCTCCTCTCTTGGATCACATTTCACGCTTTCTACAGCTGCAACCAGAACTAAGGGTGAGAATCCAGCATACAAATGGCTAGTTCATTTGCTATAGCAGCATGAATAGGATTAAAATAATCTGAGGAGGAATTAAATGCCTCAACAGTCAGGTTGCAAGAGCAGGAGTATAAGACCCCTTCTGTGCGTTTCCAGGATCAGTGGCGTGAGGCCAGCTGGAATGACCCAGGGTTAATGCAGCTCAGACCTGCCTTGGAAGGACTATTTTCTTCCTGCTCAGAAAGAGTGAGCCACAAATCCTGTATCCTTAGATGAGAACTGTGAAGTGTTTGTGCACATCCACAGGTGAGACGAGTCCAGGAACATCAGATGTGTTTGCAGTGCTGCAGCTCACCCGAATGTGAACATGGGGTACAGGTTTCCCTCAGAAACAATCTTACTCTAAAAACCCTGTTTGGGGAAATGTAAGCTGGTAAGCAGACCTCAGCAAACAGTTTTGTTTTAATTTACTAACACTGTTCAAAGATGAGAGAGAGCATTTTCTGCCTATGAAGAAAACAGAGCAGGGATCAATAAGTTGATGTAAGGCAAATGGAAGCATTTGGTGACATGCCTTCACTAAAAAAAACCACCTGAGATCAGTGTGAAATTCAACTGCTTTGAGAGTGTACACATTTTCCTTCACTTTGTTTTGAAAAAAAAAACCAACAGATCATGTTAAATGACAGAATTCTGGGGTCCCCACACAGCCTCACTATCACTACAGAATAAGTTCTACCAAAGGCAAGTATGGAAATTTGCAGCTTCATCAACAATCACAACGATTTTGTTATCACTCCAGTTAAATACAATTATAATCATTGGTTTTAAATGTAGCCTTACATTCAAGACACATACAAGAGAGAGTTCAGATCCTTTATATAATCAAACAGATAAGCATTAACTTAATCAATATATAATCAAGCAGTGTGTAGGCATCTAGAAGTGAAAAAGCAAAGAACAAGCAACCAACATGGGTATGTCAAGTATAAATCATGTCTAATTTCCTCCTGTGACAGGGTAGCAGACCTTGTCAATAGAGGAGAAAGAACAGACATCATCTATCCTGACTTCGGCAAAGCTTTTGACATCATGACATTCAAACATGGCCTACATGAAACAAGTATCTGGTAGATGCATCAAGGGCTGGAAAACTGTACTTGGAGAATGGTTATCAGCACTCCTGTCAGAGTGGAGGGAATTTATCAAGTGAGATTACACAGGGGTCTGGCAGTATTCGCTGATTTGTTAATGGCTTGGCTACCACAAAGTGCACGCTTGTTAAATTGGCAAGGGGGTACCAAGCTGGGGGAGGCTGCAAACAAGCCGGAGCAAAGGCCTCAATATAAAACCATCTTCTCCAGCTGGGAAAATACTGCGAATAAAGCAGAGGGCAACTTCACTTAGACGTAACTGCCAGAAGGAAAGGAGCTCTGGGAAAGCACCAACAGGAACAGCGCTGATGAGGAACCTCCTCTAGCCCTTAATGCCCTCCTTGCAGAACAAACGGGGTAGCCATGCATGCACGCTGCTGCAGTCCTGGCCTGGTTATTAACAGTGATTAACTGCTGTATTCTGCTGCTGAACGATAGATTTTTGGTCCTCAAAAAGCAGTTTGCAAGCATTTAAGTCCTTGTGTGTGAAAGATGCTGTAAACATTTAAGTGAGTTTTAATTATTAACTGCATTGGTTCATCAGCTGGATGATTTACCAGTGATGTACCACACTGGAAACTAGAGCAATTAGGGTAATTTCCTGTGATTGTGCCTAAACAGGAGAAAATATGATAACCCGTGTAATAAATCAGCAAAGATTCAGTACTGGTTGGGAACTGCTCTGTCTCACAAAAATCCAGTAGCTCACTGAGAAGAGAAAGAGCATCTCCACTGCAGGGTAGGTAGCCCAGTATGGGCTGAATATGGGAACTCAGGACAACGAGCTCTCCATGATTCCCATGGCTTACCTGAGGGCCGTGCCTCTATAATGTACCCAGTTGTGGGTTTTTCTCCAGAATCCCCCTCAGTCCATTGTACCGTCAGCCCAGAAGCAGATTTTGTCACTAGGATTTCCTGAGGGGAGCCGGGAGACCCTGGAGGATTAAATGACAACAGCAAATGCTGGGTGTTACCAGAGATGTACTTTGGTATTCTTCATTTCTTCTCCTGATAAAGGAAATAAATAATCCGGGAGCACTGGCCAACATATATTCAATATAAACCAGCTCAATAAGATGCTGGCCTAATTTTTTACTGGCACTAATTATACAAGTGTGTCTGCTAAGAAGGAAAGGGGGAAAACTGATATAATTGGAGGGAATTTAAGTTGTTATGATTATCTGGCATCTGTTATCACTGATCAAATAAGAAAACCAACTGTTTCGGTACACACACTGAACCAAGCAGGGAATGCTGAAATTCAGCCTCTTGGCATGTCAGGAAATCTGCAGACATCTCCCTGTGCATAAGCCAAAGTGTTAGGAAGCAATAACTGTAAACTCTTCCTGTTTTTACACCCAGAAACCTCTACTGGTGTAGGCAGAACCATTCCAGCTCAGACTCCTTGGATAGCACACCAACCAGAATTCTGAGCCACAATGGATGTAGTTTTGAATTCCTTGGGTAGCCAGTTTGCACTATGATTTATTCACACTGTTCTGTTTATTCACACCAGTCTTCTAGTTTTCTAGAAAGAAAAAAGATGTTTTTCATGTGCAGATGTGAAATCCACTAAATCATGCTCTGTGCTCCTGTGATTCAACTTCTCCTTGGCTTAGAAGGCCACGTTAAACCCTGAGCATGCTATTCTCTGCTATTGGGCTGCATTTGCATCACTGATCCGGTTCCTGATGTGTTTTTATGGTTCCACTTACCTTCTGCTGGCCCAGCTGTGACGTTGGCTTGCAGTTCAGGACCATAGGCAATGGTTCGGGCTTGCACTCTGAATAAATAAGTCATGCCCTTGGTAAGATCTCGGACCTTTAGCCAGCGTTGCCAGTTCCCTTTAATATCCACAGTCACCACCTTACTGACCCCTGGTGTAGCCACATGGATGAAAAAGAAGAGAAGGTTGCAATGAAAAAAAAAAAGAAAAGAAAAAAAAAAGCTTATTATATCTAGATGGTAAGTAAAATCATCTAACAGTTTGCTAAGAAAGTATTTCTTACAATTAGCAGGAGTTTAAGTAGTGATAATAGCCAATTTTCAGCACTGATAAGTATAATTAGAGTTTAAGCTTGATAAGTGGGTACTGACAAGAAAAAAAACCTTACAACACAACTGGGAAATTACCAAGAGACTGCACGCAACTTCTCTAATTACTCTGGGAAGAAAGGAGGAGGTAAACGAAGAGGACTGCAGTGTTGCAGATTGCTTCCTAAACAAGCACTTCTCTGCTCTTTCTTTGCTGAATAACCTGCAGTGCTGCCTTGGAGGAGGAAATGAGGCTTCAGGTTCTTTCCTTCTTGTCCTGGCTCTTGCACCATTATCAAGTGAATGTGGAATGAAGGACAAATATCTCGCAGGCAGCTTCTGGGTATAAGTGCCACTGCAGCAGGGGATGCAGTCAAAGCACTGTTCACTTGGGGAGGGCTAAAGCCATGACTTGTCTTCCAGTCTTCCCCACTCTTCAGAATTTTTCTTAAACGGATGAATTAAAATCTAGTTTTTACTGAAAATTTCTACAATTACATTAATGGAAGCAATTTGATACATAAAATATTTAATGGAACAAACAAAACTTGAAGTGACAGAGTCCTTTTGGTATTGCCTGGTCCTGTACATAACACATCTCCAGCCAAGAAGATAAGAAGTAGGAAGATGTTTTTCCCACTAGAGAAGGCTGCCTGTTAGTTTTCCTCCCCCAGGAATGCCAAAGGAAGAAGTTTTTCTATCTGGATGCTTATGTTACATGCAAATCAAGACGCCTCCTTCAATTTTTATCAGTTAAAGGAAGAATAATGTCCAAGTGATTCCCGTTCAAAGTTTTCTCCCAGACAATTTATAATTCAGAGGATCTTTTCTCAGTTAATGAGGAAGCAGTAGAAGTGCTCCCTCCTTCCCTAGGTGCACTATTTCATTTCTCAGAGACAAATCAGGAAGCATTTGTCATTTCAAAGTAATGTTCCGAAGAAAAAAAAAAAAAAAAGAAACTGTTAAAAAAAGGCCCCAGGGCAATTTTGTTGTCTATTATGGTGTAAAACATAGCACCGTAAAGCTTAAACAATAAAAGGTCAGGCAGGGAGAGGAGTGTGCTGTGGAACAGACCAGTGTTAGCAAGGTTTGCAAAACACGCAGGATTTACATGGTGGCTTACAGAGAGAAGGCAGGAGGTGTCACAGGGCCGAGGGGGGCTCAGCCAAAAATCACAGCTGGGAGAGAAGTCAACAGTCAGCAGGAGGGGTCTGGCATGGTGCACTGCAAGCATGGAGCAATGGGAGGGCTGGGGATGGGAGGAGATGCAGGGTGATGCCCTGACCCCCGCTGATGCCAGCACTGCCATGTGCTCTATTTTCAGCAACCTGGGCTTTGCCTTGAAGCCCTCTCAATAAATGAGCTGAGTTTTTCTATTTCTCTGAGGAAAATGATGGCTTTGAGGGAGGGGTTGCTTACGGTATAGGGGAAGTAAATGTATTTGATGAAAGAAAAGTGATGGTACAAAAGGAAATGGGAGAAATGGGAGAAAAAAAATAAAATAAAAAAAAATCCATTATTTTATAAAAATAAAATAAGAAATAACTTTAAGTAAAAAAATATATGTAATAATTTGAGGGAAAACTCTCTAAAACATCCCTGCTTGCACCAGAAATAAATCTAGAGAGGGAGGACAGACAACTTGGAGTCAGAAAGCAGAGGTGGGGAAGAGAAAAAATGAAAGGTCTGAGCATGTTCAGTCAAATGTGTACAGAGAAAGCTTGATCCAACAATTCCATACTTTCAGGGGAACAAAATGTATTCTGTGTAGAAATGAATGTAAGGCAGGAAATATCCAGAGAGCCCAAGCCTCCTGCGTACCCTGTGCACATTTCTTGGTCAGAATTGGAAATGCTTTCTGTATTAGCTCTTTCTGCTTGGATCTGCCAACCATAAAGGCTGAAAGTGCTTTTAGGCTCATGTTTTCATTTCTGAGTATAATTTTCTCAGTGTATGAGACATGGATATTCAGACAATATAGATCTTTATTCCTTACAGAAGAAGCAAATACCAGTGATTGATATCCTTATTTCAATGGGAAAAAAAGTTCAAAATAGATTGGCGATGGCTGAAATTACTCTCCATGCTGTCACACTGCCAAAGCTGGACATCCTATTGAACAACTGGCAATCTACCAGAAACACAAAAATGTTAATACAGCCATTCCCAAACTTTGCAATCTTTTCTAATTCAACTTTGAAATTAATCCACATTTGTTTTCAGAGAAATTGCCAAATCCTTTCCTCATGCTGTTTTGCAAATGAGTGAAATGACTGTGGCCTTTGCAGTGTTGTCTTAAATCTACTGCTGGGTTAGAAATTCTGCTTGAAAACTCCATGTAAACAGACACGACCAAATCTCTTTCACAGTTATCCTGCCCTGTCAGAAGCAGCAGAGGTACCCGTGATGACTAGCACATTTGATGCCTGGGCAATCTCTGCGATAACAGAAATGACACATCATGTGATAAGCAACACAAGTGAGCCTGACGACTATTCTGGGATGGAGCCCACTCAGCAATTTGAAGGTGCAGCATGGGGAGACAATCAGGCAGTCTTCAGCTGACTTTCCTCTTCTTCCACGTCGGATAACAATGGCAGTAAAATGACTTTTCAAATCACGCAGAATATAGTTTGTGCAAGAAAATGAGAGAGGACAGACAAAAGCTACATTCCACAATATTATGGTTTGCTGAGCAGTTTTGGCAAAAGCGGAATTGTTTTACTTACCCTCTGCCACCTGGCTTCTCTTGGAAAATGGCAGAGAGCAAGTAGGAAATTGGGCAGAGATAAAAGATGCTACAGTGCTTTTCTGTCATTTTCCCATGAATATGTATGATTTTAGGTCTTTCTTACCCTGGACGGGAGCCAAAGGCTCATAGACTACTCGATAACCCTGCAGGACTCCATTTGCTGCTGTCGGCTCGCCCCAAGACACATTGAGTGTCGTGGAAGTGATTTCAGAGAACGCCAAGAAGCTGGGAGCACTGGGTGCTGAAAGGATTACAAATGGATTGAATTGCAGCAGGCGTAGTCAATCTGATATACGTATATATTATAAAACATTGAGGTTTTTTGCCCGGTCTAAATCTAAAGGAGACAAAGTAAGAATGGGATTTATGAATCGTATCAAAATTTCCAGTAATCAATCAAAACCAGACTGTCTTCCCTAAGAAAAGCAGCTACTCTGCTGCAAAACTGGGTCTCAGCAGCAAGCAAGGAGACACAACAGAAGGAGAAGACTCTCACAGGAACACTAAGTTTGGCCTTTGCTCTCCATCTTGCTGCTGACTATCAGAAAGCTTGCAGTGTTTTACTGTTTGCTCTCCCCCTGTCATGATTAGTGGAGACGCACTGCAGAGGCTGAGTTTTCTCAAGCTAACTCCCTCACAAGAGCAGGGCTGAAGGCAGCGGGGCACTAAGAGAGCACACAGCCCCAGAGCTCATGTGCTCCTTGTGGCAGCCACTGCCCTCATGTAGCTCAGTCTGATGGCAGGGCTTCAACATGAGGGGCTGCACAAAGCATCCCTCTTCTCTCACAGCACTGCTAGGGAATTTCTAGGTGATGCTAGCAAGTTCAGATTTTCAGATGTGATAGCAGAGGCCCCAAAGAGATCCCCAGAGTTGCATCCTGGATTGACCTGCAAAGGGGTTGGTCATTCTGACCACCCGTTCCAGCTCCAACTCTGCTCCCCTTCCCACACGGTTGCGTTTTTTGATCCTTTCCCCCCAGCCAACACAACATAACGACTCAGCTGAAAGCTAACTCTAAACAGCAGTGCCCTCCTGCATGCCCCACACTCCCCCATTGGCTACCAGCAACCACCAGTCCTGTGCTTTGAGGTGGTCACATACCAGCCTGGTGTGTCCTGCCCGCCGAGGGTCTGCTCCTGGGGCCGTCCCCTGCTGCATTGAAGGCGGAGATGCAGACCAAGTACCTCGTGTGGCTGGTCAGGTTTTTGAGGCGGACTGTTGTCTCAGGGAGGAAAAGGACCTTCACTTTCTCCGTGTCATTCTGGACGTCGCTCTCCCAGTAATAAATCTGTTGGAAACAGTGAGATGTTTTAGCATCTAGCTCCCAAACATCCCAGCATTGCAGCCGTACAGATGAGCAGGATGGAGCAGCCTTGCTCTGGACTCTCTGGTAAATGGCAGCTTTCACTCTTCTCCATGTGCCCAATCTTTTCTTTTTCTTTGGCAAATTACACCGAGTCCAGTTGCCATGCAGTTGAGTACATCATTCAAAAATAGAGCACAGGCTGAAGAATATGGCCTGATGACAGCAGATCGGAGCTGCCAGAAGCTGCGAGGAGAGGTCAGTCTTTTAATTCTCCCTGAAATGCTAGCTGCCTGTCAGCACTGGCACCCTGATATGACGCTCCCATCATTCACTTCCCTGTGCACACAACTGTGCCACCATTTGTGTTCAAAGGACAGACAAGAAAATGCCTTTCTGAAGAGGGAATGAAGATTTTTCCTAAAGTTCTTTGCATTACCCTTCTCCGTTCTCCCTTGCACAATTTTTATCCTGATCCCATAAAATCAGGATTGGAGAAGATGATTCCAAGAGAGAAGTGGTGCCAGCCCTACTTATTGGACAGGCCTGGCAGTGTATGCATTACAACAAGCCAAAGCAAGCCAGAAAATGGAGAGAATGAGCCAAGGCAAGACTCTACCTTGGCTCTACAAGGCAAGCTGTTAGAGCCATCTATATACATAGAAAAGAAAAAGAACATGAATTGATATATAAGGTTTCTTGCTACTGCCAAGAAGGGATGCCAGATTATTCACATTGGCTTGACTTTTCTTCACTTATGGGTCTAAATTCATGGAGAGAGGCAGAGCCAGATGCTGAAGACAAGCCAAGCTCCAGTGTTTGTAGACTTGCCCATTTCCACTCTCCGAGGGTCCATCCTCATGCTGGAGAAGCTAAACAACATGCCTCTGCAACGTGCTCGTCTCATATAAACCAAATGCAATTAATGCTATGATTTAATTTTGTTAAAGTTAGGGAAATGAAATCTTCTGAAATCTCACCTGGCTCAGGCTTCTAGTTTGGAGAAAGTTCTGCTTTTCCTAATGGCTTTGGAATAGTTGATAGATGGAAAACTCACTTAGCTTCCTCCAGTACATTCCTAGCCCCTAGCTTTTCTGTGTTGGTTGCTTTCTGGAGCAGATAAGTTGCCCACATAAGCGTAGCTGCCTCCCTGTCTGCATGCCCTCTCTCCCCATGCCTTCCTTTCTCTGCAAACAGCAATATGCTTTTCCCTTTCTTCCCTCTTCCCCCCATCTCATTTCTTTTGATTTTGGAACACACAGCCATTTCCATACTGCAGGCTGAATACTGCCTTAATTTGCCTTGTGCAGCGAGGGCAGCTGTAGTTGTAGAGCCATCTCACAAGTAATAGAAAAGCCAAGCAAGACAAATGAAACCAGGAGAGAAATAGAAGCATTGCCTTGTAGCCTTGTATATTCCCATTTTGGCTGTCGGCAGGAGGTGGGTCCCAGGTGAGCTCCAGCTGGCTTGCAGAAAGGGAGTTTACTTGGATGTTCTGTGGGGCCATCGCTGGTGCTGGAGAGAAAGGAAGACAGAAGAATTAATAGTGACAAGCAGAACTAGTTCATATCCAGGCTGCAATTTTCCATTTGTGGAAGGGCCGAGGACAGGCTGTGTTTATGCCGTGAGTCAGCTCTCACAGCCAGCCCTGGAGGTATCCGTATCGCTGGGAAGTCTCAGGTATACAGCAAGAGCATGCAGGGACTGAGAAGCTCCTGAGCCTACAGAGGTGAAGTTCTGTGTCACACAGACCGGGTAAGACATTGAATAAACTCAATCCTGTCAGCAGCTTTGGAAAATAAAAGAGAATTTTTTCTTTATTCTGTAGTAATGTTTCAGGCTTGCCTTTGGCAGTGACATGGTGCTCCTGAGCAACCCGTCTTGAAAGCAGCTGTGGGGAGCAGCACAGCCCTATGCCTCACCAGCACAGCCCCCTGCCCTGCCAGTCCGGCCTTTGGACTCAGTGGCACATCTTTGTATCAGCCCCTTCCCAAGGACCAAGGCCAGCATCACCCCTGTATCTAGTTGGGTACCAATCAATCCGCCTCACATTTTCTGTACGACAAAATGGCTAAGCTTGCTACTCATTAACTCTGATCTCGTATCACACACATACACATAGCAGACCTGATGACACTTCTTTGCATCGTGCTCTGCAAGAAAACCAATCTTTGGCTTCCTTCAAGAGCACCTGGGTCACACCAGCTCTTCCTTCTGTCAGGATGCAACCTGGTGCTGGTGGATTTTCTTAGCCAAACAGCACACGTTCTATTTACAGAAGAGATGCCCAGGCGCATCCTGTTCCAACTCCAGAAGCAGGAAGGGAAAGGCAGGGCAAAGGGCAGCCTTCTCCACAGCTTTCACCCCGGCTCTGAGAAAGCCTCCTCTTTTCTCTCTGCCCGTTTATGGGCCATAAATAGAAGTGATAAAACATTCACCACTCGAATAAGATAGCCCCAGTTATCTGTTCCTCTGTAGACTTCCTTCTTTAGAGAATGACCTTCATAAGTCACACTTTTCTACCAATACTCCCTCCCCCCAGAGTTATAAAATAAAATAGTAATTAACACCCACTCAGCCTGACACCAACTATTTATTTTGTTCTAACTGTGTGGTTTCCATATTATCACTGCCCACCCTGCCGTTAATGGAAATGTTAATAACCAGCGCCAGGTTGTTGTGACAGATGCTTGGGCTCATTATCAGAAATTCTTATTTACCGCTCCATTAAACGACAGAATCGCACAAAAAAAACCAATTCAATCAAAACTAACTGGAGGAATTTTAACAGCCACATTAATAATCCAAAACATAAATAAAGTTAATGTCTTTTGCATGTTTGCCACTGGCAACTCTATTGCAAAATTATTGCTGTACAATTAAAATGTGAAAGGTAAAATTGTAAATAGCCATTATCCTGGGCGAAAACTATTTGTTTCTTACACCTTTTGTTTCCTTTTTGGCTGTGCATGGCAAACGCAGGGGGTGGTGATGACCAGCAGCACAGCAGCCACACACTGGCTGGTTGCAGGGCTTCTGCTGCCTGATGCTGCTGCTGCACCTCTGCTCTCCAGGGCACTGCCTGCACTCAACACAACACAATGCTGCTCTGCCAAGGGCCCCTCCAAGCATCTCGGGGCTTTGAGACCTTCACTGCACACATCAGAGCAGTGGGGCCAAAGCGATCACACGATACAAACCTGGAAATACATCTCGGGGATTTGCAGATGATGACATGCTCAGAGAAACGGGAATATGTACAATCACAAAAGAAAACGGATTGCTTTAGCAGTGTGTTTTCTCTTCTGGGTAGTGACAGTACTGGCTGTCCTGAGCTGACAGCTTCAAAGTGCTCTCAACACTGAGGTCTGAAGTGATGACTGCAATAGCATTTTTCTTTGGATCCTATGCGCCAGCCTGGAACAATTGCTGCTTCCGAGCTGTGACCATTAGAAGAGTCGGTGTGTGCAGCCTCTGCCACAAAAACACCATCTTTTCCTCAAATCCTTTATATAGAGCACGTCTAAGAAACACAATGGTTAAAAAGTGCCAGTGATCACTCTCCACTGACACCCGCACTGCTGGAGCTGCACTTTTGCTGGCGCGGAGGTGGAAAATTTGATGGGAGGGGAAAAATAAAAAATGATAGACTGCGTGAAAAAAGGCATTTCAGCACCGCAGAGCCTCGACGAGATGCAAATTGTGTTTGGTTTTGTGCCCCGCGAGTCTGTCCCTCTGTTCAACTTTCAAAGGCTGACGTGCACAGGTTGGCAGTGAGAGACAGCAGCACTGTGCTGCTCACGCTGGCTGTGGCTCTGAGCACACAGCACACGTTCCCACATGGGTAAAATGCAATACTTTAAACAAGAGGAAACGCAACCCTGAAGAGTTTACCTGCTTGGAACCCTCAGCCATTTGCCAAAGGTGCGGACAGCCCGTGCCAATAAAATGAATGCATTTCAAATGCGAATTCAAAAGCCTTTTACCTTCTAGGAATGTGGTTCGAGATTACTGAGCTCTGATTTTTTTTTTTTTTTTTTTTTCCATGACTGTTGAAACCACTAATATATAAAAGCAAGGTTAAAGCCGCATACCTCACACTGCTTTAGGTGTTCGTGACATTATCAGCTACAGCAGGAGTGACACGGAGCCCGGAGGGCCCAAATTCAGGTCTTGGCAGGTGGAAAGCATTTCACTTTCCCTGAAAAAATGAATGTATTCATGAAGTCTAATTCCCTGCATGTATCCCGCTTTGTTATCTCACGCAGATATTTGCAAACATTTCTTTCCTTATCTGATCTCAATTCACCTTTAAGATTGTCTCCTTGACAGTCTCTCAGTCAAAAAGGAAGGAGAAAAGCCTGAGCGGGTTGTGCAGTAATTAGTAAAAGTAATAACAACAGCAACAACAACTACGGGCTGGAATGATGGCAGGGTTGTGTAAAGACAATGAATCTATCTGGGAATGGAATGAGAGAGAGTAAAAACGAGTGCGTGGATAAAGTTACACATCCAAATCCACATTTAAATATATCACTGTCCTCATTTCTCAGTGGAACTGAGTGCCTCTGCTCACTCTGCAGACAATTTGAGCTTGCAAATGCTTATAACCTTTAAAGAGAAGGTGCTTGAAATCCCCAGTGGCTCTGCACCAATCTCCACGCTCTGTTGAAGGTTCACCTTAGTTTTTCTCCTGCTTGCCTGGGATATTTGCTCTCTGGGCTGTGTGACACTGAGAGCTTTTCATCAATATGAAAGTACTATTCCTTTTCTTAGTGACTGCCGCCACGATGCTCTGTAGCACAGGTAGGCTACAAATCCCTGTGATTCATCAGGTAAACCTAATAGCTGGTTTTTATGAAGCATTCCATGCTGCTCTTACTGCTGCTCAGATTTCTGGCTAGCGAAAGGTTTCTCCTCTACCGACTTTCTAATTATTTCTATAATACCAATATTATGTTGGGGAATTCGTAGACAAGTCTGGGACATGATGTCCCTGGTACTCATGCCATTTAAACATACAAAAGAATACAATCATGGAGAAAAATGCAGTGAAAGAGACCAAAGATTTTCTGTGCATCCTCTTGATCCCACAGTCCCAAACAATCTTAAGCAAATTCCTGTTCTGTAAAGACCTCTGATCCTTTTCTATCTAGCAAGCATTTTCCCTCCAGTTCATCAAAGCATGCTTTTGTGAATGTGCCTGCCTTTATTCCCTGGTAATCAATATATTTGCATTTTGGTGTTAGCACCTAGAGGCCAGAATCTCATTGCACAATGTGTTGCATAAACACAGAACAAAGAGACAGCTCCAGGCCTAAAAGCCTCTAATCGGTATTTCTGCACACTGTAATGGAGGGTTGGCTGCAGCATGTTCTAGCACAACAGATGTAATCTTATCTACCTTCTCTCTGCAACAAGAGGGAAGACAGAGCAATATTCAGTGCAGCATATGCTCACAGTTAAAGCACGCACACGCAGCACCTCCCAGGTTTACACACAGGTTCCTGGCACACGCAGCCCTGGAAAATTGAGCTGGAAAGGACTGGAGAAGGCTCAGACAACCCAGGTTCCCACATCACGTTGGGCTCAGCTCTGCTGCCCAGATGTCTGTGTGATCCTGGCCACTGACCCCTCTCCAAATTCCACTGCCATCCCTACACAGACACTGCCTATTTAAATAACCCTTCACATGTACTCTTGGGGTAGTTTTGCTTTCTTAATGCCTGGCATCAGCAATCCTTGCTGCATTGGTTCTGTCCCGGCAGCAGGACACAAAGCATCCCTCCTTCTCCCTTTGCAGCTGTGCAGAGATAAGCAACTGTTACACAGAGCATTAAAAGCCAAGCACAAGAAAGCAAACAGAAGGCCACAAGATAAAATATCAGAGACTGATTAGCACAATGGGCAAAGCCAAACACAAGAGATTTTCTCACAGTCTGGACTTAAAAAAGAAAGGCAAGGATGGGCTCTCCCCCCCAAAAAAATGAACAAAGTGGTGGATTTGCAGATGTTTGCAGTTATTCCTTCCACCAAGGAAAAGCACTGTGAGAGAAAAGGCATTCAGTGCTTATTGGCCATTTTCTTACAGTGCCTGTGAAGGAAAGGTGGGAGCAGGAACGCTTCCTCTGTGCAGCAGTGCTCCGTGCCATCAGGAATGCTGTGTGAGCTATGCTGATTAGCTCAATAACAATTACTTAATTGTGCTTCAAAAACAGCCACTGAAGCTGCTTTCCGCTGTGACAAGGCAGTGCAAGCTATATTTAGAACGTAAAAGATGTTTCCCACCAATTTCTGGCTGTTTTAAGCAAGGCTGCATTTTGTGATGAAAGTACAGACACATTTTTTTTCCGAGGGCTGTGCGTTGTGGGGCTGCTCAGATGTATTTCAGAAGCAGTAAGATGGTCAGATTTACAATTCAAAAGCATGCATACTGACACCCTTAATTCCCCAATACAGCCCTGTTTGCTGTCACTGGACCTCTCCTACCCAGGCACCAAAACCCAGCACTCTGCCTCTTACCAGCTTGGATACCCTGCTATGTGACAGGAGCCTGAGGAAAGCAGCAATCTGGTCTCCTCTACCTTGGAGAAGTCCAACCTCTATGGGAGAATGGCTGGAAACAGTCTGGTTCCAGCAGGGAGTAACCCTTTCTTCAGGGTGTGGAATTACACGTTGATTTACAAGACTGCATAGATCAGAGTCAGAGAAAAGGGAACATTTCCTAGTGTAAGGTGGACCAGTGGAAGCTGATATAAGACCAACCTTAAAAAACAACTTTCTCACCCTTGTGAAAGCTGATGGAAGGGGGATTCTAATTGTAGCCAAAATGAAAGATAAACAGGCAAATGTACCTTGGTGGAAAAAGAAGGGACAGACACTGCATCACATTTTTAAGGGTATTAAGGTCATGAAAAACTGTAAATAAAAGCAGATGCTATTGAAACCCAATGGTAACATGCCCAGGTTCTCTGCTTAGTGCTGGGAAGCTTTCCAGTATTGTCTAGGTGTATTCTCACCTTCTGGAGAGGTACAGAGAGGGATGCAGGTGGCTAAGGGAGGAGAGATCACATTCACCACACGTACTGGAAAAAAAACATTGAAATGAAACAAGGACTAGAAATGGATACTCGTGGACCCAGACTAGAGGAGGTTATCTGCCAATGCCATTTTTTCAAACCAAGGAGGCAATCATGTTCTGAGGAAATCTCGATGGATATGACTTATTCATGAAGAACCTTTATAAACTGGCAAGTGAATCAAGCAGAAGTAATTCTCATCCTCTCCTTCACCACCTCTTCCAGCAGTGGTGAAAACACCGGTGCTGTGATTATCGATCTTTTAACATGGAGATCAGCCTTCCAAACGAGCCATGTGCAATCCAGGATGTTCCTGAGGCAGATACAACCTGATGTAAAGAAGTTAGTGTGCTCACATTACAATGCCTGAACGACGGTGGATGTCACAAAGCAGTACTGTGAAATAGCACCTGTAAACAAAACTTACATATTTTGAACCTGAGGGCTGCAGTTTTACTTAGCTAATAAAAGCCTAAAATAGGCTATCACATTGCATACTGAGATTATCCATCATGAGACTGAGAACACCTGACCCAGAAGTAAAGCTCTTACAAAACTGTAAGACTGCTTCTGGAAAGGGCATACAGGTGGTTAAAGCAGGGAAGGGAAAACAATAAAACAGGTTTTTGTTCTGTATTTCTTCTGAATCGACAAGGATCTGCTCACACAGCCCAGCAGTCAGCAGGGACGGACCCATGAGCAGGAGCAGCAAGAGCTGCACAAACACACAGGTGTGAACCTACAGCTGAAACCCCTTCTCCATTACAAGGTAAATTAGGGATAGTTCCAGTAAAGCCAGTGGAGCTAACCCAGTGTGAGGCTTCATGACCGAGAGCAGCTCAGCTCTGACGAGTGCAGGACTCATTCCCAGGAGTACACATGAGGTGGTGAGGAGCTGAAGTGCTTGATAGCAGCCCGGCTCCTCTTTCACCTGCAGCAGGAGTAGGAGCAGCACTGCATGAGCAAGTGATGCTCTCAGTTCTTTCAAGAAGACTGTCCATGAGAGGGGCAACATTGCCTGCTTCAGACCATCTCCCTGGGCCCCCTGATTCCCCAAGAGCCCTCCTCCTCTGTTTTCAGGTACATTCCTTTCATTAAAACTTAATAATCCCACATGTTAATATCATAATACCATAAGTTCATGGCAGCAGACAAAAGCACCCTCTTAATGTTCACTAACAGCAAGACCTACTGAAGCCTAATAAGCACCAGCAACTCCTTATCCTCCTTGACTAAAGTCAAGAGAGCATATCGAATAATTAAGGTGAATCTTCACCAGGTTTCCATATACCAAATGTTACAAACTGTACCACAAAAAGTCAATCTGAGCAGGTGAGATCTGCCACTGAGATAACCTCTGACTGCGGTTTTTGAAGTAAGTTGGGCAGCTGACCCCCACGAGAGTTTCATTTAGGATTACAGATTGCAGACCCCAGGGAGACCCTGCAGGACTGTGAGCTCGTGGTCCTGGGGAGTGAGAGTCTAAATTTACATCTACGCTTTGGAGTGAAAGTTTTCTCCTCGCTCATTTTGCAGTTATAGCTCCTGTGAATTCATTTCTGCTGTCTGTCTTATGCCACTGACATCTGGATTGCTGTGGCCATCGTGTTTTAGAATTATTGCTAATTCATACTAAAAACTGCAACTTTTGATGCTTTCCATCCACAACAGGCAATCTGAAACACCTCCAGTGCCATGACTGACGACGGGTACAGCAAACAGATGTCAGAAAAGAAAACCAACTGTGTTTCTCTACAGCTGGCTTCACAGCAAAGCTGAGCAGAGGAGGCAACGCTGCGGGAGCTGAGACCTGTAAAGAAAAGCCTATGACATTTTGCTCACATATCCCAGGATGAAGAAAAACAAGCAGAGCAGGACCACGCAATTAGAAGGAGCACAGATTTGACTGCAAATATCCTTTAGTCAAAAATACTCCAGCTCCAGCCTGCTTGAATGTGAGTTATCAACCTGGGGCTTCCCCACTTCCTTACCAGGGCGATTTATGGTCCATTTTACTTTACTACTGATGGCTCATGTTTTTGAAAGGAAGGTTAATTTCTTTGCTTTTAATGGAGTAGCTCTGCTGCTAGCGCAGTCAGGCTTTGCATACACGATCAGGCTTTCCATCCCTCTGCCCTCTGTGCAGGGATGCCCCCACACCAAGCTTTTCACGGGCCATGGAACACTGCAGCAGAACCACCAGCCGCCCATTTGTCCTACCACTCCCACTGCTGCTTGCACCAACTGCAGAACAAAGGCGAGAGTCCAGATGGTGAAGCTGAGAATGGATGGTTGTCTGTCTCAGCCTATGGTCAGTGCTGAAAATCGACATGAAATTGTTGGGGTTTGAGACAAAAGTTCATCATTTGGGCAAAACATCGCATGACAATGGCAGTCCCACACCACCCACAGCACTAAGAGCAGTGGAAGAGGTAAGGAAGCTCAGATGATCAACATCTGATTTTATTTTTGCTTGGACGGAAACATCTTTCGTACACTGAGATGTGATAAAAAGAGGCAATTAAACCAGAGCTAAGCAGGAGCTGATGCACTGTATAAAGCATTGTGCTGTACCAAAGGCTGCTTATGACCAATATTAACAACTTAATGAGCTGTTAATGAGGCGCACATTCAGCTTTTACTTGCAGCATGAAAACATTGCAAATCATTTTAGGGAGCTTCTGGATAGTCAATGGAGAATTAAAGATGTCAAATAAGCCCATCAAATCTATGTCTCAATCTGGACACTGCTTTCCAATGCATTCGCTTAAAATTCCTTTTCCTCCATGGCAGAATAACTTGCTTTGACAGCAGTACGGCTCTCACTTAGACTTTGCTTCCTTCTGCCTTGACATTAGATTTCAGTCTCCAGAGAGCTGCAGGGATGTCTTTTTGACATGTTGACATTAAGGACACTTCTTCCACAGACTCACACTGGCACGGTTGCTTTCTGTTTTACCATTAAAACAGATCAGCTACTGAGCTAAGTTACCAAATTTGGAAGTTTAATTATGAAAACTATGTGCTCATCTATAAACAAATTAAGAACTTAAAATTACCCTTTGAAAACAGCCAGCTGGAATAGGATAGGGAGCTCAGGTCTATCCAGAAAATTCATGTCCATAATTCCCCAGCAGTGCAGCTCTACCAGTAACAAGCAACGACTAATGCTCTAATGTAGGCACACTTTAGTTTGTTATTTTTTACTGTTCTGTCATAGCCCTGCAGGATTAGATAATGCGACTGAGTGCTATCTATACTGCTGTTACCACCAGTGAAGCTGAATTGATGGGAACAGCAAATGCACACTGGACTTGCTGCAATCAAGCCCTACATGGAAACCATGTATAAAGTGAGTCTGGAGTTTAAAATCCACCTTGAAACAGTGACGTGGTCTCTCAGTGGCTCTCTGAAAGGGAGTGCTGTTGGGATACATGGGATATAGCCATAATGGCTTACAGCAGTGCAAGAGAAGCCGAAAAGAGGCTTATTTTCTATTTGGAGTGGGAAAGGTCTCTTCATTTTTATTTTTTTATTTTTTTTCACCCCATCATCTTCCTATAGTTTTCCTTCCTTGCTCTGCTCTGACTTTACTCTGCTTTTTTTTCAGTATATGTTTGGTGAGCTTGGCTTGGATCTTTAACTTCAAGCTCAGTGGAGAACTCATGTCTTAAGGAGCAGGACACTGGGGACAGGATGAAAACCCAGCATCGTGCCCAGAGCAGGGCATCCCTGTTTATTGCAACAGCTCAGCAGATTCTTTATGCTGAAGTTAAAGGAAAAAAGAAAATCTATGTTTGAAACAGCCAGCCATCCCCCAAAAGTGGCCTTTTGCTGATGTTTAGAAGAGTCAACCACTGAAAAGCAAATACTTTAATGTATCACAGTGTGATGCTGTTAAGATGCCATGGGAGGTCAACCCCTTTATTTAAAGTGGGAGAAAATGAAGCCTATGATTTATTGTACCAGTTTCCCTCGCCTCCCTCCCTCCCCTTTTGTTTATCAAGGGAAGATGCTGTCCCTAGGCTGACAGGTTTTAGACTACTGCAGTGTGAAATGGCCACAACGATTCTTCCCTGCCCTTCTCCAGTGGGGGCTGGGATGGAAATGCCCACCCAGCTCTTCCAGCCATGCCAGCAGCGACACACAGCTATCTGCATAGGCACAGCCAGCCACAGAGGGACAGGGCACGTGTGTCCCAGACAGATAGGAAAAAACAGCCAAAGGGCCACAGCAGTCTGATTGAGGCTGCCAGCTTGAATGTGTTGAAATGTTGTCATTCCTCTTGCAGGTTGTTAACAAGGAGGCACGGGGGACTTCTCTGTGCAGCATCTTCTCAGCTCCATTGTGGGCAGAGAAGGAGAAACAGTTCCATGCTACAGAAAAGGGAGGCCCGGGGTAGTGCTGAGTGTCTCCCTTCTCCACAAAGCAACGTACAACAGGGAGGTGAGGCCACACAGGTTATACGTATAGCGAGCACACAAACCCGCAGAAAGAGACAAAAACACTCAAGTACAAAGCAGCCTTGTTCTGATGGCCTTCTCCAGCATTAGCAGGAGAGACAGAAAGGCACTGCATGAACACAAACATCCAGGTTGAAAGTGACACGAGTTCTTTGCTACAAGCAGCTCACAAAGGGATGCTGGTCTCTGCTTTGCTGTGAGGCTTGCCTCTCCTTAGCATGGCTCCTATTTTGTCTTCTCTTCCTCCATTCAAAATCACTACTGTTGGTCTTGGAGCTTTCCAGATAGTTTCTGCTCCTTGACTGTAAAACACTGGCAGCTCCAAGCACAACTCTTGCTGTAACTGCAGGGTTGAGCCTCCATCCTTGCTGCAGGTGTGGCTGCACAAAACTAACTTTGGGAGCTCCAGGAACAGCTGTGGAGCTGCGGGCAGATGGAAATAATTGTGATAACAGCAAGAAGAGGAATATTCGCTTTGGCCTCTGTGAGCTTTGCACCAAGGGGTAAATTCAAATATTTGTAAAGGATAAGAGAAGAGAAGCTCAACTCTCTGTCCCAGCCCTGCCCCCTTCTAAGCTGAGGTTTCACTCTGATGAAAGTGAGATGGGCACGAAACCTGCTTTCCTGAAAGACGATGTTAGCAACCACAGCAGCTTTTCAGTGGAGGACTTCTAAGGAGTGGATCTCTGTCTGCCAGCGTTTTGTTCCTTCCCCTTCCCTTTGCAGAATGGGCTCTGAGAGATCATTATTAAAGAGAACAACAACAACAACAAACCAGCCTCATCAGTTCCTGTGAATTCTGAAGGTCACCGATGCCACCATCAGTTATAATGACACACATCACTCCCTCTTCAGACAAATGGACTTACAACCTATTTAAAGGCAAGTGTCTTTCAGAGCACTTCACCCCTTCTGCTACCTCCCCTCTATACACACACACTCTTCTCCAGCAGCAGCTGCTGAAAAAAATTATGAATTCCATTATTTTTCATCCAGAACAGCTTTGCAGTATATGAGAGAAGCACTGGATGCTGCAGGCTCGTTAGCACAGGATTTGTATTGCCACCTCCCATTTTATTCACCAGCCCAAATTAGGTGAAGCATGCCTGCCCCAAACCTGTGCTTTCTGTTTAATTAAAATGCAGGTGGTGGACTACCCTGAACTCCAGAGCCCACGGCACAATCAGACAGCGACAGTGACCCAGCAGAATAATGCTCTTGATGTAGGGGCTGCTCTAACAGAGCCTTAATTTCAGTCAAGCAGAACAGCACCTCTGGTAGCAGCTGCATTTAGGGCCAGGATGATGATCAGCACAGCTTCTTTCTGCCTTCCCAATCAAAGCCGGAGTCCCTGACAGCTGAACTGCTCAATGAATTAACCAGGCGAGAAGGGGACTTGCTGAGGGGCTGCAGCTCCCTTCTCACTGCTGCAAGTGGCAACTTTCAATTCTTATTTATTTATTTGTTTGTTTGTTTGTTTATTTAGTGCTGTTTGTCAGGAGATGCATGTGGTTCTCTAATGAGCAGGGCAGCCAGATCTAAATAGGCAACGTTCCATGGATCTCCTCCACGTAGGAGAGGGATGCAGGGGCTCAAGGCAGGTGAGGGAAGTGGCTCCACTCAGACCCATTAGTGCAGCATAGGGATGGTTTCTTGTCCACATCAGAGAAGTTTGCAAACGTGCAGACATAAAACCTTTATTGGGCTGTTTCAGTGGATGGGACAAAACTGATGCTACGAGAAAAAAGTTTTGCTCCACCTACTACAAAAAATACCAACCAAACCAAACCCAAATCTGCCTGCATCCATCCCCTTAAATCACCTGGCATATCAGCCCTGTTACTTGGGCCAGGAATCTCCACTTGCCCTTGGCCCAAGCCCATGAGAGCTGAACACTTCGGATGCTGTCTTGGGTACGACTCATTGCCTATTTGAGTTTGTATTGTAAAAATCCAGATACAATGATAGGAACATTTTCAGGTCTCACAGGGGAGAGCACAAGAGCAAAGGAAAGGTTTGGGATGCTCGTCCTCCTGCGCTGTTTATCTGGCTGGGCTGTTTGCTGCTCCCATCCCACACGGCACACCAACCATCAGGATGATTTCTGGATGCTTCATGCTGTACAAAACATGGCAGACTGCACAGAAATGGGTATTTCCTCTGAAATGTTACCTAAAACATTCTTTTACCTAAAACCACCACATTCCCACAAAGATGTGTGCTGTATATTCCTTTTTACAACTTCAAGGAATCTTCTTTCACCTACTAGAATTACTGAGACCCTTACAGCACAACGAAGCACCATTTAGCAGTACTTGGACATAAATTATCCTCCAGGCTGGGGACTGGTCCGTTTCAGTCACTTTATGTTCAGTGCTATGCTCACATTGTCAGTTGCTTTTGTTTACTGCCAAGGTTTCCTCTACTATTTACATGGGTGTCCCATCATCAAAGCTAAGTGGACTCATTTTTTCCAGCTTGCTACTTATCCAACTCTACCATGGGTAAGAACATCAAGCAAACAATAACAACAAAAACTTGCATTTCCACAGCACACTTCTACTCAAAAGTGTCACAAATCAATTTAAAACCTAAATTGCAGCACCAGCTCCAATCACTTTGCTCACAGTATAAATCACAGCCAGCTCCGGAGGTGGAAGAGGCAGTTATATAACAAAGCATAATAACTTCACACTACAAGTGTGAAAATCTGCAGGAAGATTCTATGTTCATCACTTCTACTGCATGAACCCAGATTGTCCCTAACCAGAGGTAGAGCCAGGATCCACACTGAGTCATGTTACAACCCCAAAAAACACCAGCCCTGCCTTTGCAAGAAAGCCTTAGAATAATTAAGGTTGGAAACAACCTCTGAGACCACCAAAGTCCAACTGTTGACCCATCCCCACTGTGACACAAAACCACGTAGTGCCACATCTCAGCAGTTCCTGAACACCTCCAGGGTTGGTGACCCCACCACTCCCTGGGCAGCCTGGTTTCATCCCAAGTTTGGCCTCCTCCATTGCCCTTTCCCTGTCTGAACTGCAATGAAGATGAAGTGTTGTCTGGTTAACATACATGAGCACCACCACCTCTTTCTTCTCCCCATTTGATTTTCCATGCTCTGTAGAAATGCTGTGTAGAAATGCAGCTGTTGGCTCAGTTTGCAGCAGGGAGATATTTTGTTCTGAAACAAAAATCTATTTTGAAGTCAGATACAGTTGGCTCCACTCAGGGCTTCCTTTGCTGCAGTTACAGAAAGACACTGGAGCAGCAGCAAACTAGAAAACATGTAGGTATTGCCAGCTGTCTCCAGAAACACGCTACCTGATTAATTTATGACGTTTTCAAAGAAAGATAGTGAATGTCATACGTTATTTGAAATGCAAAGGTTAAGCAGTACTAAAAAAAGAAGTGGGCTTTACTTAGTTTTGAGCAATAGAATCTTCAGTGAATGACAATAAATTGTATTAGCACTGAGTTTGCTAACTTTTACATCTTAGCCTTGAGACAGAAGAACAAAAGTGCAATCAGATCTGTTCCCAGCAGCAGACTGAACAACAGGAGGGAGCGTTGCCTATTCTTGTTCTAAGCTTCAAAAGATGTTGCTGCAGAAATTGATACCATAACTAACAGCCATTTCAGTGCCAGCCTCTCTCCAGCTGGGGTCACCGTAAATCCTGCATCGCCACCGGGCTGGGGAGGAAGACATCAGCATCAGCTATTCCAGTCCTCCACTGGAGCCTTGGAGAGGAACAGGCTCAGCTGCAGGTTATCTCTGCTCCGCCAAAGCACTTGTTTCACAAAGCATTCAGAGGAGCGCCTACTTAACTCTCTTGTCCTGATGTCTGCCTCCGGCCTTCCAATGGAGGGATTTAAAATTGATCGGCAAGTTACACTTCATAAATGCAGCCTGAATTCATGCACCACGTCCATAGTAAGTGGCAGCATGAGTAGTGACACTGCACCACAGCTTCTGCATGTGATGCAGGGGTAGAAGACTGCCTGTTCTTGAAATAATCTTGCAGCTCCAGAGGCAGCATTAAACTGGACACAATATCTTCTTGACTTCAAGAGCATAAAAATACAGCAAGATGTGGTGCACAGGCAATGTCTCTACACAGACAGCAATAAAATAAAAGAACCAACTTCCCAAGTCTCCCTTGTTTTGTAGTTTTGTTTCTTTTCCCTTGTGGCTTTCCTATGCTCTACTTTCTACTTCTTTAACTTGAGTCAATTTTTCCCTCAAGCTAATTTGGTATGAACAGTCATCCTCCTGCAACTCCAAAAAGGATTTTCTCTTTTTTCTTTCAAATGCACCTTCTTCCCTTATTACTGTAGACCAACTGGCTTTGAAAAGGTAAGAAGCTATTGGTGCCAACCTATTCCAGGAGAGGATGCTACAGAAAACTGACAGAGATAATGATCAAGTCCTTTCCCAATGTTTGAAGAATGCCTGAACTTGATGACACTAAAAAAAAATATATATATATAAGCCTGTTTTACCTACCTGCTTCACCCACGAACACTTCCACTGGTGTGCTGGTAGGGCTCTCACCAATGACATTATATGCTGTCATCAACACTTCATATCTCTTGTATTTCTTCAACTCTGAAAATGTAAATTATATTACATATTATTATTCATGGCATATTACAGTATTGACCTGTCTTAGTCTCCATCACTTCTTCATCACCACACCTCTCTCATGAAATACTGCCTTAGAACAGTGCAATGGAGTGCTATCTACTTCCACCCTTCCTCAACACATTCATCACAGTAGGGTCTGCACAATTATGAAAGATCTTTGCTACGAGATGACAGAATTTTCCAGTATTTTCACTGTGTCACTCCAGTAAGAAGGATCACCCTGATGATTAACTAGCTAGGGGAATACCTCTGGGTCATTCCTAATGACAGGGAAAAGATGGGACTTTGAATGCTGAACACGTGGGCTCATTTTGATCTCTACTGGTAGGAATGAACATGACTTCAAGCCTTTGCCTAGCCCCAGAGACTTCCATCCAGGGGTCATCTGGCAGCTGCATGGCTTGAGAATGTCACTGCTGTGACAGGATCCAGAGGACAACCTGCAGCAGGGAAGTTGTGGTCCCATTCAAAGTACTGCATGCATATCTTTCTCCCTCAACGTGAACATGGTTTAAACGTCAATCACAAAGAGAAAGGAGAATTTGAAATGTGGGTTCCATTTGACCATCACAGAACCAATTTATTAGCTGACATAGAAACTATTTACAGATAAGGTAGGACAATAAAAGCAGTGCGACAGAAAAAACAAGAAAACCCAATGGTATGGGGGCAATTAATAGATGTAAATGGGGATGGATTAGAACCATGTCAGTGTCACTGGGAAGGCAGCAGCTGAGCAGTTTTGGACTTTGCCTTTCTATGATGGAAGAATCAATTCTAACAGAAATATTTATCATCTAAAATATTTAACAGTGAAATTAAAGTAAGAAAGAGATCAATAATATAAATCGCTGTATTTAAATGAGCTCAGAATTGATTAAGACATGCATGGCCAGGGGTACAAATTTCTCCCTTTGCCAATAATTTTCTCTGTTATCTATGAATCACACTGTACCTTTCTCTCTGAGGCTGACAGAATGCTATCGGTTTGGTGAGGTTCAATAAGTCTAATCATGCTGGTTCTTCAAGTTTTACTTCCATGGAAATATTTACAAGTGCCTTGCTCCTGTGCCTGACTCAGAGTTCAGCCTCGTTTCCTATTCTCCGGTATAGAGTAAATGATATCCAATACATCACTAACTTTTTGCCAGTCCATTAATAAATATTAAAAAAAAAAAATGTAAGATATATAGCTCCTGATTAGAATTTCAGTACGAGGCAGCTGGTACAGAGAAAGTTTAATTGCTGCCATGAAAAGCCACAAGGGAGATTTTAGCGTTAACTGGATGTGGAAGAAAATGGAACATATGAGAGTTCATGCATGCAAGTTTCAGTGGGGATAGGGCTTCTTTTTTTTTTAGCCCAGCACAATCTGTGACTCAAAAGCCTTGGGCAAAACCTATCTAGTGAACCATCATCACCACAAAGCAACTTGCCTTTTAACTCTGTCGAATGCTATTTTATTCATTTCCAATTGAAAACACCTCTGGAGATGCATATAAATTCATTGGGCCCTCTCTAAATTGGCCTCATACTCTAAGGAATGCTCGAGCATTGCAATGCTTGAATCGTAGGGCTAATGATGTGATACTGCTAAACTCAGATGGACTGCAAAATACGTAGCAAGCAAATCAAAATTCATTTAGCATCAGCAATGCTGGGTTGTTACAGTCAACAATGTTTTACCTTCCCAGCAGCCACAATTTTACAACCACTACCTACTTGCATCATCAATGTCTATTGATGTAGAGAAAGCAAAGGCTTAAAGAAAAAGGAACTCCGGAAACCAGAATCATTAATTTGTGTTGATTTCTGCCAGATCCGCTGAGGACAACTGGAAGAGTTTGCCTGCATTGTATTTTGAACCATTACAAAGAGTCTCATCTAAAGGCAATGTGCACTTACGTGTTAATTCATACGTCGTTAATGCAGAGCTGCTGTTCACTGTCTTGAAGCTGCTTTGGGCTATTCAGGGTAAGCAAAGCAGAAAGCTTGTTACAGTGCAAGGAAACAGTTATTGCAAATGATGTACAGCAGAGACAGAGGCAAATGATGCAGCACACACACACACAGTTTGAGCTTTAGGACTATACCTCGAAGGGCAATAAAACCACATCACTCTTGTAACACATCAAAAGCATCTCACTCACACGGGTTTTTTCATTTCCTCCTCAAACAGAGAATCACACAAATATGCAATACAGAAATGTTCTGACTCTTAGATTAAACAGAATAAATGAGTGCAAAGGAAACAGTTTCTAGGGGAGAAACTAAACACTGTATAGCATTCTTATGTCTCAACATGCAAAATTTGAAACAGAGAGAGCTGCAGGGTAAAGACTTGGAACATGGGCCACGAAGAGCAAACACTTACAGTACGGTAGGACCCGTTTCTTTAAATGTATGTTAGATTTCCCACAGTTTCACTTACAGAATTCAACATTCCTGCTGTGAATGAACTGCAGTAATATGTTAAGCAGTGTAAAACTGCAGGTCAGTGAGAAACAAGGGTGCACTGTGGTGAGAACTGTCATATTATGAGGAGAAAGAGGGATATTTCTCTTATAATACTTGTCTCCCACTCTTTTTTTTTCCCCCTCTTGCCTCCCTGGAGAAGCAAAGCAAGGTGTTTTCTACTATACAGCCATTAGCAGCATTGCTGCAGGGCCAGCAAGAAGAGGGAAGAGAGGAAACCAGTAGGTATTACAAGCTTCCAGCTTACAAGACTAGTGAGCATCCAAAGTCATTACTTTATGATGAGATACACAGCTCATCATTCAGCTTTTGCCTGGAAAAAAAACACTTGTGCATGCCTGCACCTGGAGGAGCTGTACATGTCTGCTCTGCTTTAACCTCTGTGCTCCCAGAGCCCTCATTCAGGTCTGACAATGTAAATGGAATCACAGATGGATGCTGATGCTACATTAATACATTCACCTTTCCCACATTCACACAAAAATCATTTTTGCTTTTATAGAAACCATGTTTAGGGATTCAGAGAAACATGGGAGATGATGTAAGACGTTAAAGCAGTCTTGGCATATTCTGCTGCTCATAGACCTTCATCTTACACTGAATATTCCACTGACATCAAACAGGACTAAAGTCGGTCCTGCTGTGAGCACCTCTCATTGCTGGGCCATATCTGTAAGGTTACTGAGCACTCACATCTTTACCTCCATCACCTTACTCTGCCTATTCTTCCTTTCTACCCTTTGTCTAAGCTTTTTTCACTTTTTTCTATTATTCCCTTCCCTCTCTACCTTCCTTCCAAAAAAAAATCCCAGCAACCACCAGAGCAAGCATGCACCTTCTTGCTCATTTTTGCTATTTTCTTCCAAAATAAGGACAAGCACTTCAAAATTTTACAAGTGCTATTTAAGATTTCTCCTCAGCTGTTTTCCTCTACTGCAAAAAGAAAAACAAAATGTCAATTATAAAAACTATTAGAAAATAGCAAGCTGAGGAAAATGAAATCTCTCTCCTTTTTGCCTGATGGCAGAAAATGTCTACCGGGGTAATTGTGGAGATGGCAGAAAGCAGGAAATCAGAGGGGACGTGGAGGACAGAACATCGATTCAAGCACGCTGGCACAGATTAGAGTGCACCATTACAAGCGATGCTGATCAGACAGAGGCTATTAGCATTTTCCAGCATCTTCACCTTGACTGGGTGAAATCTAAATTATCTCCAGCACTTTGGGCATAATGGTGCGTTCTTTCCATAAGTAGGAGTGCACATAGCGTCTGGTATAAAGACATCCAGGGATAAGATAAGCATCCAAAACACAGGCTTACGTGTGAGCTCAGCTCTTAAAGCTGAGGGGTTCCTGACAGCTTTGGATTCAGTTGCAGACCCGGCGTCGTAATCCAGCTCCCTGTAGTAGATGCGGTACCCCAACAGCAGCCCGTTCAAACTCTCTGCTTTGGGTGGCTGAAAAATGTTCACGTGAAGAATATTCTCGTTAGGATGAGCATGGTAACTAGCAACAAATTTGTGGGATGCAGAATATAAATAACAGATTACTGAAAATGCACGCTGACGGTCACCAACACAGCAAACCAGTGTTTCGCTTTGGAAATGACAAAAGTAAATTATTTTGTCGCAGGCAACGTCCTTCGTGGATGGATGTTCATAGAGCCTTCATTTAACAATATTTACCTTTAGAGTAACCAAGAGCCATTTGAAAAGTAACGAACCATTCTGTGGTTCGTTAGGATGATGAAAATAGCTGCCAGAGAGGCTTGAGAGAGGAAGCACAGCACGATGAACTCCTGTGTGTTGCATTGGTTGAGACCCATGGGAAAACCCAGATCTCCTCCATAGCAGCTTGGAGCAATAGGGAATGTATGGCATTGAGCTGGCCCAAATACACGCTTTGTTCCTCTGCAACATGCTACTAGATGCTGAAAGACATCCAAAGGATTCTTCAGCAGCCCCTCACATCTTCCTTCAGATACAGACGTACAGTCTGTACACTGAAAGGAATTTTCTGTCTGAATGGCTTCCTTCAGTAAAGACAAGCAAAGGGATTCTTCGTGTTTGGGAAAAAATGACTTTCATGAATCTAATGCAGGCTATGAACTGCGGAGAAGAAAAGATGCCCTGAGCCATTTATCTTCTAAAGATTCTTGTACCAAAACTTAAGGGGCTGAAAGGATAAATGAAAAGGATTTTAATAATGACCTTGCCTTTAATCCAGAAAGATTCCTAGCAGTTTCGAGAACTTTACTGCAGAAATCTTCAGTCCATCATTAAAAAATTAACCACTAGTGTGATACCCCATTACAGCATAAGGTAATACCACATGTAATTCTAATGAAGAAAGTCAAAAGCATATTTTTTACAAGAAAGGAGGCAGATATTTGGTAATAACCTGACTCTGCTTCCTGAAATGACAAGAATCTAACATTGCTTCCTTACAAAAGAAGAAAGAAAGAGGGTGGTCCTGGCTCATTTTATGCAAAAGATTTTTCTTTGGGTAAGGACTAAAGAATTAAGTAAAAAGACTGTAGTTCAGGGGAGTCAAAAAAGAAAAGTATGTGATCCAGAGTTTATGAAAACTACCAAGCTACCAAGAAAATGCTCCTGGAAGAAGCCTGCTTCTTTTGCAGTTGTCTTGCCTGAAACCTGCTGAAAGCAATCTGGAAATTCTAAGTGCCTTGCTTTGTTTGTCCTCCTCCATCATGATGTTTCATACTGATTATAGTACTCCATCCTTTGCAGAAGCTTTGGCTGTCTTTCATTATTGTTTAGCATTACAGACTGACCTAGGAGCACAGGATTGTGAAATTGAGAACCTTCAAGTTGGGCCCTCAGAAAACAATTCAAAGTCCTTTTCACAGTGAAAGCTCCACCAGAAAATGAGCTATTTTTTTCTGCTTCCCAGGATTTCTTTGGAAAGCTACTCCACTACTCGGCTGGTTAGAAACATTCATTTAATTTCTCATCTAAATAATTCATAGTGAGTCTATAACAATTTGATCCTCTGCTAACATCGCCTTTTGGATTACATTGTTCTCCTTGTGGGGTCTTTACTCCTAGGCTGTATTTTAAAAAGAGCAACTACATCCCCTCCCAGACCCCATTCTACAAGGTAAATAAATCAACCTCTTGTCACAGAATCACAAAATCATAAAAAGGGTTGGGTTGGAAGTGACCTCAAGGATCATCAAGCTCCAACCCCTTGCCGCACGCAGGGCCACCAACCTCCATATCTAATACCAGACCAGGCTGCCAGGAGCCCCATCCAATCTGGCCTTGAACACCTGCAGGAATGGGGCATCCACAGCCTCTCTGGGCAGCTGTTCCAGCACCTCACTGCTCTCAGCCTTTTCTAGCCACAGGCCAGATCCCTTAAGCAAAGGACTAAACAAACAGCCCCAAGGAAATGACAGCTTTTTCCATGGCTCAAAATGTTCTCCTCTGCAAGATGCAGATGAGATATTAATAACCTCCTTATTACAATCTTATGTAGCACTATTTTTTTTTATTTTTATTTTTTAAATTAAAACACCCCCACAAAAGTTGGAAGTGGAAATCTTACATTCTTAAAAGGAAAAACACTACTGAAGCTGTTCCTCCTTACTCTGCCACACAGCTGATAACAGACAGAGCTCCATTCCTCACTGTGGCATAACACTGATTGGTTGATAGTGAGCATTGTTTTCTTACACTTCCATGTGATTCTCCATTTTTCCTCTTCTTCAAATTTAGGAGGAAAGCTCAGAAAATAAATGGCTTGAAATCTGTCTTTCTCCTTGCCATAGAAACGATGTTTCTTTCCTGAAAAGGGTACTCTGCTAAAAGGTCAGGTCTTCCCCTTCCTATCTGTCTCTCGCGGACAGAACACTGCTTTTGATGTAATGGATTATTTAGGGTTTTGTATGGAGGCCTGAGGGATCTGCTGAAACAGGTAAAATGATTATGAGTGGCAGCCCATAACATTGTACACGAGTAAGAGAAACAGTTTTGTGCTCTTGGAAGAAGAAAGAAAACAACGTAAGTTTGAATAATTGCTGTCTCTATGGCAGAAGCAGAACATACATAATCCTGATATTAACTATAACATCCTCCAGAACATCTGAAATAACCTTGCATTATTGATAGAGCAGACCTCAATGGAAATTACTTATTTTCCCCCTACTTTAAATTTAAAAATAATGGACTGATTGGACCAAGCAGCTGAAAGCACAGATAGTGCATCTAGAGTTTGTTCCGTGAATTATTAACACAGCTCAAAGTTAAAAATTTAGCTTTGCTTGGAAATCTACTCTCCCATTTAGCTTGACTGCTGTTTTCAGTTTACATTATTTCTTAAACACTGCTGTGAAACAACTTCTTAATTGGAGGCTATTGTGGGACTTGAAGATTTTTGTTTATTTGAAAAATACAGTGCGGCTGAATTACCGGGATCTATTAATATACATGTAGTAATGACATATAATCGCCCACAACTCCCTTGAGATGGCTCTGGCACAACAACCCCATTTCATTCTCATGAAATAAAAAGCATCCAATTACCTAAACAACCACCTATTTCACATTAACTACACACCAATAATCAGTCAATTGGGGGAACGTTTATTTCCACGGTACGCTGTGCCTCGCATCCTCCTTCTTGCCCTTCCCTATGCCTTTTCCTTCACCGTGGGCTTTATTTGGAGGTGGGGCAACAGGTTTATGTCTCTCCATAACTCCTTTGGTAAAACTGTTCAGCATGTCTTCTATTTGCTCAAGGTGCTGTAAGCAATGATGTTACGTAGCGTTAAGCTGCGTGAACTTGGGCCAGCATCCCCTCAGTACAGCCAGGCGTATTTTTAAAGTGCTGCCGCATAGCAATGAACAGACCCTCATACATATATTTTTTTCCAACATGCAAGGAGCCCCATCTGTACTGTAAACGCGTTAGGCACATTTTTCACTATAATACAATCTGTCCAAAGCTATCTTTACTGTGTGCATGGGACATCATCTCGGGAGCAGGGTGGGCAGAGGCTTTCCGGAGCAGGTTATGGTTAACGTGCAGTACCCCACTGGGTTCCCTCTCTTAATGCTTACTCCACAAAAAGAAGCCTCAGGCAGTGGGTCACAAAATGTTCCAACATATCCCAGGAGGCCAGTTTTGGATGGGAAGATAAAGGAAGGCACAGGAAATGTGTGTATATAATGCAGACTCGGCACGAATACTTTCATATCCAACTCGGAGATATTACAGAGAGCTGGAACTTGCTTTTCTTTTCTTTGAAGAAATCTTAGTTTTTTAGCCCTCAAAGAGCCAACAGAGCATGTGGAGCTCCTCAAAGGTATGAACAGGATCTCGGGCACAGCATACACCTCTGATTACTTCAGCAGCTGAAGGAGGCAATGCACAATGAGAACAACAGAGCTTTTGATTACCTGATCTCTGCCAATGCCACACACCAGTAAATGCTCTCCTATAAAGATGCACCTCTACTGATATCAATAAGAGGACAGGAGAATCTGTACAAGCTGTAATCTCAGGCATCTTGGCAGAAACTCTTCCCTCTCAAGCTTTCCTTCATGGGGCACAAAGCAAAGACAACAGCCAGAAATTTCCATCACTGAAATAAATGCACAGATCAGGAAAACAAGGAAGTAACGGCAGTCCTTCAACTTTACTACACTCCTTCCAGCTCAGAAAAACAGCCATTGCAATGAGCCATTAAGGCCAACAAGTCAATGCCAATGAGAAACATCACAATTTTCTATTTTACCTACCTGCCACTGCACAAGGACAGACGAAGTGGTGTGGGGAGTGACCAGAACAGAACCAGGGGGTTCATCTGGAACTGAAGGAGAAAAAGAGGTAACCAAAGCAGTTAGACAACAGGAGAGAAATGGGAAGTTCATTCACCAAAATCTTCCACCCCAATTCCTATGTGGTGGGTCTCAAAAACAGTGCTAGGGATCTGAATATTGCAACTCAAGCAGAAACCAGATGCTTCTCACCCATCCCTGCTCTACCTGTGGCCTTGGCAACTTGAGGAGGAACGTGAGCAAAGCTCAGGGCATAAACCTGGAGAAAGCTGATAACAGTGGCTGCTCATAAGCAGCAGGATACAAATTCACCAGGAAGTTAAACCAGCTGAATGCATGCTGTAAAGTGTGAGCAAATTGCTCCCAAATTTTCCATGGCATTTGCGGCACAGCTGGGGCAAGCCCACTGCTTTTGGGAGTCTGTGTCATGTATTCACAGATTATTTCAATCAGGACAACTTGATTTAACATGGATTAACCCATTCCTGTGCTTATGGCCTGTAACACATCTGCACACTCTCCTGCAGCTCAAGTACAAAGGAGGGAATGCTTATCAGGAGCTGACAGCCCTCTGCAGTGCAATGCTCTGGTGGCAGCTCCAGGTTTGCTCAGCAGAATAAATGTTCACAGTTTGTTAAGGAGGTGAGGAGCTTTCACAGGGTTTCCCTCTTGCGTTGTGAGGAGGCCAAGCACAACTCTGGATTCACGGTAGCTAAATTCAAAGAGAACTGAAAATGAAATTTTAAATTCCAAAGCACTGAGTTGGTATTGCCTCAACAGTACAGGTTACAGCCTGTACCATACAGCAGCTATTGTTTGGGAAGCTGGAGAGCTGAAATGCCTTTAAGAGGCTGCTAGGCACATCTTTTCAAGCACTACACAGGGTCTTGTTTAAACCAGGATACTCCTGAGCTCTGCCCACCGGGTCTTGTAATTTCAAGATCACATTCTTCAAACATTCTTTGGCAAAATTCTTTCCTATTTTCATATCTCTGAGTCACCAGTCACTTTGTGCCCTATTAAACACTAATTTTGAGCACTGTATATAGATGTGTATCCCAATATTACCCTATTTCCCGGTCCAAGGGTAAATACAGATCCTTTGTCACACTTTGCAGAGTTCTTTTTCCCTCTGGTAGTCCCATTCAAGACATCGGAGCTACTTCTGCATTCAAGCAGTGCCTTTCTACAATCAAGGAATTAGAAGCTGATCTCTAAGGCTAAAAATAAAAGCCTTGTCAATGTCATTCACAGTTTATTAGTCCTGATCTGCAGGATTAAATGCTCATGTTTCCAGGAGCCTGGTGCTCTTTCTTACTTATACCTCAACAATTTTGCTGTATTGCAGACTGATGCGGATTGTGAGTGAAAACAATTGAAGAAACTTCTTCAAATGTATGCATGGTACTACATTTATTTTTAATGATCTCTTGTAAATTATTCAATTTCTGCAAAGATAATGGTTAGTGCAGAGTTTGGAAGCCAATCAAAAGGAGTTTAATTCCATTTGGAGACTCCTGAAAGTATGATTCATTCAGAGTGCACAGCAGGACACTTAAGGCTGCCTGCTATTAATTCAACCCAATCTCATTACTACCTGTTATCAATCTCCTAGGAACAAACCCACACTTGATGTTGGAATTTTTACTCTGGGCACAGCAGAAAACACATTGCAGTGGATCCAGGGGCTCATCCAAGCACCCATCCCATGGCAGTGTCCCCACCCCATGCTCACCATCCTGCAGCGTTGTCACCGCCTCCGTCTCGGCACTGAAGTCGCTGTCCCCGATGTCGTTGGTGGCTTTCACACGCAGCTTGTAAGAGGTGAACGGGTTCAAGCTGTGGGATGAAAAAGTGAGGCTAAGGGGTGAAATCTCCATGCACCATCATAAACTGCTTCCTAATGTGCCTCGACCTCTACAGATGAGCAGCCTGCCCACCGGCAAAAAAAAGCCATTGGAACGGCTTCTCTTACCAATATCACCTCAGAGGTCACCATCAAGTGGTGCTGTTTGCACCTTCACTGCCATCAGCATCCTGACAGAACAAGGGGGAATTGTTTTAAACTAGAAAAAGGGAGATTTAGATTAGATGTGAGGGGGAAATGGTTTACTCAGAGGGTGGTGAGGCGCCGGCACTGCTGCCCAGAGCTGTGGTTACCCCATCCTTGGAGGTGCCTGAGGCCATGGATGGGCCCTGGGCAGCCTGGTGGGGGGCAGTCAGCACACACAGGGGTGGGGTTGTGGGGCTACGAGGTCCTTTCCACCCCAACCATTCAGGGATTCTCTGATCTTTAAGACCACTTCCCCCCCAACCGTCTAAGGTTCTACGACTCATAGCTGAATCAAAAAAAAACAGCCAGGAAGGTGCAGCCCATACAGCAACCTCTGACTGCTGTGCTGCATGGGGATGCAAAAACTGGCTTCCGTGGCAAAGCAGAAGCTTTGTCAGAGACATCCTCCAAACATCCCTGCTGCACAGAGCAGGACAGGCACGGAGGACATCGGTGACGTGGCCAGGCCAGCGGTGAGTCAGGATGCTGCAGGCTCCAGAATTCACACCACCTCCTTCTGACTAATCCTCTGGAGCATGCTGTATGATCAGTGCATTTTATTCCTCCTGAAGCTTAAATTAATGTTATTACCTGGATTATTTAATAAAGTCAGTAACAACAGATTCCCTGCAGCTCTTTTTTATCAATGCAGTGCTTTAAGATATGCACAGAGCGATTTCCAGCTGACATAACCTTAGCAGAGATCCTTCTGGCGTGGCTTGGCAGGGCGGTGCGGGGGAGGCTGCCTTTAGTTCACAGGCAGAGACAAGAAATGCAGAGCTGTAAGTTACGGGGGATTTATCTGATTAATTGGAAGTGTCTAGCCACCAGCTGGCAGATGTAACACTGACTACAACCCAAGTAAAGCTACTTGTAAGGAATGATTAAATATCGAGGGATAATGCATTCTGATGGGCAGTGCTCTAGCATCACACACAGAGTACTTTCCTGGACATTCAGGGGAAGATGTTTTTAGCCTTTCAGTAGTGCCACCCTATTAGAACACTGGACAGCAACTTCAATAATTTGGCTTATCTTTCTTGAAATAGAGATCTTCTCAGTAACGCTAACATCGAGCTAAAAGAACTCGGCTGGTCTCCATGATTTTAGAGGTTTTGACTGGAAAAATACTGGGTATAATTCATGGAGGATATAATACTTGCAGGGTTAATGGATCAGGTTTATATTTATAATATAATTGTCAAGTTTCCTTTTTTTTCTGCGCAGTCAGACCAAATGATCCCAATGTATTTGTATCTTTTGGCACATGAGCAGAGAGAGCAGCCATATGTCACAGCCACTGATGTTTTTATAACAGAGCTGAGAAATCTGAATCTGAATGCTCTGAATAGTGTGTTCTGCAAAAGCTCATGGCCTTTTAGAGATAATCTGATTTGTACTAGCTGGTCAATAGAGTAAATGGACAGCAAAACAAGAACCTCCTCATAGACACTCAATTGCTTTTGTGGATGTTATAAGGACTTTAATTACAACAGAACTTCTGAGGAGATAATGAAGTCTGAATAACAAAGTTTAGACATTCTGATGCTATCTATAAACTTCAGTATGGAAAGTACAGATAAAAATGTTTCTTATTTCATCTGGAAAAGCTTATACAGAGATAATTGCAATGCAGCACCGAGAGTGGATTTTAGCATCAGCCACTACTGAAAGGATTATTCACTAGCTGTGTTTTGCAGAGTACTGCGTAGCTACATTTGGTTTAGCCTGAGTAGTGTTATTTTCCATGCAGAGCTTTCAGGTAGGGCCTCAGAAAGACGCATTGCAATTCAGCTGTAATTAGATTTATTGCATGACCTTCTGTGGATCTCTCAGCTGCTGTTCGTAACACCAACTCCAAAATGGAATCAGTGAAGCTCCCTTAACCTGCCTCCCCCCAGAAGACTGAGCCTAAGTGATGCTTGCTTTGGCTTCCTATCTGCCCTAAGTGGAAAGTGCAGGAATTTCTATGCTAGGCTGGGATCATATGGTACCTCTCAATAATGCAGGACGTTGCCTCGTGGCTGATGGAAGAGGAGTAGGTTTGCCAGTCTCCGTCGGGCAGCTCTCGCACTTGGACTGTAAAATATCGTATGGGTGACGATCCATCACTTCCAGGGACCCAATGCAACTGCAGGCTCCGCGATGACACGTCGGTCTGGGGGGTGGTCAGCTGCTGGGGGGGGGCCGGGCGCTCTGCAATTGAACCACAGTGTGGTGCTGCCTTGAGAGGTTATTCAAGCTAATATAAAATGTGACAGCATAATTGGATTTCCATAGTGGTAATGCCACAGGAGATTGAACTTTTGGATTTGAAGTACAAAAGCCATCTCCACTCTTTTACCTTCTGCTGCAAAGATGAGCAGTAAAACTCATTCTTATTTCCCAGTGTAAAAGGTCATCACTAAACCTACACCCTTCTACCAGCAGATTTCAAACTCGCAAGGATCTTAACCTGGCAGGTTGAGAAGAACTGCTAGGATCATCAGCCAAGCAAACCAGAGAAGTCTTTAATGAAACCCAGGTGTGCTTCCAGCTGCAATAGTTCCTTGGCAGAATTTGCCTGTAAACTGGTTCACTTCTTAACCCCTGCTTACTGCTGGGTACCGTGTGCTGTGTGCCATGTGGCATTCTCTTCCACCAGCTGCTCCCTTGTCAGGGCATGAAGAAGAGAATGAAATGGGCTGGAACAGGCTGGTGTGTGGCAGCGTTCAAGTGCACAACTTATGGCCCATCCCAAACTCCAGCACCAAATCTCTGGCAGGGATCAGGGACCATCAGCAGCTCCTGCTGCTGCTCTTTCCAACCACACTTTGGGGACGAGGCAGAACTGGAGTTCGAGTACCTCCTCAGTGTGCTCACAGACAGCCTCTCTGCTTCCCTTCCCACTCACTGCCCTTGAACCTGCAATGTCAAACCAGGCAGTGCCAATGCTGAAGGACATCCCTCCAGAGCAATTAACAGCACACCTTTCAGACGAGGCAGGGAATGGTAACGCAGGTGTGAGCATGCCAGCCCCACTGCTTCCATATAGATCTCCTTTCCTGTCACTGTGTCTCTGTACTCCATTGATTTCAATAGAGAAACTCTATAGAGTGAGGAATAATTGTTTAATTGTTTATCATGAAGATTATTGATTCTGATTAAAACGTGTGGCACGTAATAAAGCAGAAATTGATTGGAGACACCACAGTGACTTGCTTTTGAGAAGCAATTCAATTCAACTTCATCAGCACTCGTTTCCATATAAGCACACCCCTGACTGCATGATTCCTCCCAGCTCTGTATGGCGAGCACTTTGTTTTCCTGCCATCCTCCAGAACATTTCCTGTATTTTTTGGCATCTCTCTGCAGCGTGATCTTGCTGACATCAGTGCCAAAAGATCTGTAAGCTATTAGCTGCAGGAATTCCTCGGTGCCAGCAGCCTGCGATCCAGAGCACAATGCAAAAGGTCAACGCCTTACACTGACAGGCTGAGACAGGTATTTGGGGTTATTTTATCAGAGGAAGTGAGTGTCATGTGGGGATTTAATACTGCTGATAAGCTTTAAGCAGTGTGCAGTTTTGGGCAGGTCAGATCTTGCCGTTGGTCTCCAGTGATTGGGTTTACTTTTGCTGCCAACGGGAGATCTTAAAATCTCCTGTGTTGCAAGATATACTTCCTGACTGTACGTACAAAGCCATTAGTGTGAAGAGTTTATTTATGGGAGTTTAGCCACGAGCAAATGCTCAGGTGAGCTGTTTGTGCAGGAATGTAAGGCTGGGCCTTATGACTCAATGGACTCCTTTTAATTTCTTGCTACATTTACATCTCGTGGCTCTGCTCTGCCTGGATCCCTGGTGCTGACTGCTCTGAAGGATATCGTTCCATTCTGTAGACCCAGAGCACTACAGAGGCACCTCTGGAGAATGCAGCTGCCATACAGCTTGGGGTCTGTAGATCAGAGGTATCACTGTAAAATACAAAGATTTCTATTGGCAGTATACAGGGAATTAAAGGACACGAATGAGGGACCAATTTCAGTGATTTTCAAGGGAATTTTTATGCCTGCTTATCTCAGTATCAAGGACACCAAGGACATTTTTATTAATGGAAAGTAAATATCTTCTCGCTCTAGAATATTTATTGTTATGTATACAAGTTCCAGGCTTGTTTGTTTATTTACTTGTTACCAGAATAGTTGCACTGGATAAATTTCTTTATCAATCCAGAATACTAATTGTGTTGATATAAGATTATGTATTCTTCTCTTCACATACAGGATCACTACAGTTAACTCTCCATGCCTTGGGACTCATTTCCATAGCATGCACACAGACACAGTAGAGACATCCATCAAAAAGAGAAAGAGTTCACTTTATGTTAAGACTTGCCTACTCAAGATAACCCTAAAGCACTGATAGCAGCAAGGGATCATTGCTCCTGAAGTGGAGCTGGGAGTTCTGCCTTGAGCCATTGTGTACCCAGCAACAGCCTGGGAAATCTGAGCAGATCTTATTGAAAAGGAGAAGCTCTGAGCTTTGAGTGTTTACTTTTATTGGGCATGGTGTTTTTTTTTCTGAAACTTGCACATATTGGACTTTAAACTTCCACTTTGACAACAATCAGACAAGGGTGGAAGAAACCTTGAACTGATAAACCTGCTTGATAGACAGCATCTTTAGTAGAGGCACTTTTTGTGCTCCAGAGGTTCTTTCTCTGAGGACAGCACTGTTATGCTTGGGAAAGCTGCACATGACTTGGAGAGCTGTGCTGGTGGGAATTTTAGCACCAATCACACAGGACAAAAGTAGAAATGCACCCAACCAATCTTCCCTGTTGGTGGCTGAACATCAGGGCAATGCCCTGTATATTGTAGGTAAGTATCAAGGGAGATGTGAGCTAATAGCAAGGGAGATCCGTGCTTTAGCACTGAATGATTTGGTAAAATGTAGAAAAGATTGAAAATGAGAGACCACTTGGTAGTCACATTTTAAGATCTAAAAGTAAATGTTATTTAAAGTCTTATAGTGCACGTCTTGGGCAAGAGCCAGGACCAGGCACACATGCATACCCCAAAAGTAGCTGAAATAACTCTATGGAGGTTTGTTCTGGCTGCCTGCTGAGGTGTGCTTCTCTCTGAACTGTGCTTTTTATAAATCACAGGAGTTGTGTGGTAGTGATTTTTGAGTGTCAAGTTCTCCTGAAGATGAATACAGAGGCAGCACCGTGGGTCAGCGTGGCACGTGGCACAGAATGCAGTGATGTGGAAGGGAGTGATGCTGGTACCACTGTTGTGGTAGCTTTGACTGTCAGCTCAAAAGTCCAGATAAGTGCTTTGCATTGGAACATGGCATCTGGTGCAAGACCTAAGGAAAGTCTAACCTCCTGTTTTTTGCTAACACACCCTCTTTTGGCTCCGAATGAGAAATCAGTGTTCATACACAAATAGAAAACGCATTTTTTTCTGATAGCTCTGGAGATCCATTCTAAGACTGCAGCACTGAGCCAAAGCATTAGAAACATGCAATGATGCAGACCAGATACTTTAATAACTTGTATACGTCTTTTACATTTTGATGTTTTTGGTATCTAAGCATCTATACTCATTCAAGTACATACAAGCTCTTCCTTTCTTCAAGTAGGCTCCCTACAGAACAGAATTTGTTTGAGGATGCAGACTGTGAACAACAATGTTGTGCCTGATGCCAGAAGTAGAAAAATCCCAGACAATCCAAATACAAACATTCTGCTTGAGTATACAGCAACGAGTGGCCAGAGGAATTGCTAACACAATGGGTCAGGACTTAGGTGCAATGGAGGAGCCACGTTAAGAAACTCTGCAAGATCTCCAGCTCTCATTTTGTGTTCCCTCATCAATGCAATTCATCCATCACTTACATTCTTAAGATTGCAATCCTTCTAGAAAATGAGCGAGCTGAGGGAAAAAAAAAAAAAAGCCAAAAAAAAAAAAAAAAAAGCAGCTTTGACTGCAGAAGGAGGCTGCATATGGCCAATACGGCATCTGATAGAAAAATCAATCCCCAACAGCCTGTCTGGTTAGAAGAATTGCCTCTCATAAAAGCCTGCCTTGCTCACCAGATTTCCACAATCATGACGTTGCTATGGTTTAGGGCAAGGTTATGGCGTGAGAAGCAGGAGGTGTACAGGCTGCAGCCTGTAATTAAAATTCCAGTGAGCGCAGCACAGACTCAGAGGCATGCAATGGAAAGCACCTCAACCCGTGGCTGCAAGCGTTACCTCTTTTCTCTGTCGTAATCACCGTGGCTTCCAGAGGCTCTCCCCAGCCCTGCCGGGTCTTGGCAGATGTCCGGAAGATGTATGCTGACTCGGGGGTGAGGTCAGTAGCAGTGAACTGCCGGACTGTTGAGCCCACCTCCACCGTTGTGAACTTGTTGGGGCTGCTGCTGGCCAGCCGATATGCAATCTGATAGCCTGAAATCACGGCACGGACGGAAAAGAGTAGAGAGGTTAGGATTTTTTTCTAGCTGTAGCACCAGGACTATTAGCTTATTGTAATTACTTGTTTAACTGAGACCAGAACTAAGTAATTTGCTTCCTTTAGTGCTATAAAACTCTGCTATATGCCAGCCCTTCGCAGTCAGGCGCAGCACCTTATGGGGAAATTACACACTGCGGTGCACACAAGGGTCTGCTGGATATTAGCTGCAGCAAAATGGATCTCGCTTTCCATCCTTCATCCCAACAAGACGCAAAAACATTTAATCTTTCCTGAGCATACTGGTACCTCTTTGGAAAGGCAAAGGTGCAGAGTCCATTACACACAGTGACAGCCTTGGTTGGAGCTCCAAGTTTCTCAGCTGCAGAGCAGTTGGATTGCCCCAGCTGTGCAGCCCTCATGCTGCTCAAGTTAACTCTTAACCCTGCTTTTTGCACTTGTCTTTCTCTCAGCTCTCCTACTCCCCAATAACTACACGGTAGATGCCAGGACTGCCAATAAAAGCATCCTCTTGTTCTGCACTGTTGCAGTCCCTGTCCGCAGCCCAAGGAAGAAGCCTGCAAGCTGTGTGGTCCCACTTAAATCCTCCTGCACTCAATAATCAATGCTGTTGATGCCTGCAAATGATAGCCCCACTCCAACCTGCCTGCCTGATGATTACGAGCTTACGGTTTAGCATACATTATTAATGATCTAACTGTGCAAAGGAAGGCTTCCAGAGTTCTCACGCACCACTAGCAACAACTGTCCCCCAAAGAGGATCTGCCAAATGTTCAAAGCCATTCTGTACACCCAGCAATCAAATCAGGCTCTCACTTTTGGAACTCCATGTAACTTTCAGTCCAACTGCTAACTTCCAAAATCAATTAATACAGGACTGGTGTGGGGCTTTATTGCCCAAGCTGAATGCACTGTATGATTAAATGCTTCATGAGCGACGCAGGGCAGAGGGCAGCCAACACATCCAAATCAGAGCAGACGAAAACAAAACAGTCATGACATGATGCTGCCAACTCTCTGCTCATCTTCCAAAAGACAAAGGGGCCTGCAGACACCTGAGAATGTCTCTTTCTCTTGAAATTAATATCCCAGCTAACGTTTGAACTCCCACCAAATTCTGGCTGTAACGAGAACAAGAGCCAAACCTGGTGTGCTTCATTCATAAAGGTCAGTGCATGGGAACTGGAGAGTGTATCTTACCTGTGGCTATTAGACAAAATCAATGACATTTATTTTTCACTGGGAACGTGTGACAATTGCCACATAACTGCTCACAGGAAAGTTACAGAGTTCATATGCTCTCTCCAGTGAATGCCATACTTGTATGGTACATAAGCAATGGAATTTAATTGAGATACAGATGGTAATAATTTTGGTGTGCTGATTCTCATGGTATTACGGATGAAGCCCCAGCACTTCTTTGCCTTTTTTTTGTTTTTTACAGCTGCTAGGAGATGTGGGGCAGCAGCTGCAGCTGCCTCCATGGAACAAACCTGATTGCACAGCCACTTCTGGGAGCGACCTGGCTCTCAGAGCACCAGGGTTCCAGCAAGCTATGGGTACAGCTGGGCACAGGGCTGCTTCATGACAGTGCCCCACTACACAGTGGCTGCACATTAGGAAGAGAAAGCTTCCAACACAGCAGGGTTAATTTTTGCCAAGGGTATCCAGCTGTGCACTGGGCATATCCCTACAGCATTTCCATGGGTGCATAATGCTGCATTCCTAGGTAAAAAAGCCTGATTTTCAGAGCTCCTGAAGCATGCTAAGCTGGCAACACAACCTTGGGGTCTCACCCCTTGAACATCTTACCTGTTCTCCTGCCAATGACCTCCTCTTACCCATTGCACCAGCTTTCTCATTGCTGGCCCCATATGCCTCACTGCAGTATTTCTGTAACTTTAATACTGTATGTATTTTGATCTTCTCAGAAAGACAGATAGCAGTGGGGAGAATAAATGGATACATTATGATCTTTTTTTTTTTTTTTTTTTTTTTTACAGATGTGCAGAATGCAGGAGTGAGAACCCTGGTGCAAGATCTCAATAAAGAGGAAAAAATAGTAAAAGAAAAGCTCTGAGGCAATTTCTACAGCAGCAGGGAAGATGAAGGAAGAAGCAACTAAGATGGCTAAAGAAGTTTGATAAAGGGACATAAGACGTAAGGAGTAAGACCTGCAGGGAAACCGAGAGTATTAAAAGAATAGGAAACTTGATTTATCTAGTTATTAAAAGATAAGTATGATATCTGGGACATATCATTGTCAAATGATTTTCTCTCTTTTCTAAACTATTGTAAAATATAAAGTGTAGCTAAAATGTAAGGAGGGAATAGAAAGATAACTATTTACTGCTAAGTGGTGATACCCATGCTGGAAAGCCAATTACAAACATGCATGGAACAGGGAAGGGAACACACACTCATCTGTGCCTCAGTACCAACTTACAGCTGTGGATTCCATGACCGTAGCCTGCAGCTTTGTGATGTTTTCTCTCATTGACCTGACTTGAAGGTGCATGTCCAACCTGTGCGTCTGAGCTCTTGTTGCTGCCCACAAACCCTGAGACGCACTCAGTATCTGAATGTGATCCCATACATCACCTTCCAACGTTCGACAATTGGGCAGCCAAGAGACATTCTGCCATAAGCATCATTGCTCTTTTTTTTAGAGCGACGCAGAAGATGCAGGATTTAAACGACAGTTTGGATAATAACGTGGGCTAACACAAGATGAAAAAGAGGCAATTATGAAGTTGATGATCTTTGGCAACAAGAGAGAGGAGAAGATAGGAAATGTTGGGTGAAGTCAAATGAGGCAAATCAACAGAGATAGATGGAAGGAGTTCAAATGAATGTAAGCTTGAGGTCTGCTGAACGGATGAAGCTTCCTTCCCCTATGTGATGACAGCAACACAATGTCACATATGCACTAGATGAAAACAATATCAAAGGTTACAGATGAAAGCAAAATCTTTAAAAAGTGATCAGAGCAAACTCTTCCAAACTAGGAGTATCTTACAGAAAGTTCACCAGCTGGATGCTGTCAGAAGAATGCACATTCTTCTCTTCATTTTCCTTTCGTCCCTACATAGCATTGGGTCCCAAATCTCTTGTCGTTTGGAGTTGTGCTGATCACCAGCCAAACTGCACAAAAAAGCCTTGAAAGATCATTTCCTCGGCGGTTTATTTATTCATTGAAACAAGGCTTATTTTTTGCATTAGCATCTCCTTAAATATTTTTTGCACAACTGCGAGCGGTTTCATGAGCTACGCTTTCTGAACTCAGTAAATGGCAACGGTCTGAACTGCCTGCTAAAAGTTAGGTCACTAACGCAGCCACCAGATTCCCCAAAGCAAACAGGCAGGAAGATGACAACACCCCATGAATATAGAAGAGCTTTCAAGCTCATCACCATACAAAGCCCTTCAGAACTGACAGCACCCGCTCATGCAGGCCGCGGTGCAGCAGAGATACAAACACTTATTAATTTGTCACAGAACTTAGGGAGAGCCAAACGATACTGGGAGGTTACGGTCTGCCTGGCGGAGCAGCAATCCAGTTTGTTGATTTTACTGCTTATCTGTTTAAGGGCCAGCGGGTGTGCAAATGCAGCCCAGGATCAAAATATGCATTTGCAAACATGGATTACATCCAATTTTGGTTCTAATTCTCAGTGGAGTTCTTACACTCTTTCGCTGTAAGCTTCAGGTAAACGCTCAACGCAAGGATAGCGTGAGGAATACTAACCAGCAAGTGTGGCTCAGCTCTTGGTACAGGCAAAGCTCACTGATAGAACTGCATGTACACACATCAGTGCATCGTTTTCCTTTAACAGCGTTTGAAGGAGCTACGCTGGGTGCTGCTGAATGGAGCGCCAAAAAGAAGACGGAGTTAAGCCTCAAGTTGGTTACTGCAACACTCCCAAAAGGAGAAGTGGAGATATCTAGCAGTCCTCCACAGTAAAATATTTAAACAAACAAACAAGCAGTTTTCCCTCTTGGTGCCTGCCAGTATTTCATCGTGTTAATCTCCCTCTGAAATGCTAGAACATGTTTTGATGTAGATTACAAAAATGTTAGCTGCAAAGGTGCTTGTATACTCAGAGGACAAAGCTGGCAGAGCAGGAACATTAGTTCAGAGGCTGGGAATAGAAGTTGCTCTTGCAGAAAAAAAGTATTTTTTTTCTTTGCAGCCCCACTGGTGAATAACAGGGCGGCCTGCAAAGTTATGTTAACTTGTTTTTACCACTAATTCTACTTCACTGACCTTGGCTGTGGTGGTTATGATGCTGCTTCAAAAGCTCATTGCAGCAATAAGATTTGAAAAGTGCACAAGAATGAAGGTAAACATGCAACCTTTAGTTACAGCGCCACGCTGGTTTTTTTAGCTATTTTTGAAGCACTCCTCATTTCCTCGAAAAGATCACAGAAATAACTCAGCGTGAGTAATTTTTACTGTTTCTCTCTGACATCGACAGTTAACTGCTTCCTCCACGAGCCTCAATTTTTCTGCTATCAAACAAAAAAGAGGAGAGAGAGCTGTTGAATAAAGACAATGAACCTCAAAGATGTGGACTGGGGCAATTGGTAGGTAGAGCCCCCTGGGAAGGAATTCTATGGGAAAGAGGAATTCAGGTTACAGACTGTTCTAAAAGAGACAAAAATAAAGGTACAATGATCCCAGTGCAGACAAAAGATGTTAAGAGCCCAATATGTTTGCATTCAGACCTCACTAATGCCTTCAGATTCAAAACTGAATTGTACTAAACGTTGAAACAGGATGGGTTGTTGAGGGGGTGTATAAATAGACAGCACTGGAACACAGGGACAAAGTCAGAGCAGCTACAGTGCAGGTGAGTTCAAACTTAAAGGGGAAAGCCAGTGAGAAAGGTTTTAGAAAGATATTCAAAATACAAGAGAGAGAAGGAGAGGTCAATTATTAGGAATAAAAGATGAGCTCGAGACAAGTGACACAGAAGAGCACAAGGCTGACACCTTCATTTTCACACACAAAAAAATTGATTAATAACTAAATACTTAACACAGATTAAAACTGACAACAATAGAAGGAGGGATGTAGGCTAGAACACAGAACAGGTTAACGAATATTTAGCTAAGCTAGATGTAATCAAGTCAGAAAGGCCTGATGAAATTTGCCCTGCAGTGCTATATAACTAGCAGGAGCCATCTCTGAATAATCAGTGATTATGTTCAGGAACTTGTTGAGGATAGGTGACATCCCAGAATATTACCGAAGGGCAAACTGAATGCTTTCTCTCATAAAAAGGAGGAAGAAAGACCAAAGGAATTATGGACAAATCAAGCCAAAGTTTAATACCCAGAAAGACCCTGGAAAAAATATGAGTAAATATATAACCATCCGCAGGGATAATAAATTGCCAGAGAACAGCTAATATGTATTTGTCTGGAACAAATAATAAATACCAAATAATCTGTTTTCTGCTTTGACAGTGTAATTGGCCAGGTGGGAAGAGTAGATATGATCCGCATTGACTTTAAGTAAAGCTTTAATATGGTTCCAAGCAGCCCTGTCAGAAACAAGCTAGAGAGACAGAACCTAAGAAAAATATGGCACATTCTGCCGTGATCACTTAAAAGAAAAAGTCAAAATGTTGTTAGCAATAGTTGGCTGAGAAATGGACAGGATATATTAAGTAAGTTCTCACGAGAATAAGTCCCAGGTCTGTTTCTGTTCAATACTTTCATTAATGACCCGGTTGATGGAATTGCCATTCTGCTTGCAAACTTCAAAACTAAAACCAAATTGGGAGCGGTTCTGAGCCCTTTGGAGGACAAGACGGTAATTTAAAGTGATTCTGATAATGAGGAGAGTTGGTCTGGAATCAGTAAGCTGAAATTCAATAAAAATACATGCAGAGCATTGCACTTACAGAAAATAAAAAGCTTAATGTACGTGCAAAAGAAGGATTGACCTGGAATTGTACTGCAGAAAAAAGGCAGGAATTAATAGCAGGTCATAAACTTACTTAGTTACAACAGCAGTGCTGCAAAAAAAGGCAAGGCAGTGCCAGGCACCCTGGGATGTGTGACTGGGAATGGACTGCGCAGGTCACAGGATCCTGCAGTCTCCATGCTGAGCACTCTTTAAGGGAATACCCTTCCACCTTTCCTCCCAGCTCTGCATTTGTAAGATTTTGTCATCAGTATTGTGGCATTGACCACGAATTGAACAAGAAGTGGATGAATTGTACAGGGCACTGTGGGAAGCCCGAATAGAAGAGTTCTTATTCCACAGAACTTGAAACTTCAGCAAAAGATGCTGACCAAGTGCAGCAAGGTGAGACATCGAAACAGTGGGGGGCACCTAAATATCTTTAGTATTTTCTCATCGTGTGTACCAAGTGATTTTTTTCCTCCTTAACCACATCCTGTGACTCAAATCCCAACCTCTACGGAGAGCAAGTTTATAGGACACACAGTTCCTTAAAACAAAAGCAACAAATCAAACCAACAAGGCAGCCTTGGCTTCTTCGAGCACCTTTGGATCCCATCTGATGTTTTCTCTGTGTCTCCAGGTGCCAGGATTAGCCCACAAGAACTTTTAGAAACTGCACACCTCAGCAAAGACTGAGCTCTTGACTCAAGAGCTACACACAGCACCAGACCAGTCCTCTATCTAAAGGGATATTTATAGGGATAATCCTCACTCACCTGCTTGGACTACCACAAAATGTGCTCCACATCAGCACAGGACACAGGCAGAATCGCTGTGTAAATACTAGATACATTAACTCAAGATGCATGAATGGATTCTTGCATTGTAAAAACCTTCAATGCTTTCGAAGTACAAGGAGCTGCTGGTGTGCTCTGGGTGCAATGGCAACCCAAGAGTTCTCAGAGCAGGAAGGTAAGGAGGTTTGTCATGAATTCCTGGCGTGCCTTGCTGCCCCTGTTGCCTTTGACAAAAAGCCAAGTGTGATTTAACATCTTGCAACCTGGCAGACAGTATCGGCTGGAGGAAGCAGCGAAATGGAAGCGCTCATGAAACTGAGAAGTCAGGGATGCATGGCAAGGAGGAGGGAAGGAAAGGAGGAGAAAATCCCACTCTGCCCTGCTGCAGCTCAACAGGTTATACTACAAATATAGATGGACAGATGACAATTCAAACACAGCATCAGGAATGCAGTGTAATCCTGACTTGGGAACACACACACTGCGGAGCCTGGCAGAACTTCCCTTCTCACAGCAGGACTTATTTTCCTCTCTTTAGCCACAGATTTGCTTAAGTGTGGTTTCTAACCCAACGTGCAAGCAGAAGGAAAACCCAACAGCCGCAGCTCCTCTGCTCCCAACCCTCTCCTCCCAGCTCCTTACCCAGGATGATGCCGTTGGGCTCCTCTGGTGGCTGCCAGACGATGCGCACTGATGTCAGCCTCACCTCAGGGAACACCAGCCTGATGGGTGGCCCGGGGGCTGTAGGGGGACAGAGGTACAGCAGGCACAAAGTGTCAGAGAGGTTACAAGTTTCCCAATCTCACCGAAGGCAGCCAAGCCGTAGCTCACCAATAATAAATAGGTGGTTAGGAGCACCCATACGCATGCAAAACGCATGGATTCAGAGGAATTCCGTCCACAGGTGTTGGAATTGAATAATATCTCCTTTCTGTGGCCCCAGTGCTGGCTTTGAACTGCCTCCTGATTTTACATGTGTATTCTAAACACAGAGGTCTGAGGCAGCGAACCCGATGCACGCTGATGCAGACAGCTGGCAGCTGCAATGGCCATCCCGGGTTTGCGAGGTGAGGAGATGTTAATTTACACATTTGCATCTCCAAAATTTCCCCTTCGGCACAAATTCCACCTGCCTCACCCCTGATGATACATTTAATTAAGCGGAGCCCAGAGGAGACACAACATATTTATGTCAGGAGTACGGAGAAGGAAGAACAATTTGTATCATTTGCCAACAGGCACTTAAGGAGGGAGCTGCTATAATGGGGTTATCTAAAACAAACAGTTCTAAATATTTCACATTATAGTCTGATGTGTGCAATTCTGTGACTGCTCTTTCATTCCCTGCAGAGTTCTGCTAATATTAACTTATCTTTGTTTCCTTTCAAAGTCACCACACAGGCTGAATGCTGAGAAAACGGCTACAAAAATGCCTGGGAGCAACTGTTCCTGCTCTGCCCCATCCCTGTCCCCACTCAATCCCACCCCTATGGCCACTCCATCCCATCCCTGTCCTTATACACTGCAGTAAATGCCACGTTCAGCCAGGAGTCTGAACGTGTTTGCAGCCCAACCAAACATCTTTAATGAAGTTCCTTGTAGATAGCAATTTTTATTCCGTTTCTACTGGGAACATTTTGATGAGAAAAGAAATTTCTTTTTGTTTTTTTTTCTATTTTTCATTCATTGGGACTAATAAGCAGAAGCCTCTTACACAGACACTATCCATCATTTAATAGTGAAAAGGCAATGAAACTAAAAGCAACTGCAAAGCCAGAAATGCTTTAAGAGTTGAATTAAATTTCTGTCAAACTCCATCAGCAGGAACGCTCTCACCCCATAGATGTGTTCAAACAAAGGTGGGGTGAGGAAGGGGCTGCTCAGGGTCTCTCCTCAAAACAAACTGTACTCCGGAGACCCTGAGCTCATGGGAAGCACTGGGGGAGGCTACAAAGATTGGCTCCTATGAACCCTTCCTGGCTCAGTCCTTATTCTTTTGGAAAATGAGAATGGATTGTTGAAGCTGCAAATTCCACATCTCTCCTTCAGCCCAAGCAGACCCAGGTTTGTTTACTGCTTCCAATTGCAGTGCTCTACTTTTAGCTTAGAGCATGATTGAACATCAATTGGCATTTATAATTGGGCTCTAAAAACTGTCTACGGTAGAAATTTTCTACATCGAGCTTCAGAGGACAAATCATTTTAGATTTTTTCCCCTTCACCAACTGAGGGGAAAGAGGAAATGGGCAACTGGTTTTCTGCCAAATTCTCATCCCATGGCCAATGGAGCAGTGCTGTTATGCAGAGTAAGGATCAATTCCTTTAAGCTCAAAGTCAAAAAACAATCCAAACAACCTCAGTTTGGCCTTTCTATACACTTGCATCACTACAAGAAAGCGGCGTTATCATCGGGACTAAGTAAGGCCCTTATTCTGGAAGCCCATACACTTACCATCATCCTTGGTTCTCTCAGTAACAGCAGGAGAGCTGGGGACTCCATCCCCAATGCGAGTGAATGCCAACACCCGGATCTCATAGAGCACAAACTTGCGCAGGCCGGACAGCAGGCAGGACTGTGTGTGGTTGCCTCTTACTGTTTGGCTCCTTGGTTCAGAGTCTAAATCTTTTGCTTTGTAAAGTATCTGCAGAATAAGGTGGAATAAATGCATGTGAATACAGAAAGAAAAAGTTATTACGTGAGAATTGAAAAAGGGGCATGTATTTAAAATGTGCCTTTTCACGAGATATGAGATTAAATTCAGCCATCAACCCTTCCAAAACCAGCACGCTTCTGATATCTCATCCTGTTGAGTTATGGATGATATTAACATCCCTCAGGTGAGCAATAAATAATAAATAGAAAAATGTAGCCAGGTAGTGCTTTAATAACAAAGTGAACACGAAGCTCCAGCTGCGTACCTTGTAACCCAGGATGAGACCATTTTGCTCTGACTCGGGGACTGCAGACCATGTCAGAAGGATCTGAGTTGAGCTCACGGCTTCAGCAGACACGTTCTCAGGAGGAGCAGAGGGAACTAGAATCAGAGACGAAAGAGGTAAGGCTTTCTAGATGATGCTGTTCTATCTCCCTGTCTGGTTGGGATTGTTTGGGGATCCTTTGGAAGACTACCCTAATCCCAAAGCACTCAGATACACTCTAGACAACGCCTTCTTCTCTCGTATTCATTATACATCACCTTTACATTTCAGCTTACTTCACATTCTTTTACCAGTTCATGTAAAAAACACAATATTTGTAAAGAGCTTAACACTCAGCACTAAGCACTGTCTACAGACAGGCACTAAATACAGGCAGACACGAATAAACTTCAGGTTCTTTATATTTGCAGTAATTAGAGTTACGTTTAGACTGCTGGACTTCTACAAAGTCTATCTCCCAGGTTTTTCTCTCCTGTACATTTTATTTCCCTATGCCAAAAGTGAGAAATCTTTATGAATGGGAGTTTATCTTATAGTATGATCTGTTGTAACATGAAGTTTTATGCCACCCTGGCTTCCTATATTATTCAAAAGGAAATTATAGCATCTTGTCTAGAGTTAGCAATAATTCCAGCCACTGGATTTCACCCAGACCTCCCAGTTCAGTGAGAAGTGTTTTAACCTCAAAGCCTTTTGATTATGTGATGGTGCTTAACATTTGCAATACATCAATTATAGACAGATACATTAAGGCAAGGTGTATTTTCAGGGACTGATACGGTGTAAATGAAAGATATGCCTATTTCATTTATGTTGTAAAATTGGCTCTTATGAAACCACGATCATTATTAGAATGGATGGCACAGGAACACTGTAATTTTCTGTTACTCGACAGAGGAGCAAACCTGCATTTTCTAATGCATGCCATTAAAACTCAACCCAATGCAGAACCACCAGGCAGCTGCAAGCTTTTGTGGGCAAGCTCAATAGCTATGCAATGTTATGCAAGCAGAACCAGAGATTATTTTTAAGAGTTCACATTTTATGCTGCCCTTTACCATTTTTTTTTTTTCCTCATGGCATTTCCAACATCTGAAGGGTATTATCTCTCCTAAAGCGTGATACACCTGTCAGACCTTGAGAGAACATTCACCAAGTTATGTTACATGAGTACTCGTGGACAGCAAAGCTTGATTAGGTGCTGAGTACATCGCAAAGCGGAGCACAAATCTCTGCCAAAAAGTAATGCTTCCCTGGCTGTCCGAATGAAAGAACAGATCAGCTGGTTTGAAGGCTAGCCTGAATCTCCTAGCAACATGAGCAAGATAATGAGTATGACACCAGAATTAATATAAATGGAAAAATAAAATACACCAACCCCCACCCCTGCGCACTCAAGGTTAACCACAGAGATAGTCATTTCTGAAACAATTTCCCTGTTACCAATTATTTGGGACACGAGAAGCAGGGCACCATCACACGCCATTGCAGCAGACTGAAATCTGATTTTTTTTCCCCCTCTAATGCTGAAATGCTCTTTTTTTTTTTTTTTTTAAATCTCCTAGATCCATCCCCCACAAGGATATAATTATGTTAAAGGAAAATAGATTGCCAGGAGCCATGAATGTCTTTGGATAGCTGCCACAACTTTATCTGTAGATCTTCACAAAGAGTTACTCCCACATGAATCACTTCTGGAGAGAGAAAGGGTGGAGGTGGGTCGCGGGAAACCAGAACACAAAGAGGAAAGAAGCCCTTTCCAGCCACATTTATTTTTATTTTATCTGGTTTGAACCTATTCAGGAGCAAAAGTTCCTTTATTTTACAAATATTTCTTTTCCCCTTTGATCAGCACCCACCAGATATCCCAAATTCACAAAAGGTCGGGCTGCGGCCCTGTGTGCATGGCTGCTTTGAGGTGTTTGTGCCATCCTGCTGCTGGCAGGGGGATGCTGAAGCTCACAAAGGACAGAATGGCAGATGGGAAGGTTTATTAGCCCACACTCCTCTTAATCCCCAGCAATGGCCAGAACAGCTCAATGTCCCCTCTCTCTGGGGAGGAATCTCAGCCCAGCACCTGAATGGCAGCCATCCTTGCACTCATCGTGCATTTCATTCTACTTTAATTTTCCACTGCTACTGTCATACTGGTGTTGAGAATTATGTTTTAATATGGATGTACGAATTCAGGGTGTGCAACTGATATTACAGATTTTATTGTTGCCCGTCTCTTATCAGGCAACACAGTTTGATCAGCCCTTTAAAGAATGAATTGAAATGTAACATCCATTTATCCGACCCCTCTCCTCACTCAGGATATCCTGCTTCATAGTAATTATGGTTTGCTGTGACTGATCACTGACTTGAGTGAGGCGTATAATCCCTCTTTCCCCTGCAAACTCTGATGCTGTTTCCTTAACTGTCGTGCTGAAGACTTTGCTGGAAGCTCCAAAGCAGAGTTCTCATTAGTAACCTGCAAGAACAGAGCAGAAGCCAAGCAACAGTGTCCAAAAAAAAAATAAAATAAAATCTCAGAGCTTGAAAGAAATGAACTGGAAAGACTGAAACGAAATGATTAGCTAATCCAGCAAAGTGCCAGCTGCACGACGTGCTTTAGAAGATCAAATATAGGAAATTATAGAGTTACTGGTACTTTGCACTGGGACTTCAATAACAACTCAAGTTTTTTAGTTATCTGTGTTGACATCTAAGATCCTCTTTCTACATCTGATAAAACCGTATTTAATATACAGCAAATGATGCTGTTGCATGTCTTTAACTGGGCCCAAAGCAGCCTTCAATAAGCTAGTTTCTATTCTGGCATTCTAAAAAAGCTAGATAGTACGACGACGTGGTTCTCTCCACTTTTTTGCAGCTCGTTTTAGCTGAATACTCTTAATTGTTTTCTGAAAGTAAAAATTAAGCTGGCATATGGTACATCTGACATCAATTAAGAAGTACAAGTTCGGAGCTAGGTTCGTGGCAAAAGCAACATAGCTGCCTATAAAATTAGATATCAGGGGCCCACTCTCAGCTTGCACAGACTGACAAATTTCTGCAGTGACACTGGGCCACATCTGAATTACCCAGCCACGCTTTATCACATGGTAACTGCTTCGTGAAGGTCAGGCTCTGACAAATCAAGGGACTGATCCTTGCCATGTGCGTGTGCCCATGCTCATGTAGGAGCTCATTTTGTGAGGCAAGCACACGCACTCGTGTAACTGAACGCCTGAAGATATCAAGGCACTGAGTGAGGTGTGTTTGGGATGAACTGTTTGAAAATAAGAGGGTTTATGTTTAAAACAAATCAGCCCCATCGAAGTTTCTCTACAATTTACAATTCTTCACACTTTTTTGCTTTCTCTTTATCATGCCCACTATCATTTACAGTGTATAGAGTGGAAACTGAGCTTGTTACTCTGCAGTTAACACCAGAATGTTTAGGAGACCTAAAGTACTTTGAAAGCATACGTGTATGCGATTTCTCTCATAATTCAAAAGCCAATTCCAAAAAAGTGCTTTGACCTCTTTCTCTGAGTATAGGTAACTTTTATCCATATTTTAACTCCATTTGGAGGTGCACACAGGTTAAGTGCAGATTCCCTCTCACGCAGCTTGCTGCTATGCCAGTGCTTTTTTGTGTACTGCAAACCTAAAAAGATGCAACCAGAAGTCTGAGCCTTGACTTGCTCTATTCAAGAAATCAGATGTTAGTATCAAAGAAAGTACATGAGAAAAAAAAACCACACACACAAATGAGTCCTTATGGCCCAGATCACAGCTTTGTATTATTCTGATCCTGGTTTCAGCGTGCCTCCTATAATCAGTTTCAAGTCAACCCTCTTTGAATACTGCAAGAGGAAATGCCAAACACACACGTGTAACCTCTGATCTTTAGATGCTGAGCAAGAGCACTGTAATCCTAAGGTTTTATGAAATTGCTTAATCTTAGTATTTACTTCCTTTCAAAAGAAGTGTTTGAAGAGCAGTGGGAAGGAGAAAATGGAGAACACGGTATCTTTTTATTATGACACAAAACACTTCAAAACTACTTTGTCTAGGTCACGCTATCTCTAACTCCAGTACAAACATGCCCTGCTTAAAATACCTCTGGCAATAGCTTTCCAATTACTCCTTCCCAAAAAGCACCACTTTAATGGAGTGGGATGACTTTGTCTAGCCTTCTTCTCAGCAGTTCAAAGGACAGTTACGTGAGGCAGCAGAGCAAATTGTGCACTATGCACAGCTCTCACGCTTCATGCCAAATGTTGCTGCATGGTGCAGAGTGCACACGCATGCACATACGTAGCTATCAAGCTGGGGCATGGATATGATTGAATTCCGAAACATTTTCATGAAGAAAAATGGAAAAAAAAAAAAAAAAGTAAGAAAAAATATCAGCATTGGGCTTTGCATAAATACAAGTCACAAAGAGCTTTTAGTAGTTAACTTTTAAACCATGTGTGTCATCTATTCTTTTATTCATCTGCAACATAAATTTTAATTTATCAGGTGCATGCAGGGCAGGTTTGGGAATAGGTGATGTGGAAGCTAACAGCCAAAGAGGAGCTTTTCAAGATCTGTCTTTACTGTTGCTGCTGTGCTGACAATAATTTACTGCTGCCCAAAGTTGTGAGTTTGCTGACACTGTCTGAAGTCTCTATGATCCTATGGATGAATCAGACAACACAGTACCTGTGCTCCATGTCTACGTGAAGGTTATGTCTACATAAAGGTTACGTCTACATGAAGGTTATGTCTGTATAACCTTCCGTACACAGTTTTAGATGGTAGTTTTGAAAACGTGTCGTCAAAAGCTCAAATAATTATCTCACTTCCACGTGGCTCATTAGCCCTCTAAAATAATTTGTGCCCTTTTAGAAATACGTAGTGCTTGAAATTAAATTTCAGATAACCACGACTGCCAGAAAACCTGCCTCAGGCCAGGAGTGGACTGGGGAAGGGGAGAATGAGGGGCAATGAAGCTGTTAAGGAGGAAGAAGAGGCAGAGAAGGATGGACGTGAGCTCCTTGTGCTGCCTGTGATGCTGCCAAACTGTGGCAGGAGCAGGAAGAGGTTGTTTTATTTGCTTTAAATAAACAAGGTTTAAACAAACCTTTCATGCAGGTTTATAGGTTTATGTATGAGAACATGAGAGGAGTAAAATTCTTAAATATATAAATAAGCTCCCTCAAACGTCTCCATATCTTTTCACCTTCAGTGCACCCAGAGATTGTTTTCCTTCTGTTTTTGATTTCATGGGTCAACAAGAAAAAAAAAAAACTGAACAACAAAAGGCATCACATGCTGAAAATCCTCTGATTTGTCCTTCCCAGCCGACGTGGGGCTCTGACTCACCGGACTCCCGCGTCCGACCTCGCACCACTTCGCTCCACGGTCCTGCCCCAATGGCGTTGAAGGCCTGGATCTGCAGCTCGTACTCCGTCCACTCCTCCAGCTCCTCGATGGTGCACTCCCTTTCCAGCCGGTCGTTGATGACCTTCAGCAGGGCGGAAGGCTGCAGATCCACGCGCCAGAACTTGATGCGGTACCCCACGGACTCTGGGTTGCCATTGTACTGCGTGTCGGGCAGGGGCTGGGGGAGAAATCCAAAGAGAAGCCCAATATTACAGCTCAGAGCACGGTGCCAGAGCTTTGCAAATGACATACCAGGGCGGTCTGAACTCGTGTAAGGCCACAAGATGGCAAAAGAGATGGAAGGGCTAATTTACATTTCATGGCCTCTGATTTCTGTGTTGTTTGAGATTTCAATTTTAACTTGAATTTCGTGCCACATTGATACGCAGACAGAACTATGCCTCTTGCTGTGGGTGCATCAACAGAGATGAAACCAATGCAATATACTCAGGACTTTGTGATTAAATATGGAAATGAATGATAAATTGCTGAAGCATGTGACAAATTCATTTATCGTACTTTTTTTAAAATATTTTTTTTTTTTTACTGACTCTCTCCCTGCTCATTTATCAGCAGAGATTTATTCCAGTATTCCAACTCCCCAAGCAATTTCAGAGATTAAAATATGAAATAATTAGCCTACTTCATGAAGTTTCAAGTTTTTCCTCATAAAACTAACTACACGATGCTACAGATGGCTGAGATTCAGTTCTGACTCACTGGCAAAGTTTGATATCCATTAACATTTCACAGCGCAGAAGACTATACCCTGCAGGCAAGCGGGGCTAAAAATGTGACCCCTGTTCTGTTGGAAGGAAGGAATTCCCAGCTCCCAGAGGGACACAGATTCACCTGTAGGTCTTGAGAAAGAGAGATTAAATGCTTTCAAATGCTGATGTTATCAAGCATGAAAAAGGTACGCTGCAGCATTTTTAGCTGTGCTGTTGGCTCCTCCTGAACCCTGCACAGTTGGACTCATGAAAACCAGGCTTCCTAGATAGTACAGCAGGGAAACACAAGTCTAAAAGTTTTTGAAAACAACTCGGAGTTGATTTTGATGTAAGATATGTGGTCATGGAACCAAAGGTCTAAAAATGTGGGCATGGTGAAGCCATGAATGAGTTACGTGGGTCCTACCAGATAATGTCAAAGCTCTCCTATAGACACCACTGTTCATTTGGTGGGACCCTGAGACATTTCATGAGTGTCTACAGGTCAGATCTGTCAGTCTTTCAGAGTTCAGAACTCAATTGTGCTCTTCAATAGCAAATTGGAATTATTCCCCGATGATGGGAGCGACCCTCTCTTGTCTCCATAGCCAGATTTTGTCTCCCAGCTGTAAGGAGGTTATGCATGGAAAAGGTAACGTGTGGGCAAAAGAAAACGTGTGCTTCATCAGCTTCACACCACAGTAACCCCCAGAAAATCCTACCCAGGGAGAAATAAAACCATTCTGGAGCAAACTTATTGCCAAACAAGTCCCCCTGTGTGTGGTAAGCGAGACAGTCAAAGGAACACAACGGTGTCACCAACCACTGCATCTTTGCAATTAATTCTTTGTTTCTAGATTTTATCACATAACCCCACAGCCTTTCCCATATCTATCTTCCTACGGGAGTGTAATGTGCAAACTTTGCCATCTTTGAACCGCTCGGTACCTGCAGAATGGCTGTCAATGGCCCCTGTGTACCTCCTGGGGACAGTTTTACTCAGCACAAACAACTGAGCCCCAGGAAACTGCAAATTGGCTCCAGCATTATATTTCTGTCCCACACGTTGACCCAGACGGTGGAACTGGAGTCTCAGAAGCCAAGGTTTTACACACAGGCATATATTCCCCTGATGAAGTGGCAGAGGCAGTGGCAGTAGGCAATTTAAGTGATTAATAAGGCACTTAAGGTAAGTCTCAGATTTCCGACTATTCTGAAAAAAGGAAATAATTTTGCCGTCAGCCTCATGCTGAACGCGAGGGAAAAGCATTCCCGAGCTGCAGGCAGCTCCTAGGAACCGAGCTGCACCCCAGCTGCCAGCACCCCACCCCTGCACCCATCCATCCCCATCTCACCACCCAGCGCATCCGCAGGCTGCTCTCGCTGGCCGTGCGCACGCTCACGCTGCTGGGGGCCACGTCTGGAGGGGCTTGCAGGGTCTGGATGACACGTGAGGGTTGGCTCAGTGGGCTGGCACCCACCACGTTCACCTGCCGCATCCGGAACCTGAGGTGGAAGGGAGAGGCAGAGTGTGGGATCAACCCGAGAGCCCCCTGGAGTGGGAGGGATGGGGAGCGACAGGGCGGGTACAACTCAACAGCCTGCAAAGGTGGTTGTGTGCAGGTCCCCTTTGTATTCACGGCTGAATGGTTTGCGGTAACTGTGCTCAGATCCTCTCAGGTATTAGAAAAAATGAAAATGAAAATGAGATTAGCTTAGGGTCGATTAGAAACTTAGGTATTTGTGTGAGAAATTTATGTTAATTATGCCAAGTCTGATGAGCTTATGCTGGCAGTAAGTGATTTTCTTTTGCAGTGTTTATACAATACATCCAGAAAGGTATTAAAATATCAAACTTCAGATATTCTCATTCCCTGTCAATATAAAAAATATACCAGTGATAACATTTCCCCTCAATTACTGGTTGAAAGAAGCTGATTTATCCTTGCGCTGCGTTTTCAGCCTTCCTGCACAAGAAAGATTAAGTTATTTAATATGGATATGGCTCTTTAAAAAATAACCTGTCTGCTTGAAACCATCTCTTCCACAATAGAAATCCCCATTGGGTCACAGAAGACTCAGAGAAATCTTTCTGCAGGAAGCACCAAATAATTAAGACGTGCTGCTCATTTCAGATGCTCTCACACTTCATGGGCACAAGTACGTCCATCAGAGGTACCCAGCACATGACCTGCTCATATGAAACACTGCATTTTTGGACCTAATGGCTGAATTTGGGATAAGAGTGAGCTAGTCAACACGGCTGTGTTTGTTTATCTGCTCTGCTCAACCCTAGAAAAGGCACTACAGGAAACACATTGAACAAATGCACTGAACAAATATTGTCCTTGATTCTACTCTCAAAGCATTGGCACAAAACGTAGAAAAGAAGCTGGCCAATAAAGATGGGTTCTTGTAATTAGCTCTCATTATTTATTTCCTTGACGTGTAATGATTAAAGCTGATTACAGAACAATGAATACATTTGGCACCAACCTTTTGGATTTCCAAAAGCAAAATAAAATTGTTCTGTGTAAACAAAACTCAAAAGCTCATCCCTGTGTTGGTGCATGCCTGAGAGGAAACAGCCAGCCAAAATTCAAGGAACGGCGCTAGCGTGTGAATGATGATGAAAAAAATCAGAGGGGGTCACTCCAGTATTTAATAGGTACAGAAGGAATATAAGCACGATACTCCAGAGACAAATGCAGCAGTCAAACAAACCAAAAAGTTCAATGTTTACAAAATAAATCCCAAACTCATCATATACTTCCTTATTGTTTGTTATCTCTATGGAATTTCTCTATGCAGATCCTAGGCGTGCAAGTGATGCCTACTTCACATGGACTCTGAACACTGAGTTGTGGTACAACCTGCACTTCACATATGACTCTCTCCATCTTTAAGGACTGGCTTTTTTTTTTTTTGGTAGAGACCCTAGCAAGATATTTTATAAAGCATTTTTCTGCTAGGACTGAATATCTCAAATTCTCAGATCTTGCCTGTGCTAAATCAACACATCATTTGCACTGATTGATTTTAAAAATCCATCTCATTTAACTGGGGTGCACCCAGGATGTAGATTCACCTCAATCAGCCTAAACCTTGCATATATCTATTAAGTTTAATTCGGGAAATTCTTATAAACAAAGATTTCACCTAATTGATGCTACCAAATTAAGCTAAATCAATAAAATGTTTAAGCTGGTGTAAATATGTAATTACAAGTTTGCACCAGTTTAGCTACAATTGATTTGTCACTGACTGATGTTACAGTGGTGGTGCACTCTTCAGATGAGGGAAGTCACAGGATATCAGTAACCCACAGTACTCCTCACTGTGCACTTGGCTTCCCTTTTAACGTGAGGAACTGTATTGCATGTAAATTACAATTAACAGTATCAGACAAGTAATTTTAAGTATAAACTGTGGAAACAGTGAACCTTTCTCCCTTTTGTTCAGATAACAAAATACAACCAGCTGTTCTTGATTAGGAAAGCTGTTCCACGCTGCAACTTGCTATTTTTTTTTAATCATACTGCAGCTAATTACCTGCTGTTCTTACCTGTAATGAGTGTAAGGAGTAAGGTTTGGTACCTCCAGCATCTGAGCATCAGGTTCATTGTCCACCTCGTGGAGACTCACCCACTCCTCTTCATCACCCAGTACGCCCACCTACACATGGGAAAGATCAATATAAAACACAAGGATGTCTGTGTTTATGCATATATACGTAGATAATTACATACACTCATTTTTTTTACAATGTGTGCCTCCACTACCGAGGAAGGAAAACTACTTCTGAACACACAACATCCAGTTAGTATTTATTTTCATATGACAAAGCTCTAGTAAGAGCGTGGCCACATTAGCCAATTTTCCTTGTACTGTTGGGACTTCACTGGGATTCTCTGAGAGGATCTATTCCAGAAGAACACCATGGGAGAGCTATTACCCAATTCAATCTCACTGCAACAATATGAAAGTATCAAGGAGTAATATAACAAAATGAAGAATAGCCTTGATAATAACTCACATGAACTGATGCATACTAAATAAGTCTCAATGGAGACAAATGCCACAGAAATGAAGACAGAGAAACAAGAACAAAGTCAAAGTACAGAAGTGTTTTAACCTCAGCTGCTGGGATGCACTTAGACCAGGCTCATCCACGTGAAGTGCTTTGTATTAATTAATCCCAGCACTCTGCTGAAAGTCAGCCCAACACATTCCCTCAGCCACAGAGCTGTTAGAAGGGACAGAAGGGTGATGGGAACTGAGAGCACTGCTTTCCATATAGATTGCTGGAGATGCAATGGAGTTGAACGGGGGCTTAAGGAGGAAGCCAACAAGGCGTGAGAAGAAGGCCAGTGAGATGTGAGACCCTGGGAGACAGCAGTGCTGGTGTGCAGGGCTGTGTGCTGAACAGTGTGGGAAGGGAGAGGGATGAGAGCTGGTGGATGGCTGAGTGTCACTTTGGAGTGTCACAAGAGCAGAGAGATGGGATCTTAGACAAGGCTCCCTGCTATAATTCCTTAGCACTTTTATTCCAGTGCTTCAAACCTGCCATAAAGAAAGAGGGTCAGTGCTTCAATGAAATGTTGTTGTCACTCTGTTCTTTCACTGCAGCTCTGGAAAGATCCCACTTCATCAAATATCCTTCAGGGATGGACAAACACTCCAGTCAGCTGGCATTCCAGCCCCAACAACAGAAAATACCATTTAGTGAGAGCCATGAGCCTGGCCATATTTGAAGTCAGTTCCCTCACCCTATCTTGGTGTCCACAATTCTGTATTGAGGGATACTGGAGGGACAAAAGCAGCTACTCCCTTCAGCATCTATTTATGGCCTTGATGTCCATGATGGTGACTAATCCTTTTTGAAACCTACTGACACTACCTACTTCCACTCACTGCTCTGGCAACAAATTTCAGAAGCTCACAACCTACTGTGAAAAGAGTAACCTGCTTTAATCTTTTGAAAATAGATCTCTTACGACTTCTGCATACTAGTTACAGCCATAGACATTATCAAGGCAGTTGATAGGCAACACAGCCCAAACTATCTAGCAAATCCCAAGTATTTCAAACAGAAAATTAGGTTTCATTCACTTCCATTTTTTTTTTTTTTCCCTCCAGGAGAAGAAGCCTGATTTATTTATAGATGTTTTAGTTCTTTGCTCACTCAGGAGTCAATGTGCTGCATATTTATGTTTGTGCATGAAGAAATGACACAAGGAAAATTAGGCCAAAGAAATAAGTTCTGCATTGCATTGTGAGAGGAAGCCTCGGTGATCTTTCTAGCAGAGGACTGCTTCCATGGGGGAAGGTGCTTGCAAAGGTGTTGATTGGTCTTTGAGTACTGATGGGAATCAAATACACTGATACACACCAAAGATCTTATTAAAAAGATGTCAGTGTAAATTATGGATCTTTTGAAATTCCCAGACCCAACAGTGCTCCAGAAAATGTGAAGTTCCTAGATAGAGAAGCTTAATGAAGCAGCTCAATGCAGGTCTGCCTGGGAACACAGAACTGCCCTAAAACCAACACAGAGAACAAAGAGATGCTATAGATATAGATTATACAAATGTCCTTATAAAAGACTACATGAGGAAAGAAAGAAGGAGAGGATGGATTTCAGTCACAGAAACACTGAAAACTTTTAATAAAACATTTGTGATTAATTCTGTAGAAAAGACTTTGTAGAATGCTTATTTTAATGAAATTCCTTGCTCTTAACAGCATCAATTCAAAGTGCTGCAGTAATTGTACAGCAACCATCCACAGTGTTTTGGAGGCTGCAAATAATCTCCAGGAGTGCATTAGAGTTTTCTTTTTATATTCTAAGAACAATAAACCCTTGTAAAAATATTACTTGCATAGGAAAAAAAAAAAAAAAAAAAAGACTGCAGGTTTCAATCGTTATGCAGCAGCAGGCAGATCATTAATCCACATTAAGGACCACATGGTTCAGACCCATAGGCCCAAAGGGCTGTAAACAATCAGCACTGACTCGAGCTTGAGAGGTGTCCAAAACCTCTGCCTGTTCTGCAGACGTGCATTCACCAGCTGGCTGCAAAGAGGGAAATATTAAGGATCTTTTACTGATTGAGAGCTGGTGAAAGCTCTTATGTGCCCAGGACCAAGGCAAGTCCCTCAGAAGCCATCCCAGGACACATCTTTCTAATTTTAAATGCGTTCCCTGCTAGGAATGATGGGTACATCCTATAAGGAAATAGAAAGTGACAACCAAGTTGCTTCTACTGGCTGCCCTGAGGCTCAGGAGCCAGCAGGTAACAGGTGGCTGCTACCTGGTTCAGGAGTGGGGGGACCTGGGGCACAGACAGTCCCAGTACACCCCTTTCAGGCTCATTCTCTGCTGAAAGGCTGTGATGGAGAAGTAGTAGAAGACATCAAGCACAGGCAGAGTTCTGTAATTCAGTAAAACTTCTTAAAACAAAGAGATGAGGAACTTGCTTTAGTTAGAATAATACCTTGCAATGTGCCAGGATCTGGTGCCAGCACCTGGGCAACTTCAAGAGTTTGATCTGCTGCTGCAGTCAGTAGCACATTTAAGAGTGTGCTGCCTTTGTGGGGAGCTTTTCCAAAGCAGGAGGGCACTCAGCTCGAGGGTAGCATGGTAAGCAGCATGGGGACTGCTGCGTGATTTCTGATCGTGCAGCCAAGCAATCCTAGGTGACTGTTACTCAGTACAAGTTTCACTTATTTAGCAGTTATCTCAGAAATGAGCCTTGGAAGAGAATCTTCACCGATGGGCTCCTATATTTTTAACTTCTGCAAGGCATTTAGCAGGTTCCAAGTTTCAGGCTTTTGAAAGAAAAGAAAATTATTTTTTGCTGAAGAACTCTGATGTTAGATCAGAGGAAACATTTCTGTTTCAAAAATCAGAGTACAAAGGGATTCCCACAAGGCAAAAAAGAACTATGGGCAATGGTTAGGATAAGAGAGTCCTATGGGGGGCCGCAGAGTCCCCTGTGAGCCAGGCTGCATTAAATAAAGTTAATTTGCAGGCTTATTTCTTATTGTTGGTTTTTGGATAGCAGTATCCTCAAACTTCAGAAAAGGATTATGCTTGTGGCAGATGCACACGTATTCATGTGTGCATTGTTTTAGGAGGCAGATGAGAACACCAACTGTTTTGCTGTTGCCATCGGCATAAAAACTCTTTAAGAAATGTACTCTGCATCTTAACAGTTCTCAGTACAATAAGGCCACGAGCCCCAGGAGATCAGCAGGAACTGCCACAATTAAAATACCTATCTCCACCGCATCGCTTCATATGATTCCCCATAACTATCAGCCACGTATAAATCCCCATCTCTAGGCTGTTACCAAGGCATTATGTTCAATAAAAGATCACATTCATTTATTATTACAGAAATGAGATGGTATAAAGCAATATTGGAAATGATGTCAGAACTTTTTACTTCTCTACGGACTAGTTTCTCCATTTCTAAAACTGGTAATTTTTACAAATTTTATCAATTGACTTAACGTTGTCAGTTGGGATGCACTATGTAAGTGAATTTCCACTTAAAAAAAAAAATTCAACAAAAAAAAATTAACTTTGGAATGTCAAATCATTTGCTGCAGTTTTTCTTTTAAGACAGTAATGCTTCCAAAATTGTGAACAGTTATTAAGCACTAACAGCAGGATAGGGAAACACGATGTTTCTGTGCGTTACAGAAGTACCCTGTGTTCTGCTATAGTTCAAGATATGTCAGAGTTTTCATTATAGAGGTCTATAACTCAGGCATTTGAAATCACTTTGGGAGAAATTTGGTGCACAGGATGTCAGCCTGGGTGCCATTTTTTTCCTACAAAATCCTTAAATCGATTCACCCATTTTTGATTTAAAGATTGGCGAAGTCATAATATTGTCAGGGCTTCAGACACTTTATTTACCAGCTCTGAAGAGAAAATGACACCAAGAGAATCACCTCGTACAATGGATGAGTCCTATCTGGGTCACTGACAACCTACAAAACCCAACAAATTCATGGCGAAAGTGAGGTCCATCCCAACTCACAGCCTTACAAGAGAACACAGTGAGGATGCTTTTAAGGTTTTTGTACTTTGAAACTCCCTTTTCCAGTTCTGCTGTTGCTCATGATAATATTATAAGGAAATCTCTATTCAAACAGCAGAAAGGTTCTAAGAAAATCCTCTAAGTAAGCCCATGTACTCATGGCTCTCTGACCTGTGCAACACCCAAATGCCACTTATGAAGAGGTGCTGCAAATCTTCTGCTGTCTGCACAATAACATTGATCACCAGAAAACAAATTAGGCGCAACAGAGGTCAACCTGGCTTCTCTCATCAGCCCATGGAAAGCTCAGTGTTGTGGCCTGGGCCTGTACTCATACCAAGGAACAGCCATGACACTGCCATTTATGTTCTTCTTCCAACAAAACCTCAAGAAAAATAAGAGCAAAATAAATGGAATCTGCTGCAGCATAGAGAGTGTGCAAACACGAAAGCATATTAAGGGATTCATAGACATCCGTCATTGCAAATTGCCAGAAAAATATGTCTGCAATATATATTCTGAATCTGAGAGTACAGGATGATTGCTGGTAATAGGAAGGATTTACTGAAACTCTTTGGGGATGAACATGTAGTCTGAGTGTCAATGCCACAAGACCATTACTTTTGGACCTTCTGAACAAGTGTCTGCAAAACCTTTATATCACATTTGACTCTCTTCTCTTTAGATTATACTGCATGTAATGGAAAAGCAATTTTAGAAATACTTTTTAAATGGCATGGTACTTTTTTGCAGCTTTTGGTTTGGAAATCCAGTTTGCTCCAGTCCTCACAGTTCTAAATGTGACCACAGAAGAGAAACTGCTGAAAAAAGATTTAAGAAATCCTTTCAGAAGTACAGAAAGTGGCTTTACTAGAAACACAGAAATGGGATTTTCAACGCTTGATATTTCAGTATCTACCAGCACTAACATCTTAAAGACCTGAGTCTCCTCTCATGTTCACTGACATAATTGAGAATTAGTTCCACAGTGGATCCCGTCAATTTACATCCCAGCACAAAAAGCAGAAGCCAAGGCCAGATGTAAAAAATTTCACATAAACTGGAATTCCCAGCTGTGTTTTCATTCAGACTGTTCATAAAGTATCAGACTTCAAAAATGGCACTTGGCCAAAATGGAACATTTGGAAGATTTTCTAGACCTGCCCTCATCAATAAAGTTTTGTGCCACAAAGGAAGAAGGAATAAAAACACGCTTGTGAGGACACAGAAAACTAGAGAAAGAGTGTAGCCCCAAGAGAGATGAATGAGCAGTACAATATAAATGGGGTGTCCAATGCAAAACTACCACCCAGCTGTACAGAGGGGAACATGGACTGACATGCAGGACGGCTCTTCATCATGCCATAACTGTTATGTAAAAGTCTGTACGTCCTGGACACGTAGACATAAAAACCCTCGGAACCCAGCGGGGCAGGTCCAGGGCAGCTTAGCTCCAAGCCAGGATGGAGACATTCCTGCCCTCAACTCCTGCTCACATCACCACGTTCTCATCTCCTGCTCTGCAGTGGGGATCTTCTAATTGCACACAGCCTGTACAGAGACTTGATCTGTCTGAAACCCATTTGTTCTTGGCTAGGCCAACCCCTACAGCTCCAGATATGACAGCATAGAGAAGCTAGGAGCAAGAAAGTCTTGCTGGGAGTGATGGGGATGAAGAGAGAGGATAGGACAACCTGACCTCCTGGTTTAGCCTGGCTAAAGGCGCTGTGAGATTGCACTTCAACAGAGTAGAAAAGTTTGAATAAAGTGCTGGCAGAAAGGGGCTGTGAACAAAGGATTATAGGCAGCTGTCATCCTGGAAACAGGATTTACTGTATCAGTAAGAAATCATCAATTTCTTTGCATAACTGAAAAGATTTCTTGTTAATCATGTGAGCGAGATTTTTTTTTCCAAGTATTAAATCCATTTGGAATAATGTTTCTTGCTGTGCCAAAGCTGAACAGTGTGGTGTGGTGCAAAGAAATGCTCAGACTCAGCATGACAGATTCTGCTGTAATTTTCCTGTTGGAGCAAATATAAGCAGATCCAGGATCTACCAGAACCATCAGTTTACCAGCAGTGCATAAGATACTGACAGGTCTTTGTGAACACCCATCTCTCCCTTCCTTCCCTGCACACCAAGAACCCTCCAATTGCTACTGGTACCCACGGCTCTACAAGGATGTGGACAAACACTGTGGCAATAATTACTGCCATTTTAAAGCATTCAAATTTGCTTAATTTCAGTGGCTTTTTGTAATTCTTGATCACAGAATTGAATTCCTACCAACACCAATGCAATGCTCCAACACATGATTCCCAAGGTGTGCCAAGCCACCAAATCGTAAAAATTCAGCATTTAATTCTGCAATATGCAGTAATGTGGATGTAAATTGTACAAAATGTACCAACTTGTTCACAACAGTTTCGTTATCAAGTGAAGTGATTGTATCAACATGCCTAAGTGGTGATGGTGATTTAAGAAGTCCAACATTTGGTCTTAAAAACAGATTATATTATTTATAAACATCTGTGGGTGGAAAGGAAGAAGCAAAGCTCATCTGTCAGGAAAACAAATGAGGAATATGTAAGCCCTCCAAGGCATAATGGCAGCAGAAGGAGGAATATCGTTTAAGGCTGATGAAGGTGAGAATTCAGCCTACTCAAATCTAGAAGCCTGGACAGAAAACCTCAGGATATTTCCTTACAAAATGGCACAAATACACCCAGTGTCTCAAACAATGGCATCTTAACCGTTCACTGCAATTCTCCCCATACTTCTGCTCTATGAGATAATTTCAGGTTAGCACCTGGTCTGAATGTGAACCTATCAGGACACAAACTCAGGTTTGAAACCATTTCTAAAATAAATGGACCAAACTCTGGTGAATGAGTTGCTTGTGATGATCCTTTTTTGACTCAGTGAGAGCTCCCCATCAGGGCCATACCTGGCCTTCCACTATCCACTTGCAGATGGAGGTCTTGCCATCATAGCCTGGACGGAACTGAAGTGTGGCAGAGCGAGGGCTGATGTTGGAGATCACCAGGTTGGATGGAGCGCCTGGAAGTTCTGTAGAGAGAGAAACAACACATGAGAGATGGAAATGTTCCTGGTATAAAGCACTGAAGCACAGGCTGCCAGCGTTTCAGCATTGAAAATACCTTTATAACAATTGCTATAGAGAAAATAGGGTTGGTTTTATTGTTGGGATTTTTTTTTTTTTGGCTAAGTATTAAATACAACATTACAATTTCTGCTGCTCTGAGCATGCACTGCATTTTACAGATCAAAAATGAAGAGAGTCCCTCTATAGAACTGCAGCTACAATTTTGGGGAGGTGGAGTAACAGACAAAGCCTGGTGGCTGGGGGAAGGCACTTCCCAAGGCATCTAGTTCTGCTGCACTGCTTTTTGTCTACAATTATAATTATTTTACTTATGGTATATACAGCTTTAATATATTAACAACGGAAAAAGACTCCCAGGTTTTTGGGCAGTGGAAGGGTTTTATGCTTCTCATATTGATCTACAATAGATGGGTTTTATAAGCCATTTCTGATGGCTGCATAAAGCAAAATGATTTTTTTTTTTTTTTTTTAATTTCTGCTGTAAATAAAGAGGGTGACCTTCTATGGGGAAAAATCTGTAGCTCCAATCAGATCGCTGCCTCACATCAGTCAAGCTTACAGCAGCATTTACATTTTTAATACTGCCTGAATTATCAACAAAAACAAGCCCAGGAAAGGGATTAAATATAGATTGTTCAGAATAAATTTCCAATAGTACCTGCATTCATAAGCAATGGAAATTAGGACAATAATCAGTAATCATTTGTAATGTTTTACTATGTGCAAATGCAGCAGGCAAAAATGGGCAGATTTTTGGCATGTATTTTTGAGTATGCATGAATGCACAATATTTCTTGATATTTACTTCACATTTGTGGGAGCTGTGATCGATAAACCAACTCTGACCAAACAGGATAATGCTGTTATCTGGGTAACGACAGGCAGCATGGCATTGATCCAGCCTGCAACTTGTCACAATTACCTGTGATTAGGGGAAAGAAAGGCAAGCATACTTCAAGACACACAGAAAAGTTCAAAAACACCAGAAAAGGGAAAAATATGGATTACCATCAGTGATGTACATTAACTGCTCCACTTTGGAAAGTTCTACTTGTATAGCCTATAAATTAACAGAAACTGCTGGTTGGAGGTTTGAAACGGCTTTTTAGTTTGCTTTGTGTACAGGATGAAGGAGAGTGCTGAGTTTTAAAATCCAAATGCAAAATGCTAAATCAAATAATGCACAGGGGCCCAAGTGGAAACTCAGACAATGCGGCAGAGGACTACTTTCCAAATCTTTCTCAGGCCACAGATGCCAAATGTTGCAAATAAGATTTCAGTTTCATTATGCAAATACCCTCTCACAGGTGACATAAGTTATACTACTTAAAATAGAAAAACCTGTCTCATTTAACAGCATCCAAACTCTACTTTTCCCCAAAAGCACCAATTTTTATTTAATTCAGGCTTGCTTCTTATGTTACTTTGTAAATATCAAGAGCTTCCTAACTTTATCCACTTTATTGCTTTGTCTGTTCCTTCTGCAATCTCTACAACTTTTTTTTTTTTTAAACTTCTATCACAAAACCCAACTTTCTGGTAATTGCAAATCTTCATTTTAATGTTTTAATGCCTTCTAAGAATTAGCTTTAAATGATGCGGTGAAGACTTCTGATGCTGCATAAACAAACCCATACTTATTATAACCCAATCAAAATCCCTTGTGACCCTCGGTGTACGTGTAAATCAGCCCTTTTTAACCCCTTCCGTGAAGTTTCACCAACCTGGAGGCACCCCAGATGAGATGGTGGAGGACGTGACCCACCCGCTCCCTTTCGCAGTCACAGCTGCCACCTCGATGGTGTACGTGGTGAGAGATGACAGCCCCGTGATCTTGTACTCCAGAGTCGTGTTGGTGAGCGTGCGGCTGAGCCGGGATTCGTTCCTGCCATACACCTCCCAGGAGAGCTGGTAGCCTGGAAAGCAATGACACAGCAGTCAGAGGCTGTGGCAGTGGTGGGGTCTGGCTTTTCTCCTAAAGCACTGTTTTGCAATAACCCAGAGATTGGCAAATGAATGCCTCTGTAAGGCATGCTTGTGGTCACTGGTGCTTTGGTTGGACAGTTATGGAGTGGTACTATGGATGGTTGGAGTAGATGATCTTAGTGGTCTTTTCCAACCTGAAATAGGTTCCCCAGGGAGGTGGTTGGGTCACCATCTCTGGATGTGTTTAAAAACCATTTGGATGTGGTGCTCGGGGACATGATTTAGTGGAGGGTTGTTAAGGTAGTACGGTGAGGTTGTGATTGGACTTGATGATCTTTAAGGTCTTCTCCAACCTGAGCAATTCTATGATTTTATGATTCTGGAAACCTTTTATTGACAGGAAAAAAAAAAAAAGTAAAAAAAAAAAAAAAGTTAAAATAAACATTGACTTAAATAATCAAGTATTCTGTAATACTGTTATTTCTGATAAGCTCTGCCCATCAGATTACTCATGGGGGCACGGAGTCGCACTGGAGTCTCTCCGTTTTTCTATGAATGGACAGTGCTTGCTGTGCAATGATTAGGAAACCCGAGGATAATCTCACAGAAAGGCAGACTTTCATTCTGTGAACTCTGCACAATGAATAGGAAGAAACACTGGAAAATAAAACATTTTCTCACCATCTAGAACACCTCATTAAAAATCTATATACGCTGAGCAGGGACACTTCTTTTCCAGGCTGAAGCCACCTTCGCTGCTGCGTATCTGGAAATACTTACAAACCTAACAATGATGATCATGAAGAAACATGGTGGGAATCCTCTAGGAACCAGAAAAACCCTTACTCCCCACTGCTTGTTCCTCACACAAATCCTTTAGCAGGGTGAATCATTATCCTTTCTTTCAAAACCGTAGCGTAGCCAATCTATTGTCCAGGACTGCACTCACCTGACCCCCACATTATTCTTATATCATAACCAGGCTCTAAAACTCATTTCTTTTTATCGCTTTTATAACCATTTGCCTTCCAAGAACTTTTGAAACTTTCTACTGTCTGATTTGCTCAATTTTATCTCCAAATCTGCTTGTCCTCCTCCTGCCCAGTCCCACTTTATTCTCAGTTGAACCCACTTGAACCTTGCTGCACCAGTCTCCAGAGAGTGTGTCTGAAAAGTTTGCTTGATTGCAGCTTTCTTTGTGATTTGACTCAGGGGAAAAAAAGGGGAAAAAAATACCCATAGCTCTTGAATGCCTGTGAAATGGAAGTGAATGAAAAGGGCTAACAGAAAGGAACCCCACTGAGAGAACCATGCACGAGGCAAGCTGGATAGAGAAACTCCCCACTGGGTTCCTGTTCCCATCAGATAAGATGAAGAATTTAGACCAGTTGGAGTTGTTGGCTTTTTTTTTTATTTTAATTTTTATTTTTTTTAAACCTAAGCTGATTAACACATTGAAATAGCAAAATACCTTATGGTTTTGATCAACAAGGAAACATCATCTCATGAACTACAAGCATGGTGAGGCACTCATTTGTGAGAGAGTTTGAAAGGTGTGAGATGTTATCCTCCCTCGGGTGCTAGCTGCCATCACTGACAGAATTTCACATTAACATATTTGTATGAAAATGGACTCAGACTACTCACATCGTCATTAATTATGTTTCAGGTGAAAGGGCAGTGATAAACAGCAGAGAGGTGATACTTCAACCATTTGAGCTACATTGCAACCACCTGCCTGACAACATGCTACCTGGGGGAAGGAGGAAAACTCCTGAAAGCTCACCTGGAGCAAGCTTCAAGCAAGTGTCTGAAACGTCCCATCTGTTAGATGGGATTAAATTAAGTCAGTAATTTACCCATATCTCAGAGACACTAGAATGACCTGATGCCCTTAGCTTGAGAATCATTTGCAGTGATCAGAATGTGTATAGTACAGGCAAGATTATAAAGTGCATGAAGACTTTGACAAATCTGACGGACTCTGTTGACTTTATGTGTTGAACCCTGCACAAGGACCAGCAGAAGGAATCAAGGGGAATCATCCTAGAATAAAACAGAATGCATTTTTCAAAGAAAGAAACAGAATAAGCAATGAGCAGGGGACTTCTCATGCTCTCCCCATCCATTTGTTGCTTACAAGCAGCAAGAAGTTTCCTGCACTGCATACAAGGCAGTCGTGAATGATTGAGACATCTTCCCTCCCATCTCAATGAACTTTGCATATACATCAAATGTTGGTGATTATTCTTTGAACATTTTGTTTTCTCCCCTGTGACTGCAGGGATGAGCCCCAGCTTTCCTGCCCATTAGGCACACAGTCTCTATGTATTTATTTGCTGAAAAGATGTTCGCTGGGAAATATTTTTCAGCTCACATGCAAATTGAAGAAAAGACAAAGAGGCAGCATTTACTGCAGATATTTCAGTCCTGAAGTATGGATAAATTCTGGTTGTATAAAAACAGAAAATACACACATATATGCCGAGCTGACACAAAGCCTGATGTAATCATGCATAACTAAAACAGATGAAACAATGCTGAAGGAAAGAAACAACATCGAGCATCCCCCCAAGTGGCATTTAAGCCACGATGACAGACAGATGGGCAGGACTTTGGGACATGTGGTTGGTAACAACGTGCTCTCTGCTCTGCCAGCAGCACGCATGGGGAGCCCAGTGCTTCCCTTGGTGCCCACACACCAGGAGCAGCACGGTGCCATGGAGCTGCCCTGCACTTTGCCATCGCGCCCATCAAAGCCATGAAAAGCTGCCTAACAGAAACTAATGGCCGGAGGAGTTTCAGAAATAATTTTTCGTTGATCTGGAGTAAATTCTCTACCAGTGAGCAGAACACCCAATCACAAACTGTCCGTCTGCATCCAGGTCCTCATAAATCAGGGTTTGCTGAGGGAAAGGGGAAGATACTCAAATTTACAGCAAGAGTAATGGGCAATTTCCCAGAGCATGGTGACTGCCAGCCCCCTCCTCTGTGCACTCCTCCTCCCAGCGCCGCTGCACGCAACAAGAAGTGCCTGTAAAGGTTTCAATGAGCAGAAATGAAGAGGAAAAGCTCTCAGAACTCCACGTGGCCCTCTGCAACCCCCCCGAGGCGCTCAGGGCCATGAACACTTCTGCTGCTTTTCCAGTCTAAATGTAGTTTGTGGCATTAAGGACATTTCTGTTTCCGTATAAACTTTGCTGGGCTTTTTTTACATCAGCATTTCCTTGTGAACTCTTTGAGTTCCTTCTTTCTAAAAGAATTTGCCACAAGTATAACACAGACCATCATTTTGCTCCACCAAGTTTCAACCCATTCTGGTTGCAGATCGTTTCTAGGAGCACAGTTCTGCAGCACTAAGAGTGCTGCAAACTGCAGCTTTGCATGGATGGATATTGCACCGTACTGCTTAGATAACTAGATTTGGATTTAGGTACCTAAATTTAAGCACTCGGGCTTGAAGGCTTTGGACATCCTCACTGAATCAATACTGCTCTGCTATCAGAGGTTATTAGTTTTTGATCCTGACCCACTTAAATCAATGCATATTCCAGGAAGGCTACTGAGGTAGAAGGCATAAGAATACATGCATAAAAAACTCATGGATAACATAAACATCATGGAAGTAACATATATAAACAGTGCCTTAGAGATTCACAGAGCAAACACAGACAGAAGCAAGTCCGATCCAAATAACCAGCCCTGCCAAAGTGGAAATGTTTCATGAAATTGGGCTGGTGCAATGCGGAGGGGCCAAAGAGTCTGTTTGCTTTTCTTTTCTTTGTAATCCCCAAAAGCATTTACTTAAAATATATATATATATATACACATTTATTAAATTAAAAACTAAAGGTCAATGCTGTCAAAACAGAATATTTGGATCCATGCAAAGTGATCCCTTCCCAACTACGATTTTAGCTCATTTAAAACCTGAGAGTTTTCTTGCAATTCACAACCTTGAAATCCTTTGTTAGATGGAATGTCCATCCTGTGCAGAAGTAATAGTTTTCCATTTGAAAACAATATTGCCTCTCTCGATAACAGCTAGAGATTTTCTCCACTATTAATAGCTGCCTTTATGAAAAATAATGAAGTTGCTGATGTTACATCTACTTTGGCATGGAATAAATAGATAAATAGCAGGGAGCAGTCAGATGGCCAGCTCATCAAAGAAACAAGAATTCTGAACTGCTGTGATGGTTTATACAGAATTAAGTAATGACATGCAAATTTTCTGTCCTGCAGTCCGCAGCCAGGCCACTTGATGACAGATGAAGGATACTGCTGATTTCAGGGTTGGTCTTGATTGCAAATCTTAGCAATGCCAATTCAGATTTTGCAGCTGTAAATTCAACGTAGGAAATCCCAACTTGCAAAGTTTCAGACTTTAAAGTGGCAGAGGTGGAGGTCGCAGAAGATTTAACAAGATCATCGACTCCATGGGGAGCTGATTTCTAATAAAGACTGCCTTTTCAGTGACCACAATCATGAGCTGCCAGTAATTGGACCCGTACTTTCTATAATGTGCCCTAGCTGACATTTCAATTACCCAAAAGATGAACCAGGAAACCAGTACTCGCAGCAGCCAGTTCTCCCTAAATGTTCTATTATGCAAACATTTTCTCATTGCAGTGATACATTCTACCCCACACACTGGAGAAAAAAAAAAAGTAAAAAAAAAACAAAAAAAAAGCAGCTGATACTTGCCTGTAATTATGCCATTTTTCTCTACAGGTTCTTGCCAGCTGACCTTGAGAGACGTGTCCAGAATCTCAGTGAAACTCAGGTGTCCCACAGCTCCCGGCTCTGGCAATCAGAAAAGGAAATCTGTTAACATGAGAAGCCCACTTACTTCTGATGTGATTCATGTGGCAAGGTTAGGGCTGGAGGACTGCAACATGGAGCTGGGACCAAGGGAAGCCTGCTGGAAACATCAGTGAGAGCTGCAGGGGAGAGGGGAGGATGGAAGGTGTTAAGAAGCACTCTGGCTATCATCACATAAATTATTTTATCTAGTCATCATCCCAACTGTGCAGAGAACTGAAGAGAGCAGCAGCAGGGGACCTGCATGCAATGTGTTCTCTGTCTTTCTTCTTGATCTAATCTAATTAGAACAATCAAGCTGGCAATGTTGGAAGTGATTGTGTTTGTTGTTTCACCCCGACAGCATGTGGGGACCCAGGCTGCTCTGTGCAGCTTCCTTGGGGCTGTGCTCCCTTTGCCTGCAAGGAGCCTTCAGCAGGCGAAGGTCAGAGCAAGGGTAGCCTCAAAACTTGGACAGAGTCTCTCAAAACATCTCTAAAAATGTCCAGCATAATGGCAACTATCTTCTGCAAAATGAATACAAGTGTGTGAAACTTTTAAAGGATTTTTATGATGTAGCTCAAGAGCTCTTAAAAATTTCAGCTCCCTAGTGTGCAATGAAAGAGCATAAAATGGAATGACTGTCAAGAATATGCCATCCTCCCTCAATTTTGATCTTCAAGGAAGACATCCTGACTGATTTTTGATCCAACTGCTGTTCTGTCTTCAATCGATGTACTGGAAAAAGGAGTTTTTGTTCACTTTATATTCGCTCTGCTTCTGTCATTGGATCCCTGCCTGAGTATCCTCCAGCTCTGCTGACATCAGTTGGCAATTTCTCGTCTGCAATTTCATATTTTGTTTCCTCTGTGCTTTAGTCCAGTTTCTCATTCCCCTCCAGCTACGATAAAGAAAGAAGCCTGCCAGTAGGTCGGCTGCGACCACATTTGCAATTCTGCAATCCTAGGGAGGAAAATTTCCAAATCCATTCTGCAATGTGTAGTAGTCAAAGCAGTAAAGAAAAGTGCTGATCTGGTAGTGATCTCGGGAATACCCGACGAGAGCACAGCAATTATGCACTATTCAGGAACACGTATCTGCACACATGCAAGCCACAAACTCACAAAGCTTTACTCCAATTAGCTCCTGCCATCGCGTTCCAGTTTTAATGCCATAATGAAAAGCAGGTGCAGGTTACACCAAGCCAGGACGCATCGCTTCTGACTGGATGTCACATTTTATTTGACCTACAGTTCATCAGCAAACAGATTTACTTGCGCTGTTTTATAAAGGATTGCCCAACTTGGCTTTACAGACACACAGAAAATGATCACCTGAGACCGTGAATGACAGTCCTTTCAAACCTTTTTACCCACCACATAAATCCTGGAACAAGTTAGATTCAACGAGTCCTCCACAAAGATGCATTACACCGTGCTACACTGAAGTTCTCAGTCATCACAAAAACATTTCTGAAGGACTCAGAATCAAAAAATGCTGCTCATCTCTCGTGCAGAAGCTCTGTGCTGCACATGTCTGCATACACAACAAATATACACCAGTTTGACTTTCTGACGTTTCATGTATCATGATGGAAATTTCTAGTGCATCTCCCTGAAATATTCCATGTGTCTGACTGTGCCCTTCTCATAATTTCATAAAGTTTCTAAGGCTCATTTCTCCTTTAGCAGAAATATTAATAGTTTCTTTCCTCTTCCCAGCTGCTTAATTCCCATGAAATCCTAGGAGCCGCCCATCTTTGGCTTCCTGCAATTAGCCATGGGATCAAAACGTTTTTGGAGGCAGAAAGACAGATGGATCTGAGACAGACAACCAACACATCAACACTGCCAATGGCCTCATTTCCTTAAGAAAACAGGCAAAATGTTCATACTACACATAAGAACCTAACACATGTTTTTCTTTCCTCCGTGCGTTTTGCTTTGACTCCAGTTAAGAACCTATCAGTTCATATTAATAGCTCATAAGATTTCTGCTGGTTGCATTGCTATCTGTGCAACCTTCTAACAAGCAAAGGCTTTAGTCTAGCATCTGTTCCTGGGGCATATGGAGGAGGTGAACCACAAAATCAAAATCTATAGGAAAGTACTTAATTTTCTTCATAAACTTTCAAGAGTATCTAAAGAAAAAATGGATTAGCACTCTGAGCCTCACTTCTGTGAATGCTGTTGTTAATCAGAATTTTCTTTACGGGAACACTGACTAACCTAAAAGATCCCTGTTAAGGAGAAGTAGTATTTCTAAAAACAATATCTTCATGGCTGTGGCAGACATTTTTAAATTCTTATTTGGATCTGTAAATGTGCAGCAGTTGTTTGAGATGCTCTGTGAGAAGAAACCCTGTCGAGAACCAAGATCACTGTGGACACATAGCTAGCTATGAGTGCCACTGCAACTCAGCTGTCATCTGAACAGACATGCTGGATGTGTTAGCCACAGACGTGTCTTGAGCAAACACTTCCAGGAAGCCACAGAGGCCAAGATATTTTCTGACGCAGGAAACAATCTGTATACAAAACTATTTAGCTTGTATTTCAGTCCATGGATGTGACTTCAGTTTGCAGAGAGGAAGCTGGTAAATCATCATGATGCTGGTTGTTTCACTTTATACAAATACTTGCAATATAGTACAGATATAGGCATTTTCAATATACTGAATAGCAGAAGGAAACAAACTTAAATAAATCATTGATTTCTACAGGAAACCCTGGTGCTCAATTCCTCAGATCAATTCATATTTATCTGGATACCTGAACACAGATTTAAGAACATAAGGGTTCACAGACAAACGATGCATTGCGTTAGCTGAACCACACCATGGAGATTTCAGCTCCAGCCTTTCATTTCCCAGCAGCAAAAAGAACACGTGTGGCCAACCAGCTGAGCTCACTGTCTGATGGAGACTAACTTGACAAGAGACTACAAGCCGCTTTGTCAACTTCAGGCCTGATTTTAAGCACCCAGATGTCACAATTCTTGCTTTTCTCTCCAACCAAGCCAAACATGAGCACTGAGATTCTCTACCAGTGCTGAATACTCACTGTCTTCCAGCGTGCGCAGGAGCTGCGGTGCGCTGCGCGGCCCATCGCCAGGGGTGGTGAAGCACAGAACTGATGTGTAGTAAGTGGTGTACTTCTTCAGGTTGGTGATGCAGCCACTGTGAACACCGTGGAAATCTGGAGCAATTGTGACCACTGTCACAGTGCCTGGAGCATCCACTGGCCACGCGAGGAGCTAGGGAATGTGAACGTGGATGAGCTGTCATTAGGAGATGCGTCCATTCAGAACTAGAGAACTGGAGCACGCTAGGCTGCCAAAACCATCTTAATCTGATTGTGAAAAACAAGCAATGCTGTTCGACTACTGTCAGCTCTGACTCTGAACAGATGGACAGAACACTGTTACCATGATAACTGGAGGGATGTGTGTAATGCTTACTAGCAATAGGGGACATATCGATACTATAGAGGTATTACAGCTCTCAATTTCTGCTACTGAACAAGGCCAAAATTATTGCAATTGCCTGTTTGTATGGCATGAGTCTTTTGTGTCCCTCCGAGCTGGACAATCCCTGCTGCTGAAAGAAAGATGCAGTAAGAAAGGGAACTTCAGTGCTACTCTGAGATAAAAGCTTCATCTCAACATGGGGTTCCTTGGAAGATCCCACTAGGGGGAGAAATCCTCCTTCCCCTCCCACAGCCTTCAGCATCCCATAGACCAGCACTGCTAAGAGCCAAGTAATGTTTCAGTGCCTGATGATGTGAGGACAGCCACAAAAAGTTTTGGAACTACAGAAAGAATAGAACGTGGATTTAAGAAGGATTAGTACAGTTTTTAGCTCCTAAGTCCCAAAAGTGAGGCTCCTGACGAAATCTTTATGCATTTAAAGTAACGTGCTTGGCAAGCCATAGTTCTTCCAGGTTTCAGTCATCTCAGTGGCCCTGCTGGGAGATCAGTGTTTCTTAGGGTAGAATACCTTGTCTGTAACTACCTAAATGAGGACTTCAGAAGTTGATTTTTTGCAAATGACTTCAAAATGTTAAAACAATTTTTGAAATCACCTTAACAACTTCAAGGCCTAAAGCTTTAAAGTGCTTCAGAAATTTCTATTATGTCCAAAAATCCTTATCTTGTGGCTTATATAAGCATGCTAAAACTCTATGCCTTACTCAGTATCTGTGTAAATCATGCTACTTGTATTGATTTCAGGCTCATAAACATGAATAGATGCCTGAAATTATTGAGCCATATTTAACACATTTCGCCAACATCTATTGGCTGATAATGAGACTATACTCCTTATAGTCAGAAAGCACAGTTAAAGCACTATAAGGAGTCATTTCGTTAGAAATATTTCATATTTGAAAGGTGCACTTTACTACTTCTTGAAATGCAAATAAATTTCAAAGAAAAGATAAAAACTGGATAATGGTTGATGGAATTGTAAGTTTTATTTTCTTTTCTAAATCACCTTTGTGGATTACAATTGGCATTAATAACTTTGAGGGACTGAACATTAGACTGAATATCATTGCACATTCTATAGAAGACATGTGCAGGAAATAAAAGTGAACAATTTTGTCCATTAAAGGACAAAATGGGTTTAACCCTGAAGTAAAGCAAAGGCCTAGCTTTGGTACTGGTATGTATAAATTATACAAAATAAACTATGCAGAAAACACTGTCACAGAACTGTTCTCACAGTCTTTGTGCTGCAATTCACAAACCCCATAAGAAATTATAAAGCTATTGCAATTTAATGCAATCAAAGAACTCCAAGTAAAGAGAAATTGTGATAACCTCAGAAACTTTTACTGAATGCTGACAGATACAAACCATGATTTTGGTTATTTTATAAAATTGATAATTAAATCTAAATTTAAATTGGAGATACCCAGGCAATGACATTAAAGCTCTTTGTACTGAAGATGTGTTTGAATAAAACAAAGAATAAAAATCTAAAAGATGGCTTCTCCAAATCTGACTGAGCTCACCACGTTTGGATTGGCACCAGATAATTACAGTGTGCTGCAGTCCACTGACCCCCAAAGTGTGTTCGTTCATTCTCTACAGCCCAAGCAGAAGCCAGCTGCTTCTATTTCAGGATATACTTCTGTAGCCTAAATACCCTGCCAGTAACCTAGTCCTGAGAGCTGATGCTTTCTTGGGAAAAAAGACATACACTTCTACACACACATGCTGTCTCAACTGGGGATTGTGCAACCATCACTGTTCTGTATGAGAAATAAGTTCCTTATGAGAAATGGGAAAAAGAATGTTAAAACACACCTGCATACATCTACCTTGGTTTCTCCATCACTTTGAAACATCAGAGGAGGATCAAGTCTTGTCAGGCTGCCCAAAGAGGTTGTGGATGCCCCATTCCTGGAAGTGTTCAAGGCCAGGTTGGATGGGGTCCTGGGCAGCCTGGTCTAGTATTAGAGATGGAGGTTTGTGGCCCTGCATGTGTCGGGAGTTTGGAGCTTCACAATCCTTGAGGTCCCTTCCAACCCAAGCCATTCTATGGTTCTATGATTCTATGATTCATTTAGTCATAGAATCATAGAATTACTCAGGTTGGAAGGGACCTCAAGGATCATCAAGTCCAACCGCAGTACCTTAACTCTAACAACCCTCTGCTAAATCATATCTCCAAGCACCACATCCAAATGGCTCTTAAACACATCCATGGACGGTGACTCAACCACCTCCCTGGGGAGCCTATTCCAATGTTTAACCACCCTTTCTGTAAAGAAGTGTTTCCTAAGGTCCAACCTAAACTTACCTTGGCGCAACTTGAGGACATTTCCCCTCGTCTTGTCACCTGTCACCAGTGAGAAGAGACCTACCCCGCTCTCACTGTAAGCACCTTTCAGGTACTGGAAGAGAGCAATAAGGTCTCCCCTCAGCCACCTCTTCCCCAGACTAAACAGCCCCAGCTCCCTCAGCCTCTCCTCATAGGGCTGATTTCCCAAACCCTTCACTTGGAAAATCAATTCTCATCATCGATTCTCAAACTCCAAAAATGCACCCACAGTTCACAGCCTATCTTCTGAACTGCACATCCTCCTCAGCTCGGTGAACATTCCCTCACCCAACAGCTACGCCAAGCTTCCTTCTCCTGCTAACAAAATGTGCCCATCTCCCCTTGTCCTGCTCTGCGATCACTGCAAGATTTCTCTTGGTTCTTTCTAAGAATGTTTTTAAATACTTCCTAAATTATATCCCTGCTGCTGAACTGCTGGAGGAGTTTCTATTAAGCAGTCCTTCCTGAGAGACAGAAATAAAGCACTCAGCTCCCTCCTTAGCAAACACTCCACTGGTGAAAGGACCCACAAGTGCTCCGTGAAGCACTCTCTGCTGTGCGCTGCTAATAGATATTGCCAGCTGCCCCATCAACAAGGACGCGCCGCGTCAACGCCGCTCCATCAAGCGTGATTAAAAATTTTACATTTCTACATCTCCAAAATCATCACAGTGGGAAAGTTAAGACAAATATTTGGTGTGACATCTTGGTGCCTAATTAAATGAATGGGAGTTTTGCATTAGAGTAGATAGGAATCTCAGGGCTGATTTTCCGTGGCACAGAGATGTGCATCTTTTGCTGTTTGACATCAAACTGTTTTTTGGTTTTGGAAATTCTCCAGGTAAATGACAAAGGTATCAGAATGTCCAGCCTACGACCTACTTCCTTCTCAGAACTCACATAAACTGGTGGAAGTTATATTAGGAGAAACAACTGCCCAGTTCTCTCTTCATTTTGCTTCTGTAAGATATCCCTTCATATATACCATCCTCTAGGACATTCATAGATTATTGGATTCAACTTCTAATTGTTACATACCGTGACTGTTAAAGCAAACAAAGTTAAAGAAATCTTCCTTCTATTTACCTTGTATCCTTGGTTAATACCATTGATGAACTGCTGGGGTGGAGGGCTCCAGAGGAACTGGATGGTGGTGGAGTTCACGGCTTCCACCTGCACGTTCTGTGGCGGAGCTGTCGGCACTGCTCCCATCAGCAGACAGGAAAAGTAAATCAAACAGAATGGCAGTGGGGTGAGGGAGCAAAAGAGAAAGATGAGCACAGAACCTATTCAGTGCCACTTATGAGTCACAAAGTAATAACAACCTAGAGAAAAGGATGCACTTCTTGTGATAGGGAAACCAGCAACGATTTGGAAAGAGTGGTAATTGAGTTATTTCTCATGTTCTCTCAGAAATTTGTTCAAGGGGAGGGGTTGAAATGATTTCTGAGCTTATTACTCCACAATGAGTTTCGCATAAAGACTTGAGACAGAAGCTAGGTAATGATAGGTGAACATCTCTCTTTCAATTATCCATGACTGCACAGAGAAATGAAGCTTCACCAAGAAATTTCTTGTCTTTTAATATCATGCAGTTGCCAGGCTCAAACTAGCAAACATGGAATCAGCACAATCAAAATTCTAATTCTGAATTATAATCTGGTGACAGGATCTGTTTATTATTTTTTGCCACTTAAAAATTAAGACAAGTCACATCACATGCACAAAGATTTTTCTTGGGAACTGAAGATGTTTTCATTTTATCTTGGTAAGATAATCATTCATTATATTGAATTTATTGCGTATAATCTGAACCAATGCAGCCTCAAATCCGCTCAAAGTTGTGTAAGCATTTCATATCAAGTAGATAATGAGCACATGTCTCTCCAACATAAAACAAAAAGCATGGAACACAGAGGCATACTGGCTTCAAAAAAACCCATAATAAACCTACCACGTATTTTGCCATTTAACACAGCATCTCTTTAAATATCTTCCAGCCCATTTCTTCAACTCATTACTTTATGAGGCCATTTCTGTAGTTCTCAGAGGAAGGAATACTAAGTCGGGTCTATTTTGCTGAAACTATCAAGCTTGTAGTAAGTTTAATAAGCTGCTATTTGAGTACATTAAAAAAAAAAAAAAAAAAAAGTACTAATATCCTTAGTATCCTTTGAATCCTAAAAAAATAAGTTTAATAAAGCTTCAAAAACATGGATATTGACAGCCATGTACCTTTGTATTCTATGAAAGAGGAACTATCCACAAGTGGTTTTGAAGCTTGAAAACTTTGTTCCTTTTGTTTCCAAGGGAGAAATTCTACTAAAGCCCAATGACCCACGCTTCTCGAAAGTATCTATAATTCCCACTGAGAAATGCTAGTTTGCCCCATACTTCTCAAAAACAGGTCACAAACTTTTAAAGCTTCAAAGTGCTTTTGGAAGACATGTCTTTGTATGGAGGAGGAATGAAGACATTAACTTCAAAAATGTAAAAATGTCCCTTTGTCCACCAAAAGCTATACTTGTTTGAAGGAGACATAAAGGGCTGTTATTCTTAACTGGTGCACAAGGTATAGGAAGAGTGCAGCCAATAGAGCTGGCACAGTGTACCACTATCAAAGACATCCACAGCTTAGAAATATCAACTCAGAAACCTGGAGAAATCCTTGAAGATTTCAGGTTTGAAAGAAGCCAAGAACATCCACTTCCATGCCCTATGACACTACAACTCCCCGATGACAAGTGGTTTGGAAATTTAGCCCTGCACATTTGTTTTTTTGACCTCAGAAATGGCATATTATTTGGAACTGTTTTGCCCTAATGTAAAGCTTGGTGTCACACTTTATGAACTATGCTTAATTATTGAGCTCTAAAAAACAAATTGATCTGATACTGCTCTAATTTTTCATTAAAATGTAGGCCCTATTTCCTTTTTTGCCATCTATCCTTATGTAATTCCTTATATGCCTTTGGAAGGTTATAATAATCTTATCAACCCGTGGACATGACAATGTTTTTGTACTTAAGTTACCCATCCAATCCTCCAGAAATACAGCCATCTATATTCAAGTCAATATAAAGTCATAATGGGTTGCTTTGGCTTCATTCTCGTATTTTCACTTATTCATGTTCTTTGATGAACCTGCTTATTATGAGAGCCACTAAATGTGCTTCAACTTGCTCACATTCAATACTTTGTATAATTGATAGTATAAGAATTTTTAAAAATCAAAATTCATTCTTTCCGACATATTGGAATATTCTGATTGTGTAGCCACCAGAGATTTGTTATTGAAGGAGAAAATTGTATAAGAAACCTCTAAATTAGCTAGTTATCAGAAAATCATCTGGATGTCATTGCTAATTTCATCCATTCTGTCCTGAAGGGTAAATCAGCTGAGGATTCTCCCCTCAACTCACTCCTCTTCCTTCTGTTAAACATGACCACTCTATTTGGCTACGCTGATCTTGTGATACAGAAAAACTGTAGTTTATACCTCACGCCATAAACCAACAGCCCCACTCAAAGAAATACAGAACTTGACAATGGGAGGAAGATTCACTGACAGCCCTCAATGTAGCACGCCATGCAAAAAGCCAGGTAAGCACCTTAGGATAGGTTTACTGCACTTTTGGAAACGTGGATAACCACATGAGTTAATTATTTCTTTTAATGAGTGAAATATTTTTCTTTCATTAGGAGGTAATTCTCTGAAATAAGAATAAATCATCACAGCACAAAGAGAACCTGCTATGATAAGAGAAAGGGTAAAAATCATGAGCAGAAAACCTGAACGCTTCAGAATGCTGGAAACCATGATTTATATTACAATTCATCTTCAGAATCTTCATTGAAGTATCAACATCTGCATCACAATGAATGTATTTAAAAGATGGAAAGAACATGGTCTATCTAATATGCATAAGCTTAATTATACTGCAGATGTGATATAATACATTTTTATATTTTAATCAGTAAAATATTGGCATTGTGACCTCAAATTTACTTCAAAGTGACGGTATAAAGTTCTCCTTTTATGTTCTGATCTTCAAGGCTTCCTTGGGTATCTGAACAGTTTTGCATTAAAAAAGGAAAAAGTTTGAGGGAAGCTAAACCAGAGCCGACCTTCCGATCAGTTCAGAACTCAGATACCTTCCCCAGGTCACAGCCAGCACCTTGCTGAAGCTGCAGCTGTCCCCATAAAACATTTCCTGACTTGGCAGTGGATAGCTGTCCTCTTCCTACAAGTTTCTTGTTGTCAAGCAGTGCAGGAGCTACTGATGTCAAATAGCTGTTTCAAAAGTAATCCCCAAGCGTTTACGTGCTTGGTTTTTAAATCTGTCCTTCACGATTTTTGCAAGCATTCCTAAACCATCTCACACCAGAGACCCACCTGGGAGTCATCTTGGAACTGCAGATCAAATTGGTCAGACAAAACCAACTGTTACTTTCTTCCCTACAAAGTTCATACTGTTGGAAATCTGTTAAGAGCTCAGCTCCGGGGACTGCAAGTTAATGTGCAGCATTCTAAGCAGAAAAGGTCATGGAAGCACTCTAGATAAAAGCCATTAAAAGGGTTTGGCTGATGGGATAATTGAGAGAAGAGAAGGCAATCAGGTTAAGCATGTGTACATGCAATTATTCTGTCTGTAGCTATGTGCAAGTAGCATGTAAACTCTGCACAGATTCCCACAGCCAGACTGCAGGTCTAAAATACAAATCTCTGACGGAGGCCTGGAGAAGTCTCCTGCTTCTCCCAGCCTCCCGAATTCTGGGCTGGCAGCTTTCATGTCTCAGCACGGCAGGCTCAGGGAGCTGCAGGTTTTCTCAGTGTGAGGATTTGGCTCGTTCAATGTACTGGGAGCTGTGGGGAGAGTTCTTCCTGCAAAGCCTCTTCCTCTGCCTTCCTGCCACCAAGCTGTACTGTGTTCTGAGCAGCAGCAGGTGCATGGACACAGGGCTCTCTGCTCTTCTACACGTGTCGAAGTGTGAAATTCAGAAGTACAAGGTTTGGCACTAACCGTTGAGTTCTGCTTCCTGCAGCTGGAAAATGCCTCTGTTCCTTTCTCACAAGGCCAAAATTTCACTTCTTTATTAAGAACAGGGAGTGAGGGGTCTCACCGAGACAACCGCTAATTTCATTGTAAAGCCATTAAAAGCAACGCAAAGCAGGAGATGGCAAATGACACCTAACTGTGATAAAACCTGGAGCTACAAAATCCTGATGCTACAGCTCCGACCTTCTGCACAGCAGCAGCCAGACCCAAACCAGCATCCTTGGATGCTTCAGGCTGCTGGTGAGGGAAGTTTGCCACATGAAGACTTTCGGTGAAAAAGCCTAAGGGGAAACTAAGGAAAAACTTAGGGAAAAGTCTATTAACTTTTGCTGAGACTTTCCTGGCCTTTCAAGGTGTCCATGCACAGCATGCTATTGACATAAAACAACGTCAAAGGACACATTAAGCTTATAAACATAATAAGGACACAAGACTGGCTTTGGGATGTGCATCGACAGAAAAGTGTATCAGCTAAAGTAGACAAAAAAAGGTTAATTCCAATGCAAGGAGTTTAATGAAAGCTCTAATTACACACGTTGCCTTGGCTAAATCTGAGAGAGGTTTTTATGGAAAGAGAAGCTCAAAAGTATTCATGCTACTGAGATGAAAGGGATAGCCCCAAAGTAAAAGCTGGAAGATTGCTTTCTCAAAGCAGCCTGTAGAAAATGCTAAACAGGGCCAACAGTACTGAGCAGAAACAACATCACTGCCATACAGAAAGACATTTGTACACCTCACAAAGCCACTCATATGAAAAGATATTGGAAAACTTCAGTTTTTCATATGGCAATGAAAAGTCCTGCGGGACACTGTTTAAATAAGTAAAATTTGCCCTATGCGGAAGGCTGGCCCAAATCCCTGTGAAAAGTAACATCAAAGTAAGGAACAGCTGGAGAAGCTCTGATGAAGGAAGACCTATATACACAGAGCATCAAAGGATTACGCTGAATATCACTCTGAAAAGACTTTCAAGATTTAGAGACAGTCAAACTGCCTGACCCCGGAGCTCGGCAGTTCAGTGCTTTGGCAGTAAGTCTTGCTGACATTTTATCTAGCTGACATTACGTGCCAGTCTCACTACAAGTTTAGATCATCTTTCAGCATCTTGCTAGTTTGGCTGCATTGCAGAGGCTGGAAATATTTGAAGAGCTTTGAGTAGTTGATTAGTTATCAGTGGCTAACACAATGCCAGAGGGCTAATAAGGGATTAATGGAGCGGGTTGTGGTATAAATCCACAGCTTGTATGGCCAGTCAATATTCTTCCCGACAAAGATGCCAATGTGCTGATCTGCTCCTGCCAATGGGGTGATCAGCTCCCAGTGCTCATTTCCTGCCAGGCTTTGACTGCAGAGCACGTTTGATTAATACGAGGTATTTCAGGTATTTTTCATCAGCAGACAGACAGGTCCTTGCCAGCACGGCTCACATCGTTTAATGCATGTCAGAATAGAGGTGGTGGTGGTCATAGCAGGAGAGAGGGATAGATGGGAGTGTGTGTCTTTGACATTTATCTCGGCTCGTATTAAAATCAGAGTGTGATTTACAGGGCAGTTTCACACATGGCTTTCCGTACTCCTGCTGGTTTGGTTCGGGGAAGGACATTCTAGAGCAAGAAAACACTGGTTTCTCCTGTCATTTCCCAACTGCAGGAAAGATAAACGAGCAGGGGTTTGGACAGCAGTGCGTTACTTATGGAGTCTTTATATTAATCCAATTTCCAACTACACCCATTCTAGCTACCCTCCCTTCTTTTCGATTCTAAACATAAAAAGAATTCAGGATCTTTTTAGAGCAGACTTCAGTGATTTGTACAGAAATCCAGTAGGGCATCTATTAGGGGATGGCAGCTTCCAGCATCCATGAAGTAATTATGTAGTGCTGTTATTAAATGCAGTTATAAAAAAATAAGAGATAACCAGTTTTTCATCTATGTCTGCTCAATGTTGAACAGCTAGACACTATATCAAGACAACCAGGCCACTGCATGTAGTCATGCAGCATAAACACTCCCAATAGTTAATATGAATGCAGGACTGATTTCTCTTAATTTATAACAGAGGATTTATACCCTTATAAATGACAATGGACAGCCAATCAATAAAGGATGATGATAACAGCACATAATATCAAGGGAAATCAGAATCAGCTGCAGGGTTTAAGAAAAAGAGAGTGTGAAGTCCAAACCTGAATCTTAACAGATGGAAGGTTAAGGTGATACGATAGCTTAAAATGTCTAAATAAACAAAGTAATGAGTTGCAAGCATATTCACAACATAGATTCAAATTCTGTGTGCAAACCAATTCTCAGTGGAGAATGGTGGGATACAAAACATTAATCCTGGCTGTAAAGAGAAGGAATTTTTAAAACAGCATTTCAAGGTCTGCTATAAATACTTCTAGAAAGATATTGAGTGTGTCTAGACTCCTCTAAACTGTGAGGGTTTAGATGCCCTAAGACAAAATACAGATAGATTCCCATTTTAATTGTTGTGGTTAATTAGTATTGCATGCAAATAATCTTTTCTTAAAGATTTCGCTACAACTCAAGCTGCATCTAATCATGTTATAATGAACTCGTAGTAACAATTAACAAACAACTACGTAATCTTCACTGACTATAAATTAACTGATGTTCTGTAAAACTGCAAGCTTTTAAAATAGTTTTATTGTTTTATGACCAATAATATAGGGACCATGTACTGTCCAGTGCTCAGAATCCAGCACAATCCCTTAATTATGGGAATATAAGAAAGCTTTAAGGGCCTGGTACTTAATTATCCTACAGATTTTTATACCAATCTAGAGGTGTAAACATGCCTTACACTGGTTGTAAAAAGTAATTACATATCCTATTTTGAATGTAATTTATACCCTTCTTAAGGCACTTACCAGAAAGGTATGCAAGGGCCATAACATAAAAATCAGGGCTTTAAAGATCATTTTATCTTCCTCTGCAAATGTCTGCACCGTTCCCAAAGTGCTACAAAACATGCTTTCTACACAGGCTCTATTTCTCTTTCTACACTTCCCTTAAAGTTTATCCCATATTTCTAAAGCAAGCTGTTCTGTGACCATCAGAAGTAATGGCATAGGTCTGCTTTGTGCTTGTCTCAAGTATTGCCTGTGTGGCATATTGCATATCTTGACCACCACAAACCCAATTCCCTGCCATATTCTTTATGCCACTCCTACAGGAGGAGCCTCTGCCCCTGCATCTCATGTGTCCTATAAATCCATTCCACAGACCCCAGCTCTCTCCAGCATCTCTATTTATAACTTCAGCTGCAGATGATTCTGACCTGCTAATGCGCCAAGATGTCACCATGAAGGTCAGGAAAAGTAGATGAATTCTGAGCTCATGCACAGCTTTTTCTAAAAAAAGGACAGCAGTAGGGTCTTATTTTGTTTCTGCTTAGGCACTCGAATTTGTGTTTCCTACTTACTTTCTTTCTCCCCACAGCTGCCTACTGGATTTGACTGAACTGACCATTCATTTACAAGTTGTTAGCTGAGACTACCTCCTTCTCCAGAGGAAAAGATGCATTAAACTGTAACAACAAAGAATGTCTTGTTCTGATTTGCTCACCTCCCTGCAGAGTGTACTCAGTCACAGGTCTGCTGAAGGCTCCCAGCCCAGCTCCATTGTAAGATGCCACCTGGATTTCATACTGGGTCCAAATGATCAGGTCTGTCACTAAGCAGTAGTTAATTTCTGCACTGGTAATGTTTTTATACTGGTATTCTCCAGGGAGGCCAGCCAGACGATACCTATCAGATGGGAAGAAAAACTTGCAGTTAATTGGTTGGTATCAATTACAGAAAATATCCTGACTAACAAAATAGCTTCTTTTGTGAACAGGTAATATCCTTGCTTTTACAGTAGAATTATACAAAGAAGAATGAAAACTAATGAGAAACAACAGACTAACTCCTGATAAGATCACGTCTGGTTTGACTGCCATAGTATTTATAATCTGATCTCACTGAGATTACACGCACAGGGCTAAACAAAATGGGTACTTTATCCTATTTTATGGCTGCAGAAAAATTACAGCTTTTTAAATGTGGCTTGTCTAGTAAAACCAGTGATTTAGTAGGAAAAATTGCCCAGATGTGATTTTTATCAGGGTGCTGCTGTAAATCAGCTTGAGAAATGCTCTTTTCCTCCTCTGAAGTCTGAGAAGGAGAACTCAGAGGGCTCTGACCTTCGGGAGCTGTGGGCACTGCCATCTCTGCCTCCCACCTGGATTCACTTCGTGGTGTAACTAAAATAAGGACTGAATAAATTTGAGATGGAAGGATTGGTTAAACACGGGGATTTCAGGAGGGCTGAACCAGGTTAGGGTGAGCAACCAGACAAACTCTTTGCTGAGGCACAAGAAGCTGGAAAACAGAATATATTTTCCCCTGTAGAAACTGTACTGCATAAAACAGCCCCTTTGATGTGTCTCTTTAGGCCAAGAAAATACGGAGAATAAATAAGCTATGGAAAACAAACAAACCTTACAAATCTCTGAATGTGAATAACTCTGTGTGTTTTCCTTCCTCTGTTGAAATGGTACAATGGATGCTTGTGATGTGCTAACCCACACCAAATCAGAAACACAGCGACCAAGTCAGGGTGGTGGGGCATTGCTGTCCCTCCAAAACAGACAAATATAGGAACGTTTGGGTTCTTATTCACCACAATAGTTTTATTCACTCTCATTCATCTTTTGTCTCACGAGCACCAAAATCTTATTGGCACAGAACAATTTCATTGACATCCTAAGGACTGATTTTAAATTTATCTGAGTTAAATCTGTACAGCTAGACAACTTCCACAAGTACTTCAGCAACAGATTTTGTTCTAAACTCTTCCCCTAATCAGGTCAGCTCTTAATCACCAACCACCCCCTTCTCCTCTGTTGTGGAGTTCCTCGTCTGACTGTATTTTGTCATACTCAGCATCTGTGATCCTACAATTCCCTTTAAGAAATACAAATGGAAATAAGAAAGTACCAGCTCTCAGCTGAGTTTATTGAATGCCTTTCTTTCTACTTTACGTGACATCTACCTATTCCTTTATTTGCCTCCTGCCGAGGCTGTATGCATCTTGGCAAAGCCGATTGTTGGCGCAGAGCTGTTTTGTCTCACACCTAGCAGACAAGGTGCAGAGTGCTCCTGTGATTTAATCTATTATGCTGTTAGCATGGCACTCCCCTAAATGCAATACTGCCAGGGAGAAAAAGGGCAGAGAAAGAAGGCCAGTTCAGAAATGTCATGTCTTCATGATTTTTCTCACCGCGGACTTTGATGTATACTCTGTGTGACTTGTGCAGTGCACCTTCACTTTTAAAGATCAGGTGTTCCATCAATTTAGTATCTTGCATGTCTTCGGCGTCAGGTCTCTGGGATGCATGGTGGTGTACCCTCATTCTATAGAAATCAGTGCAGGAAGACCTTTCATCAGTGCACATATTGCTGCGGCCACACATTCTGACTTGAGAGAACAGCTTGGTTTATTACCTGGGACAGCTGTGCTTTTATATGATAATCTTAAATTCCTTTTGAATAAATGCTTTTGCTGCTCTGTGGTCTAGACAAAGTGTGTAGACATCAAAAATGTCCACAGATTGAGCATAATGAATATGATCACTCCCTATTAAAATGGAAAGAGATGTTATAGTGAGGACCAGGATCAGTTATGCTAATAAAAGTTGTAGAAAACACTTAAGTTAAACATGACTAAAAATGCTATACAGATGAAATGGAGCAGATTGCCAGAAGTGGAAGGCTACAGGATTGCTTTTGACTTAACGCTGAGATTGCTTCAGACACACCAGGAGTAGCTTAGGAGTTAATCCCATCGTCCAGTAGGCTTGTTTGAAGGAAAGAACTCTACAAACAATGTTGTATCCTGTGCGAAGGGGTGCCCAGCTCTCATGGTAAGATTTAGCTGAGGGCAGAAGCTGAAGCATCATTTCCCACCTGTCAGTGATGACTGGCACTGCTTTCAAACTGAGCCCCAGCTCTTAAAACCACAGCATTCCATCCAGTGGCTCACCACTTCATAGGCTCAGTACAGGTGACAGGGAGATTAACCATCTTCAGCTCTGCCTATAGAGTGAAGGAACTTTCCAGCTCTATCTATATATAACTCACCAACATTCCAGCACCAGAAAACAATTTCCACCCATGCCAGCAAAAGCAGGAGCATAGCACAGACAGGAGACTGGCATTTATACTGTAGCATTTAGTTAACTTTTACTAGGTCTGGAAGACCCTGTGTTAAAAATGTCAGCAATCTGCCTGCAATAGGCTATAAGCATCAGCAAGAAATACATCAGTGGGGGTGCAATGCTTAGGAGTTTCCCACAAAAATTCTGATTTAGATAGTGCCTCCCTTATGAAAGGGATGGCCCCAGCTGCCTGCTAACATAGCAGGAAATGTAGGAAGCCAAATAATCCAGTAAGCTGTAGATGAATTGGGCAGGAGTGAATAACTGAGTCCTAAAAAATAAGAAAACAGAAGTGCTCAGCAAAGTCTCTTGGTGTGGCAGCACCCTTTCCTAAAAATAAATCCCATGTAAGCAAAAGATTGAATGAATTACTAATTCCCAGTTAATGTCTGAATCTGTTTCTCTTTAATACAGGCTGAGACTGAAAGTATCTCACTCGATTGACCGATTTTCAAAACCAAATCAAAGTCTGCCACAAAGCATTTGACCTGTCATCCCCCCTCTTCATTTTGTTTGGCACAAAACTGATAGTTATTGATTCTATTCTTGCTCTTCCATAGTGCAGGAGTCCCTTGTTTGTTGTGTCTTTGGTAAGGTAGTTAAACTCTCAAGCAGTAAGCTGAGGTTGTAATAAGCAGAAATACATCTGCAATGCACAGGCTGCACGGTACCAACTTCCCATGTAAACACTTCATCATAATTAGAATATGTGAAAATGGAAAAAAAGTTATCTGGATGCTGAGAGTCTCCATAGGAAACTAGCCCACACAGCAGGCTCATCCAGAGCACCTAGCAGCAAAAAGCAGACTGGAGCTCACTAACCAAGAAAGGCTGGAATTTGTATGTCTGCATTTTCTTGTCTGTAACAAACCAATGCAGCCATGGCGTTTGTAAAGAATAACTAATAATACATTTGATGGCATTAGGAACAGCTTTTCGTACATCCTTGAATCACACCATTCAGAGCTCCCTCATGCACACACCAGTCTAGTTCTTGACCTTAGAGGGAAGAAAATTACTCACCTTAGGATGTACCCATGAAGAACTCCGTTATGTTCACTTTCAGGAGGAGGCTGCCACTGGACCATGATGGACTGATTGGTGCGGCCGCTGGCCACGATGTTTTTAGGAGGGGCACTGGGTGGCTCCTCAGGTAGCATCAACCTGAATGCAAAAGAATGTGGCGGAGGTGGATGTCAAGAAAAAGGACGTGCAACATTTCTATTTCATGGATCCAACTTCAAGCAAAACAGTTTCGTTTATCAAAGTCTGATGACTTGAAAGAAATACAATGCTGATCAGACTGCTGTAGACATGCATGAAATAGTTACAGCAAATCAACATAATAAGAAATCAGTTAAGCAAGTAGCAAGACAGACAGCTGAGGTAACCTTATTCTCTCTGAATCACACAGGCTGCTACAACTCTTTAAAAAGATTACAAGCCTGAATGAGTTAGAGCTCAGGTCCAGTGTCTGTGACTCCTTCCAAATTGTTTCTTTCAGCTCTTTCAATATTTTTCATATCAAATTCCTACATTTTGAAAAAGCCATTTAGAGTTCAGCTGTTCTGCAATTCAAGCTCACAGCAAGCTCTGGTTCACAGAGGAAGGGGGATGCATTTGAAACTAAATTTGATGAAGCCATCCTTCTATGTCACATCTGGGTGAATTCCAGAAGTAACATTGCAATGATTGGGTGAAAGCTGTACTCCTTGCAGGGCTAACTGCAGTGACTTAACACAATAGGAATAAAAATATTTTGCTTGCACATACACCTATTTGATCACCTTCCAAGATTCTGTTCACTGATACACTGGAAACACGAGGGCACCTCTCTCATTGTGTGCTGCTTTCCTGCATCACCTAATTGCCATTATCACCAATTACTAACAAACGCAGAGCACCCTCCAGAGACCTGGGTAATGATAACTGCTCCTTGGTTATTGTGCAAAAGATAACTTCATTTTATTCTCTCACAAACAGCATTTTTTTCTCCCATATGTACGCAGGATGCGGGTGTTTATTTTTGCCATACCTGCTGGTCTCGGAGCTGTACTGGCCTTTTCCCACCTGGTTAACTGCACACACCCTGAACTGGTAGGTTCGGGCTGGGGTGAGTCCACTCACAGTGACACTGGTCATCTTCGGGTCCAGATTTGATAGGTGAACCTTCCAGGGAGAATCTGTTGGAATAAGGAACATTTGAAATTGTTGGAAGCGCTTGTTGAAAGCTCTGCAGAAGGGAGGACGTGTCTGTGGCTGCACGGAGCTTCTTGTGCTTGTTTTCCTCAGAGGAACTTTACCAAGAAGTTTCTTTCCAGCAAAAGAAACGTTCTTGTCAGCCCACACGGTTATGCAGATTGCACATTTGTCTACTGGAAAGTGATGCTGCACATGTCATGGCATAATAAATAAAAACTATATTCATTAACATTTTAATAAAAGAGGAAACAAGCATGATAAAGACAGATGGGCTGTGTATTTCACAACCCATCTGTTTGGCAGGCCATTACAACACCACACCCGTGAGTGGCTCTGGTGGAAGGTCTGTAATGAAATTCACAGGCAGGTTGGAATATCTTTCTACCCAGCTTGCAAGCAGGTGTAGAAGCGTGATGTTCTCTGCCAAATCAGTCCTTCACTGTAAGACCTGAGAAAGCTTCTGCTTCGGATTCTCCACGTTTTATTCTTTTTCCAGTACATGGCATTCCGTCTAATCATTTCCTAGGAAGGCTCCCTGGTATAAACAGCCCCAGCAGTACCATAAAACCTTTGCTGTCAGTTCAGATACTTCACACGCTGAGCTCCTCTGATGCCCAAAATGTTATTTTCATGTTTTCAAAGAGGTCAGAAATTAAGCATGTTGAAAATTAAATATCCTGACTTCTTTTCTTCCCAGCCTGATGGTATATATTCTCCCCAAAGTCATGACTGAAGCAGGGAAGGAGACGTGACATTTGGTTTGAGCTGCAACAGTACAGCAATGGAAGCAGCCAACTTAAAGATTTGTTCAGTTTTTAAATAATACCAGCTGTTTTCAGGCTCCCTGCTCAAAATTACAAATGCTTCTGGAAGTGACTGAGGAGCTAGCTGTAGATTTTGGCAATGTATCTGTGCATGCTGCTCATCAGAAGTGCACCGCAGCTCCTGGCAGGTCACCTCCACGTCTGTCTGAAAATGAAGATGAGATGTCCCAAATGTGAAAGGAAAACTTCGCACCAAGATGTAAACCACTAATTCAGTGTTTTTCTGGCAGATTCCTTAGCAAGTTTAAGTCTACTGGGGTGTGATGCCTGTTGGGCTATACACTCTGCATCTTCAAATTATTCGGAATATATGTATTCCAGTAATGGCTTTCTTAGAACAAAGTCTTTTTTAACAAGAAAACTGACACAGCAGAATACTGGGAACGCTGAAGAGGGACATTTGCACAGCAGTCAGGTTCCATCACTGCCAGCTGTTGATGATTTGCCATCAGCTGCTTCTGCTGCAAGGTCTGGATGGCGATGGATCTGAGTGCAGTGCTGGGCTTTGTTTACAAAGCACTCAGAGGAAGGATACCTGCATTAGTTTGGTGCACCATCCTTTTTAATCAAGTTACTCTTGAGGCTTTACAAACAACTGCTTACACTGTGACATCCAGAGAGCACAGTACCCAATCAAGATAAGCCAACGTTCAGCCATGGCTGACTTAGTCAGTTGCCTGAAGCAGCTGCATGAGGAAAAGGGAAGAACAGACAACACTAAGAGAGCAAAATACCTTTGTATGAGCTCTTGGGTAGTGGTCCATTTCCTAGAGCAAATCAGCTCCATTTGTTAACTGCTAGTGTAAACACCACCTGAGAGTGCTTAACCCAAGCAGTTCAATGCAGTGAGCAGTTTGATTCAACAATAGGGTCTATTAATCTCCTCAGCACCTTGGGGCTCTGCTCTGTTTATATGCTGCATCTGTAGAATACTTTATTTATTCTTTTTCTTCTCCTGGTGGAAGATAAAAGATCTGGCAGGAAGAGAGATTAAACTGAAAACTAATACAAACGAACCCTATCCATCTCTTGGGCACTCTGACTCCTAAAGGGAAGAGATTTGGGGGGGATTTGCTTGCTCCTGTAGCAGTGGATACAGGAACTGTGCAGAGTACCTTCAAAATTTAAATGTCTTTTTTTTGGACAATCAGTCAATAAACTAAACATTCTGAGAGGCCATTCCCCTCCTTAAACACAGAAGGGAGCCCAGCATAGTACAGCAGTTCCTTTCACTGCGTAGAAAAGCAGTTCTGACGTTGGAAACCTTCCATAGGATTTTCAGCACCAACTCCCATCTCCTTCAGGGATGACTGTCACCTGCCTGTCCCAGGAAGCCTGGACAAGTTCCACAGTGAGAGACTTGCCAGGTCAAACTAATAAATAAATTGAACAGACCACACTAATCCTTCATTTAACTTAAGCTGCCCAGAGTGTACTCTGGGCTTTGCTTGCTTGCTCTTCTGCTGTAATTGCCACTGTTTGAAAAACTCATGGCTAGTTGTCTATCTTCTTAAGGATATTGGGTATTCTGAATTAATTCCAATTGCCTCTCCAAGTTAATTTCTTGGAAACCAAGAATCTCACAGGCTACTCTCGAGCACACAGTGCAATTTTTGGCTTTGAGAAATGACATGTTCTGTTAAGAGTTTTGGATGCACTCACAATACACATGTTTGATAGCACTGGTTATTCACCAAGAGGCATTTCTTTTAAATTTCCCTGTCTACCTCACAATTCTTGCACTGATTGCAAGTTCCTCAAAAATCATTTCTGTTTGATATTGCAGACCACATCTACTGCAGAAATCTAATTTTTGCAGCTTTGGAGTACATTTCCATCTCTTTTCTTCTCCAGGGGTTTAGCACAGATGGAACCACTGCAATTTACCATACTACTGGAGTTTACGGAATCCGTCTTTCATGACAACATGATATTGCAAAAAGTTCAAACAAAAACAAAGTTTTTCATCCTTCCTTTGGTAGGACTTCAACGAAGTCTTCCACTGCCCTGGGAAAAAGTATCTTTCAGCACTATCATATATGGATCTGAGTCATGTTTGTAGAAAACAGCGTTGTTTTGCAAAGATTTATCCCTGTGTTCAATTTTTATCATTTCAATATTCGTACCAAGTTCAGCAAGACAACTCATGAGCTCAAAGTGAAGCATGTGCAGATGCTGTTTATAGGAGCTTTAATTATCTCCTCACTGGCATGATGTGATGAATTTGAGTTGTATGATTACATTGCACAGACATCCCAGAACATAATAAATCAGAAATGTATTTTAATGTTAACCACACTTGACAGAATTCTCTAAGTATTAATTTGTTCAGACAAAAAATTGGTCAGAATAATTTTTGATTAATCTCTGAAATCTGAACTTTTTTTTTTCAGAGTAAAGTAAGTGGAGCTCCCTCCAATTCCATGAGGATACTTCATAGGGATTCCTAGGAACTCTGCAACAGCAGTTAAAGAGGTCATGAAACATCCAAAAATCACGTTAGTGCAAATAACAGCAACACATGCTACTATTTATTTGAAAATCTTATTTGAAATGAAGGTTCACATTCCTGGCTCCGTGTGGGCAGAATAGTTAATGACTGTGTTTCCCTGCAACTGTGCTTTTCAAATTAGATTATAAATTTGCCCCCAAATGTTTAAGGCCATATGCCTCAAATCACCCACAGACACAGTCTACTGTGAATACTTGTAATTTGAGAATTATTACATTATGCCAAATACATTCATTTTAAAAATTAGGTGACTTGGTGACTGGAGTCGTTCATATTTCCAGCAATTTATGCATGCGATCTGCCACTGTTTTTTTCCTCTAATTAAAATAAGGTTTTTATATCTCTTTACTGAATTGATATTAATGAAAAGGATTTCTAATCCATGCCAGGTGGAGTGACACGCCTCTCTCTAATGTAGCTAGTAATTAGTCCTCTGAAATCTACACTCATTATTTTGAACCCTCTTCAGCTAGTCCTCTGAAACAGATACTGTTATTATGCATTCACTTACGGTGCGTGTTTCAAAATGCACAATGGATCCAGAAAGCTATTAGAAAATTATTTGCAGCAAAACTGCTGTAAGAACAAATAAAACTAGACTACATTTTGGCATTTGTAACAGCAAAGCAAAAGTCATGCGTTAAAGCTCCACAGAATGAAGAACAGTGCCTTCTATGCAGCTTTGCTAACTGGAAAATAAATCATAATTCTGATGCCCCCCTCTAAGCTTTACATGTGTGAAAACAAACTGGGATTAGGATTTTTAGCATATTGCACTGCTGCTGATGGTGGAAACGTGACAGCCATGAGCACATGAGCTCATGGAAGGCATATGCTGAGTCCTTGACAGTTGCCCTTCCTGCAGCACAAAATGGGCCAAAGGAAATCCTGACGAAAGATTTTCTTTGGAAAGCAGAGAGAGATTCTGCACAGTCATAGCAGGCAAAAATTATACCTTGATGAGATCAAATGTCAGCTTCATTCGTGAACATAACGAGGGGGTGGGGGGAACATGACAGGACCAAGGAGTAGCAGGTTTGAAAACTAGATATTAACCACACGCTAACAAGATCGCAATGACTCCAAACCAAACATGTGAGGAATATAAAACAAAACGAGACACTGACAAAATGCAGACATTTCAGCCAGCTCTGCCAAGAGAAGTCACTGCTGACGTTGTTCCACCACTCTGCTGACATCTGTAAAGCTGAGCAATAATATAGAAAATGAGAGAGCACAGTAAGAGTGGAATATTCAAGGGCTCAGATTCCTCCTAGTCCTACTGCTATGGGTAACCAGTTAGAGACTGTGCATAAAAGCAAAGTAAATAAATGCAGAGATAAAAACCTCAAAGGAGAGCAAGGTCCAGAATACTTCTGGGAATTCAGATGCTCAGACAACAACAAACCTGGTCTGTGTTTGGTTTATGCAGCTGCAAGTCTGCTGAAGTACATATACCTATGATTTGTGATAATGAGACTCTCTCAGTGGTTGATTGCAATGCCATCAGCCAAAATTATTGATCTATCATGGAACGAGCGAGGGTTCACAGGATCCTGTGGAGCTCTGAGAGACTGCATAATTTCTGGAGCACTACTGTTCATTTTTGCTGAGCCTTCCACCAATTTCAGGAAACAAATAATAGCATTCTTGAAACGATGGCATGTCTACTCTATGTCTGTACTAGACCTGCAAGGCCTCATTGTTACAAAGATGCTTACAGACCTTCCAAATCTGACCTGGAGGCTGAGTGGGCTCTGTGATGCTTCCCAGTTAGTGCAGCACAGTGCAGGACTCACATGCATACCTCTGGCCAGCTCTGTGCTGCCTCTGCAATCTTTGCATCATGTCCCCAGACTGAGAGTTGATTAACTTGTCTCTGTCAAAGTCACTGGAGACACGGAACACTCAGGGCAATAACCCCGAGTGAAAGAATGGGCACAGGGAGTGAAAATGCACTTACTGGCCTACAGTCAATATTAGGAGAGAGAAGAGGGATGATAAAACAGATGGTGATAAAAAGGTGTAGTGGGGTGTGAGCTTGGAACACTGTGAATTTTCTGAGTCATTCGTTATAAAAAATAAATCCAGAACTGTGTTAAGGACAGCAATCCCAGACACCATTTGGGATTTCTGCTACAAAACTGCACTTCTTGCAACAGATGTCAAGATCATCAGTTCTGGGGCCCCTGTATCTGAAAAGCCATGCACTCCAACCTGCAAAGCACAGGGCTTGTATGTGATCTGAAGCTCAAGTTTCATCTCAAGCTCTCTGTGTGGCAAAACAAAACGCTACTCTCTAGATAATAAGAAATCAGCACTGTTTCACATTCAGTAATGCAGTGGCTAATTTCCACATGTCAGAAAAAGTGATGCTCTTAATTTTTTCATCAAGAAGAAATTGTTAGGCTTGGATTTCCAGCTCCTAGTGTGATAGAGATTAGAAAGTATTGCCAAGGTGACCGATTTCCATATAACCTCATCTTTCCATCAACTCTGAAAGAAGTGTTTAGCAGTGTCCCTGAATAACCTTGCAAACAGAGCCAGAAAGGGCGAGCCTTGCAGCATGCCAAACCTTGAGCAATGGCGATTCACAGTGATCAGGATTGCAACCTATGAAGGTTACAAACAAAGGTAGAATATTTGTATGTTTCACGGTTCAGTATCCTCAGCCACCTACCTGAAAGAAGGTTGTAAAACAACAACCAAGGGAAACTGGAGAAAACGTACGAAACCATATACAGACATAACAGCAGCTCCTATTGACATCTGAGTTTGTTCCTATGACAGACCATCAATTCCTTATGCTATCAGACTGCCTGCACTTTTCAGGTGAAGCTGGGGCTCTGAATGCATCAGGGTATCTATGAGCACAGAGCAAAGGACAACAAGAAAAGAAATAAAACGTGACTCCTGCTATTTTACAGATGTCAAATAGAAGCATGGAAGGATGAGCTGATGTGCTTGAAGTCAGGCTGGCAATGCTGGAAGTGGAACTCAGGATTTCCTGTGTACCAAATCCACCGTATCAGCTCTTTTTTTGTAGTTGAACTCTGTCAGGATGTTAACAGTTGAGTGTAATACCCAGGACTTCCCTGTTAACTGTCCCTCATTTAGCAAATAACAGTAAGATTTTGTTGGCAGCTCTGGTAAAAGCTAAGTCTGCAAGGCTAAATAATTAAGACAAATATGAGGTTGGGACATATCTGACTTTACTCACTGTTCTCAGAGAGCTCGACCATGTAGTAGAGAACAGGGCTGTTTCCATCAAAAGGACGCACCCAGGAAAGCACCACACTGCGGCTGTATGAGGAGTTCAGGATGGCCAGAAGATTCTGAGGGGAATGAGGCAGCTCGCTGTGAAGGAAAAGAGAAAGGAAGATAAAAAATGCACAGCAGAATTAATCTATATTTCATTCAGGACAGTTGTATAGGCAGCTAAAGGCACATGACATCAGGCTTGTATGATGATAGATATAAAACTACCAGCAGCCATTGTGCAATTAAATAAATGAAAGGCAGCTCTACATTATTCACAATTTTGTCCTATTTGGGAAAAAAGCCCCACAACTTGTGCTGAAAGTCCCAAGGCTGATGCTTAGAACAGCTAATGGAAATGTTGCTAAATGTGGAAGAAGCCAATTTTCATACTGTTTTTTGATTGAGACAAGTTGGTCAATAAATTTCCATCTCATTTTTTTCCCTTTCTTACATTGATGTCCTAGAAACATGACAGCAGTAATACATATAAACAGTAAAACACATGGGAGATATGATTTAACATGGAATTTTTCATACTCAAGGAAGCAGAAGACATTGACACTATCCATATAGAGCTACTAATCAAAATTACCATATGTATTCTTAGGCTACAGAACAGCTTGATTTACTCATGGATTCAGGCTTATCCTGTCATGGGTAGAATCTTTCCTTTTTATAATAAGGATTTTTTTGGAAGCACCCAACCAGAAAATGTAGAGAAAATGCCTGTAGAAACCCCACAGAAATACAAAATGAAACATTAAAAAATCAAAATAAAACAGCAGCTCAATTAAAATGTGTAATTTCTCGACATAAAGGCAATTTATGGAACAACATTTCATTTGGACTCATTTCCTGAAAGTCAGAGGCTGCATGCTGCAGTGAGAAAACTAAATTCTGCTACATCCCTTATGTGCTGAACTGCATCCAGCGACGAGTCCTTCAGCTATTATATTTAAACCTGACTTTTGTTCCTTCCATTCTGGTTTTTAGGAGGACAAAGATCTCTGAGAGGAAAGGAGGAGCAAGGAGGACCAGTTGCTGCCCATTCAGTCCAGTGCTTCTTCCCAGGAAAAGCTCAGTGGCATCCTTCCCTCAGCATGAGCTGCTCATCTGCTCTGGCCAGAGCAGAAAGCCACAAGCAGACTTTATATGCTTAATATGCTTAATATTAAAAACAGTAATTTCACACAGTAATGTATCATGCTACTGAAGGCTTACAGTTATTTAAAAACCGCAACTCCTCAGCCACTCACAAAAGTAAATACAGGCTCTGGCTTTAAGCCAGAACAATGATTACGCTCTGGATTCAGGTTTCTGCTGGAAGACTGAGGAACGTAGCAGTGAGGAGCCGAAGAGCTACAAGAGAAATGCACAGGTGGAAGGCTCTCACTTCCCACCTCTCCCCGGGCTGGAAGGGCTTCAGTGCTCCATTCCTAGGGCTGAGGTTGAGACTCCATGGGTCCTCCCCTCTCATTTGATTTTAAATGCTTAAGCAAATCAGAAGCATGGTCACCCCAGGCTCTTTCTGTGGAAAGACAACTTGGAGGATCATTTCGGTATTAATTTCATTCACGTGCTTGGCCAGAACACCTTGATCTTTCCACTGATTACAAGTTTAGGTATCACTTGGGTCAGGGCTGGCAGCATCCAGGCTTGGATTCTTGTGTAAAAACAGCAGATATATGGTCAGTTTTGGATAAGAGGAAACATCAGGCACAGACAAGAGCATGAATGCGCCCAACAGATGCAAACTTTGAGCAGAGTGCTGCAAAGTTTTGGATAAGCCAGCTTAGGGAAGAGGGGGATGTGAAAACAAAGTAGAAGGGCAGCTGGCCTGCAAGGCAAAATAGAAGAAAAAGCCTGCCACGTGAGAAGCATGTTTAAGATACAGCCATTTACACAGGGACTACAGGCGTGTGCTACTTAATTTTGAATGAAACATTAAATTATAATAAACATTAAACCTCCGCTATAACTTATCATCATGTCCCTGAGCAAGCTGGTTAGAAAAATGTTTTTGTGATTAAGTTGGCAAAGGAAATTACTGCAGGAGAGTGAAACCTCTTGTTGTGACGGCTCAGAGAAGTCACAGTCCCCACTTCATTTATCACCAGGCCCAGTGGGATGAGCTCAGTGCTGGACTGAGGCTCTGGCTCTTGCAGAAGGCAATACTCACAGAGAGCAATGTGGAGGGATGGCCAGGAGGGAGCTGACTGCAAACCTATCCTTTTGGAACTCCTCCTCCAACAATGGGATGAACTGCTGGAACCTGTTGAGGGTGTGCTTTTACTGGGTAATCTTGTTTTCCCCTATGTTTAGAAGGTCTGAACCAACAGCTGATTTGAGGACAGAGGCTACACTACAGAAGAGGCTACACGAGTAAAAGACCTTACGGATCGGTCCTTTTCTCAAGGCACAAATAATAGAAGACTTTGGCAGGAGTAGAGACTTTCCCTTCTTCACATTTTTCAAAGCACAAATTCAGGTTAAATGTGTTGTTTTTGGTGTTGGTTTTTTTTTTGCTGACAATTTGCGTTTAGTTGATGATTCTGTTAGGTTGACACAAAATGGCAATCTGTCAGCAACGTGATGGAAACAGGCGCTTCTGCTCTGAGACTGGACAGCATGAGCTGCAGCAGCCAGACAGCACACCTATCTCCACTAATATCATATTCTTTACCCATATGTGTCCACACTGAACAGCAACAGATGGTGCTTACAGATTTAAATCCCCCAAGACAGACATTATAAGTGCCTAAGAAACACACCTGGACAGAAATAAATATTTAAAACTACAAAGACTTTCCAGCACAGAAGTGTACTTTTCTCTCTGTAGTATACAAAAGCAGAGATTAATAAATAGCAGCTCCTACTTTAGCAAGCACTTGCACATTGTTCCCCTCTCACTTGCTACTGCATACGTGGAACAGATGATAAATGAGATTTGTACCACCACCATGAATATCCACATTCCCAAAACAGATCATTGCTTCTTTCTTAGGAAGATTACTTTTTCTTGCTGCAAACATTCAAGAAGTCACTGCAGGAAATAGTAATTTCAAGTCTTTGTCAGGATGAGAACTGCTCAACTTCTCATACACCAAGAAATTGGGTAAGATTTAGGACAGTAACACACAGGGCACATAAAAGCCCTTGATCAGACACTGGAAGCTAATAATCCAGCATTATCATCTTTTTTTTTTTTTTTTTTTCCCCCACTGAAGCCCCAAACAGGAAATATATGAAGGTTTTTCAATATCTTAAGGTCTCATGCCTCTAATGCTGAAGAGCTGCACAGAGTCAAGCTTTCCATGACTTGCTTCGTATGATAGCAAAAACCATATACAGACCCTTTTGAAATCTGTAATTGATAGATAAGCCCAGGGTTAATGGCATAGCCACCAAAGTGACCTGAGGGGTCTCTGACAAAGCAATTAAAATGGCAGATTTGCACAAAAAAGACATGAAGCCATTGTGACAATCTAGGAGAGAAGTATTAGCTACTTACAGATGATACATGTTCAAAACAGAAACTCTAATGTTTTGAGTCAGCTCATCACTGCCAGAGGGTAGCTGAAAAATTTACTCAGCAAACACATACAGTGTTTTACAAAATTAGCTAAAACAGACTATTTGCTACGGGAAATAAACCAGACATGGTTTGGAGAGATTTCTGAGAAAAATGGTCCAACAGCAGGTAATTAGAGAGACTGTGACTGAAGAGAGGATTACTAAAAAGGCAAGGGAGATTAAACAAGTTTTCTTGTCAGTTTATAAAAAGCCCTGCTCCCACTTCGTAAATGACTTCCTAAATCAGGTCCCTCGTACACGTTCTACTTGGGAGCAGGTGGTTCATCTGCTAGACCTGATAATTTGCTAAGAAGTTGAGGCAGGAAATCTAGCAAAGCTCTCAGCCTTGATGGCTTTGCTCATAAAAGTTTATAACATTTTAAATAAAGAAACACATCATGTGTTGCTCAGGACTTTCCAGTTTCTTTTGCTGGAAGGATTGATTCCTGCAAGGCATCGATTAGTTTTGAGGATTTTTGTCTCTTGCATGCCTATAACAAGGTGGACTTTTGAAATTAAACACCTGCCAAACCCCAGAGCACACAAATTTGTTTTCTGCCTCATTCTGGCAGTTCTGCAAGCTCAAGCCTATAGATGTCTTGGGAAAGGCTCTTGAATTTTATGCTTTATTTTCACTAAAAACACCAACGTTTCTGATAGCCCTTTGATGAACAGATGATTGTATTTCCAAGTGTATTTCTGGGTGGTACTTCTTTCTGAATATCAAGTGTATTTAGACTCAGCGGTAAACCTTATTTCTTGGATAACACCCCAACTGAGAGCCTGGAAAAATAAATAGAAGATTTCTTTTTTAGTGATGAAGGAATAATGTACTTTCAAGCTTGACATCCTTCCTGCTTTCAGCTAAAAGGAAAAGAGATGAGCTACTGGAATTCAGAGACATGGGACCATGTGAAGATAGGTTTGTAATGAGACGTCGTTTTCATTTGTTACTCCACACTGTTCTCATTGGTCTTGTTTAGTAACCAAGTTATTTGGAAGAAGCATCAATTACAAATATCTGAAAAAAAATAAATCAGAATTCCTTTTTAAATGATTGACAAAGGCAGTACTATGCATTCTTGGCAACACAGTGGGTTTTATAATAACTGGTTAGCTCACCTCTCCTGCCTTTGAAGAAGACAGAGCGATAATAGTTCTTTGGTGAAAGAGATCTGAAAGAAGATGAACTTGCTGCCAGGAATAAATTGCCTATTTTTATATTACATTGTCCTCTCCATATTTTTGCATAGAAAAAAGAGCCTAAAAGATTTTACTCAATGTTGTGACATAACAGAGGCTTGTAAAGGGCTTTGATTTTCCAACAATGTAGCATTACCATACTTCTCAGTCACATTCATACAACAAAGAGATCCCTCAGTATGGACTGCAGAGGCAGACATTGAGCAGCAGGTATCATCAGGAATAGATAGTGGTAATTCTGAATATTTTATATACACAGAGAACCCTCAGGATATTCTGAGCTGGAATCTGCAGTGTTTCCTGTCAGGAGAGTGATACACTCTGATAACTCAGCTTATGTAGCTCCAGGAACAAGCTTTATTTTCTCTGTATGTATTCCATCCCATATTGTATTTATAGGAACATAAAAGCAAGCTAAATGGAGTTGGTATGTTTCAATACATACAATTATTTTCAGAATCTAATGTTATGACTTGGAAGAATGCAAGAGAAGCACAAGCTCATCATCTGCAAATGTTTCTGTATTTGCAGTTGAGAAGATCTACCAGCAGAGCAATAAATAACTAAGTAAAAAAAACCTAAAATTCATCTCTTACAGGAGAGAAACATCACTTGTGAATGTTTTACCTCGTGCAAATCAAATCAAGTGATGTACATGAAGAATAAACACATTTAGAGGGAAGACAAATGAATGAATAGAGTATCTTGACTAGCAATTAGTTTCTGTGCCCAAGTACCATCAGTGCAAAATTGATGAGCAGAGTAACCTTTGGCTGCACTTTAGCAAGTTCTTCATTAGTTTGCTGGCTTTCAGTTTCAAATACCTTATTTCTTCATAGACATGCTGAGAAAAATGATCCATCCTGCTTGCACTACCAATGTATACCGTGCTGGAACTCTACTGTGCTATCAGCCTGTGTTCTTCTAGCAAGAATCGGTCCCTTTTTTTCCAAAGCCTGTCTTCAAACAAGGGAAGAAAAAGGAGGAAAAAGTTCTCTTTCCTTTTTTCCACAGATTAGAAAACCAAACCACTCACAGATTGAATAACTGAAGGTCACCCTGAAGGTCAATGGTTTTGAATTGGATCAGCCTGAATAGAAATCAGTAGCAAACTTATTTGTGCCTTTGAAAATTTCTTGTTACGTGCCCAGAGGTAAAGGAGGGATATGCCAGGTCCTGGGGGAAAAAAGCTGGTGAGACAATCAGAGCTGTCAGATGGAGGTAGGTAGGCTACAATATTATCCATTGGTAGACTGCTCCGGTCTGTAATTGGTTGAGAGGCCTCCTCTGAACATTTGTCTGACATTACTGCTGCTCAAGGCACTGAAGTGTAAGTGCTCATCGATGGGAATGTACATGCCCTGTTTGTTAATGTTCTGCACAAGAGAATTATCTGGGAGAACTGGGAATGTTATAGATCTGTCATTCGTACACTAGCTAAATTTAATTTATGCTTTACTTCTGACATTTCCTTTCTACATATTTTCTTCCTCATTTCACTTCTGTTGTATCATGTATCTCTATTTCTCACAGATTTGTGCTGCCAAGCCAAATGATAATGACAAAAGCTGCAAAGGAATGCAATGTTTTTGGCATTACTGCACTACCTGCAGCACCACTTTGAAATAAAATGTCACACTTCCAGGTATGATCGAGTGACTTATCAGTTACTGAAGTCTTCCACAGGAGTGGGTCTGATATATTTCTTTAATTCCTTCAGGAAAGACAGGTTGTGAGCCATCAGCAACAGAACATGGGAAGAAGCAGAGACCCAGGATGAAGAGCCAGCTGCAGAGCACTGGGGCATGGAGAGCCAGCAGAGCTGCAGGGAGCTGGGTGAGGGAGGCAGCAATATGCTGGTTAACTTCTAGCATGAGTTTTACAGAGTGTAAAACTGTTACTGGTCAGTAGGAAGCTGTGAGTAAATACATCTGCTGTGCTACAGTGGGTCATCACATAGGACATCTTTTGGTATTTAGGATTAAGCTGCTGAAGTGTTTGGCACATTTTTGCAGTTCTCTTCAAAGTCCAGATTTTAACCTTCTTTTCTGTCTACGCTCCGTAATTTTCTGCCCTCCTCTCAAAAACAGCCTCAGAGAAAAAGAAAGTATGATTATATAGTAGCAATATATTTTGAATTGTCTTCTGCTCTTGGATCCAAACCAGCAGTAAAATGCACTCCGGGAGGAGAGCTGAGGAGTGCTTAATTAGAGAAAGAATGTATGACCGCTCTCTGCAAACGGGCATCTGATCTTGCCTTGGCACTGTCAGAACAATGCTGTATCAAACGGGGCTCTGCATAGCAAATCTCTGAGGTGAACTCATTATTCTGCCAGCAGCAGAAGTTGCCATCTTCTCAGAGATATCAGGCATGACCAGCAGAAACAGATGCAATTTGAGTTAAATTAAAGCATGTGGCACTACTCGAATAAAAAAAAATAAGACTACATAAAACATTACTGTCTTACTCATTTGATCTGTTCCACACATGGACCAAAATCACAGTTGTTGCTTTTAGTGATAAAAATAAAATGGAAGCTTACTTCGCTCCAGTGGAATGACAGAAATAGAAAATACAGAACCATGCAATGCCATTTTTATAATCCTTTTTCAGAAGCAATGTGTACTTTAAGTATTTTCTTTTTTCTTAACTGAATTTTTAAAGATTCTTAGGAATAAAGAAAGGCAAACGTAAAAATATTTTTCCCTGGAACTCTATGTCTAAAGAGAATGAAAAAATAAGCAATATCTACTGAGGGACAGCTATTTTTATGTATGTTTACCAGAGAAAGAGCATTAAAGGAGGAAAATGTTTTCCTATAACCTTGGCATCACAGCCCAGCACCTGGGTTTGATGGGAAAGTCCAACAGCATGGGATGATGGAAGGATTCAGGTTGAAAGGGGCCAAACCCCCCCACAAAGCAGGGCCAGTCATAAAATCAGACCAGTTTATCCAGTCTGGTCTAAAAAACCTCCAACCTTTGGGGTCAGACCTGCTCCTCACACATGGACAAGGATTTGTCCTTGCTGAATTTCATAAGGTTCTTATCAGCCCATTTCTCAGCCTATCTAGGTGTCTATGAATGATGGTCTCACACTGAGGTTCTCCACCCATTTTGTGCCATTTACAAACCTGATGAGTATGCATTCCAACATCTCCTCCAGTTCCCTGATGAAGATGTTGAACAGAACATGCCCCATTGTAATCCCATGCAGTAGTCCACTTACTATTGGCCTTCATGCAGTCTACAACTATTAATTGTTATCCCCTGAGCTCAGCCATCCAATCTATTGGACATGATGCAGAGAAATACATTGAATTGCAAGTAACTTCTGAGTGACTTGAAACTCAGTCACTTGAAAGTCCAAGTAACACAGCAGCATGCAAAAGGGAGGACATCTCAAAGCAATTTAATTCACAATGAGCCAGCCTTAATTTCCCACTGAAATAAATAAATACCTAAAAAAAGTGTACGAAGCTATCTGAAAACCAGCATAGGCTTGTGTTCAAGATGGAATACTCACATCACTTCTAGTCGAGCCATTCGGGAATCATTTCCTCCAAAAGAAATGACCTCACAAGTATAGTCCCCGATGTCACCCGACCACGTCTGGCTGATGAGGAGGGTTCCATCTTTCTCTACCGTGATCCTGGAACTGCTGGATGGATTTATTACAACACTGTCCTTCTTCCAAACATATCTGAATATTACAATGTTTTAGTTAGTAATTGCTTGCAAAAAAATTGAAATACATTTATTTGAACTGTGCAAGATACCAGCTTCTGTAATAACAAATGAGAAATGTCAGGCCTCTATGGATACTTTCAGGAACAGTGCCTGTTTCAAATTTTAACTTAGATCAGTGATCAGAATAAGAAATGTAATTACAGAATAAGAAATGTAATTACATCCAAGATGCGATACATTTTATAAACAATAGTGCACACTTCAAAAAGAAAAGACCAAGTGCTCATGAAACACCCAAGTTCACAAGTCCACCTTCACCAGCAGTTTCAGCTGCGACATCAGTTATACTATGAAAGGTAACAGCAGAGGTGTTGGCACAGCTCTGCAAAGACCGTATCAACCTTGCACTGACAGGATCAGTAACATCTTTAACCATTGTGGCAAAGTTCACCAGTTTATCATCCCTTAAAGGACCCATATCAACATGTCACAGATAAGTGTACAGTCCATGGTCTTGCAATTAAGTATCTCTACATAACATTTTTTACATCTTTATATCTCTTTCTGGAGTTCTTTCTGCAGTTGACCCTTCTGACACCCTCCAAGCTGTTCCTTGCGTTTTCTTTAATTTGGCTTTCAGTCTACATACATTTTCACGGTAAATTTATTTTTAAATGGTGAACTTCCTCTAGATGCTCTAGTACAAATGTTAATAGTTCATACAAGTTGCTTTTTTTTTCCCTTTATGCAGTAAAAGCAGAATATAGCCTCTAGTTATTGAGCTGCTTCCAAGAACATGGGCACATCGCGCATCGCTTTCATACACCACAGTGTAGACATGTTTGAAATCCTATTCCTTCTCTTTGGCTTTTACTCTCATTAACTATCAGCTTCTGACAAGTTGCTTTTATTGATAGTGTATTAACCTTGACAGTAAAATCATGGAAGGCTATATTGAAGTCATGAAGTGGAACATAGCTCACTGTAAATAATACATAAGGCTGAAATGGAAGATGGGATTTATATGATTAATGATACAGAGTACAACCTTATAATGCAGTAATAGGGGGTCTGGTGTTAAAATTTGGGGTCCTGAAACTTTTCACCTAATGCTATTCATATAGCTTATAAAATTGAGCTCAGACAAACCACACAAACAAGAACTGACATCACCGACCTGATTGAAATTCTAGGATCATGAGTTGCTTCACATCGCAGAGTGGCTGTAGTTCCTTTGATCACAGTGCTATTCTCAGGAGGGTGAACAATGAAAGTCCGATCTGAAAGGAACGCAAGCCATAGTTCAGGTGAAATTACAGCATTTTGACTTGGATATTCACTCGGGGAGCAGGCAACTGAACATTTGTCATTCAAAGCAAGCAGGCCATTCCTCTTCAAGTCTTTGCTATGAAGCCTCTCCTGCCTCTAATGTCATTGTGTCAAGAAGAGGCTGTACGCTGTGGGGTGCAGGAGGCAAAGGCAGCAGAGGGCACGTGTCTGAGTCAGCAGTGCTGCAGCTGCACTGACTCTCATTTGTCTTTGTGGGAAGCCTCTGTGGCAACTCCCTGAAGTCCTAAGGCAGCAAGTATGTTTATAACACGTTAAGGATGAATCAAAACATGCATTTTGTCAGAAAACAAGTCACACAATTTAGAGTGGAGAAAACAAAAACACACAGGGAAAATCAGTGCAAAAGAAAAAAAAAGTGGAAAAAACATCCAGAAAGAAGAAAGCTTGGATGGCATTCTATAAAGAGGTTAAGGGAGGAGGAGTTTTTGGTAGCCTGAATTTTTTCACATAGGGAAATATGTTGTTTACTTAAATGTTTCAAAACATCTTTATTCAAGCACCTCCTGGAGACACAGAAGACAAAAACTGCTGTAACTACAGCAACCAAATCTGGTGTGAAAGATCTCTGTTATGCTCAGCACACAGCAGTAGCAGCAGATAGCATCATCTGGAGCAGGTAGACAACTAGGGGTGAGGAGATATGTGGATAATGTGGATAATGTTAATCAGTCCCAATTCTCCACAGAGATAATCAGCATCTACCGAGATCTCATTTGTGCACAAAAAGAAAATCATCAGCAAAATCAAAAGCTACACCCAGAAGCATGGAATGTTGGCATTATTCCTGATGCACCTAAGCATGCCTTCCAGCTTTACATTGGTAAAGTTCTACATAAGTATTAGGTCAGAATCACTTCTCCCTTCCCCTCCAATGCAGTATCAATGAACAGAAACTATCTTTAACACGTATTAGAATCAATCCCTTGAGAATTAACAGGAAGAATCTCTATTATTCATACACCTGGATGTCAATCAGTTTACAGAATCCTGACTTGACGTCGTCAATGAGGTATAAATCTAACAGTCATGTGTCAAAAGCACTTTATATTTACTCCCAGTATGGTTTTCAGGTATTCCCAAGTTCAAAAGGCAAAATGTTACTGTTGTAACGTGTACATTTTTGGGATTAACAGATGTCAAATACACACCACACACCTGTGGCATAATCAGCCTCAGGGCTGTACTTCAAGTATAGGAGAAAAGAGTTACTCAGTACTTCTGTGTTTGTCACTATCATCTTCCTTGTCTTTAATTGTTTTTAGTCCCAGCTCAAGGATCCTTGTTTCCTACCAACAGCAACAACACACGCTGCACTTTAACCCTTCAGCTGCTGGTTCAGATCAGACACACGAAACTTATATTTTGCCTCTCACTCAGGGGTAATACAGGGGAACCTAAATGATTCAATTTTTTACACCAACAGAGGGGAAAAATAGAGATCAAGGGCAAACGATGAAAGACTAAATCACTTCACAGGCTGCCCTGTGCCATGCCAATCTGTAACATGAGAGAGTAGAAGTGTGCTGCACTTTGCTTCGGCTTCCAAGAACGCCCAGGGTCACATAGAAATGCACAGTTAGGAGGAAAATCACATCCACTGTATTTGTAGCCACAGCCTTTGTAACAGCATGGGCTGTTCTACACTGCCTGCAGACTGCTGGAGGCAGAAAACAACTTGCAAACAGCCAAATCCACAAAGTAAAAGGGCAGATTTGCAATGCAGACTAAGGCAAGTTTCACCATTGCAAAACCTGAGTGAAACTGTAAGCGTGACTAGATGCTCCATTGAAACACACAACCTTTCACAAAATGAAACAGTTTATATGTATGATTTCTAAAACAAAATGGTACTTGTGATATGTTTTCTAGAACAGTAGATAATCACCACTGAACTGTACAAGTATTTATGAGTATAACTGGGTATGAAAACGTCCCGGTCATACACCAAAATCCAATTAGCACTTGATTCAAATTAGACTTTAAACAAAGCGTTGTCCTTACTCCACACTGTCAGCATCACAAAAGCATTCAGAGCTCCTTCGGAGTTGACTGCATGGCAAGTATAATTGCCAGCATCCTGAAGGAACACAGGCGTTATCTGGAGCCCTCCGGATTCCAGAAGAATGAACCGAGGAATCTGAACTGAGCCACTGGCTAAGATCTGGTTTCCTGAAACACAGAAAGGAAAAGCAGCATGATTAATGTCACATAGGCTGCTTGGATGAGGCACTGCAGTCCCAGCTCTTCCAAACATGGATGGTATCAATCTATCTGGGCTGCTGGCTTGCAGCAGGACCTCTACAACCCTTGGCTCATAGAACTAGAGCAATATTAAATGGATCTACATAATCTCAGGAGTAGGAATAGATAAGAAAACAAGCAGTTCCACAACAGTGTAGTAAGTAGGTACCTTTCTTCCACGAGATGGCAGGTTTTGGGGCCCCCGATACTTCACAGGTCAGCATGGCAGTCATCCCCTCAGTCACAGTGGTGTCCTCTGGAGGCTGTATAAATGCTGGCTTAATGTCTAGAATCAAACAATTTGAAATCTCAGCGGATCAGTTATCAGAAAGATGCCTTTCCTATTATCGTGGACTGCTTTACATCCACTTTTACAGTGCTGATCATGGAGAAGGACATGACAATAATGCATGAAAACCTCTCAGCAGTGACTGTAACCTTTCATTATTCATCTCTGAGGAATTACCTAATTCAGTTTATTACCTACCTGGAAAATAAAAATCTATCAGCACTTACACGTGTACAAGTAAGATGGCTTACAGATAAAGGCAGATAAAGCTTTGAATGAGTGTTTGGGGGAAAGTGGGAAATCTAGATAAACAAAACTATTTTCGTTCATCTTCATAACAGAGTTCTTTAAGATGAAAAGCAACTCCAGAAAGGCATTAACTTTGAAACTTAAATGTCAGCCAAAAGAATTTAGAACCCGAGTCTCATCTAAGGCATTTTCCAAGTTTCTTTCACTCTTATTTTCCCCCAGTTGCACTTTACAACATTTTTTTTTTTTTTTTGCTGCAGTTTCCTAGATCTATATTGAACTGATCTAGTTTCTGCAGGCTGAAGAAATTCTGGTCATTACGTACAGACTGCTCTTGGGCTAAAAACCAGCTTCCTGAAAAGGAGTTAAAATATTATGGGAATATATGCTTGTTAATAATTGCTTTTAAAAGAGACTATGAGGATTTGTAATTCTCCCACAGTGAAAAGTGTATTTCATTAACTAAAGCATTTAATCAGACTTTACGGCCAAAAAAATAGACATTAAATTTGAATTTTCTTTGTTTTCCCTGCTAAGTGTAGTTGTAGACAAAAGACAGAAAAAAAAAATACCATGAACAATTATGAAGAGTTACATTACAGTCCAACCAAATCATTTAATAATGAAGAAAAGGGGAAACCATTTTACAATTAACTTTTCAATTTCTTCCCTTACTTTTCTTTTCATACCATGAAATAAGAGATTGCCTCAAGCTCCTGTGTTTTCTACAGGGTTCAGCAGGCTGCATTCAGACCAAACTGGGCACGTTGGGGTATCTCACACATAGGACAGCCATGTATTATAAGAAATCAAGGTTCAAACCACACGAGCAAGGAGAAACCTGAAGGCTGCAGGCTCATCTACAGACACAACAGCACAACTCATCGACAACAATCCCAGCTCCTTACTCACTGGTCACATCCAGGTAGGTGTAGGTCTGTATCTCCCCAGCTTTGTTGCTGGCGAAGCACTGGAAGATCCCCGCATCCTGAGGACGCAGCGCGTGGATGCGCAGCCCCCCGCTCAGCAGGACTTTGTAGCGGGGGTTTTGCAGCTTGCTGAGGGGAACAGAATCCTTATACCAAACCAGGGAAGGAATGGGAACACCTAAAAAAAAGCCCAGAAGAATGTCACTGTCAGTATGTGCGCGATGTGCTGTAGAGAGTTGAAACACAGCGCTGTTGTGGTCACATCTCTGGTATCCCTTCCTTCCACTGTGCTTATTTATACTTTTACAAGCTGCTTTTGATAAATGGGAGGCAGCATTTTACATTATCAATGGTAAGAATATGCAGCAGAACATGTGGGAAAACAGTGAAAGGGGGAATGTTGAGAAAACATGTTATCAAATTACTTTCTTCACCCAATCATATTTCATGCTACTACAAAATAAGATTTATAGCAATTTCACATTGAAAGCCAGAATCATGCTACTTAAACAGCAGCAGTGTGACATTGCAGCGAGTCTATAAGGCTGTTCCATCCCAAATGAGATTTTTCTGTGCTACTGCAGCTAAGATGTCAAAATAAAAAGGAAATGGCAAATTACACATAAGAGATGAAGTGCTCAGATGACTGTATTCGAGTTCTAATTTGGCAGCTTAGTTTGAGCTAATGTGCGAGCAGCTTGTTGCCCACAATGAGATGGCTTTAAATTATTATTTTTATTCATTCTCAAGCTTCACCTGTTATTTGAAAAACACGGACATTAGGAGAAACAAAAATCCTGCCGTAAATACAAGCCCTTTTATTCCTGTTTCCTTTCATGTGCATGTTCTACAAATCATGACATGCTAATTCCAGTTTTGCTGCAGCCATATACCCGTCAGCTGGGATGAAGCAGCCATAAATTCAGTATCCACAGATACTGAATGGAGGATTCTCTTTTCTTCATGAGATATCAGAAGACTGGGACTGCTTTCTGCAGATGTTCCCGCCCTGCTCCTCCCATCATTGACTGTTTGGCCTTTATATCCTAGAAATCCCCAGCTGATCAAATGCCAAGGGCCCTATGCAGGGATCAGATATTTTATTATGTGATTGGATAATCACAGGATCAGAAGGGCATCAGACTGATTTAAGTAACCTCAGTCCCAAACTCGGTTTTATCTTCATAATCAGGAGCTATTTTCGAACACGCGTCACTTTAAACCTCAGTGCTTTACAGTCCCTTGTAATAAGGAGAGGATAGCAGCTCCTTGCATCGTAGCAAAGCCATAGAAATGAATTCACAGGTGAGTCACTGAGCAAAGCCACGTGGGGCATCACAGCAGTACTAAGAAATGTCACTGATGAACTGAGCACATGCAGACATTGAATTTCACTGTAGTGTTGGCCATGACTTAAGGTCTTCAGAGGGGAAGTGCCACAGGAGAAGCCATACTGTCATTCTCAATATCCCAACGTGAAATATCACCATATTATACTTTCATTCATACCTTCTTCTGATATATTCTCTTTCTACAGACAAAAACTAAATTAATTATTTGGAAATCACACACAAACAATGTAAGGACTGATAAAAAAAAAGTGTTCAATTGCTGCTGCTGTTTTTGTAAACATGTACCATTTACTACAATCACCTCCGATGCTTTTGTTCCACTGACATAATAAAATGCACTCATAATCTGGGAGGTAATCATCTCAGGAAGAAATCCACGATGCAGAGTGCATTGTCTGACGGAGAATAGATGCAGCGGAGGAGCTTCCATTGACATAATTTAAATTTCCTGCAGCAGCCCATCTACAGAATTAGCGCAAACTTCCCTGTTCAGAATTCTCGGTGAGAGTGTTATTCATCTCCTCAAGATCCTCCCGGGCAAATACAAATTATCACTGAGTAATGAAGAAACAGATGATGCAAAATGGAATAGTTCTCTTGATGCAGAGAAGCTTGGAAATGATCTCAAGTTTAAATAATAGCAACTCTAGTTTCCCCACACGTCACTTGATGGGCACTGAGGAAATAATGCAGCCCCGCATTCAGTACACTCAAACCTTTAACACCGGTGTCATTCCATAAATCCCATTCTTCTAACGGTATTAGCAAACCTTCTAATCCCATAATCGCTGTGAGATACACCTTCCTATCACCAACCCAGCTGACAAACTGAATATTGCCATCTCTATTTTTCTACGTTTCGGTTACGGATATCTTCCTCTACTCAAAGTTATGAGTCTGAATAATAGGATCTTATCTAAGCGTTCTGATGCCTGTCAGCAGCATTCATTTGGGCTTCAGTGATCTTCCCAGAGAGATTTGTCTTCCAAGTCGTACACATTTTCTTTTATCATCTCGCTACCTCTTTAGCTATAAAAATGGCTAAAACCAGCCTCCTTTCTTCTCCACTCTCCCACCGCCCCGCTTTTCCTCCTGCCACCCTCCAAGGAATTTTGCTTCTTCTCCTCTCTACAAATTTTGCTGAACAAAAAAAATACGAAAAGAAAAAAAGACTTTAAATACATATTGGATGATGCCTTTCCAAGCATTATCCGCCCTATCCTACCTTATTGTTTGAGAGATTAGAGTGGCCTAAAATAACATAATATTAAGTAAAATAAGCTTAATTCTCAGCATGTACACAGTGCTCTATTTTTTTCTTTTCTTTTTTTTTCCCAAAGATGGGCTGACAAATCAATCTGGTGCTACAGAGGAGGAGGGGAAGGAGACAGACTGGTTTGGGCTGTGCCACTTTCTCTGTAACCTTGGCAAATGATTTATGCAAGCCAAGGCTCAGTTTCCCCATCTGTGAAACAGATGTTTGTCTCTCTGCCAAATTTCACTTATTTAAGAGTCTGGATGAAAGACTCTAAATATTCGTTGTGTCATTTTTGTTATTTATTTTTTATAGTCTTTTCTAGATCCCAGTGGGCAACTGGGGCGTCCCAAAAACATCCCTCCATCTCCTTGTTTAAACAGGTAGAACTAAAGTCCAATTAACTGCACTCCCCAGACACCCCCTTAAATGCCTGCAGCCCAAAACTTCCTATAAGCAAATAAGAAAAAGCATTTAAAGAAAAGCCATTGAAAATGCATGCAGCATCAGCAAGTGCTGGAAGATATACAGCAGAGCATGGTTACTGCGCAGTCTGATACACTGAAACTCCATTACAGTGAAGTATAAAGCTAGCCTGTGCAAGTTGCAATTTTATTTACAGTTAATCTCTGCTTATACTGTGAAATTAATCTGTCTCTCACACATTCAAGGTGCACAAAGCCTGAGCAAATGGGCTTTGTGCACAGAACCTGATGGGGCCGGGACAAATCCAGTCCGTCTTCCTGATTGCAACAAAGGTGTAGGGCAGATCTGCAGTTCCCCACATGCCTTATTCTAGCTCCTAGTTTGAGCAGGGAGACAGCAACCTTCACTTACCCTCTTTATAAATGCTGGTGGTTGCTAGGTCTATGTAATAATGGACCAGAAGGCCTCTGCTTAATACTCTGTATATGTAATAACTCTGTATACAAGCAAGCCCTTTTTAAGTCTGGGCTAGAGATGCTCAGCACAGAAATGCATGTGAAGACAGGTTTCCATGTGCCTGCATCACACTGACCAACAAATCAGACATTGACCAACAAACAAATGTATGGGAAGAGTTCAGCAGAAAGAAGTTATTTGTTCCAGGCCAGGTGCCCATGCCTCCAATAAGATTTCATCTCCTGAGAATAGTTATGATTTCCAGTTAAGCTCTTCAGAAGCTAAAGTGCTCAAAGGAAGAGCTAGGGTAGAAGGAAGAATTTAGAAGTCAACACCTTCTCTCTCTGATGTTCCAGGATTACTTTATTTTTTCTTCTTTTTTGTTAATTCATGAAGAACATTTGAGACAGCAGAAAGCTTTTCCAGTGACAGTGAGCAGAGAGAGTGTCAGAGATTTCCCAAATAGCTGTGTGAGATTGAAGCATTTTTCAGAAATCTCCGAATGTTTTTGCATTCAATTTCCCCAATAATAAAACACTTGTTTTTAATCCTGCTACATGGAAAAACTCCTCCAATCTAAAAATGCTGATCTATTTGTCATAACACATTATAAAGTCGGTTGTATGTGGTCAGAATGAAGGTCTATCTAGTCACTCCTCCTTCCTTTGAAATTGCCTTGTCTCGGATGCTCAGGCAGTAAAAGCAAGAGCAGCCCAATGACAGAACATTATTTCCACCTTCCCAACACCCAGCACTTCAATCCACCGCTTGACACAGAACTGATGTTTGCAGAAGATACAGCTTTTCTGCATAGTAAGAGCTAATTTCACCTCTCTCAAAATGTTATCTGCCAGCTTACTGTCCAGTAAGCTCAAATCATCCGAACACTTCACGATTCTCCTGCATTAAGTTTTAATGTTGGCTGTTTTGAATAATTTTATACAATCAGCAAACAGTCTCATCTTACTGTTCACTCTGTATGTTGAACAGCCCGGAATCCTGGGGAACTCCGGGCCCCAGCTTTGAGAACTGAGCATTTGTTCTCTTTAAAAAGCTATTAATTCACAACAAGACCTTGTCTCTTCTAACCTGATAGCTTCTTTTCTATAAGTGCCTTTGATAAGAAACCTCATCAAAGATTTTTGAAATTCCAAATCAGCTGGAGCATCCTTACATGCACGCTTCCTTATTGTGATAACATGTCTGCAAAGCTTCCTCCAGAAAAGCAGTGTTGACTCTTTCCTATGTAAAGCAAAAAAAAAAACCCACTTAAATCCTGATGCAAATAAAATAGATACGCAAGAATTTATTTTTTGGCTCCGATCTGAAGAAGGAACCCATCCAAATAAGCTGTCAGTTAGAATTGGGTGCAGGGTTGTTGTTTTTTTTTTTTAATATGGTATACTTTTTACTTAAGGAGCTCAAGGCTGCATTTTTATGCGTACTGCCTGTAAAACACAGCATCAGGGAAACTGAGACACCAAAAAGTTAAGCAGCTTGCCAAAGTCACACAGCAATTCAGCGATGGAGGCAAGCCGGCTCTAATCACAACACTGTGATGTCTTTCTGGAGTGCTAAAATGGGGTGTGCTTCTATTTCTCTGGAACTAAATCTTAAACAGCAATTTGTCTAAAATGGAATTTTTAACATCTGAAGGCCTTTATGTAATTAAAACACCTGCCAATTAAAAACCACCCGTACCCGTCCTCCTCAGCACTCTTATCTACACTTAAATGTCAGAGCTACTGACAGGAACTATAGAAGTTCCATAACTTGTAGAGAAGAGGAATTGCTGAAATATTGACTGTTTGCACTGAAACGATGGGTTCCACAACCATACTTCTACCTGAACAAATCTATTGGCTCCAAAGTTTGTAATGCAGCAATTTATGGCATTTTTCCAAAGACAAACACCCTCCACATACCTTATACCTGGATCTGCAATAGCTGGCAATAATGCGTCGGCCTCGAGACATGAAAGGTGGATATCAGATGCTTTCCTCAGTACAGGATATATGTATTTTTGACCCAAATTGGAATACTTGCACTCACTCACCCATTGCTTGGCACAGGATGTCCACATCTTTCTCCACTTCAGCCAAAATCACGCTCTCGGGCTCCGCAGTGAAATGTGGTGGTTCTTCAGAACAGAGGAAACAAAGAAAAGTAAGCAGAGAAACCCACAGTAAAATGAAAAATAGAAGGTGACATAACGACATTCATATGATGGGTCTGCACGCATTTTATTTAATATGGTGTATTACGAACTGTCTATTTGGTCTGAGCTTCTACTTGGAGGATTTTTTTTTTTGTAGTAAAAGCATCATAAAAAAGCCAACAAATTCTCTCTTTGCTGAGTACGAATTCCAAAGCATCGAGTCAATGTTAGGTAAGATTTAGCATTTTGCACTGCAAATTAATACTCAGAGCAGGGACTGCTTTTCATTTTATAGGTCTGAATCATGGAACATTTTAATTCTTCGTTCAGAAAGGCCTTCCCAAGAGGTTTATAAAGGTTTATATTTACAACATACCATTTTATTGGATAGTTTGCTTCAGTATCTAAACTGAATTCCACCTCATGAAGGCATGAAGCATATCAAATAAAGTGTCATGGCATGTCAGAGAGCCAACATCACAGGATAAGCGCTGTATAATTAAAAAAATTCTTCTCAACTGTTTTATTTCTTGAAAGCAAACAGATTTAATGCTTTAATTGAAGTTATAGCAATAATCATAAAAGTCCACACTTTATTATCAGGACTTAAGAAAAGATATTAGACATTTAATTAAACAAAGACAAGATTCCTGAAATGGTACAGTATACCATCATGTTACTCTTTCTTCTCTGCGGCATAAAATTGAAGAGCATCTTGTCCAAGTCCCATAGGCATTAAGGTTGCAGTAATAATCATGGTAACTAAAAACTGTCATAGTCTACTTGATGTAATTATCATCCAAGTACTGTTTGTAGAATCATTTTATTTGATTATAACTAGAGTTCTATTGTAGCATAGAAAAACTCACTGCTAAGTATTTGATAACACAGAAAAGACAATAGAAGTAGCATGTAAGAAGATGATATTGCATTTTCAATTTAAGGAATTCAAGGATGTTTGAAAGAATACAGCAAGTGACAATGAATCTGAGCTGATCTTGTCTCAAATCTATTCCCCAATCATATGTGCAGATTGTATTACTGATAGAACATCACTATTTTCATAAATTAAAACAACACTGTATTAATTTATCCCACAGATCTCCCGTATCTCTCTTGATATCTGTACAGCATGTGTTGCCACCCTCATCTAGCAGATCAGAACAGCAGCAGGTAGGTACACATCATTAACACCAGCACTGCAATGCACTCCTTCCCGCTAACTGCAATAAAATACTTGCTTGAGTGTACAGAATCAGGGCCTCTTTTGGGCACCACTGGATATTACAGCTCTGTATTCATTCCAAATAAAGTCAATCAATACGTTTTCAAAATCTTACGGGGAGGAGGTGAGGTTGCAAAATAGCCTGAATATTCATTTATCCAGGAAAACCAATAAAATGAGCTGCATGATTTATGATATTCTAATAATACACACGTGTTAACATTATTGATCCTCCCTGCCTAAATATAAAGCTATTAATAAACATACATAATAAGTAGTGATTTATTGCACATGATCTCATGCATTAATCTAAACAACAAATTGGAAAGCCGAACGTTTAATTGAAATTCACTGATGGCATGCAGTTTGACATGTTTGATCATCCACACTGCTGAGCCCTCTGCAATGCATCTAAGTGCATTCTAACTCCGAGTTAGGACTTGAGAAAAGATATCAGACATCCTTCAAGCCTTGTCTGATGTTCTCCTTGAATCCCATGTTTAGGAATTTCATCTTTTTGATCTTCAAGCTTCCGGTCTCCTTACTTGTCTGTGCCTATGGATACACAGATACCCACATCCATCTGTCTCTCTCTCTTAAAATAAAACTTGAATATTTCCCTCTACGTCAATTTAATCTGAATGTGAGGGGAGACGGGTGACAGGTGGCCAAACCAGCACCCAAGGGAGTAAAACAGCACCCAGACCTGTACCCCTAACCCCTAGACATTCACTTGTAGCTCTGGGCTTCTACAGATGCCTCCTGTCAGTATTTTGCTCCTTTTAGGGAATTAGCGAATGCACCTCTCATGCCTTCCCTTCCTATACGGCCCTCTGATCTTAAGGTCAGTTTTTAAACCTGGCAACCTTCAGCTGCCAGCTCGCAAACTTTCTCCTAGATCAGCAATATATTCATGCACCAGTAATAAATTGGAAGATTTATCTCCAGCATGGGCCTGCAGTTCAGCTGCAAAGCAACTTAACGTGACCTCAAAGACACTCGTAACTCCACGACCACTGCTCAGGAACTACTGTTGCACAGGTCCTTGGCATATTTACACAGTCTGTTTTCCCAGTGTCTCTCCCAAAATCTTATCCTGCAATCTGTGCTCCTTCCTTAAAATCCCATTCCGGCTCTTATGCTACCCTCAGAGAAACTTACTGTATTAAGACATGCTTACTTGAGCTTGTCAAGCAATGAATTGCCTGACAAAGAACCTCAAGCCACTGCGAAATGACACTTAGCAAACAAGACTGTAATGTTATAAAAGGAAGGTTTACATCAGCTTTTTTTGGAAGAAGCAGGAGGAAATTGAAGCAAACAAGGCAGAAGAAGGGCAGGAGCAGCAGAAAAATGCAATCTAAAGGCCACAGACAATTCCCAGAGGACTTTCAGAGCACAGGTCTGTCAATAGATGCGACTTCCAGTCTTCTTCAAGACCGGATCCAAGTTTTCCTTCACAGTAAAGCCTACTGAACTCAACTCTCCCAGCCATTCCAGCAGCTGGAAGCTTGGCCAAATGCTGGTGAAAGAGAGCTAAAGACCAAGGCAAGAACTGCACACAGGGTGGTCAGATGTTACTTCAGGGTGATGAGCACAGACGCAAAAATGCTTCCAAGAAGCAACTTCACAATGTACCGAATTTTAGTGAACTGAAGCTGCCCAGAATTAGAGATAAGCTGGACAGCATGACAGTACTGATCTGTAAGGAAATTCTGGATCACCTAGAATACATATGGACAACAGTGCTGCAACATCCTGAGCCTAACATAGGTGGAACATTGGTCTTGCTAAGACAGAATCACAGCAGTACTGATGCAGGAATACCTTTAAGGGCTTTGAGCAAAATGGAGCAGTGATCTCCATGCAAGCTGTGCTCCTCACCCACATGTATGCCCCATATGGTAGCACCATGCATGCTCAAAAGGTCCTTTGCAGGCTCCAATGTGCTGGCATTCTCTATTGGGTGGTAGTGAGGGTCTGTGGCTTCAACTGAACACTGACTGTGGAAGAAATCAAGGTAAAAGTGCTCCAGTTACAGGACACAGAGCACCAAAATCAAGCCCCCTGATATTTTAGATGGGTCAGATGTATGATCTGCACACCAGGAGTGTGTCTGAAGGGCTGTAGGCCCAGCACAAGCTACCAGTGTCTGCATTTGCATTATACACAGCACCTGGTGAACAACTTTCAGAAAGAGGCCATAAAACTGCAGCAATATTTGGAAGGGTCAGATGGCATTCTGAAAGGGTATTCTGGTCGTCTGTATATATGACTCAATTACATATTTATAAGGCTTGGTTTGAATCACATAGTGCAAATTTGAACATTTACTGTTGCAGGCAATGATCAAGCGTTGAAATTTAATGTGTGTGGTGAAATTATGACATCTTCCAAACTATATAACATGCCAAACACAGGCCCCAAGACACAGCAATTTCTAGAAATGATAGTAGCCTGTTGGTATCAGGTCAAACATTTGATTTAAATTATAGAATCACAATAGTTAGAAGAGGAAAGGACCTATTACACTGCATTCATCCTGCTGGCAGTGCAGTGTCCTACGCAATGAGAGGGGTCACATCTCAGACTGAACGAAACACATACTACATTGTTCAGATATTGTATTGGTGTTTGAGTGATCTTAACTAAAAGGTCAAGTACAGCCAAAAGGGAAAACGAATATTTGAATATAAATGCATGCTTTTAATAGTTGTTGATGGTTTAAGGGTGTTTTTTTTGTTGTTGTCCCCCCCCCCCCTCCTCCTCATTATAGACATCAGTGGAAAGATAGCTGCTCTGCAAAACCCCTGGGAGTCTGCAAAATGTGATACTGTTCTAACTTCCCTCACACAGAGTTACATGGTCACTGATTTTAACATTCAAAAGATAGCAGTCAGCATCCATTACATACCCTTCAAGCTGCATTGGAGATGTGTGACCTAATGCTAGATACATACATGAAAGTCAGAAAGAACAGAGAAAGCCCCAGGGGCTCCTCCAGAGCTGAAAATCCTGCACCACTCAAATTCAAGCCTGCATATTTAAGAGGAAAATTGAGCCCTAAACATGGAAGCCTTTCTCTAACATTAGCATAAACTAATTTATTTGCTGAATATCCTATAAAGAAGTGGAACTGGAAAGTTGCGAGTGCCTTGTAGGTAACCAAGTCCGTACCTCCAGACAGCAGGGCAGGCTGCCTGTGCTGGAACACGTGGCTGTAACACAGTCCTTGAAGCAGGATTTCTCTTTGCATGAACATAAAGTTAAAATCGAAGCAGATGGAAAGGCCCTCCTAGTTTCTTGCTTTGTGCTTTGCATGCTCTCAACTACAGGAAAAATCCTGTGGCAGGAAAAACTCCTTTTTGAAAGATACCATTACTACATCTGGGAAACTACATGGTACAACCAACTCCACTGCTGCCAGCTGCTCTCTGTGCATTCTAAAATCCTGTAACAGCCCAGGGAACACATCTGCTGGCAGAACTGAGAGAATGGGAACTTCTTGTGAATGTCGCAGACAAAGCTGGACATCCCCTAAATCCTCTTGTGGGATTTTACTTTCTGACTGCATCCGACTTGAACAGCAGTATGGTTTTTGTGTTCTTGTGAGCTCCTAATATACATAACTTCCCATAGAACAACCATTTAAAAATGGTGATTGCAATTTGTCAACAATGGAACTTGCAGAACAGCAGCAAAAGAATTTAAGATTAGTTCAATCTTCAAATTGGTTTGCTCACAAGTTGACTCCTTAAATTCCTTAATCTTCAAACTGTTAGTGATAAAACAAATGCGCTCTTATCTAATCTGCAACAAATCTTCCCCAAACTGTTACTCTGCCAACCGAGGAACATGCTACCCTTTAAAAATTTATAACAACTGCAGCTAATAAAACCAGAGATTGGAACCACCTCGGTTTATCTTTGCCGGAACAATATGAAGATGTCAGAAGGCTTTCTGCCACATCCAGAGGGAACTGCAGTGTGACCCACAGGCTGCCTTCCTTGCTCATGCAGTCCTACTGTACAGCATTATCAATATCTGTGATATCTTTGATGCATCTTTTTATTGCCGACTCTATTCTACCTGTAATAGCAAAACTTTTTGTTCTACTGATCCACCAAAGCTCTTATTACCACCGAGAGTCTCTATTTGACTTTTCCAAATCATTTTGAAAATAAACCTCTTCTATCACCACAATTTCATTTTTCCTGTAGTCAAGACCCCTTATTTAGTCCGTGCTGTATTATTCTACAAAGAAATGCAGCTCATTATCAGGTCACTATTCATGTGCACACTCTGTAAATATGTTATGTATGCAAATGAATGAGCATTCCTGAGCCTCTATGAGTACTGCTCCAACATGCACTACAAAAATGCTTAGGTTTGAATCCTGCCTGTACTGTCCCCTAGAACCCATCTCTTGATTAATTAAACAATGGCCGGATCCATTCAGGAACTCTAAGGCTGAATATAAGTTATGCATTAACTATTAATCCTTTGATTCGGCTTCCTGTTTAGAATTAGAGATCCATTCCCCAGCACTAGAAAGAAACTCATAAATAAAGAAATCTTCCAGGCTTTGCTGACACATTGAGTAAACACCTGCAACTGAAGTGTCTTGTTCCATCAGAAGGAAATAAAAGTAATGGGTAACCAATTTGTTTCTGCTTTCTTTCATCTGCTTGTTCTTATCTACAGGCCTTTTCATAACTTCATTCCCTGACAGCCCCCTAAAATTGGATAAGAAATAAATAAAACATCTATAAAATAAGAGAGCAGATAAGCTACTAAATAAAGGCACTGTTTCTATTTTAATATGATTCCCCAATGATTGCTGCTTGCTTTTATTGTAACTGTATTTAAGAATCTTCCACCTTAACCGAGAGGCTGCTTTAAGTACTGCATTAGGCTGGATCTGACACCACAGCAGCAAAATTAAACTAGTTACAATAAAATCTTATGAATATAGAAGAGTTTAAACCAAAACCATAAGTCAGTGAAATCTGTCTCTGCTCCTTAAGGGGCAGGGAAGCTGCAAAGCAATAATTCTAAGAAACAGAGTATAAAGAAAAAGGACTGGAACCAAACTTCACCCAGTAGGTGATAAATACAACGGAGACTCAGTGCTACAAATGAACCCGGAGCACAGCTTTGCAGAGGGAAGAGCTGTTTTCTCATTAAGCATAAACTACTTCAGATTGCTTTAGCAGAAAACAGACCACACAGCAGAGTCTTTAAAATTGTATTTTCTGAAGTCGAAAGGAGAGTACAGAATCGCGTGCTGAATTCTCTCTGCAATGCTCTACAGAAATGCATGGGCATGAATTCTGATCAACACCGACACCTGTATCACTGCCAGAGCAATAACCTGTCCAGGACACTCACACAGTTGCTTCTGTGACTATTAGATAAAAGCCAGACTTGACACAATCAGCTCTGGCTTACTGTTCCAAAACGTCTCCTTTATCCTGAAAATCCTAAACAAAACTCTGCACTCTGCCCAGCGTGCTCATTTGTACTGCTGTGTCAGGACACGACGTGCACGATAACTACATTTTCAAATGAATTTTGCTCCAGCAAGAGAGGTGATGGTGGGAACAGGTCCATCCCTCCATCAAGACTAGGCTAAATGTCCTCATAAAAATAAGCCCAAAGCTTCTCTTGGAGTTGGAAGTCCAGCACGCAGCATTGATTTTAATGTTATTTCCCTCTCCTTTTTGTCACCTCAGTAAAGATGTCTGCCTGCCTGTGTGCCCAGGAAGGTCCTTGGCCCCTTGACTGCCTCTCATGACAGTCGATGCATAGCAGTGCTCCTGAAAGGCTTCTTTCAGAAATACAGGCACTTGACATATTAAAACTAGATGTAAGCAAGCTGGGAGTTAATCAGGATTTAATGCGGCTAAAAGCCGAGACGTGGAAGCTGCCCAATAAGGATTTTACTACTGTGTTCCCCCAACTTCTGATTAAATGTATAGTTTCACAAGGGATTCAGAATCAGAACCGTGTTTAAAAATACCTATTTGATGAATTTATATTCATGGGGGAGGAACAGCTGAATTAATTAGGAAGACAACCCCCTTCTACCCTTTTTGTTCCGTACTCTGAAGAAAGGTTCAAATGTAAGGTCAGTGAAATATTAAAATACCAATCTTATTTCCTACTATACCTCGGCCCAGAGCCTGTTTTACTAAAAAAACACACTGCCTTGAGAATTACCCATTAGAGAAATGAAGGCTTTGGCTCTCGCTGGTTCCTCTGTGCTGTCCGTCAGTTTTGCTTCGCAGAAGTACATCCCAACATCAGCAGAGGTTGGGTTGGTGATCGTGAGGCGTCTCCCAAAACTGCTAATTCCACTGGTGATTTTCATTCCATTTCTCTTCCACACTATGCTTAGTCTCTCAACAGGTCTACAGAGATTAAAAAAAAATACAATAAAACATTACAGAATAAACTTGTCTGCAGTTATACCGGATTATAAAGCTCCTTCTATCTCCAACGTTGGCTATTGAGAAGTGAATGCATACATAACTTCTAGACTTTTGGCTATTGAGAAGTAAATGCATACATAACTTCTACACTTTGACTACAGACTACTCAAGTGGCGTTATGCAAGTACAGCTAATTGATACAGCAATAGAAGTTAAGTACTAATAATTTCATTTCTCTAAGCAAAAGAAGTAAATATTGTTATGCGAATCAGCTGCATGGGAAGTGCTTTCATTATAACTCAATTACCAGGAAAATATTAACCATATCAAGAACATCTCTGCCCTCAGAGGAGAATGTAAATCAGTTGGTCTTCCTATCAGCTGGAGACTCAACTACTCGCTCCCTCCAGAATGCAGTGGAAACAGCCATGTGCACAAAACAAATGCTGTGAACTCTATGTTCAGTGCATTATGAACAGTTGAGCAATAATCACTGTAAACTAAGAACATCTGTAATAAATTACTCCATAAGAGATCTTTCCTAATTTATTTACTAGGAAGCACAGTCTGTTGATTTAAAAGGTATCACCTTCCATGTCAATATGCAATATAACTGAAATATTACTTAACTGAAACATAATGATTTCTGTAAGACAATGTTTGCTGATGGCACAACACTATTCTTGTCTTTACTTGGTAAGCCACAGGTAGGAAAGTGACTCTGCCTACATTCTTACTTTGCCAAGAAAAAAAAAATCAAAGTTTAATTCAGTAATGTTGGACAAATAAGATTATTCCTAAGGTTACTCTGAAGAGCAAGGGACACGCTGCATTCTGCTTCAATAATAAAGAATGTAAAGAACATCCTATGTTCTTCCCAGCAAAGGAAAGGGCATTAAAATCAGCTGCTCACGACCCTTCTGCTTTTACAATACCTTGCACTGGCTACACATTCCAGTGTGACCTCGCTGCTCCCCGCTACAATGCTCGTGTTCTGCGGAGGGATGACGATGATGGGAGCCGTGGTGTCAGATGGGTCCGTGGCACCTGTGTGAGCAGAGAGAGCCACAGTGAATGCCTCATACACCCACAAACAGCAAGGACCAAACCACCTCAGGTAAAAGATCTTGTCAAGTGACACAGCTGCGAATTCCAATCTTCAACCTCAGCGTGGATTTTAATCTCCTCATTAAAGGGAGATCTTCAGCATGACCGTTTTCGATGGCTTTCATTATACTGTACAAACACACTGTTTCAATACCCCCAGCTTGGTATCACTCAAAACACACACAACTCACAGAACTACTCCCAGATGGAGTGCAGAGGCCACTCTCAGATAGAGAGCAAATAAATTAAGCATCCTAAAGGTTTGCTATTGTTGAGCATTTTTTATTTTTATCAAGCACTTGCTGACTTATATTTTTAAGACCGTTTCATGTTTTGTTTAATCTTCGCACTTCCACGCTATTTCAAAAGAGTCTGCCAGTACTCATGTTAGTTCTTTAAAGAGATTTTACACACTGGGGAACAAATATAAAATTAACAAAGCAGCATATCGCAGCAACTTCAATCCCCTTTTCTTATCAGGCAAGTAAATAACCTAAATCTGCTCCTCTTTTGTGAGGCACCGTACTGTAAATAATTTAGCTTATGCAACAGTCAGCAGACACTTAAAAAATGGTAAAAAGGCTGCTTGTAAATTTTGTCTATGTACATTTAGTAAGTGAATTAAAATACCCACGTATTCATAGGTACTTTGCTTCAAGCAACTCATTTGGAAGAGAAAAATTAGCTATTTTTTAGCTTGAATGAGAGAGTAATAAAAATTTCTAAAGATACGGAATCCAATAAATAAATCAGAGAAAAGTAATGAAAGTAAAACTAAATTGATGCAAATCCAATCCAATTCATCAGATGTCTTCTGCAAAGAGAGGCTAACCCACGCATTTCAGCTGGTATGCAGAACGGGAAATTGGCAAACCCCGATGTCCTCTTTCATGATATTGTCCTAAATAATAGCAAATGAGAGAATATTCTTTGCTTATCCGAAAACCAGCATGCCAAAACCTGTTCAACATTCTGCTTCCCTTCTTAGATAGACTAAGTTTTCAGTAATGGGCCTCAAAGGTCACAAGGTCAGCAGATCTCTGAATTGCTGAATGACAAAATTTTGGCCTTTTGACTCTTTTGTAATTGATAGCAAATAGCGTACTAAAAGTGATGAAAGCATACAGCACAAAGCTGAAATGTTAAGAATACCACCTGCACACCTGAATAAGTTCATGAATCCAGGGGCAGTGCTTAAGGAACTGATAAATGCATGTGTACTTCTTCCCATAAATATGCTCTATTAACCTGACACAGCGTACATATACAACTTGCATGGGATCTCAATGAGCAAGATTGCAGCAGATTTTAATTCTGCTCCACAGTATTCCTGGAAATAAGATATCATCGGGTAGCTAATCTGCTTTCTGAAGATCTCCGTGGTGGAATCTTCCAGGTAGCAATTGAAAAAGTATAAACCAAATGCCAGTTAGATTAGCAACTGGTTATTGACAAGAATAACCTCAGCATTACTGTTCACCGTTACCTTTTGCACAAGATGAAGGTTTACAACAGTAAAACGCTAAAAGAGCAACAAACAAGTTACTAATTTGGCAATGATAATTTTTTATCTTCATCTGGAAAAGAGGAAAACCACTTGTTCGGCTTATCAGCTCCCCTGAAGAATGTATGTTTTTAGTATGCTCAACCACAGTAAAAACAACCCAGGAACAGAAGCCAGCTTTGTTGTAACCTCTAGGAGTTCAGCCCATGGGAAAGGCTCTTTGTGCAACAAGCAGATAAGCAGGGGAAATAAAAGAGCACTTTCCTCTGCCTGCAACCAGGAAAACATAAGGTTGCTTTGACTTTATTAAAAACCATAACAAGGATCTAAACAAAGTATGTGCTTATTTTCATTTCATACCATCCCTGAAACAAATCTATTTAAAGCAGTCTTTTGATAACAATTTTGAATGGGTGAACAGATGTGATACCAAGAGCTCACCAAAGCAGCTAGCGCTTGGATTCTAAGTGAAATCATACAAAGGTCAGCTGCCAATGTAACAAGCATATATAAAAAATCCAACATTTCAAAGCATTATCTAAACAGCATGAATATTTCATATTCAAAGACAGGTCAAGCTTCCCTCTGCAACTGAAAGAATTCTGTTGCAGTAACTCACTGTGGCCCAACCCAGCCAAATAAGACCCAACCAGGACATTCCCAGAGTTATCTGTGCAGAGTACAGCCTGCAGTTCTGCTTTGTGGCAGGTCAACATACCAAAGGAGAAATTTGGTCTTACTTTGTGGTAAGAGTCTCAATAGGGCTGTAACGTGGGATCTGTTTGCCCACCTGTAATGCTATAACGTGATAGAAAGCACAGCAATAATAGTGGGGTGACAAAGTCCTAGGCTGCAGCAACTGAGGATAAGCCAAATGCAGCAGTTGTGGACACAGAAACAAAAGAAAAAAGTTGCTCGGAAGGCAGACCTCAAGCATACACAGATCTCCAGCAAGAGCCCCTTGCCTCCACTGCCAACCCTTAAATGAGGTCTGGGAAGGAATAGATCCTGGTCCCACCCCTTCTGGTCACTCAGTGCATTACATACACCTGGGCTCCCCTGGGTTGGCCCTGCCTTCCCACCAGGTGCTCAATCACTTATCATTTCTGCTACACCATCACTCACCATTTCTGCTGCACAACCCTAGCCTCTCACCTTTTTGTAAGAAATTCACAGGCTGGAATGGCAGAGCAGCCAGGATCCTCGTTAAATGAGGACTAACGCTGTGGTTTGGTTCCCATGATGCGATGCAGCAAATCAGACTTTGGCCTGTGGTTCCCAATAGACATTAAAAGGCTGCTCAATTTCCCACGTATCCTTGCTTTTAATGATTGAGCTTTTTAGATTCATGTCTATTAGGAAATATTTATTAAAGACACTGAAACATGAGAGCAGTATGAATGAATGCAAGAACATACAGCCATAGTGAGGTGAATCTTCTGGCAGGGGAGCACCATTCCCACCCATCTCACATCTGCTCTGAAATAAAAAATTTTCCTTTTCTATCTGCTTTCTGAACCCCTTCTCTCCCTCAGAGCAACATTAGGGAAAAAATACTGACCCCAGAAGTGCAGACAAGGGATGCCTACCTATGAGACATAACAAATCTGTGGGAACTTGCAGGAAGCTGCAGAGACAAGGCTGAAAGGCACTGAAGATCACTTAAGAGATGTGCTCTTAATCTGATTCTAGTCCTTAATAGAAGACTGGACAGAGGCCTGCCGCAGGCAAACATCCCGATCCAAGCAGTTTCCTTCAGGAAGGTCTCTCTGCTTTATTTTATACTGTACCTATTTTAGCGTCAACCGTCACAGTATTTCCAATCTTTCCTTTGCTTCTAAACCAACTCCTCAGACACCCTGTGATTATTAGTGGTATCTATTAGGACCCAGTAAGTGAAGTGTTTTCGGGAACAGCCCCAGCCACCCTTTGATGCTCAGCTACCATAACACACTTGAGGGAGTTCATCTTGGAGCTGTTTCAGTGGATCCCACACTGTTCATGAAGCAGTTCCTGAACAACTGCCATTCTCAGCCCATAACATTAACACAAACTGCCATCAGCATTATTTTTCCATGTTAGAATTTAAAAATAAAAAAACATAAAATGGAATGAGGAGATCCAGGGTCTTTTGGTCCCTTTATACATGAGCTCCTCTGGAGACTGTGCAGAATGCACAGAAATTCTGCAGAAAGCAGATACATGTTAAAGGAAGAAAGAAAAAAGGGTGATGGCCTCTTGCATCATCTGTTTGTTTTTATCACCAGTGCCTGTGTGTGACTGCACAACTCTGATCATGGACCACAGTGAACTTCCACTTTTTAACTCCCATCTGACTGACAGCAAAACCAGTCCCAAGTGGTCTGTAACACTGACTTCTGTTTTTCTTTTAATAATGATGAATTGTAGGATTTTACTCTCTGCTATTTAAGTATTGTAATTATGCAGACTGCCCTATGATCTCTAGAAAGACACAACCAGTGTTTTTATCTCCCTACATACATAGTCATATTGAGTACAAGAAATTTTAAATATTTTAATTTACAGTTTATAAACATCACAGACTTTGTCAAAGTCACTTGAATGTTTAATTTTCCCAACAGAGATGAAATCTGACTCAGGCCATATGACAAAACACAAAAATACAAAATGTGCTTTTCCCTTTAGAAATGTATAAACATGAGCTTCTTCCCCAGGTCTTACATTATGGTATGCAAAGTTTATCTACATCTGTTTTTGCAGTGCAGAATATTAAGAGCAATACTTCATGGATGCTCAAATACCTCTCAGACAGACACTGTGCCAACCAGCCCTAATAAAAGGTGAGAGGAAGCGTTTATCTCTTGAAAAGAAGTAATAGCTTGAGATCAGACTTGAGAAAAATAGCAAGTCTTATTTTTAAGCCTGTGAGATTAAATTGCTTATAGGTCCCAGCCTGCTGATGACACAACACAACTGAGGTTATCATGAGCAAGAGGAGTGAGAATTGCCCAAATAAACACCCAGATCACCTGATTTACATAACACAGGGCAGGGATGCTGGGAATGCTGGGGTAGGATACTGGCTGCTACTCATTCCTACTCTGTCTTAATTACTACTGCCATGATTTCTCAACGTCCTGTTTTTAGTGAAAAAGAAATTTCACTGGAGTCAGTACCTAAAACTGGATTTACTTCTTTACATTAGGAAACTCATCTAAGAGAAAAAAACCACTTTGAGGTAAGGGTCACCAGTACCCTACAGCTAAACTAATGGAGACATGGAGCACCTTCAGCAGAACTTTGGAACTATTTACAAGTTAAGCTGGAAGAAAAAGATTAGAAAACCTTCCCTGCAACCTTCCTACAGACTTCTAGACTATCACAATTTGCAGAAGTGCCTTTTCCAATGACTATGCAGGATACATGCAAAGCTTCTTTTCCAAATTACAGATACCTGCATTAGAAAAAAGTAGAATAGATGAGTCCAACACCAGCAGCAAAAAAAAGTACATATAAATAATTGAACACTATGGCATCAAGGATATACAATCTCAGCCTACATAACACAAAAAGGAGAAATGTCCCTCGCATGGCATCTCAAGGTTGCTCAGGGGAAAAAAAGAGATCTTACAAATACAAATTATCTAATGGAATAGACATCACTTTTTCCGTAATGGATTAATTCCCCTTTCCAGTACAAAACACACAACAGAAATTGGATCCTGATCAACAGAAGATTAATTTCCCTTTCTCTTTTCAGTCGAAGATGCACAACACGACCTGGAGCCGGATCAACAGACTGGCAAATGTTGACAACCACCTGTGGGCCTGAGAGTATCACTACACAAATATGAAAAAATATGTTTATCAGTCGTAAAGCTCTGCCCTAAAACACTGCTCACTTGTTCCCTACTTATCAGACTGTATGTTAACAGATTATGCAGTGAAAGAGTATTAAGATAATACATGTTACCATTTCATTTTCTCACTTCTGTTCCAGCAAGAATGGTATTAATTTATTGAGAAAAGGTAAATAGGTGATGTTGCTGTACACTGCTGTGTACTGTACAGATCTCTGCACAGATTTATAAACATAAAGAAAAATATGAGATTTTCCTGTCTTGATCACATTTATTTAGTTTGACAGCTAATACTAAAACTCCAGATGGAACATTTTGAGACAAAATTGTGTATTTATAAAATAATTAGCAATCTAATTACACAGAGTTTGCACATGAAGAACTGCTATGACTATTCAGTACCTGTGGATATCTTAATCCTCAAATGTACATATTATTTCTGATTTTCCAACCTTTGAGAGGCTGTAGACTCAAAATAGTAAGGAAGCAACAACAAAAATTTCACTTTCTGGATCAAATTTATAGTGAAAGCAGCCTAGTTGCTTGAATCAATCACCTCAAGCAAATTCTTATATATACGGTCCTCATCTCGATCTAGACATCAGACATCATGACATATGAATAAAACACCAGACATGGGAAAGGTTTACAAAACACAGTACGAGCAAAACAAGTGAATGATCTAGGTCAGTTATATTTATTGACTCAATACACTCCTGTCAACGTGACCAGCTTTGCCCACATCACGTCAAATGCATGATTCATTTCCACTGCAAGTAAACCAAAAAGAGAGAAAGAATAAAAAAGCCAATACAGCAACAACAGAACCACAGCAAGCAGATCACAGATTAAATAAATGGTGCATGAGGGTGGATTTGGTGGAGAGCAGCTCTTACTGAAAATTTCATCAATACCTCTTGGCTGAATCAACCATGCCAAAAAACAAACAAGCATTTGAAAACCCCCACGCCTCCCTTTCCTACCCACTTCTAGGCCTGTGTGATGCACCATACATGTTACAACAGGACTTTGGGTGCCTTTAACTCTAAAAGCTCAAGTTACCCAAAGATAATTAACCTACAAAGTGTGTGTTTACCCAGTAAAGCTTGCAACCCTGCAAGCCATTCAAAATGCACTTCATGTCAGGAACCTGCTGGTCAGTTTGAAAGGTGCAAATACTCACGTGGCTAAGTTAAGCAGATGCATAATGAACGTGTTTTTCCTGTTTTCTAAGGCTCAGTCTCTGTAAAACTGTGTAAACCTTTGGTAAGAAGATGCTTCGTGTGCATGGAGCTTCCTGCAAGCTGTGCTTGCGGCAGGACTGGAACGCACCTTGTGAGTCAGCCCTGCTCCATCTCCTGTTTCTGACCATGCTGGGTAGCAGTAAGAGCACTGAGCATTTTTGACTCCGCTTTCCTGGTTGGAACGTTTCCTAGAGCTTTGTTAAGCCTACTAGAAGCACTCTGAATACCCAGCTGAAATGTATTCCTAACCAATGCACCCCATTTGTTCCTCTGCCAAAGCTGTCTTTTGGCTTAAATATCTCTTTTCTCCTGTGATTTTTAACTTCTTAAGTATTTATATGCAACAATCACACTCCTTCACAGTCTTAGTTTTACCTAGCTAAACTATTCTTGCCTGACAAGTTTTAAAGGATTCACTGAAATATATACAAACAAAAGAATAGGAGCAAGGGTAAAAAGAACAGCTAGCATCACATTATAAATGTTTCCAAATGTTTAAACAAATAACAGCCACATTTGTAACAGCTTTTTTCCCCCCTTTGTAAAGACTTCACAGACTGCAAGAGCTGTTAGTTTTAGCCCTAGGGAAAGATTAATGGAGAACTCAGCTCGAGCCACAAGATGACTTATACCCTTTTCTGTGTAGATACTACAGCACAGAAGAGCTTTCTATGCTGCATTACATAAAACAGAGCCTGAAATACAGGTTTGAGAAGCTTCTAAAATCTTGTAGAGAGCTTTTAGGATCTACTCCAGGCATAATGAGGCACAGGGGTCTGACGAGGTTGGCGTGGGATCAGAGGTATTTGTGCAGCCACCACAGGGATGAGGGTGGGGCTCACCCTGGCATCTCTCCAGGCTCTCTCTCCAGTTTTGCTCCACAGATGGGACAGGGATGGCAGATGCGGCTTTTTTCCTGATTTTGTCCATTTTGCCCTTTTTCTACAGGTCCTTAGTGACCCAGCAACTGCTGCTGGCGGCCCAGCTCTCTGCAAATCACACTTGTTCCCCTCTTTCCTACTAGCTAAGTTCTACAAATCCACTCCGTATTTTAAGATTACTTCTGCAATAAATTTCCAGTGTTGTCCCGTGCAGTTCTAAGGAAATTAAGCCACTGCTCAGTTACACAGCTCCCTGTGATGACTCAGCAGCTCACTTTAAAACCAGACCAGATTTCTGCTCCAACACTCTGAAATTCCCTTCTCACAACTCCTAGTGCAAAAAAAAAAAAAAAAAAAAAAAAAAGCAATTTGGCAGTTCAGTCTCTGTCACCGACCTGACCTTCCCCCATGCACAGCGAGGGGTTCTTCTCTGCCCAGAAACTTATCATCCAGCACATCATTAGAGCTTTTAACATGAAAAAATATAGAGCCTCAAGCTATTCTAGCTAAAGAACACTCAGGTGGCTTTTCAATTCACCAGATAGCTTTAATATTGGCTATATAAGAGGATAGAGTGTGTAATCTTATTCAACAGCAGTTAAAAGGGGAAAGAAAAAAATCCGTGGACTAGCAGAGGAATCTATTAGCCTCAGAGTCAGCCTGAAAGCAGAGCGAGGGGCACCAGGTGGAAAATCCCAAGGCAGCAGCACCCAGAACCTGGGGGTTTTATTAAGCTGGAGCATCTGAAACATGCTTGTGTCTGGAAAGATTTTAAAGTAACTCATCAGCGGAGATGATTTTTAAGAGGCTGTAATATTTTTATGATGCACTAAAATGCATCATAAGAGAAGCATCCTTCTAAATATAAACAGGCATGCACTTAGGGGAGGAACCAGGTTTGGGATTGGACAGTGATGCTTTGCTGCTCTGTATTCCTGCAGCAGACAGCAAGGGTCATGCTATGCTGAGGACAAAAAGAAACTTTTAGCATCTTGCTGTCCTGGCACTTCGCATACCTGGATATTTATCACTTGCTTTCTTAAGCAATGTAACTTAAGTTAATAAACCACACATTACTATGTGGATGTTAAATAAACTCGAGCTGTCAGTTATCAGTCCAGCAATATGAAACTCACTGGAAAGATAAAAGCTCAGAGAACACGGCTGTGTTGTGTGAATCAGAACTGCTGGTATTTTAGATGTTGCAGTTCTCACCAGCAGATTGTGGTTTATTGTCAAGCAGCAGGAAAGGAAGAGAAACGGGAGACAATAAAATGTTGCCACCCTCTATTTTCAAATGTTCCTTCAAATGTGGCTTTTTTTTTTTTTTAATACATTAATTTCTTAACTCCATACATTGTTAAAGGACGAACAAAATCACACAGCTGACGATCGATCAATCTATTTGCTGCTTCTCATACTTGTAAAAAGTTTGAAAACTTCTACTTAGGAATGAAATGATGATAACAAAAAAAAAAAAAAAAAGATGAAAAATACATTCCTCTCTGTCCTTTACCAGACTTTAATAAAAGGGATTAAGAAAATTGTCACCAATGACTTTGTAGCATCTTTTTAAGAGGATGCTGTAAAGCAGTACCTTGGAAGTAGGCACTAGTGCACATATACTGACAATCTCATAAGTAGTTCTGATAAAGCTAAAATTATTACTAAATTTTAGATTAGCTCCAACATTTGGATTTTTCTAATATCAACTTAGATTCGAGAGAATACTAATAGTTATCTGGCAAATTCATGAAAATGACGGAATCAGAGAATGGTTTGAGTTGGAAGGGACCTCAAAGATCATCAGGTTCAGCCCCTCTGCCACAGGGTCGCCAGCCACCAGATCAAATACTAGATCAGATAAGTAATAAATATTTCTGGATTTTAGAGATCTCTTAACACTTGGATACGGACTGTGCCTGGCTGCTTCTTTAAAACTCTGAGATCTTCCTAAAAGAATTTAAATCTGTCCTCGCGGAGAATCAGCAAATGAGAAATCTGAAAGTGTTCCACGGTTGATTTGTCCTTCACAATGAAAGGAAGGGCTTCTGCGTCAGAGACATTTGGTGCCAGTAAATGTGTACAGGCCACCAAACTGGCCATCATTATGCAAAACATGTATATAAGAGTGCTTATATAGATCTGAACAAGACAGCTTAAAGCCATGCAAATGCATTTTTGCAGTTACTGGATAAGCAAGGTGTTGATCAAAGCTTTCTCCAGCAAATCCACTCTGAGAACGAGGATTAAAATTTGTTACATTTAAACATCAGTTGAACTTCAAAAAAAACAGAAATCATCCAAATTTCAAAAACTGTCCTCAGATCCTAGAATGCTACAGGCATGGAACAATTTATGAAGGCTTAAGAGAGCACTTCTACAGATATTTATAGCATTGAACTAAATAGGCACTTTTGTTCTCGGTTGCTGAAACTCCTATTCAAACCAAGATGCACTTCCTGAGCAGTGTTTTAAGCTCAAGGTCAACTCTTGCCACATTCTATTTATATATTTATATGTGAAACATGTTTTGGGATCCAGATTGCTACCTTGCTCCCAAAGGTCTGCTGCTTCCAAGACTTTACATAAGGAGAGTGGATCTGAAAAGCAAGAAGATACCCCACAGCCTTCTTCCAACAGCTAACTCAACCAAACATATGGAATGACTTGTCAAAATAATGTTTTCAGAAATAGGTTATCAGGGGCCTCAGGTCCATTCCATATGGTCTGAAGTTCCCCACCCTCCTGACCATACTATGCTACTTTTTCTTTTTGTTCTACAAGAGGATGCATTCCTTAATAAAAGTCGTGCTGCTCAGGTCACAGAGATTCAGAAGGAAATAAAATTTCATTTATATGTTTAGAACACTGGAAGATATAAAAGCAGGGCAAAATCACTCACACAGTAGAGCTGTGAATCTAAAGAAAGATTTTTCCTACCAAAAGAAAGATTTTTTTTTTCTTTAAAAGCACAGATGTTCTTCTAAATAAAGTGGAGGCTTTCCCTTTGCAGCCTTTGTGATTATCAATCTTTGGTTATTTTATAATATAAGGTTGCCTCAAACCTCACCAGGGAGAAAAATACACATCGCTTTATTTCCTCTGTAGCAAGAACAAAACAACTGTGAAAGCAAAGAATGTTCCAAAAGAGCAAATAATAACCCAGCTAAAGAAAGTCTACAAACTTATTCATTCAAAAATAATTCCACAGATGGATAAGCATTTAATTTTCTGAAGTGAGAATAAAACAGCATCTTTCTTCTCTGGAAGATGGAATAGGTTTTTGTATCTGCCTGTTTATACACCGTACATAAATACATGCTCAGAGAATGCTGCAAGTACTGCAAAAGGAAATCCAAGGGGAAGTTATTACTCAGGCTCTTTGTTAGTATTTCTGCAGAATAGGTAGAGCTGACATTGTTAAAAATGAATTTAGTTGTACCTTACTCGGCCAGTACAAATGCCGTTTGCATTAAGGCACTTCTGATTTCCTTTCTGCCGTTCTCAGATAAGACTGCAGTTGAAGAGCATGATGTCTTTTCGATCTTGCATTGACTTCTTACCCTCTCAGAAAATGGCTGGGTCGCTGTTTCCAGATGCACTTTCTACATGTGACAAGGAGACTTTGCTCCAATAGTGAAAAACAAACAGTTCTTTCTACAGGAGGCTCCTGTCTCCCACTTCACCCAAAACTTTGCATTCTATGCTGCTGCTTTTTTTTTTGAGATTTCTATTATTGTAGTATGACATCGGGATGTCACAACAGAATTATAGCTCATAAGGGAAATTAGGGGGGAGAAATGAAAGAAAATGAGAAAACGTTACACTTATGTCATCTAAGACACAAATGTACTTGAGATATAAATGACATCTATTTCGTGTCATGTTTTTAAAATAAATAAATCCCCCTCCATTTAACGAGATGTAGTCAACTTCAAACATGTCCTTAGGTTACCAGTTTGAAATTAATTGGCAGTGTGTGATTAGGCAGAACGCAAAGACACTGTCTAGTTTTAATCAACACATTTCATTTTGATTTGCCCTGGAAATAACAATAGCGATACAATTTTTCTATCTGGTTGGTAACAGCCAGTATTAGTGCAGAGCTGTCAAGCATCAGGGCAGCTGAAACAGCAGGAAAATGTTGCAGGGTTCACTCTGCACCAAGACATTGACTCCTGCTGCCTCATACACAGAAAATCTCCTGGAACAACTTATACACACAAGGTGAAGAAGGATGAATCACTTTGCTCAGACATGCGCACAAAACGCTTTTAGGTATGGATTCAAAATATATCCTGCAGCTAAAATAGAACCAGAGTGACGATGGGAAGAGTTGGCTGTCTGCTAGTATCTGGCAGCACGAGTTTCCTGAGGTGATGCCCATCAACCTACAGAGCCGAGCTGGCTTTGCCTTGCTCTGTTTTGTGAGTTCTGTTCCCTCTTCTGATCTTGGTATTAGTTCTGTAAACTCAGTGCATCCATGCTTATCTTCAGTGAAATGAAATACTACATGAATAAATCACACACAGTATCAAAAGCTAATGCTGACCTCTCTACAGACTGCTGAAAATGCTCAACAGAGTGCCACTTAATTGACCTATCTCCTCTCCCCTCCTTTCGTTCAAGAGTAATTATAAAGAAGAGATTGAGGTGTGCCAGACCATTTAGCTCCTCAGGAGACAAGGAATTTTAAAACACAGACCAAATTTAAGACAATAAAATGTTATATATTACATACTGAACCACAGCATCTCTGAGAAAGCTCAAAATAGAAACAGCTTTTAGGAAAAAAACAAACAAACCTCCCCCTCCTGCTGCCTCCAAAGCCTTAACTGGAAAGGAAAAAAGAAAAAAAAAACAGAACAAAAAGCTCCACAAAACCTGAAGTGATGTATAAAAATAAAAGTACAACTGAAGCTTTTTTGACATTTCTCTATCACTCTTAAAAATAGTAATAATCCTGAGCTATTTTCGTTGCTGAAAGAAAATAAAAATCAATGCATTTCCACTTAGTGCTTTTGAAAAGGATTACTTGGTATTTCAGCAAAACGCTTTAATGCAGCTTTGTAACGGAGCCCACCATAACTCACAAACAGGGCTCCTCACACTCCAAGCATTTTTCTGAGTGCCAGCAGCCAGCACTGGAAGGGAATGCAGGTGAGGCTGCTTCTCCTGGCTCATCTGTGGGTACCTGCACCATACCTAAGTGCTGTGGGGCTCCTTGCCCTGTAAGGCAGGGACTTGAGTCAATAAAAGAGCAATTCTGTCAGGCCAGGCTGGATGGGGCTTTCAGCAGCCTGGTCTGGTGGCGAGGTGCCCCAACCCATTGCATAGGACTTGGAACAAGATGATGCCTAAGGTCCCTTCCAACCCAAACCATCCTATGACTCTACTGCTCACACCACCTTGGGTTGGTACTTCCACTGCTTATCACTTAGGTTCAATCCGGCAAGCAACGATGCACAAATTGAGGGTGGGGTGTTTTGTTCCTTTGTTTTTGGTTTTCTGCTTTTAATAAAAATAATGGAACGATTTGTAAGCCTTAACTTTAGCCCATACCCAAGGGTTTGGAAGTGCTGGCTTTCAACCCAACTACATTTCTCGTTTTTTTGGTTGGTCATAAATTTTAGGTTTATAACTATGAGCTGAAAAAAAAAAGACCGAATTGCCAATAGACATTAAGAATCTCCTGTAAATCATTTTAAAATATGCAAAGCCATCTTTGAAAGAGGTAAGTGGTTGAACTTTTCCCTTAATACTGGCAGGCTAGATATAAAACTGTATATTTTACAATGAACCACAGGTATTGCTCAAAATAATTAATACTGATACCAATGCAAAAGATATCATGAATAAAATGGCATCTTTCAAAAAAAAAAATCTATTTTTCTTAGCTCAGTTAAGAGAAGGAGAACCACCAAAAATGATTTAAAACAACTGTTTTCAAATGTCATTTTTTCCCCTGTTGTTTCTGATTCCCTCTGCATACAAATACAGAAAATGTAAAACCCAGCAAAGAGAGAAAGTGGAACGTTTAAAACAGCTGATATAACTCTGCACAAAACCTTCACTCCTACCATTAAAAAGTACAATTTATTACCGCTGGAAAGCGTAAGAATTAGAAAGTACTCTTGAAAAATAATAACTGCTTCTACCAGCACACCAGAGACCTCTACAGAAGATGTAGGAACCATTATCTCCATTTTACATGCAGTGAAAATGAGGCAAGGACAAACACTGCTGAAATGAGGCTACAGCAGGTAAAAGTCTGACTGGTTTCTTACAATCTCTCCAACGTTTTGGTGCGCACTGAAATCTGGGATGGAAAACTTTTTTTTCTTTCTGCTCTCCAACTAGCAGAAGAAGATGCTGTGCAATCCATGGGGACTTTGTAAGCTCTGAAGCCGTCCCCAACTTTTTCCACTGCTGTTGCAGCTCAGTTCTCAGTTGAAAGCTTTGTTAATGTGATATGGCAATCTAAATTAAACTCTATTGCAAATTTTCAGACAGCAGTGACGAGGCAGTTATTCACAGCATCTCTGGTCAACGGCAGACTGAACGTGGAAAAAAAGCCAGTGTATTCTCGCAGGTTTTATCACTGGCAATGCCAGGACAGAATAAAGCAGGCAATTTGCATTTCTCAGCATTACTGTTTCAAGCTGCCTGCAGACTCTGGCACACATCCTCACACTAATTTAAATGAGCTTTTGCCATTGGATCGAGCATTGCAAATGAGTGTCTAAAGCCTACATCTTAACGTACGTTAAGGCCATTCAAACAACAGGTTACATTGCAGAATTAAAAATCTGCTCTCCTGCTCCTCAATCTCTAAGTAATTTTCTGCCATACCTTTTGTACTTTTTCAAAGAGATCAACTGTATATACTCAATGTATTTCAAAACAAAAAGCCAAAATGAAAAGTGGCCAGAAAGCATGCAGAGCTCTCAGACTTGATGGGTGTGCAGTTCTGCTGGGAGCAGGGACTGACTTCTCTGCTACATAACCTGAGATGGAGCTGTACCAGTGCTTGGGGAGGGAGGCACTGGCTGCTGTTCTCTTCTCAGGCACCTGAGCCAAATTCTTCCAAGATACCTGCAGTCTCTCTTCCCCTCCCCAGTTTCCCCAGCAGCAGTCAGGATCAAACACTCAGAATTGACTGCTGGCTGCTATGGAGTGGCTAGAAGAGCATTGGGCCCTAACAGAGATGGCCAGCACTGCCAACAGCCCAGAGCTGGACCTGCTGCTCCCTCTTGGGTGCTGCTGCTTGCAGCTGAGCTCAGCACTGACACGGTGCAGCTGTGTGACCGTGGGGCTGAATGGTGTGCAAACAGCTCAGCTGTGAGAGCTGCCTGAAGCACAGCTGTGAGAAATCCCAGACGGCTTCTTTGCACCGACCCAGGAGCTGCCTGTGAGCTCTGGGCTGCTTTCCAGGTATGCCCCTGCACTGCTTCACACCTTGTGTTGGTGCCCTGCTGACCTGAGCTCCTGGCTTTAGGCAGCACCCACTGTGGATCTTGCAGTGATGAGCAGAACACTGCCTGAGCACTGAGAACGTCTCAGGTTGACACAAGGCAGCCAACAGCAAGCAGTGTCTCCTGCCCCAAAGAACATCCTTGTCAAAATAAAAAGAGAAAATCCAAATTCAAAGAATTCATTTTAAATGTATTTTCCCAGCCTGTGCCAGTCATTGTCATCAGCAATAGACTACAAACCAAAACAGTGAAATGAGATGCTGGGGAAGCTGCTATAGCTTTGCTTATCTTTTTTTCGCTGTCAGCAGTTGGATGAGCATGCTGGATATAACAGGTGAGATGGACAGTGCTACTGCTATGGTTGTGGTGAGCTGTGTGTACCAGTGGCACTACATGACTCAAAGATAGTTTATATCAGAGAAGCCTCCTGGGTAGGAATTCAGACTTTCCATTTGCACATAGAAATGGCTTCTGAGGATGTAACTTCGGGTGAGTTTGTTTCTCCCTAATCACTCGATTACCACAACCAAAAGTTGGAACTGGGACAAGAATACTTAGAGAGCTTAAACGACAGATGTCATTCCATTTCTGAGAGGATGTTAAGGGATGTTCGAGACAGGATATGACTATCTCTTTAGAAAGAATGAAAAATAAATTGAATTTTCTCCCAGTAACCTTTATGAAAACACAGTTTCCCATTTGTCTGTGGTGACAGATTCCTGTATTTCCCAGAGGAAAATGTAATTTTCATTGAGGAAGGGGAAGAGAAAGAGAAGGCGTGTGAAAATGTTTTTCATTCTTTTCGTTCTTTCAAGGACCATTTTCTTAGGAAACAATTTGATGAATTCATGTGTACAACTGCCCATTCCCAGGAGTCTTGTACCTACAGATGTATCCACAGCCTGGGATTAAGTTGAAAGAAAAGGGGCACAGTAAATATATTATCAGTTAATACGTTACCCTTTGACATGTCTTTGAAGACATAATTCAACAATCCATGAAACTACTGTTCTTCCTGAGGCAGAAGTATTTACATGAATTTGTTCTAGATACTCTCCTGATATCCCCAGTCATACTTCTGGCTACTGAGTTATTGCTCTGACCACTGCTAGAGCTCAGACTGAGCTGTCTCATGGTACGTACACACAGATATGTATGTATTTGGACAGTTTTAGGCATTTTATTTTCTAATCAACTTTATCACAAGCTAAGAGAATCAGAGAATAAGCGACACCCTGAAGGTGGGAAATGCATACATTGAGCTGCAAAGTCTTATAAAAACTCCTCCCTTCATGAATACCCCCGATTTAGGGGGAAAAAGATGAATTTTGTAATGAGGGCGAGAATTCTCAGCCTTTCTTACAATATCACAAAAAAGGCATCCAAAGATGAAAGGGCACATTCAACAAAGCACAAATATATGTTTGCATTATTTGATGATCAGCTTCAGGTTAAACCTGCCTTGAGACTGGAGATTAATAGTGATAGCTTCTTTTAATGACTGCAGAAATGCCACAGTGCCTGCCAATAACAACTTGAGCAATGAACAGGTTGTTATAGAATGTATTGTTTATGCACCACTGACTGCAATCTCTATACAGAAAATTTAATAGACCCTTTTTTCCCTCTCAGCAAGCTTATGTGGTTGGGGATTTAGAACTGCATTATTCCTTATGACCTGACTTATTTATCATGTCAATCATAGTAATGATGTGTCAAAATTATCACAATTCTGAAGCTTTCCCTTTATCATTGAGAGTGCTCTTTCTCAGCACCGTAAGCACATATGACAGAAGAGACATCAGAGGCATAGATTTCATGCATGGCTCTAACCAAATCACAGGGTTAAATAGCTACTTCTAGAGCCAAAGCACCATGGAATAGCTCCTTTCATTTTTCTAATTCAGTTCCTTGTAATAGCAGCTAGACCCAGCTGCAACTGCAATTAAGGAGAAAAGATGGGGAATAAAACCGCACAGAGTCAATTGCCAAAGGTCAAATTCAGATGCTGGAATTTGCAGGTCCTGACCCACCTCACAGCATGCAGTTGGCCTTCTGATACCACCAGTCAGGTTTAAAATTACAACTTTTGCAATTAGGAAGACCGAAGAATTAGACAAGCGGCTAATTTATTGGTGAGATCATCCCTCCACATCTAAACAAACAGCTTTGCCAGGGGATCAACTTAGGGAAAGGAAAATAATGTAGACAGAGGGATTAGAAATTGCTGAAACTGAAGTTTCAGATAAGTGAGTGTGCAAGGTCACAGCCCCATCCCTGAAGGTGACTGGCAGTTCAGGCGCAGCATCTCCTAGAGCAGGTTTCTGAACAGAACACTGGAGTGCATCACACCAGGTTACTGACTCAGAGAAATTAAAGGATGAGAAATAGTTAACAACAGGAGTTCTGGCAGAGGTACAGCATATATTCTTTTGGTTCAATTTTCTAGAGCCTGAGGTCTGAAAGAGATGGAAGCCTCCTTGAAAGGGTCTGGACAGCATTCTAAATTTCATGTACCATAAGTTTCTCTCAGTCACAGAAGATTAATTCACCATTTATTCTGTAGGCTAGCAAGAACTCGGGAAGCAAGTAGTGTATGCTGTCCTGGAGGAAGGAGACAGTGAAGCCCTGATCCCTTTGGGGCTTGTAACTGTGGCTGGAACCATTTTTAAATGCAGTTACAGCCAAAGAGAGTTTTAACAAGTTTGAATGCACACCTAACATCGTTATATTCTGAAATATGGATTCTCTAACTGGTAGCTTGTGTTGCAGCATACTTTTTGCTAGAATAGCTGTCTGAAATGATACTAAACCAAGCTAGCTCTGGACAAGTTGAAAAATGCCTGTCAGGTACAGTTCTGGCAGCATCGCCATGAAGCTTATTTGAAGTGTCCAACCTATGGATCAGCAAAAATATGGAGCTTAACACAGACTAATAAAATACAAATAGGTTGTTCTGTGGGAACTCTGATGGAGCTGCAGAGCACTTACTGCTGAATTACAAGGTGAGCACGTCTCAGGGGACTCTAGAATCAATAAAAAGAAATGATGTGGCCCTCCAACAGGTAGAGTTAAGACAGGTCCATAAAATGAACTGACAACAGCCTGCAAGAGTTGCTTAGTTAGGATAAGTAAAGCAGCAGGAGTAAGGACTCACAAATGGGAGATTTAAGGTAGGCAACAACTAGCAGTACTCCAAAATTGACTAAAAGAAAGAAATCCTAAGCAATCTCTAAAAAGGTACTTATTTATTCTCACAGAAGTTAGGAATTAGGTTTAATAGAGTAGAATTAAGATTTCACAGCTACATATACCATTCATATTATATTATGTGGCTGAAACAATCAGCTGGCTGAACAACTGCAGTACCGTATTTAACCTGCTATGCTGCACCACTCAAAACCCCTTTTCTCTTCTTTTGGAGACCTTCACTAATTTGTCAGCAAGCTTTGATATTGCTAAGATAGCAACTGCAACTGTGATTGTATTAAGATCAATTTTTCTTTGCTGATACCAGGGTTACCCTTCATTCATCCCTGAGACAGCTCTTCTAAAGAGGATGTGCTTGCAACACATTCTATTTCAATCCCTTTGTGTTTTCTTGGTCAAAAAAGAACAGCTAGAAAGTTAACTTCCAACAGACCTCAATTTTCTTTTAAATTTGATTTTTGTAAATGAAAACAGTAGTTTCAGTGTTCTAATCCCTTGATTGAGCACTAATATAGCACAAACTTCTACCTAAACTGACTTAAATAAAAGCAAGTAACAATCAGCCCAAGTCCAACAATAGAATCTGTAGCACAAATTTGGAATAATTACTTTATTGCCTTGGAGGGTCCTCAAATGTACTTTGGTGTCTCTTGATTTTTTCCTGTGACACATTCCAAACTAACCACTGATAGACCAAAGCACTTTCGTGTTGAGCTCACTATCTTAGCAAAATATGATGAACCGTTATTTACAGAAGGTCAGATCAAATTATTGCATACTCTCATATAGCTTCAAAATAAGACATTGTCACCAAAAGAAATGCTCTAATATCTATGGAAACAACTTTACAATAAACATAGCTTTTAGTGCTACAGCCAGCTGGAGCTAGATTGAGCAACAGAATTCACAGCCCATCCCAAGTCTGAGGCATACTCTGCAACTGCATAGGGAATGCTCCTGAATGCCCATGCTGTGTCTGCACATATCTTTGCTGTGTCCTTGTAGGGCTATTGGAGCCAAGTAAGTTGTGTCATGTTCCTTAGGAATTTCCACAAATATCTTCTCTATTATGAGCTCGGTGGAATAAAAGTGTGGAAGTGTTTCATGAGATAAAAATAATATAAAGTTCATGAAACCAAGAAAGCTTCACATCTTCCATATTCAGGCTGAATTTGGTTTCATGGCGATTTAAACAAGATGAAACCACTTTTAAAAAGATAGCATCATCTTGAGTGACTTAGATCTACAGAAGTTAAGAAATCAGCCAATCTGACTGTATGGATCATTTCTCGACATTCCATTTAACTTTTAATTACCCAACACACTATAATAGCTCCTTTGGAACCATTAAGACTTTGTTATGTCAGTTTGGCAGCTACAAATGCACAGCACAAAGTCCTCAAGCTAAAAATCATTATGAAATTATTGTAACTTAAAAAAATTAGATCTGTACTAAAAACTAAGCAGTACCAAGAAATAGGTGTGTTTACAGATAAAGAAAATAAATTCAAAGCATTAAGTAGCACAACTAGCCTTTCTTGGACACTAGATTAAAAAGGGAAAGAAAAGCTTTAGGAACGTGAGAATGCAAAGATAGATGGGACTTCATTTAAATCACCAGCCTAAAACAACACAGAAATTGTATTGGTGGGATTTGCAGAGAATGAGCTATTAAATGATTTATGGATTTGATGCAAAGCGAGCTGTATATAGATGAGACATTTTCTCAGCTGTTCTTTCCAAATCATGGAAATTCCTGCTAAAGGCACAGCACAGATTTAAAACAGCACAGTCTCAGCAAGGGCATGGACCAGGCTTTCATGGTGTCAACAGCTCATCCAACCAAATGGAACAGACTGTCCCAGTCCCAAAGATCTTGCAGTATATGTGCACAGAAGTTCTCCTCCCAAAGCTGACACAGCCACACAAGAAAGCAGTATTCAACTGCATTTGACAGCATGTTAACTGCTGGATCATGCTCAGAGTTTCTTGTGGACATCCCAAGGCAGAAACACTTCCAAGAGGCATTTTGCAGTAACAACGAGGCAGCTCTGCATACATTTGTTCCCTGAGTGCAAGTCACGAGCAGTACAGGAGTGAAAACAGGGGTGTCTGCTCAAAAACAACAAGGTAGTGAGCTGGCAAATGACTGACTGGAGCTGGGAGATGATCTGTCTGGCTGCCATGGGGATGAGAAAGGGGCCATAACCCTCCTTAAAAGTGGGGCTGTGGAAGACAACTGCAGGACACAAACTGTGAGTGTAAGCAATGGCCAGAAGCAGTGTTCTGATGTGGTGCAATCAGGGTAAGACTACAGTTCTTTATATAAAAAAATAAAAATAAAAAAAGAAAAGACATTGTAGTAATTGAAATATGAGTTGTTGAGAGCTTGGACAAGAGTTTTAGATTTATTGAAAAGGCTGTATCACAGAAATATTAAGTAAGAGGAATTTCTAAATAATACATACAACATAAATGTGAGGATCTAGAAAGATGACAGAGTAAATAATTCCTAGGCAATGACATCCCCTGGGACAAGCAGCATGTTTGTGTTCTCTGGGGGAATTGAAAAGAATGAGAGGAAGAAGAGGTGTGGCAGGATCTGGGAGGACTGCTACAGCAAGATAAATCTGAATTGTCAAACACGGTTGATAAATGGTTGATATATATCAAAGAGATTAAGAGGGAGGGCAAAAAAGATACCCCAAGAAAGCTGAAATAGGGATAAGGTGGGGGTTCTCTGAAAAGACGATTAGATTGATGAGAAATCAAGTGAGGGTGGTGTCAAAGCAGCTGAAGTTGTCAAGATGTCAAGGAAGATAAGCACCAAAGCATCAAAGGAGCTTACCACTGCTAGTACTGTTGTTGGAAGTGAGCAATAGCAATAGAATAAAGGATCGTGTGAAATGCCCCTATTTAACAAAATTAAATATCCTTAGTTCAGTGTTGGGGTACTGAGAAAAGCAAGAGGAGCATAAAAAGTTACAAAAATAAACATACAACAAAGCATGTGCTTGGAAAAGGCTGAAATCCAGGACTGCAATTTTAAAATGGATGCAAAAACAACTAACAAATCAATTATCAGAGTTTAAATGTGGCCGAGGTGATATGGAGAGACTTACTGGAACACCTTCATTATACAACATATAAAAAAAGCAAGGAGTCAAAAGTTTTCATTCCTACAGCCTTGTATTTTAATGATGCTGACTGGCCTTATTACATGCAGATATATTACTTGCCAAGTCAGTTCACCAGACAACAGACATCACCCTTTGTAGGCAGAGAACAATTCGGGTGCCTTTCAACTGCTTATGAAACGATTTTTATGTAAGAGGTGACTATGAAACGCTATTGCTGTACCAACACAGTGTGGTGTTCTGTTCCTGTTTTGTCTCTCTTTAAAGATGTAAGAAAAAACAATCCAGCAAACAATGTGCAGAATTGCAGAACACAGTCACAAAGCTGCTGATGCAGCACAGTGCCACAACGCAGGCACACGGCGCCTGGCATTCCCCTGCAGCACAAAAGGAAACTGTTCTTCCACTGCTGCTTTGAGGAAATATTAACATTCTTGGATAGCATTTCAGCTTCTGAATGTTTTTTTTTTTAATTTTTTTTAAATTTATTTTAAACCTAACTTCTTTTATTTTGCTTTCAAAGAAATTTTATCGCCTAGTTCATCTAGGTACAAGACATAATTTAGGGAATATACCTTAGAAGTACCTATAAATAGGAGAATTAGCTTAACTTCAATCTGATACTAACCAAAAAATACCACAGAATAAAAAGAAAGTACAACTACATCTCAGAATAGAAGAAGAATCAACATTTTGATTATCAAGATTGAAAAGGTGCACTCAATACAGTGGACAAATTTACACAGTGAGAAAGTCAAACCCTCATTATGCTGAACAGAGATGCGTTTAGAGTAACAAATATAACACTCAATGATTTTTTTAAGCTTCTTCACCCTTCGGGTAAAACCTAATTTAAAAACACTACAGTCAAGACAGAAAAACATGGACTTCCTCAAAAAAAATCTGTCTTTAATGTTTGGTTATCAGATACAGGTTGCATAGGTGGTTTTTTTGCAATGAAACAGAACTTTATTTTGATCTCTCAGAGCAGCACAAAGTGCTGTGTTTCTCTCAGCGCTGCTACAGCCCCAAGTCTGCTGCCTGATGCTCTCAGCACTGCCAGCATCCTGAAGTGAATATGGAATTTTCTCCCCGAGGTGCTCAGAGAGGCCTTACACGCCTCCGTTCTCAGAACCCAGCTGAAGCCACAGCTTTGAATTGATGTGCCCTGCGAGGAAAGAGAATCTGCTTCTCACTCTCATGACCAACTCGGGTCACTGTTTCAGCCTGTTAGCTGCGAGGTTTTGGCCAGCAGCCATAACGTAGTAACATTTCTTTCCCAGATGAACACTGCTGCAAAGATCCTAACCATTTTCTTACCTTATTTCTAGATTCATAAAAAGTAAAGGTTGTCTTAACAGACTACTTTGATACGTATTTTACTTTATTACATCACTAACAAAGATAAGAAGGTCCAGTTCAACTCTGCTTTGGAAATAATGTCACAGTATTGTAAAGATTTCAATACTATGCAGCTCTTTAAAAGTCCACACACAATTCAGTGAGATACAGAACCCTCTTTCATTTCATCCCTTGAGCTACTGTGTAATTTGTCAGGAGCCTGATCACTAAAAATATGATCACAAAAGTACCTGCACTGTACATACGGAAGGTAAAACATCCCCTACACATAAACCTGTACCATGGTTAGGGCAATTCTGGATTACAAGTGATACACAAACCAAACATTAAATAATGCACATAAGTTTTAGATTAGCACTGGTGGCAGCCCTTAACTTCAGCACTGTTGCAAGACTTTGATCTAACATCAATATAACGGACTGCAAGCCTTTTGCTTAATTGCCATCTCCAGAAGAATCTAATTAGAGCGAGAAATATTAAAATAGCTTTAATGGTTAACATAAAGCTTCATAAAAACAATCACTGCTGGTTCAAGGACACAATCAATAGCCTTAAGATTGAAAAATGTTGTGGTTACAATTATCACTAGACTGGTTTTCAATCCGTCCTTTCCCCTTTTTCACAAAATCAGTATCTTGAAGGATGTTCCTGTGGCACTACATACACTGTAATTTTTCACTCTTTCTCTAAATCTCAGAAAATGTGCTGTAGATGGCCCCAGGAGCAAACACAGCAAAGATGAAGTAAAACTCGAAAAGGAGCTGTCTAGTTTAATCTATGAATGTTCACAGCAAGGGCTTCGTGTAGAAATTTGTAATCAGGATTTCCACAAATGATGGTGGCGAGGTTTCATTGGAGCTGGTGTTGTCATCTGCACAGCCTGGCACAGCAACCTGCAAGCATTTGCTGCTCCTCTGAGTGGAGAATCCCCAAGCATTATGTTTCTCCCCAACACCCAAACACATATACTATCTTTCTGTTTAGAAACCACCTTGGCTTAATAGCCATGTATTTGCTCTGTTCTGGAGCTCACATGAGTTACTGGAGTTTCCAAATGCTAACCAAAAATCTCCCAAATTAAATCTGTACGGGATAAAGGCTAGGATGTCAATTAGGAGCACTCTGTGGCAGTGATGGGTAGGGGAGGGAGCAGGGGACAGCCCGGCAAGGAGCAGCAATTTTCAGGGATGTAAACAAGGATGACTTCACCCCAGGCAAACAAATAGCGTGGAGACTGTGAGTCTTGTTTCTTAAGAACATTTGCTGAACAAAAGCACCTCAGCAGCATGAAAACAAAAGCCATCCTCCAGCTACCCTTGCTCTCCAATCTTCTATTTCACTGCACTAAGTTTACTTCAACAGTCAGCTTTACAAGGAATGGGGCAGAATCCCCATAGAAATTTTGATTCGTCCTGTATTCCTTAGGGTATCAACGAATGGCAGTGACTTGTATTCAAAAATTAAAAAAATATGACCTAGACTTATACAGGGTCACACAGCAGAATCACATCCCAGTGATTCTCACCCTATAGACAAAATGTATGCACACTGCTCAAGATCTACCTGTCCTTAAAACTGCCAGACCTCAAACCACAGGTAGTACAAAAACATTCTTCATCAAACATCAAATTAACAGGAATAATCAAGTTAAGCTAGTGCAAGAGAACCAGCCTTGCTGACCTCCTTACACGAGCCAAACCCTTCAGGCAGTTTTCAGCCTAGTTTTCAGTGATGTTTTCTCACCTTTTATTCTTTCCATTCTCATATTTGCCTGGTGTACGACCTGCATACAAACATCACATTCAGAATCATCATATCTTGAAGAACCTCTTATACACGCATGAAAAAGGCACGCTCACCACAAGAGCTGTTTGCACAGTTTTATCCAGAGCATCACCTCACTCAGTATCTAAGGTAACTCCTTTGTTATCTGTGTAAGAGGCTTGAACATTTGTACTAATGATGGGTAGTGCCATGAAATCATCACCATCCTGAATGTGAAGGATATAAACTCCACCAAGGAGCCAACAGGATGGCTGCACCAGGTCCTAGCAGAGATACTGCAGAAGTATCATCTTTGTGTGTTCATCAGTGGATCCTAGCAGACAGCCAGGGGAGACGAGGAATTATGGTGGAATATGAGATTGGGGCTGAAAACTCCTTGCTGTAATCTGAGCTTCTGCTGTCAGATCCGACCAGCCTGGGGTCAACAGAGAATAGGCACAGACTGCAGCCACCTGAACGCCCAAAAGGTTTAACATTAACATTTTCATATTGCTGCCATGCGATACATTGCGCCTTCATTATGATGACATGTTCAAATGGGACTTTTATCTGAAAAATTTGCAGCTGGAGTGGTAATTATTTCCTTCTTCGTATTGATTAAAAAGAATAAATAAATTGCTTGTAAATCTTCACAAAAACGCAAACACTTCGAGAGCACAGAAGATCTTCCCCAATAATTTATTCACTTTTTGCAATTTCAACCTAAGGTGATGTGTATAGTGAATGGGAAGGCAGAGGATAGAAATGAGTTTAATATCAACAATTCCCATTAACACTGATGGGAATTACACCCATAAAAATTCTCGTCACTGATGCCTTTCTTTAGGCATTAGGTAATTTCTAGCTTTTTATTCTTCTGTTTTATGTCCTCTGCCCTGTAATTTCCAATGTAGTGCTTAGATTCTGCCAAAAAGCTTCACTGTGTGCTAGCTGTCTCTTGCAAGTAAATAGCACTGTGATGAACTTGGAAATATCTTTTTCTCCTATAATTGGTTGGTACCAATCAATGCAGTCCAGCAACACAAAAAATGAGGGAAAGGAAATGCATTACAAAGAAATTAGCTGACTCAAATAATTTCTGAAAATACAGATATTCTATTACACATTCATATTAGCAAACTACCAAGGAAAGAGAGTGATTCTATGTCACCAAAAATAGCTATGCCCAGCTCGAAAACTCAAGGAATAATATCTGCATGTAGACTACTGCTTTCTGCTGAGAGAAAATAAAGCAAGATCTGTCTTTTCTCCCTAGGATCAAGATACAGTGTGCAATGCTCTGTGGACATCGCACCAGCTGTGGTATCCACAATTCATTTGATGGATTATCACAAAGGATTTTCTTTACATTGAAATTCGTCTTCGACACTCGCTCTTGTCTTTAAGCACATATGTATATATTTAAGTTGATGCTGCGATTAACCACTTCCATAGTAAGGACTAAGTGCTGGGCATTACTGGATCAGAAAGAAAGGTCAGGGAGAAAAGGAATGCTCTCTCTAAAATACTGCGCTGTTCTCAGGATGGGAACACAAAAAATCCTGGGTAACACATTCTACCAAATCATGTGCTCAGATTTCACTGATCGTCCAGGATCAAGTTTATTACCCAGATCAGGTCACAGTCACTGTGGATAATCATCTTTCAGCAAACAGATCAGAATTGATCCTCACTGGTTAAGTGCTTTTGCCTTAATTTATTTCACTATTGTCTCCCAACGATGACAGAGACCAAGGTATTTTTAACAGAAATTATTTGACACAGTTCTCAAAAATTCTATAAAATAATTATCCTTGTGTTGTATAGAAGTCAATTTTGCTAAGTGAGAAGAGCATGGGACTGGGAATTACAAAATGCAATTTCTAACCTTGTTTCTGCCACCGATTCTAACTAAGTGATCTTAGGCTAATCACTTTTATCTTTCTGTGCATCAATTTCCTCATTTCGATATTGGAATTAATGACATGCACCTTAGTAAAGACTTTTGAGGAATACTGATGAAAAGCATTAGATATGAATCAGGCCTTATTATTAATAACAGTAAATTGCTTTGGGGATCCTTGGATGATAAGTGCTATTTAAATTCAAAGAAAATATTAGTACTTTAATTGCTTCAGCTTTCAGATCTACCCCAGTTTCACTTACTCAAACACTGACAGGTAAATTGAACTCAGATCGCTTTATACCAGATACATAAAGTTTTAAGTGTATAAAAGTATACATTCCTTGCTCTATTATTGGCCCAACTTCACAGGCTTTAGAATGTCTACTCCGTTGTGTTGATGATCTCACACAGCGAACTGATCTAAATGTTATGCTGCTTTTGGAATACTCAGCATTAATGGAACCATCTTCACAAATACCAAAATCCCCAAATTCCATCAGCAGGCAGACTTCAAGCCTTCCATTCATACGATGTTTCATCAAAGTCATTATAACTGTGATGAAACCGCTATTGTTTTGAAATGATATACTGAACAAAATGGCATTATCAAATAGTTTCCCTGAGTAAATGGAGAACAGAGACATAGTCTATTAATGCATTGCCATTGATTTATTCACTAATGTGCCCTATATTTTCATCTGCAAAAGCCTTTGTGAAATCCACAGTGTCTATTAGTGCAATTATCCAACATAACTACTCTGCAGGCCACAGCTCATTATGTTTCTTTTTTGGATTTAATGCTGAATGCTGCCAATAACATCCAGGCTACAGAGGAGCTGACTTTGGCACGTGATGGCAATATGAAAACAAGCACAGCGTTGGCTTCGGGCTGCTCTGAATGGGAGCTTTATCCACTGCCTTCATAACAAATTGCAGAGGAAACAACTGTAAACTGATATTATCTTCTCATTGATAATCCAGTGATAAAAAATAGGCAAGGGGCAAGAAAAACAAGAAACTCAAAGCATGAGGGACCAAACTCTTGGAAAGGTTGTCCAGGAAGGCTGTGAAGTCTCCATTGCTGGCAATGCCCCAAAGCCAGCTAGACATGGAGCTGAGCAGCTTGTTCCTGGGGGTTGGGCCATGTGGGCTCCAGAGCTGCCTCCAGCCTCACCCAACCTGTGTCTCCATGACTCTTAATTCCCCTCTGATCACCAGGGTGGTGATGTGTGACCTTCATTCACTACTGGAAAGTAAAAAGAAGCTGCAAACCTGTTAGAAACTTGACTGCTTGTGAAAATGCATTCCCTTATAAAAGGGGAGAAAACTTGATTTTTTTTTCTATTTGCCCATCCTCCTCTTGACTGAAGTGCAGCATAAACATGGCTCTTTTTAGCCCTCCTAATTCAGGCAAGACAGTAATGACAGACTTAATTACTAATCAGTTTGCATCAGGAGTTATCAGACAAAATGAAGAGTGCTATATTACTCGCTCAGTTTCATACTGCCAGAATCAACATTTTTTGCCTTATTTCAGAAATATCCCTTCACCTCAACATTATCTAGCCAGAGAACACGACCTTAGAGCAACATTCTCTGCCTGTAACATTCTTTCTTCATTATAAGCCACATTCCAGGTTGAAAGTGAGACAAGAAAAGCTCACTGGTTGCCTGACTGTCTATTAATTATTGAAGAATCCCTGCCTGTCCTGGTGCCACGTTCAGACAGCTCGTCTTCTCAGAAGCAATGAGAACTCCATGGGAAAACAGTAACGTGTTTTTGTTTTGTTATTAAAACAAAACAAATCAATTAGATTAGCAATGATAGCCTTGGCCTCTGGCACTTCTCAGGAACTTCTAGGGAATTAACAAGCGACTGGCACTTCTGGCCTTAAGTAAAACTCCTCCTGGAGCTGAGTATGTAAACCAGCAGCCCGGTTTTCAGTAGTATTTGTTTCTCAGTGGGGAAGAAAGTGAGAACAGTATAGCTAAGGAGAGAAATTTCAATGAAAGAAGCAGTAATAATTAAGCCCCTTTCTGTCATTCACCAGAATTGCAACACCCAGACTGAGCAGCTACCATTTTTGCTCAGTGCAGTTCTGCACTGCACTGGAAATGAGTTTGGACTTCAGGACACATACATTTTTTATAGCTTAAGGCGCTCCAACACCAAACCCAGCAAATCAAACCAAGATGGCTTGCTGTTTGGGGCTTGAACTGTATGCACTATATGATCCTAACTATTGCAAACATCCATTTCGTTTTCAAAAACAAATGCATAAAATATACACATGCAGGGGAAAAAAATATGTCCAGTATCTAGTTTCTTATATAAGAGCATATGGACAATAAGAAGTGCATTATTTAAAAAATAAAAGGGCTACGGTCCAGCTATAGTCAGACACAATAAATATTTCAGCTACTCCTACGATTTGGTTCATTTAAAATACAAGTGACTCACAAAACATTGCATTCAAAACGTGTTGTGCAGAATAACTACCTGTTTTTTTGTTACATCTGAATATTATTATATCATTCCAAAACCTTTCTTTTTTTCTAAATTCCAATGGCTTGGAGCATATAACTGTCTCTGCATGAAGTGACAGCTTTCCTCATCCTCTTCAGAAAGAATCAAATTATGCAAGGCCAATATTATAAACATAAGATTCCCAGAAAGAAAAGGTTTGTCACCTAAACCTTGAGAGCTTATACTTAGCAATCCTGATTGAGCACCTCAGCCTTGCTAAGCCAACTGCTTTGCCCACAGACAGCAAGAGGCAGAACAATGCCTTGTGGATACAGCTCTCATGCCATAGCACCAGGAAGAACAGAGCTGGGGAAGAAAAAGCCTCTTCCTTTGAATTCTTGGCATTCCGTGGATTAAGCAAAAGTCTTAACACGGGATTTTATGCTGTTCTATGTTTGCTTGTTTGTTTGCTTTTGTGTTGCATTTAATATCTTTTCTGTGTTAAATTTGGCACTGAGGGAAGCTGGCATGCTGTATTAAATGAGTCTCCTTTTGTTTTTGATTTTGATAGACACACACAAGGGCTGCTCCAAAAGTAATGCCTCCTATTTTACTATTTTGGCCCACGAGGAGTATTGGTGATATGGCAGCAACAGTGGGACACCTCTGCTGGTGCAGATTTTTATGAGCTCAGCACGCTGCCTCCTGTTCATTGCTGGCAAAAATGCAGAGCTAATGGTGCTGACTACATAGAAAAATAGAGTTTTGTAGCTTAGAATTTTGCTCTATAAAATAGCATTATTGTGCTCTCTTGTAGTTTCCATGGAAATAAATTAGAGGCATTATTTTTGGAGAGACCTACGTGAGGTGAAAAGGTTTTTTTGGTGCTTTCTGAAAGCTGACAGTGAACGTTTCAAAAGCCAATGCTCTAAGTAATGCTCCTTAGCACCACATTTAACTTAATTCTGCAGTGCTTTCAAGATTAGAAATGGTGAAAGATAAGTCTGTCACTGAGACTGAAGTCTAGAAGTGCTAAAAAGGCAGAGCTGACACTTGTACAAAAGTTAATGTTAACAGTGGGCTGCTCTCATGAGAAAACATTTCAGCTATATTAGGAAAAAACCGTTAGGGGGTTTTCAGTTTTGTCCCTATAGCCAACATTTCAGTTAATCCTATGAGATTATTCTGTGTTCTTGCTTCTCACATTCATGGTTGATAACATCTTGAAGAAATGTGCAGAGGATATTGACACTTTTGCTCACTGCAGAGGAAACCCTTTCTTCTAGGAGCATCAGTTAGGAACTGTTAACTTGTGACTTTCTTTTTTGGGTTGCACTGCAATCCATAGCATCTGAACCATGAAGCCTTCCATTTAAAGCCAATGGGAATGTATAAACGTTCAGAAACAGAAAGAAAGAAAGAACCCGATTTCTGAAGTGTATTTTGAGAACTAGAACTGTGACAAAATACACCAGAATACACACTGTAGGGTCCCTGGGCATCTCTACAACTCAAGGTCTGCCCAGCACATCGTGGCCATGGACAGCAGACTGCTGAATGGTCTTGAAGGGAAAACATGGATCTGAAGCAACACTGCATGGTCATGTCTGGTAGGACCCCAGGATGGCTTATGGGAATAGATGTGTTTTCACACCATTGCCTTTGTGATGGCACTTCTCCCATAGCAGATCCCAGGAGCAGCCTTGGTCTGCTCTGGTCATCCTGCTGCCCTAACTGGCTACTAGAAAACGATCAAAATAGGCCAATTATGACTCCAGTCATGAAATATTCTTCCACCGTCAACAAAAAATCACATGCATAACCTCGGCCCCAAAGTATTCAAAGAAAATTACTTTCATTAAGAATCTTTTCATAATGACATCCTACCTATCAAAAGGCTCGGGGATGATTGACCTTGGCATCCAGGATTAAGCCAGCATTATTTTTCTTGATTACCAGCAGCAGAATAGTGGGGAAATTATAAAGCCATTGAGAGGATTAATACAGCCCTGATCTCTCTCTCCTGGCTCTTTATCTCTAGCGATTAAAGTTGTCCAGAAAAAAAAAAGTCCCATAACATACGCCTGCTGCCACGGATGGATCCGCTATCAGCTGCATGCATCAGCTCCCCCGACAGCCCGGCCAAAGGTTAATTATGCATTCTGTGTACAGTTTTAATCACTTCAATCAAATCGGCACTCTGCTCCATCTCAGGCACCAACTTCGTAAAAGCAAGAGAAGCACTTCAGACATGGCCCGAAGGGAGGGGGAGGAAGAGGAGGCAATATGCTACATTAACCACAGAGGACATTGCAGAGAACTAAGCCCGACCATGTTCGTAACGATGGCACACAGCAGGCTTATGGAGGATACCAGGTCCTCTTCCAGTTCAGAGTGATCCCCAGAGAGCTTTCTGAGCCCCTGCAACAAGGCGTGTTCTCCACAGTCTTCCTTCCTCCCTTATCTCCACTCACAGAGCCTTTTTCCAGCCACGCCAAAAAAGAGAAGCGAAATAATTGCACATGGGCAGGAAAAGCCAAATACAAAGGCATGGTTGGATACAACAGATGTCAAAGTTTTCCATGCTGACCTCAGAAGAACAAACCACTCCCTTTAAAACTTGTGTTCTGAGTATCATAAGCTCCATTGAGTGTTTTGAGGACAAATCTCCCATTTATGGACACTTATTTGGAGAAGAAAGAGTTGAACAGGGCTCTATTATACTTATTAAGGAACATTGGCCCAGGGGAGGAAGGTCAGAAGCGCCATGCTTGGAATGACGTGGGAGGGCAAGTCTGTCTCTGCTGCCCCCACAGCACACAGAGAAATTGTTATGTTCTATTTAAATATTGTCTACATGGCTTCAGTGAGGGCAGCGTTCAGGCTGCTCACCAACAGCCAACATTTACTGCAGCATAAAAAGTGACAAACACAAACGGGTTCTCACTTTTAACATCGTGATCTCCAAGCCAGACTCACCCTGCTCACAAGGCTCTTACACATCACCAGGCACAGCAGGAACACAAGGCCACGTTGTGTGTGCCAGATGCATTTTTCAGGGTACTTTACTGTTGTCAAAAATCAGAACAGAAAGATTATCATCTGGCCTCCAAACAAGCTCCATTTGACAAGAATTTGCACAAAAGTACCACAATTCCTGTGATCTCAATGCTTCTCCACTGTTTTATTAAACAAGCAGAGCCCTTAAAATTAATTTCCTTTTAGTCTACAGCAGTACATCAATTCTTCCCTATATAATATTTGGATATACCTGGCTATTAACAGGGGACTTTAAATGTGTGTAAAGATAATTTAGTCATTTTATTTTTAAATCCAGCCATCTGGACCTATGAACGTATTTAGAGAATTACATAATAAGACCAATATCTCACAAAATCCTCCTACATCTGCCAGGAGAGGAATCCCTCATCCAATAAAACCAACCCACCCTTAATCCTGAAGCAGTCATATTCTCAGTCCCAGCCTTTTCCCAGGTGATTTTCCTATACATGTGCACAAAAAACCCAACATCTAGATACCTTTAACTTCTGCTTTCTCTTCATAATCAAAGGCCTATGCATTTTACCTTGAAAAATGCTTTTTTGATCTAAAACAAATAAAAACAACAAAGTCACATGTTTGGGTGTCAGGGAACAGGAAGGCAAAATTAGATTATTTTTTAAAATTAGGTTAGGTGCTCAATTTAAATATGTACTTTTTGTACCACTGAAAACTCACTACAACAAAGCCCGTTCTTCTAAATTTCTGTATCTCAAGATGACAAGAATTCATCTTTATTTCATAAATTCTTGCAATCAGTAGCCTTTGTAAAATCTCACTAACATCAGATATCAGTTATCAATTCTGAATTGAAGCAGCTCATGGCTCTGACAGTGTGATGCAATAGACTCCGTATTTTGAATACCATAAAAGCAAGTATGAGAAAAGAAATTAGAAATTGTGGTACATCCAAAGAAAGGAGAGCACAAAAGCCCTGGAGAAAAAGGTCACTTATTTTAGCATAGATTTTTATGGCATTTATTCAATCCACTGCTTGCTCTGATGGAAGGTTCCACCAATTCAGCTGAAACAAACGCTTCAGAAAAGTCACCAACTTTCCTGCATATATTCTGTCTCAAACTGGTGAAAGAATCACAGCCCTTTCTTCTTCTCATTTCTTTTGTTTTCTAGTTTGTCATACAGTCCCACAGCTGAATGTACACGGACACAAACTCAGAGATGATTCTTGTTGGAGTAAGTTGTTCATGTCTTGAGAAAATAGGGTTAAATTATCCAGTGGCTATTTCTAACAACACTTATAGTTCTCTCCTATCAAAACTTCATAGAAGTCTCTAATTCTAGTTGGGGTCTCTGTGGAATAACATCCTCTTGGGCACCAATTGCGAGAGTTATTTTAACAATTTCACTTTTCAGGTACTTTCAGGAGCACCCATTTTCCTATATACGAAGAAGTCACAGTCATGAAACAGCCAGCTCAGGCCAGCTTTAGAACACAGTTCTCCTTTCCTGTATGTTTCTAAAGCAAATAAACTTCAAGCAACTGGAAATGGAAGATTCTGAAACTGTTTTTCTGACACCAGTTGATAAAACAAAACATTTGACTTCCCAAAGAATAGCATGCGATGACAGCACTGGTCATGTCCAATGTATGGTGGAGTTTACTTCCTCAATATGTCAGAGATGGCAAAGATAATAGGATAATTTCAGAGTTCTGTCAAGACTGGAGTTAATAAGGGCAGGGTCAGTTCCAAATGTCACAGTATTTTACGTAACATGCAGCAGGATGAAACGATCCCAGCTCAAAGATTTTGCAAGTTGATATTCTCGCTATCAGAAAAATCACTTCAGAGCTTAGCAAGTAAAGAAACACCTTTCAAAAGCATCTTAAGTAGGGAGGTAAAAGCAGGGGAAACAACTTCACTTCCTAGGAAAAATGCTATTTTCAATAAATAAAGCAAATGGCAAAACAAAACAAACCTATTGCACAGAGTGACCTTTAAGCAAGCCTAACCTTAGTTCAGTGTAAAGGAAATTAAAGTCTATTGTACTGATGCAGGCACAGTCAAGTGCCTTGTGCTGGCAGCAAGAATTCCCACTGCTGCTTTTCTTCTGACCTTTTGCATCAAATAGGAGAGGAAAGAAAGGGAGACCATCTGGATTTCCTGTAGACAAGATGTCTATTAGCATACATCATGACCCATCTAGTAAATAAAGGAACCTTGTGATATTTGTGGTAAGCAAAACCCATACTGCTAATACTATTTCACCAGGTGAGGTAATAACTCTGCATGTACTCCCCACTCTGAATAATCTGCTCTTTGTCTCCCAGGAAAACAGATCTAACATTTATGTGCTCTTTGGTTACTAGAGGAGCAGACTGACTGCGGTCTGCCCTTTTCCCCAAGTCATTAGAGAAGCCTTTCCAAGCTTGTTTTCTAAGCAGCTTGGGCCTTCTTCTCTCTATATGACATTTGTCTAAAATGTTTGTCCATCAGTGCAGGAGAGGAAGCTAGCTCTGGCAGGAGGGAAGACCCCTACACTCTCCACCAGTCCAACACCTACTGCAATTTACTCTCTTAATTGAAATATATGTGCTTTAGACTTCTCCTGTTCTCATGCAAGTATCTTCTCCCTCTGTACTCAGAGCTGTGTGAAACCATAGCCAATCTTTTTCAACGTATCTTTTCCGTGGTTAACATCAGAATCTTATTAGAAGTGATAGCTACGAGAAAGAAGAGGTACTATTTGAATGTTTTAAAGATTTTGATTAGTAAGAGTTCCAGATTAACAACCCAATGGTTCCTCAGCCATTGTATTTCATATAGAAAGAAGCCAAACAGAAGATGGCTAACCAGTCTTAGCTACCTTCTTCTGCTGAATATACATCTAATCACTGCAACACTGCACAGGGCTTCTCGTGAGACCAGGACAGCAATGTCACTACAGACACAATTTCAGACTACCTTCTCCCAGCAAGTCCACAATACTTCTTGAAATGTCTGATGGGGCTGACAAAGCAGTGGCACAGTAAGGGGAAGGTTACACAACTTGCCCACAGCACTTAGAGCCTCCAATGAGCTTAAAATAAATTACTTTGAATTATCTTTTGCTTTCTTGCTGATAAGAGCATACCTTTGTCTTAGAACACATATTTTTCTGTCTGGTCTCTCCTATCTCCTAATCCCAAAAGTCATCTTTGTGGGATGTGTTTATGTAAGAGCAGATATATATCCACAGCCTAATCTTTGCATTTGCAGTTCTCTATATGGCATTCCAAGAATGCAAGCAGTTCTCTATTTAAATAAGAGTTCTTTTGCTTTTTGTAAAGCTATGCAGGGAAATTAAACACTGATGATTACCAGTCCTACTTGCACTTAGGCTTGTAAAGATTGAATAAAGATGCATTTATGCTCATAATGCTAAAATAAGCAAAAAAAAGTCCAAGAACTTTTCCTTGTAAGAGTTTACTTCTTCACCTACCCAGCCTAAGAAACAAAGGTGAGTAGCTGAAGTACAGTTGTTTCTTGCCTCTAAAGTGGAAGGTGGTGTTCATGGAGAATTCTGCCAGAAGCACCATAATCCTGCATTGCATCCAGTATTGAATTAAGAGAGTATTAGCACTAAGGGTCCTTAGGGAACATCATATACTTCCACTCAAACATACCTATCATTATGGATTTTCTTAATTTAAAAATGAAATGCAGCAGACAACACCAGTAATAATTACCTTTATGATAATGCCACAACCCATTTTATTGCTCTGAAAGTCAAATATATTTATTAAATCTGCATAAATTACAATATTATTAAACTGTAATTTATGTGATACTGTGTAAATGAGAGACCGGTCGGGCCTTTTTACAAGTGTGTTCAAGCAGATAGGATGTAATTTATATTTGTATGGTGATTGTACTTTTAGTTTATTTAATAATAATAAAACTATTCTAAAAATATAGTAAGCCATTAATTGAGTATCACCAACACTATAAAATCAACCTTCTATAAAGGAAACGTGGATGAGGCAGCCTTATCTCTTGCTGCTTAAATAAGGTTCAGTTCTCTTGTGGAGACAGTTTTAATCTCATTCAACTGAAAATTTTGTTCAACAGTATTTAATAAACCCAATACTACCAAGAGACACATATGCCATGTAGAAATACCATTTATAGGAATAAGTTATATGGCACATTTTTCAGAATCAGTGACTGGTGACAGGCTTGTTTACAGCTCGTTAATAAAAAATAGAGGTATCATTCCTGCTGGATAATAGTAAGGTTTCTTGTTTACATTTCTTTCCAATTACTGTAATTGACCCATAACTCACCACAGTTCTGGGCATTTATTCTGAACTTTGCACAGAATGCAGCAACAATCCTTCAGAGTGGCAGCTAAATACGTCGGGATTAACATCGTGCTAAATATTCAAACAGAAATTACACCAGCATCGTAAGCCAGGGGTTTACCAGAGGTTTTATGCAGTTTATGGATTCTTATCAGATCTGGGAAGATAGAAAGGGTAAACAAGGGTCTGTCACAAATCTGTGCTCATCTCTCTGCTAAGCTGGAAATGTAAATCCTACCAAACCTAAAAATCTGGTGTGAGAAAGAATTACATAATAAGTTTGGTCTATCTATCTCTGTAAGCTTCTTCTCAAATTAAGCCAAGTAAAATACCAACAATTTAAAGTAACACTGCTTGGCAGCAGGAAAAAATACTCCAGGATAATGAGACTGCATGGCTGGTTGTGCAGAGATGCTTTTCCCACCCTGCTTTCTAGTGAGGTTGCCATCACATGGGAACTTCAATAAGGATATTAATTTCTGGCCTCCAAAAATTGCAAGAGTTCTGCAATCATCAGATATGAATCGAAGTAATGTTTGGACAAATAATTGTAAATGAGACTCTGCCCTGAAAATCCAACTTTGTTTTAAGCAAAGGCAGAAAAATACTTTCTGTTCCAGATCTTGTGCAATACACTACAGCTGTTGGGCAGTCTCCAGGATTTGTATGACAGTCGTTGACTACAAAAACTCTTCCAAAACTGTCCTAACAAATCCTTACATTGCACACTGCAAACCTTAGCCATCTAGTAGCTGCTTTAAATTGTTTTTCAAAGTAGATTTCTCTTTTTACATAGCAATGGAATAAACACAAACTCTTCTAATTCAGTAATCAGGACAGATAATTATACCTCCTTAATTGTTTTCTTTTTCCAGCTTAGGTTCGTGTTGATAGGAGATGGTAAAATTAGTCCACGAGCCATCTGAATTTGCTGCTTGCTGATTAAAGCCTTAATTGATTCAGAATGTTTTACAAATGAATCTCTGAGTTACTTCAGCATCCTGGTGGCATATTGTAAAAAAGAAGGCTCTCTCTTGTGTGCACACTCCCCTTGTGAATGAGAATCACATTCCCATAAATCCATAACTGCATGAACAACTTGGTTGTGTTGCTTTCAGAATTCACGGTTTGGTAGAAGCAGAGCGAAACAGCAAAATGAGAATCACTGACAGCAGAAATCCACTGTCACTGACAGAGGACTCTCGTTCCCTCGTACGTTTGTGATATAATTTCTGAATGGACAGCATGGAACACACTGCTACAGGAAAGAAAGAGCTGCTGTCCTCATTTTCTGCAAAGCTCAGATCTACAAGCTGATGAAGTGATGCATTCGCAGCCATTTGTGCTTTGTGTGTTCCTCACTTGTCCCAAGACCTGCACTCCTCATTTAGTTCTTCTCACCATCAGACAGTTTGGGTGGGCTTTGCACCATGTTCCCATGTGTTTTGAAACACAGATTCTAAAGTTCCTGTGGCGATCAAAGACAAAAAGAAAATGACATCTTGCACTGTTTTTAGGGGCTCATTGGAAGGAACGGCCCTGGCACTAAAGGCAAACCTCGTCCTTTCATACTGCAGAAGGCAAAGTATAAGATGATGCAAGCCTCTCTTCTTCCTGCATTAATTGTTCAGTTCAGCTCATTCTTACCTCATTCGAAACACAAGCCCACTGCAGTAAAGAATGAGGTGACAACTTAAAACACTGCTGCACACTTTAAGAAAGTAAAAAAGAAAAAAGAAAAACGAAAATAGAAGAAAAGCCCAAACCCCTCAATCTCTCTGTGATATATTTCAAAAGCTGTACAATTTCACATTTATTCTATTCCTTGCAGCATACACTGTCTACAATAACTCCAGTTGTCACTGTCTCTCCTTTTTTTTTTTTTTTAATAGATATGTCTGAAAAACATAATTGGATGTTGAAATGACCTAAATTGCAGAACCATTTGATTATAGGCCAGTGTTCTTCCAGACACCATTTCTCCTGGAGTCAGAAGGGCCATCAGTGCAGGCAGGTTTGCTAGTTTGCTGTTTATGCTCACTGGCAAAGCTCTCTGTAAATCACAGAGCTTATGCTGCACCAAGGAAGTTAAATTTACTGTAGAAATTTCTGGTTAAAAGATGTGACTGTTAGACTCCTGCATCAGAAATATTATGTAAATTGTATTCATTTCTATGGAATATTTTTTAAAAAAATCCACTCCTTTAAGAATATTTATGGTAATATGTAACTTCTTCAAATTTAATGCACTGATGACTTTTGTACTTCCTGTTCCTCTGGTCAGTATCTCATGCAGCACGTGTAAAAACTCTGAAGACACTAAGATGTCAGCCAAGTAAAACTGAGAGGAGGTACGAGATCCACACCAAACTAAAATAAGATAATTGAGTCATTAATGTTCAGACTTTAAGGTCTGCAAAGAGGATTGTCTGCTGACTTCATAAACCTCTAATTTAAACCCATAGTCTCCTTCTCCTGACAAAAAAAAAAAAAAAAAAAAAAAAAAAAGCTTTATATATTGCTTTGGAAGCAGTGACATAAACCAAGCTTGCAAAGCCTTGGTCATTATGGGAAATTCATAACTTGGATGTTTTAAGTTTTACGACTTTGAAATATTTTGACAAAATTAAGAACACCTCTCTGGTATAAACAACACAAAGGGAGTAACCATGAAACTGCCTACCTGCATCTGCTAGCCAGACTCCAGGTAACCGTTATTTCATCCTTCCCCTTTATGAAAAGATATGTGAACAGATGCACTAATTAGAGGTCTGACTCTTTTTTCATTACAAACACCTTCTGAAAGCCATTGCTACAATCTTGTGGAAAAAAACCCACAAAGGTTATTTTTACAATTACACTGCCTTCCCATCTTCTAACCCTGCAGGACGCCCTGTTCGGCTGCTCAGCTGCCTGCCCCCGTGGCACTGTGGCAGTGCTGTCAGTGCCATCACAACCTACAGCAAAACACCATTCCTCTGCTCCAGCCTGGGTTTTGAAAATCAATGCTGCATTATTCTGAGGATGGGAATTCAGCACTTAACTCTCAGAACCAAAAAGGTCTGCCAGATCCTATAATATTTCTCCCCAGCAGCCTGTGAAGTGCAGATTGCCCTCTTCATCACTGAGCATATCTGATCTGTCAGGCACAGTTTAATCAAAGGCTGTTCCTCTGCTCATCACATCTAATGCAAGTTGTTGTGTTTGTTAGCAGCACGGCCAATAATACTCGTTTGCAAAGGAACGCAGACTCTCACAGTTACAACATGATGTATCAATCATGTACCAAAGTGATCAATACCCTTCCCAAGCCAAAGGGCAGCTGATAATCTGAATTCTATCAAGATACCTTCAATGTTAAACAGTCTGCCGCATCTACTGGGCTTATATTTTATATATTTAGATTTTTCTCTTCTTAATTCCTCATAACTTTTTGGGCACAATCTGTTTGAATTAAAAGGTGAAATTTGTCTTTTCACGGTAAAAGAAAAGTACGATGTATGTGGTTAGACAGTCTGTTCCTTCAAAACACACATTCTCCATTGACTAAGAAAGAACCAATGAGAGATATTTCAGGTATTTCTTAAATAGCTTTTTACAATGCTCTCACAGTGCAAACCTTTTTCTCAAACAGCCCAAAGACCAATTCCTATGCCAGTATGGGTAAAAATAAGCATTATTGCAGTGGAATAAGCAGAATTCGCTATTAAATTTACCTAGGGAATATCCATAAATAAAATAATATTAATTTAGATGAGGAATCAATAGACAGCAAAACCACTAACATCACAATGGCCGCACAATTCAGGTGAACCGAAGAATTGTCTGAAGGGAAAATGATTAAACAAATGACTCCTGTCACACCAAAGGTAATAAGCAGTAATTGCACAACAGATTTTATATAAATCTTTGCAATAAATCCCATGGTGTTTTGCAGTTCAAGAGCAGACCGGATAGTCCAGCATGAAGTTTGAGAATCAATACAATAATAATCCACTGAAGTATAAGCAACCATAGAAAATTGTTTTATTTGAAAGCATGAAATTGGTCGGAAAGTGATGAGTCTATAATCACAATATGCACAACAAAGCACTCCCCCTAGGGCTGTAAGTTCACAGCCATTTGATATGTGCAAACTTTCTGTACATTTATTAAAATATATATATATATATATATATATATATATGTATATATAAACACACACACAGAATGAATAGTGCTCAAAACAAAGACATTTACCTGCCTTCTCTTTGTTTTTTTTTTTGCCTGCACACCATTTAAAACTATGGAACAAAGCAAAGCTTAGATTAAGGTTCCCAGCTAACCTTTGCTTTGTGAGATAAAGTTCCCTGAATGAAATTAAGCCACTGCACAGTAATTCTTGGCCTTGTTCCACGGTGATGTGGAAAAGAACATTTGTCATAATCACTTATAATTGGAAAAGAACAGGAAGAGATCACTGTTAATTGCACAGCATGGCACGTGTATGTTGGACGCTGCAGAGCGATCACGGCTCAGCGGTGACAGTGATGGACCCAAAAGTGCTCCATCCAGCGGGGTGAGAGCTGTGAGGGGTTTACAGAATGGAACAGTTCTACCTGCTGACACCGTGGGTCCATTTGAATTACCTTGTGGTTATTTTTGGTTGGGTGGGTGGGTTCGGATGAGCACGGCACGTACGCTAACATGAGAATGCAAAACACCCTCTGCTGCAATTACCCTCAGCATATTCTCTTTTCGCTTTCAGGGGCCTTTTTAGCTTGCTTTTACAGGCTTGATTTAATATTCATAATCACCTTGAAAAGGCCATCTGCAATTTTAATCACTCACTGCCAATTACTTTCGGTAATAGCTGTGCCAGCCTTGCTGTCAGCGATCTGACGCCCAGGAGGACAGGGATGTTCCCCAGCAGCGACAGCACACAGCACTGCAGCCTTTCTGGGCCTTCCCTGCCCTGACCGAGCTGGGCTGTGAGCACGTGGCTTTGCAGAGTGCATCCAAATACAGCCAACATGAAGGAAATAAGCAAGCTTTGATTGTTATCCCTCCTTAGTGCATAAGGAACAAATGAAAATAAAAATCACTATTGCTGCACAGAACTGCTTTTCCTTCTTCAGGCAGCAGAAATGTCCGAGCCCTGCAGTATATCCCCTATCCATGACAGCAGTCAGCTGCTTGTTCTCAGCAAACAGTTGGACAAATCTGATATCGTTTTTGCATGAGCTGAGCCTTAGGGACCAGGACACTGTGCACCTTCCTGGCTGCCAGATCCCTTCTGCTCTAGCACAGAAAACTCTCAGTTCGTAACAGATACACTATTTAGCTATGATCTTCTCCCAGATTACAGGTGTAACTTTGTTCCCACATGATATAACTGAAATGATTTATCTACCATAAAAATACACAGTTTATGACTGAGGATTGTTTTTGAGGTACAGAAAAAGACTGTGTGTACAGATAGTTCAGTGGCTTTATTGCCTTACCATGCAATCTGTAAGAAAGAGAATCAGAACTTGCATTGCTTTGATGCATAACCACTCCAAACTGAGCAGTACAAGAAGGACAGCCATGCACACCCTGTGCTGGCACCTTACTGCTGCCACAGTACAACCAAGGGGGCAAGAAGTCAATGAGGATTTTGGATATAGCAGGTGAGGCAACCAAGGTCAGGGTCAAATTTGAGTTTCTCTTCCTATCATAAATGAGAGATGAAGGTTCAATTATTCTAAATTACTTGAAAATTGATAGCAAGTTCCTACTAAGATCGAAATGAATGTCCAATAATAAACATTTTTGTTAAGAATTGGAGCAAAAATTGGTTAGCCAATTTCAAAGAAACACAACAATGATAAGTTCTGATTTACACACTGACCCTCTCCTCTGTTGAGCAGAACAGCAGCAGCAATCAAATAGAATGCCTTACCATAACATGCCTACACAAAGGAGATGATTTAAAGCTAGACAGATGACATGGACCTGTGCATGTCATGAGTCTCAAATGCTTATTTTGCTGTTTTGTGGGTTTGTTTTTTTTTCCTTCACTAAGACATAGATAGGAAGTCCCATCCTTGCTTAATTTTCCTGTTCTCTCATATATGTGGAGAAGAGATTAAAACTATCTTTAATATAAAAAGTTTTGAAAATGATAACCCTCGAGCTACCATACGTTTATGAAAGAATGAGATGAAAATCAGTTCTTGTAAAGATGCTGGGGGGTTCTGCCATGCAGGCCCTCAGCATGTGAATTACAATAGTTAGGATACATTGAGGCTTTTGCAGTAAGTAAGTGCAGGAGTCATTCTATTAAACATCTGTTTGGAACATATTTATTGCTCCTACTCTATACTGTATATGAGACATTTCAAGCTTGCCTAACACAACAGCACTTTTAGGAACACTCAAATAGATTCTAATTACTTTTTTTTTTTCATTGCAGAGCAAGTTCTACTCCTATGAATAAAAAGTGACATCATGCCAATTTATCTACTTATAAGATGCTTCTCACTTTTTTTTTATTAACAGTAATATCTTTATATCCTCTCCTCCACAGAACAGACAGGACAACTCCTGTCATTCCAGAACAGCACACAGCTGTCACAGCACTTATTACACAGGATTTTTTTTCCTCAGAATGTTTTCCATCTGTATGGCATGTTTATGTTAAGGTTCCCTTCACCTTCTCAGTAGGGTTTATCAACTCTTAACAATATTTTAAACATCCAACATTTTAGGGAAGAGAAAGATTTCAAGTCAGATACTTGGAACGTAGCATAACTGAAGGGGATTCATAGGAGATCAAAAGGTAATGCTCAGAAAGGGTAAATTGATATGAGAGTCTCAGAGTCTCAGCTATTCCTTTTAGATCTTCAGAGTAATTATATACACTGAAACTCAAAGCCCTCTACAAATGCCTACAAATAGCTGCATTTCTTTCTCCTCTAAGTTTTTTAAAAAGTGCATTTATCTTCTCCATACATGGTAGTGAAGAAATGAAGAGTTCTAGGGAAAGGATATTTTGCCAGCCCCACCATCCCAGGAAGGGGACCAGCACTGGATGCTGCTTTACTTGCAGCTGTTTAATGATTTCTACTACTGTTATTTATGATATCTATGTATCTATTTATGTTTATTTATTGTACCCATTTCCTAGTAGGTAATTTTAGTAGCATTATCAGTATACACTGAACAGATTTTCAAAGATCCAAAAGCATTACTTAAGCTCACAGATATGGACAAGAACTAATTAGTATTTGAACAAGAGACAGCAGCAAATTAGTTCCCTTCCTGACTGCACTGAAATAGAACAAAGAAACCAGACAGAATTAGTCTTGTGGCAGAAGGCAGTTAAGTAGCAATTGGGCTATGCTATCACTTTTACCATTTTCACCCCAGAAAGATGACTCACTCGAGTGCCCAACACCATCTTTTTCTGCCAGATGAAACTAACATTGATTTCAACAGCTTCCTTTCATCTTATCCCATGCTGGACCACTAAGACAAGTTTGACTATGAAGAAAAGCTCTAACAAAAATATTTTCTGTGTAAATTCTGAATTATTTTAAAGAACTGTAGGTCAATCAGTGACATTAAGGCGCACACCATGGAACTAGCAATACCTTTCTGTCCAGAAAAGTTTTCTGACATTTCTCTTATGTTGGTCTTCTAACAAATCATCATAGTTTGTTCAGGATGGCATTTTCCTGGATGGCATGTATAATTGATGTATGTCACTTTTTATAAAATGATTGCAAGGTAGATTCAATTTTCTCTTTTCCTTGTTTGTGTCCTCTAAGAATCTCTTATCTCCACATATCAATTACAGAGCAGTGACAGAGATAGGATACAAATCACTGCAATGAATGTAATAGCAAAAGAGATTAGAGATAGGGAGAGATTAATTGCATGTGTCACATATAAATAAAGGGTTTTGAAGACAACCCAGGATTTTGAGAGAGCGTGTGTATTCCCAGTCTCTTATAATAAAGAATAACCAGCCTTACAAACAGACAAGTGTAACTGGAAGTTTGGTTAAAATAATGAGTTAGATTTCAGAAACTCTATCATATGACATTTTTTCAGGATGCCTAATGTCTGTGCATATGCCAAAGGAAAATGCACTCAACTGGTGTGCATTTTCCCAGCTCCACAGACAAGGAACAATTCCCTGTAATAACAAACGTGTGAGTGGCATTAGCTAGAAAAGGAAGGAACTATTTCCATAAAGAATGCATTTGAAGCTTCCTACATTTGTTGAGCTACACGATGAAAAACAAGTATGAGACATGCCAGTAAATTATATGTTGATTTTGGCTGTTCGCATTCTCTTCAGTAGTAGGACTGATAAAAAAACAACAACCTAACAAACAAACAACCATACAGGAAATTTATTCTATTGTCTTTCCATTCCAAAAAGACATCATCAGTTGATTAATATATTTAAAATATTGTAATGACTCTGAGCAAAGTCAACTCCAAGAATCCAAGTTCTACTAGCAGAGCAGAAACAAGTCTCTTGGAAGGGGAGTTGTAGCAGATACAAACACGCATCACGTCTGCCAATAATGTCATCAAAAATAGTCCAAAGGAAGAGGAAGAAACTGGAGACAGATCAGCCTTTGTGCTATTTATCAGAAAGACACTGATAGAACATTTGAGCAAAGCCAAAGCAAAGTTCAAGCTGCCACAGGTGTTCCTCATCTAATCTTTATCATTCCTGCAGGTTAGCAATGTAGGATTTTAACCCATAGGTTTCCCTTTATACCGCTACCATTAAAAGTGTGAAGTTTTCCTGTGAGGAGAGAAAAGGCAAAGAACTAAGGAAAAGATCTGGCAGTGAAATTTGGAGTCCTAGAATGTTGTTAAAATATGATAAGCTTCTATTTCTTCCTAATGCATGCAGTGTGATGCTACACTGCAATACAGTGTCCTTCTTTCAGTAGATAAATAGGGCAAACCATTGGGAACATCAGCCTTGAACACACCTCCTCTTTTTGAACAAAGCTTAACCTAAAATTTGTTCCAACGTTATAAAAAACAACAACAAACTTTTAACATTAACTCAATGTACTCCTTTTTGTTACACTATAATACTTCAATGTATTTGACTTAAATATTTGCATCCCCAAAGCACAGCTGAATTGTAGTCTATTTTCAAAATAATGAGAAACAAAAATTCCTACATAAAAAAAAAATGTATGCCCCTTAGTATGAGAGCAGATTGGAGGTACTGAAGAAAAAGCATCAAGAACCATAGCATTTTTCCAGGGTATTAATGATGGCATTTGCACAGGTTTTATCCTTAACATTCAATTTCAAACCCCGAACACTTCAACAGCCTCATTTAAATTAGCTTCCTGGGTAACAAAGCAAGGGCACACATTTACTCATGAAATTACATGTGACAATTGCTGGGACACTTTCCTGGAAACTCTGCCCACAGAGAGCAAAGCCAGTGCAGAAAACAGGAGAGGAAAGAAGTGTCATTCTTACAAAGAATGCATTAAAACCAGTGCCTGGGGAGCTGAGGCATGTTCTGTTAGACTCCCCTGTATCTGATCAGGACCTCAGGCATGTGCAGTACAATTACAGCACAGAAACGCAATTTTATTTCATCTCTTGTCCCTTTGCCACCCATCACCAACCTCCCCCCCAAAAAAACCCACAAAACCAACCAGCAACAACAAAACCCACAGAAAACAGTGTTACGTTGAGGCATCCATTTCACCTCAATGGCACTGACCCACCGAGCCTAAGTGAAATAAATTCCCTCAGCATGAACGAAAAAGAGCTTGACAAGTTTATAGAACTTGCGTGAATTCGACCTCAGAACAGAAATCTCTGCTCTCTGGGGGTTCCTGCCCACTCCTTTTCTTCTCCCGACACCTGAAAGCTGGAACCAGCCATGAGAAATTCATGCAGCAGCGTGTTTCAAACGTAGCCATGAAGGCTCCTCAATATCTGCTGACTTGAGCAAACCTTGATGGTTAATATGAAAAATTATGTTTGCGAAATGCTTTCTTCTGGAGAGGAAAACGTCTGCTCAGACTCTTCTGAGAACTTATCTTCTTAACAAACCTGACAGAAGGATGTCAAAAGTGGTATTGCATCAACTGCATCCACAGGTAAAGCAGCACTGTTTTCTCTACTTCTTTTCTAACAGTGTAAAGAGTATTTCACTTTTAGTGGCACTGGAGGTGACCCAAACATCTTGTGCAATCATGGGAACTTTTCTTTATAACAGTCTGAAATTGAACTCTTTCCTTCTGTAAAATTTTTGTTTTGGTACATGAAATTGAAAAACAAAATAGGGCCTCAACCAGAGACAAACACGATCTGTTTAGCCTCGTGTCAGCGCCTACCATTGCAGAATGAAATGTCTTTTCATAGCAACAGGGGGAGCTGGGTGGAACAACATGGCACCCTACTATTTCAAATTAATTGCAATGCAACCAAGCCAGAAATTTAATGTTTAGTCCCCAACTCTCTCTTTCTCCCCCCTCCCCCCCCCAAAAAAAAGCATTGTCAATGCTCAAGGGAAAAATTTATCTTTGTTAAATGATAATTGGCTTTATTGTCTTTGACTCCTCAGAAACGCTGGCTGGCAAGGTTTTTAAAATATTCATCAATCTTGTTTTCTGTTTTTACAAAGCCTGCATCGAAAAAAAAAAAAAAAAAAGATGTCAGTCTGCAGAACATTCTGCATCTCCCAGTATTATGAATAGGTCTAGAGACCACCTAATTTACTAATAAATCTATTGAAGCGACATGCATCTCAATATTTCACAGCTTAATAAGAAGGTCCAGAAGCAAGGCCCCAGATTGCAGTTCCAGATGATTAGCGCTGCAAAACCATTTGAAGCAGGAGTATCGAAGCTGTCAGAGCAGCTTACACACAGCCACTCTTTGCAGACTCACCATTTAAATCATCTGCTCGGGGACACTTGCTCAAATTCTTCATAAAATGCTTGGAATAAGCTCTAAAATAGCAGTGCATACTGTTAAAAGTTTCTAAGACTGGGGCAGCGGTGCTCACATCTATAGCACTGCATTGTAGTTAATAATAGGAAAATCTCAGCAGGGCTTTTCAAACTTCTTCTAAAGTGACACCAGAGTCTTGCTGCGTCATCTTGCAATAAAATAACAAGGACACTTGCTGCGTGCATTGCAGCGAATAGCTCAGCCAGCTCCTTGCAGAAATAAAAAGCTCCCTATTAACTTTTTTTAAACACTTCTTGAGTTATTGACTTACATACCAGAAATCCTTGCAGTTCCGAAACAAAACAAAACAAAACAAAAAAAAAAAAAAGAGCGCATCTTCATAGATAAGTGGCATAGACTAAAGAAAAGTGTTTTTGTGGAGAAAAAATAGCAGGGGGAGGGTTAGGGTTGGGGCTGTTGTTGTTGTTGTTGTAGTGTAGAATTTAAGAAACAACAACAAAAACCTTGGTGAAAAGTTTCTGAGAAGTTTATCTGACAGCCAGGAATACGGCCCTCAAGGAAATAGGAGTTTCATGATGATGGCCTTATTTCAATGAATATTTCCACCTGTAAGTGCCCTGCCAACACTGGTAAGACCAGATGTAAGCCACTGTACCCCCTGACAAGGCAAAGTCTTGAGAAAGAGATCCGACCATCTGTGCTGCGATGCCCAACTACAGAAGAACGGGCAAGAAAGAAAAGTGCTTAAAGAATCAAGGACCGTTTTAAGACATCAGCTAACTTATTGATGAATAGATGGAAGCAGGGAAGAACAATAAGGATTTCCCAGGTTTTTTTTTTTTATTGTAAAGCAACCTGTGCTAATAAGAAAAGTAGGCTGCAGTGGATCAATGATAGGTTAACTGTCACGTCTTGTCAAGCTGGGAGGTTCTAGTGCTGGAGATAAAATTGAAATCCTCCACAGCAGAAAATTTACAGGATTTTCCACATGGAGCAAATAATGCATTGGACTTGAGAAAAAAAATTGGGAAAAAAAAAAATTCTACTATACAATATTACCGTTACTATTATTGCTGAGCTGTCGGACTTGCCTAGCATTGTTTCCTTATTTACAAAGGTGATGAGGACATATGGTTAAGAAAAGTCAAGATTTTCATTAGTTTTGTATACAGTTCAACTGATTTTAAGAAATTTCAAATTCAGCACTAATTTTTGACGTCTCATTCTACAAGATATACCCCCAGTGTGCTGGCTTCTGGATATCATTTTGATTTCACTGGATAGTTTGGTATATTTCCCAGACATTGTTCAAACTCCGTTTACCTCCAGCCACAGTTCAAGACTTTGAATCTGATCTGCAGTATAAAGCCTTGTAACTCATGCTCTGTTTACTTGGGGACTGTCCCTTTATCCTAGAGCCAGCCTCACGTTTGGGAACAGAGCAGGACAACTCTGCTGTCAGACTGATTCTGTTGATGTGCTTTTCATGTAGGCTAGAGCAAGTCTAATTCCTTCCTTGAAGGACATTGGCATAACAAGCTGTGCATCTCTAACAGTGTTCTCTGTGGATGACTACCCAGGGAATTATCTATAGTTTTTTCCTTCTGCCCTCAATAAAAGTGGCAATGTGCGCCGAGTCATGTCACAAGGTTGCACTCAATTAATATATAAATGTACTCACACAGAAATTGGATATTCCACTTTCCACTTGATATAATGAAACTGTTCTTTTTTTTTTTTTTTTTACCCTTATTATTATTGATTATCTTAGACCCATCCTAACAGAAAATGAAGTGCCATCAGTTTTAAAATCTGATAAACTTCAGACAGTTCAATGTAATGTCTTCCAGACTCAGATGTCTCTTTAAGAATCTGTTTCCAACTACTTGCTGATATTATTTATTACTTTTCTAAAATATACCATCTTTCTGCAAGCGTTGCCTGCGTGCTCACTCGCTCACTCAGGACCCAACCGTTTTGTTATTAGACAGAAATAGTTTATTCACTTCCATCTTTCTTTTCTTTCTTAGATCAAAGATCACAATGACCGTGTCAATCTAATTTTCTTTACAAACACCACAATGTAAGAAAGGCCAAAGCCTTTCTTTAACTCACACAGCATTAAACACACCGGTTCAGTGTATTAAATTCACTTCTTAGGTTTTAAATTGTCCTCTTTGGCTAAGATTCATTCTAACAAGCAAATCCATATTCGACATTCCATCTTGCTGCTTTCCTATTGTTCCCATCCCAGATAGATTTAGCATTCATAGTATCAAGTCTGCAAGCATTTTGAAGTGTTTTCTTTTCCACATGCTGATATTACCTTCTGCTTTGCATAGAACTTGTTACGCAAGCGTGATCACAGACTATTCCTAGCATTAATTAAGATATGAAATTAAAGTGGGAAGTACATTATTGGTCACATAATACAAACAATACAAATTTGCTTTAAAAATGAAATTACTGAAGTGTTAGCAAACCTCTTTATACTGTCAGAAATAATAATGTTTACCATCTACATGCCACGGCACAGATAGAATTCACACAAGTGGATTTGCAGTATTATTTCCAGTTCGGGAGAATGTGCAAAACCCATGAGAAGTTCATTTACTGTATAAACATATCTGGAAGAAAACATGGGTTTGTTTCTCCTGCTCTCTGTTACAGCATGTACATTCTGCCCTCAGTGACTCTGTGCACAATGCACTGCTGGACCCACCAGCAGGGCTCCACTGCTTGCTTAAGAACAACTTTCCTTGAAATCTGATGAGGACTTTTATTACAAAAAAAATGTTGTTTTTAGAAATCATTTCATAGGAACGTAACATTTTTTATGAGCTTCTGACAAACATAAGCATACTATGAACAGCAATGTGAGAGGCTTCCTTCCCAAAAACCCAGGCTTCCAAGTTTTGTTCCTCTCAAGAAGACAGCCATGCGGGCTGTCTCAAACCTCATAATTTCCAAGATCAAAAGGCATCTTATCGTGCTAATTGGTCTAGAGCTGAGAATCCTACATCCTCTACAAGAGTAAACCAAAAGAGCAGCCTGTCCATAACACTGGCAGCCTCAGAGACAATTTAACCAGTCACCTCTTCCTCATCTCTACAATCAAAAAGAGGAACATACTCCCTACCTCACTGCCACCTTAAAAACACCTCTACTTAATATCCTCAAAAGGAATCAAACATTCCTACATTCCTAAATACAAATATTGGTTTTACACAAACATTTACCAGATGCTTAACAATATTTTACATCTGCACAGTTTTGTTGAACGTGCATGTTAATATATGGTGTGCAGAAACCTTTCCAACTCCATTGCTCTCCTGCGTTTCCTTCCCCTGTGCTGTAAAACCCACTTCTGGAATGCCTCTGTAATGGTAGGTGTTAATACAATTTGTGCAATGTAAAATAATAAGTAATAACAATGAAATGCATGTTCCCTGGGACTCCACGATAACTCCAGGTAAAAATAATGTCAGAGTCTGGGAACAGACTCATTAATAAAACTGCACTCAGAAGAGTGACTTGTTTACTTACACACAATGGAAACCAATACATTATCAAAGCCTGCATTAAAAAGAAATTGCAATCCCAACTTCACAACAGTGAGGAATGCCATCACATACCTGCCTGGCACAATATAACCCCCCCAGACAAAAGGCTCCAAGGCTGATTTGTCTCAGGCTCACGCTCGCCTAGGTCCCTCTGATCACACAAACTGTTTCAAACCAACCAGGAGATCTCCTTTAAGGACTGAATCCTTTCTTAGAAAGGCTCTATTACAGCAGAGCTTTGTGAGCTCCTCCTGTAACCTCAGCGCCGCGGCACATCTCTGTGTATTTGGATACTTACTCGCTATGCTGAGATGAATAAGTGGGCTTGTCTTGTTCTCGCCGTTCTTTTCATTGACAGCCTGGACATAGTAGCCTCCTGCATCCACCACTGACGTCGCAAGGATCACCAGCTGATTCTCCAGCGTTATGGCTCTGTTTGGGAAAGTGAGAGACCGTGCTGAAACCAGAAGAATGGCATTCACTGTGCAGAAATTGTACAGAACTTCAGACTTGACAGAATCACATGATACTTGTTGGCAAGACGTTAGGAGATCCAAAATAACCTCATTTCAAACACATTCACAACACTTCAGATGTGCAATGCTTTGAGGCTTTTTCTCAGTTTAGATCACGTAAAATGTTTATGGTGACACACAAAAAACTACAGCATCTAAAATGCAAACAGTTTAAATGCCTTTAAGAAGTTACACATAAAATAGCAAACAAAAGCAAAGGCAGACAGCCTCACCCTGCATGATGTGGGCTGACGGTCCCAGCACACACCAGCATGCTGTAAAGCTGGTGCTATTGGGAACCTCCTCAACAGGTGAAGCTATTTAAAGGCTGACACTCAGGAACGAGGTGGTCAGCCAATAGTGAGCTTCCCTGCTTGTCTTCTTTCTGTTTCAGCAAGGTATTTTTAGCATTAATAAGTCACAATTATTTGGCTTTGAAAAAGTGTTTTAAGGCAATGGGGGAATCAGATTCCCAGTATAGTATACTGATTTTCACATACAGGAGCTGGCATAGGATATAACAGTGAGAAGAGTGTCCATACACTGTGTTTGTTATTCCTATCACTTCAGTTTCCTAATGTGGATACAAAGAACAGTGAACTGCTATAAGGCTATTGGTAGATACCAATTGAAAAAGATCTGAAAAAGATGTGAGGCTGTGTTTTCAGCTCTGGTGGTGGTACTGAAGTCAGTCACTGCACACCAGCTGAAGATCTTGTTTGCAGTGTCTTTACTGATGATGATTTTTATTATACTAAACTGTAAGAAATATCTCAGTACAATTTCTTTTCTTTATTCAATGAACCTGTAATTGCTTAATTGACTTAGAAAATCAAAGGCAGTGTGATAGATTTACAGAGTGGGGATATAAAATGCAATTAATATGACATTTGATAAAGCAAATAAAGATAAAAATCCAATGAAGTGCTAATAATTGAATATTAAAAGACAATGCAATTACATTAATTCTAAAGGATGCAGCGCTAGAAGAGTTCTTTGAAAATACTGAAACACATTTCAGACTGCTTTGGGAGAAGGTGCAGCTGAAGCTGAATGTTTTAAAGCTGATCTCCAAGTGCAGGTGAGAAGCACACTGACACCACCTCTGTCTGTGGCAAAATAACATTTGTGCGTGAAATGCATACACATTTCAAAGTTAATGTGAGCCTAAGTAGATTTGAAATGAAAAACATCCATGCAGAAGGACTGAGCATAACTTCTCTATTCATTTGCATAGAGAGAAATAATTAGAGATAAAATAATAGTAGAAGGCAGTTCTTTGGGGTCATCGGATTTCAAAGAAAGATCCATGTTAGATTCAAAACCCCAACATAAGTTGTCAATAATTAAAAATTCTGAGAAAAGTCAAAGGTTTTGGTTTCAACCCCTAAAAACAACATGGGTAAGGCACAGCTGTGCAGAGGCCAAAGACTTGGAGTTCTATTTAGATTGAGAGCTGTGCTCATCAGGAAAATCAATTAGTCACGTTTTAAGGACTCATTAATGCCAATGTTTCCAAACCATCTGAAGATTCATGTCACAGCCCTTATCAGGGTTGCAACCATATTTTGCACAACAGCTGCACAGAGCGCCCTAAAATTGGCTTCACGCATTCCCCTGGGTTCACTGTTTGTTTTCATTGTCTGTTATAACTTCTACGTTATGACAGCACTGCACTCATGTTCGAAGGGAAATCACATCCCGGCTGCTCAGCTCACTGGCACGTTTGAGGAAGACAACAGCAGCAGATGGAGTGGACCTCTCAGAAATTCATACCCAGTACAGATTTGATGAAATACAGAAATATTGTTCGTTGGTTTTTTTGTTGTTGTTTTGCTTTTTTTTTAATGATACCAAACTTAATCTAATGTTTTCAAGACAGAACTACTAGCAAGTAAATGAAGCAGACTGATCCCTTGGGGTTCCTTACACATAAGGAAGGAAGCGTTTTAAATCATATGTTTTGATAGAAGATACTTTAACAGCCTTCAGAGCTCAGTGGAAGCCTGTGGGGAACAGGAGCCAATACATACACAGTGATGTGCAGTGTGTTGAGCAGCTATGGGAGTACCATGCCAGTATTTCCATGCCAGTATGTCACAACAGCACCCACAGACTACAATAGATGGATCTCAAAGTGAAGGCTTCAAACCCTGCCCGTGATGGACTGCTTGCCCAGATATCCTGACACCATAGGTGGGAAAGTGTAGGAATGATGGAGATCAGTAATGTTATCCATCCAGTTCTTCTAAGGATCTGAAGATGTAAATAGAAACCTCCGGAGTTTTTCAAGACTTCTGTTTGCTGCAGCCATAATTAAGCACTTAGAAATGATCCGTTTTTTTTTTTTTTAATTGCAGACTTCTGGATTGCCCAGTACTTGAAAAAATTGTGGTGCAAATATCTCTCAAGTTTGATGGAAAGCTTTTGGAAATTATGTGAACATCAGACTGAGCCTTTAGAAATAATGATCATTTTCTGAAGTGCTGCTGTTAAGGTATTTAAGACAATATATTTCCAGTTAAATTTTTCTTGCTCTGAAAATTGGATCATTTATGAAAATACCAAAAATGAACTCTGTAGTATCTTAAATAGGTGGATTTCACATTACAAACCATTATTAATGGAATATATGAAAATCTACTCTCCAAGTAGATAATGCAGAGAAGTTGGAAATGTGTTCAGTATTAGCCTACCAGATTACACAATAAATAGATAGCACTGCATTACAAAAACATCACCAAATGAAAATTGCACAGTGACCTGATGAGGTTTTCTCTTAGAAAGCAGCCATCTGCTCCTGAGCAAGGGTGCAGTATTTTAGCAAATACGGCCCTTCACAAGGCCTCTTTTCCTCTAGCTAAAACAAATATCAAATCCCTCTTTACCAGATATTGTTTGCAGAAAGACCTCTGCTGCCCTTATAAAACTTTTGCTCCCATAGCACAGCATGAGCCGATCTTTCTCCGGGAGGCAGAGCCCACCCAGCAGCAGTGATGTTAAGAGGCAAGGGAGAGATGATGGAGCACTGACACTGCAATTACTGGGACGTCCCCTATGGAAATGCCCTTTTGAAAAAAGGCAGAAGGTTGCAGTTAAATCACAGCTGTGCAGCGAAACCCTGAGTCAGGGCAGTGCCTGCGTGGCTTAGCAGTGAGCATTTCCCCACTCGTGTGTCTTCCAATTCTAAGGGAAATTATTAATCGCAGTTATTTAAATATATGCAAACAGTGCATGTTTTTCAGGTCTCAATCACAGCACAAAATATTAGTGTGTCTGCTACAGAACAACATGTCCATAGCAACAAAGCAGTAGGAGCTGACTGGATGCCAAGTTTATAAAACAGTACTCAGGTTTCAGTTATATTATGACTGCAAATCATCTAAAAATAAAAAATTTATACCTATTCAGCTGCTGAATATTAAGTACAGCCACATAAATTAATGCATTCATTTTACCATCAGTGTTAGTTTTTAGCCTCACTTCTCTAACTACACCGTGCACAGCAAGTCGTTCTGGAAAGGGACTCGGATTACTGGTTACGAAAGCAAACCTGGATTAAACAAGAGCAACGAAAGCAGGCGTGATGGCCCAGCACAGCCTAAGTACCACCCTGCAATGAAAGCAGCCCAGCTACTGACAGCAATGCACAAGGGTGACAGCTTGATTTTGGCACATCTATTTCCAGGACAGAATGAGTGAGAAGGCAGGATTTCGTGTTCTGAGCCTGGCTTCCCTGATCTCTAGCACTGGTATTGGAGGTAACAAGACCTTGGTTTAGAAAGGCTGCTGAGATTGTGCCCCACGTTGGCTCATGGGCACACTGTGCAAAGCCCATCCTGTGTACAGTGAGTGGAACGCTGGGTGATGCCCTGCCAGGCTGGGCACTGCCATCAGGGGGAAACCTACAGGGCCTGTATCTGGCATGGCCTTCTTTCACATTTCCATCAGTGCCTGTTGACTGTACACAGATTTCACTTAACCCACAGATACAGTCCCAAATGCTCTGGCATATATGGTTAGAATTCCAAAAACTGGACATGCATTGATATCATGTCACAATATTGAAGTTTGCAATGCAATGCACTAGTTCAAAATATTGTATGTGAAAAGGACTAATTGACTGCTGAGCTACAAGGCAGGATGATAGCTCTGACAGAAACTTGAGGAATGGCAGCATATCACAGACCTAACGTGAGTCTGTAATTGTGATTTACAAAAAAAATGCAAACAAAATAAAAAAATACCACACTA